>NC_047086.1:69929306-70639306 GCF_902459505.1 Geotrypetes seraphini
ATTTTGTAATCCCTTCTTCTGCCTCAATCCCAATCTCCGCATTCTTTTATACTGCATGCATTTTATATTTTATGTATTTCTTCCACTAGATGCCTTCAATTGCTATCTTTTTAAATAACTTGTACTGTTTGTATCTTATCCAATTGTTGTGAACCGCTTAGAACTCTCAGGTATAGTGGTATATAAAAATAAATTTATTATTATTATTATTATTACTGTTCTCCTTCCTTTGACGGCCACTCCATCCGTCTATTGTTCCTTTACCTATCAGAGTATCAGTCATTTATCCTAGGACAAGCAAGCAGCCTATTCTCACATATGGGTGACGTCATCCACGGAGCCCAGTATGGACAGCACGAAAAGTGTACTGTCACTAAGTTTCAAGAAACTTGTGACTGCCCACACCGCACATGTGCGAGTGCCTTCCCGCCTGACGCCTACTCGTGGCACCTCGGTTCCTTGTTTTCCGTGGAGTGAAGAAGTCTGTTTTTGACTGAACTCTGTTCAGCTGGCATTGCCTTCCCGCTTTGCATTTCTTTTTTCCTAGTTGTAGTCTAGTTTTATTTTTGTTTGTATAGTTAAAAAAACAATATAGATATATATAATAAATATATATAGTAAAACCTTGGATTGCTAATAACTTGGTTTGCAAGTGTTTTGCAAGACAAGCAAAACATTTGATTACATTTTAGCTTGATATACAAGCAATGTCTTACAATACAAGTGCATACAGTATACACACATCACAATTGAGCCAATGGTTCTCTCTATGACACTGCAAGAGTGTAGTGACTGTTCTAAACAAGCAAAGTCTTGCAATACGAGTACATACAGTATATTGTACACAGGGCAGGATTAATTCGCCGAGGGCTCCTAGGCACACAAGTACAATGGGCCACCTGCCCCCGCCCACCCCACCATACGCCCAGGCAGAAACAGGAAGCTGCATCAGAGGGAAGTTTTGAGCAAGCAGCACTGCTTGCACAATTACAATTCCCATTGCCTTTCTTACCCGTGTTGCTTGCTTGTCTTACTTTCCATCGATGGGGGGGGGGGCGGTATTGCCGATCGGAGTGGGTGGGGCCCGCGCTGCCGATTGGGGGGGGGGGCGTTGCCACTCGATGCTGGAGAGGCCCATCGCCGTTTAAAAAAACGATGTTGATGCCCTCCTTCATCGGGCCCCCCTGACCATTTCGGGCCCTAGGCACGTGCCTACTTGGTAACATAGTAACATAGTAGATGACGGCAGATAAAGACCTGAATGGTCCATCCAGTCTGCCCAAACTGATTCAATTTAAATTTTTTTATTTTTTTTAAATTTTTCTTCTTAGCTATTTCTGGGCAAGAATCCAAAGCTTTACCCGGTACTGTGCTTGGGTTCCAACTGCCAAAATCTCTGTTAAGACTTACTCCAGCCCATCTACACCCTCCCAGCCATTGAAGCCCTCCCCTGCCCATCCTCCACCAAACGGCCATACACAGACACAGACCGTGCAAGTCTGCCCAGTAACTGGCCTAGTTCAATATTTAATATTATTTTCTGATTCTAAATCTTCTGTGTTCATCCCACGCTTCTTTGAACTCAGTCACAGTTTTAGTCTCCACCACCTCTCTCGGGAGCGCATTCCAGGCATCCACCACCCTCTCCGTAAAGTAGAATTTCCTAACATTGCCCTTGAATCTACCACTCCTCAACCTCAAATTATGTCCTCTGGTTTTACCATTTTCCTTTCTCTGGAAAAGATTTTGTTCTACGTTAATACCCTTCAAGTATTTGAACGTCTGAATCATATCTCCCCTGTCTCTCCTTTCCTCTAGGATATACATATTCAGGGCTTCCAGTCTCTCCTCATACGTCTTCTGGCGCAAGCCTCCTATCATTTTCGTCGCCCTCCTCTGGACCGCCTGGTGTATTGGTTAATCCTGCCCTGACTGTACACACGTCACATCATCACAACTGAGCCAATGGTTCTTCTCTCCCTGACGCTGCAGGAGTGTAGTGACTGTTCTAAGCGAGGTCTTGCAATACAAGTACGTATAGTATTTTATATGAAATTTTGGGGGTTGTGGAACGAATAATCCGAGTTTCCATTATTTCCTATGGGGAAATTCGCTTTGATATACAAGTGCTTTGGATTACAAGCATGCTTCTGGAACAAATTATAGTCGCAAACCAAGGTTTTACTGTATTTCTTTTTCTTTTCTTCAGCCTTGGGCTTCGGCCCTGAGGTTATTTTCCCTGGTGGGATTTCATTTAACCATTGAGATTTTTCCAATGTCAAAACCTATGACGGGGTTTAAAAAGTGCTGCAGGTGCCAGAGGCCTATTTCCATAACCGACCCACATAATTGGTATCTTCAATGTTTGGGCCCTGATCATCAAATTGAATTGTGTGTTAAGTGTTCCACCTTGCAAAAGCATTCTCTTAAAGCCCGTCATATCCAACGGGAGAAGCTGTTCGGCTCTGCTATGGACATCAGAAAAACTTTGAAGCCGTTGCCTTTGAAAACTCTTACATTGGCATTGACATTGGGAAATCTCCTAGCATCAGGAAAGCCAGTCTCTGAACCATCCTCTTCCCAGCAAGTGTCGCAGGTCTCTCCAGCATTGATGCAGGCCACGCATCGATCTAAGGATCTGCAGGTTGTCTCTCCTCCTAGGTGTGCATCCTCATCGAGGTCACTCTCTCTGAGACAACCTGTTACACAGATAGTACCGGCTGGTGAGCCATCAGTGCTGGTGCATGCAGGCCAAAAGAGCTGCAGGTTGTTCTCCCATAAGGGGGGGCATCTTCAGCAAAGTCGCCCATCCCGAAGCAACCTGCTGCACCGATGGTATTGGCTACTGAGCAATCGCTACTGATGCACTCTTTTCGAGAGAAGCTCAATGAATTCTTTCACAGGGAGATTGCCACTGTTTTTATGTCGCATTGCGTGCATCTCCTACACTCAACTCCCTTGGTACCAGCCCAACCTGATCATGCCACTGCGAGGCATCAAAATACTGCTCAGGGATCTTCTATGTCTCTGTGCTGATCTTCCTCCAGGCATGGTTCTTCACATCAAAGTTCTACTGCTTCTCAACAATGCTCCCTTTCGAGACTTAAAGCTGCTAGTTTGGCCCATAAGTCCTCTTCTTCTCTGAGGCGTTCCAGACCAAGACATTGGAGTTCATCTTTTACTCGATCTCCTCTTTCAAAGAGGCATCAGGCATTCACTTCTGCCTCTTCATCGGACCGGTACTGAAAACATCCCAGGACTTCTTCTAGACATTTTTCCCCAGAAATGTTCTCTGACTCAAAGTCTGACTCAGAGTGTGTTTTTTTTCCCTCTCGGAACCTGTCTGCTGGTGCAGCTATTCCCAAAAGAAGATCTTCTCATGAAGAATTCTCCTTTGCAATTATGCAAAGATTTGTCTCTTTCAGTGGAGTCTGATGCCTCATTTAATGCTTAATTTCACAATATATTGAACTTTTGTGGACCTTCCAAAAATCTCTTCAAATTGCCATTGCATGAACTGCTTAAACAAATCCTTTTCAGAAACTGGGAGATGCCTTTGACTGTCAAGGCTACTTTGGGAAGATGAATTCGCTTTACAGAATTTTCTCTATTCCAGGATTTGATAGTCCATAACTTCCTTATCATTCATTATTAGTGGAATTTACTCTTAAAAAATATTTTCCTACCAGAGTTCATGCCTCATTGCCTCTGGGACTTGAAGGCTTTATGGACAAGTTTGGTCATCGCCTTTATCAAAACTCTATGCTGTTGAGCAGAATCCTTAATTACACTTTCTATATGTTTTTGTATCTTCAACAACATGTTCAATGGTTGACCGACTTTGAGCAATACATTTCTTCAGAGCATCTTCTGGAATTTCAGTGGACTATTCACACTCTGTCACAGACGTATCTTCCAAGACATATCTTCTAAAATCACTCTCTGAAGCTTTTCAACTGTGTTCCAGAGTGTCTGCTATGTTAGTAGCTATGAGATGCCTAGCTTGGCTTAGACTCTCTGATATAGACCTCAATATTCAAAATAGATTGGCCAATATTTCATACCTAGGGAAGGAGCTTTTAGATGAGCACATTGAGGTTGCTGCACAAAAATTAGCTCAACATGAGAAGACTTAGAATACTTTAAATAAAACAAAGTCTAACCCCCTCGTCTGTGAAACTGTACTAGCAGTTTCTAGCGCAGGGAGACGCGCTGAATGTCCCGCGCTGCTCCCGACACTCATAGGACACTCATTTTAATGATCGGGAATTTTCATTTTGTTCACATGTTCATAAATCAAATAGTCCAAAAGGTGACACAATCATCCATAAATCCAATCATTTTCTCTGATCATGGTGGTGTGTGGATTTAATTTAAATTTGCTGAACTGGATAACAGTAGATCTGTATGGAGATTCGATAATACATTGATTGCGGATTCAAATTTCCTTGAAGAATTTAAGTTAAAAATGATTGAATTTTTTCAAATTAACACCTCAGAAGAAATTACCATAGAAGTGTTATGGGATGCATTTAAGGCTACCATGAGAGGCAATATTATTTCATATTCTGCATATATTAGAAAACAACTTAAAAAACAATTTTCTAATTTGGAAAAAGAAATTAAAAATCTGGAGTCTAAATTGATTGATAAATGGGAGCACAGTACTCTACAAGCTATATTAAAAGCAAAAGGTAAATATAATGAGATATCTTCAAAATTGGTAAGGAAAGATTTGTTTTCCCCACAAACTCTGTATTATGGAAACTCAAATAAGGCGGGAAGATTATTGGCAAATTATCTTAAAGAAAAGAAGAACAAAAATTATTGCAATTAAGGATGAGAAAGGTGATACACATACTCAAATTGGAAGTATTTTAAGTCAATTTCTAAATTTTTATAAAGACCTATATTCTTCTGAGCCTTATGAGGATAGGGAAAAAGATGGATTAGAATTTTTGAAATTAATTAATGGTCTGAAAATTCCTGAGCATATTTCATTAAAAGAATTGGAAACAGCGTTGAAGTCTCTTAGAGTTGGATCCGGCTCCAGGTGGTGATGGTTTCAAGGTAGAGTTTTATAAATCATTTCAAATTACCCTATTACCTCAGTTATTAAATTTATATCAGTTTCAACTAACTAAGGGTTGCATTACAGGTACTATGGCAGATTCATTAACTATAGTTTTGCCAAAGCCAAATAGAGATCCCACTTTCAGCAAACAAAGGAGATACAGGGTATTCCTTACTCAGATCGGGAATACAAGATCTCTGCATATGCAGATGATATACTGCTTCATTTGAGAAATCCAGAAACATCCATTCCATGTTTACTTGATTTGATAGAAAAATTTGGAAAATTTTCAGGATATAAAATAAATTGGAGCAAATCAGAAGTTCTTCCACTTAATGTGCATTGTACAAAAGGCTTGTTTGATTCATTCTCCTTTGTATTGAAGGAAGATGGACTAAAATATTTAAGTATTTGGATAAAAAACACGCTGGAAGATACAATAAAAGAGAATGAAAAATTTTTATTACAGAAGGTAACAGAAATGTGCGAGCAATGGAATCCTTTACATCTTTCTTGGTGAGGGAGAGTTCAAACTATCAAAATGATGATATTGCCTGTGGTTTGTTATCAAATGGGTATGATACCAGTTTTTTTTCAGGGGTCATTTTATAAAAAATTAAATCGTATTCTTACAAAATTTATTTGGCTGGGTAAAATTCCTAGAATTGCTTTAGTATCTCTACAAAAGCCAATTACAGAGGGAGGGGTAAATTTTCCCAATTTTTATAGGTATTCTGCGCAAGGATATGTATTGGGTCCTCCCAGAGCTCATTGATAATACCCCAGATTGGCTGTGGTTGGAATGGCGACTCATGTTTCCTCTACGTTTATGTCATGTTCTCAGCATCAAAATGCCTAGATTGTATAAAGATAACAGAATATTAGTGGATACATGGAAAACCTTACGATATGTCAGTAATTTAACAGCTATTCCAATCTATAAATCGACGAATCAAACTATATGGCTAAACTCCAAGATTCAAATTGGCGGATTTAAGGTCATCTGGAAGCATTGGATGATAGCAGGTATACGGATTTTAGATGATGTTATTTCAAATGGTAAATTGCTTGATTTTTCATAGTTGCAACATAAATATGGTCTTAATAAATCACAAAGTTTTATATGGTTGCAATTGAAGCAAGCCATTCAGGTAGGGTTCCCTGAATGGAAAAATCTTAATACACAATATAGCTTGGAATTTTTATGCTTTCAGGCGGATTTTCTGGGACACCAGGCCGCACAGTGGTATAAATTGATAAACAAATCTGTGAACAAAAAGCCTAAAATTGGTCTTAGGGATATTTGGAGCATTGAGATTAAGCATCAAATTTCCGCATCTCAATGGCCAAAAATTTGGTCTTGGAGAATGAGATGTACGGTGTCCGCATCTATGAGACAAACTTGGTTTTTCCTTTTGCATAGAGCATTTTGGACCCCAGTTAGATTACAAAAGTTAAATAGCTCTAAGTCTAATAGATGCTGGCATTGTAATCTTGAAGCAGGGACTCTAGATCATTTGTTATTCTATTGTCCCTTTATCATGGCCTTTTGAAAATCAATTTGGGACCAAATAAATTATTTATTGGAGAATCATGTGGCATTATCGTATGATACAATTCTATTTGGTATGTCAATGAGAACAAAGAGCCAAATTTCATCAAACAATAATAAACTTTAATTAATTATGACAGGAGTCGCCATACAACATATCACAAGTATTAGAAGAATTGCAATAGACTCAATTATAATTTCTGGTGGAATTTGTTGTGTCACATTTATAAAATGGAAAGAACAATTGCTATATAAAAAGGGATTTATAATAAACTTAAAAAGATCTGGGGGCCATTGACAAATTATTGTAATGAATAGATACAATTTTTCCATTATAAGTACAATTGCAAATGTAGGGGGGCTGGTTATATATTTTATTAAATGTCTGGATCAATAGAAAATAATATTTATATTTATATGATATTTTTGATTGATTTAGTTAAGGGATGGGTGGGAAGAAAGGGAGTAAACTTTATGTATTGAATGTTATAATAGAAAGAAATTCAAGTGATGTATTCAATTTCAAATGTTTTATTATTTGTACACTTGATGTAAGATGAAAAAAATGGATAAAGAATTATTAAAAAAAAAAAAAAAAGAATCTTTGGCTCTAGGAAAGTACTCGACATACATCTTTCAATCAGAAATTACCATTTTGTTCTAGACAATCTTCTCCTCTTTGTCTAGCAATGGCAGCCTTTCACCTGCTGTCCGTACTGGGCTCCTTGGATGACGCCACCCATATGTGAGAATACCTTTCTGTTGTGTCCGGATAACACCTGTTACCATAAGTAACTGTGCTTTACCGACCTCCTGATAAGTCCTTCTCCTTCCTCATTGACTTTAACTCCTGGCTCTCCTTCTTTCTTTTTAATTCTTTATTTAAATTTTAAACTTTTGACATCATCATTAGTCAAATAAGAAAAAAATACAGTGTTAACAGAAATATTTCTTACAAGAAAACTTCTTGGAAATTTAAACAATGATATAATTCATCACATAGTAACATAGTAGATGATGGCAGATAAAGACCCGAATGGTCCATCCAGTCTGCCCAACCTGATTCAATTTAAATTTTTTTTTTTTTTTTCTTCTTAGCTATTTCTGGGCGAGAATCCAAAGCTTTACCCGGTACTGTGCTTGGGTTCCAACTGCCGAAATCTCTGTTAAGACTTACTCCAGCCCATCTACACCCTCCCAGCCATTGAAGCCCTCCCCTGCCCATCCTCCTCCAAACGGCCATGCACAGACACAGACCGTACAAGTCTGCCCAGTAACTGGCCTAGTTCAATCTTTAATATTATTTTCTGATTCTAAATCTTCTGTGTTCATCCCACACTTCTTTGAACTCAGTCACAGTTTTACTCTCCACCACCTCTCTCGGGAGCGCATTCCAGGCATCCACCACCCTCTCCGTAAAGTAGAATTTCCTAACATTGCCCTTGAATCTACCACCCCTCAACCTCAAATTATGTCCTCTGGTTTTACCATTTTCCTTTCTCTGGAAAAGATTTTGTTCTACGTTAATACCCTTCAAGTATTTGAATGTCTGAATCATATCTCCCCTGTCTCTCCTTTCCTCTAGGGTATACATATTCAGGGCTTTCACAATGTATAATTAGTCCTCAATAAGTGGTGGAGCTGTAAATGGACTGAAAATATTAAAAGGAAACTTTAAGAAAGGAAAAATAAGATGGAGCTAGTAGGTGTCAGAACATATCCTCTCTGAGCTTATACCAGGGGTGTCCAACCTTTTGGCTTCCCTGGGCCGCATTGGCCAAAAAAAATGTTTGTGGGGCCGCGCAAAAGCTGCAGCAAGACAGAGGGAGCCGGCAAGACGGTAAACACCCGGAGGTGCATTGCCCTTGACCGGGGCCGCACAAAATACTTCATGGGGCTGGACACCCCTGGCTTATAATGAGATGAAACAGGTTCACTTAGTAATTACAGATTGCCCATGGACAGATATAAATCTAGAGAGCTGCTGGGGTTCATAGAAAACATATCGATTGTCTTGATAGACCATAACACATTTACAGGGGTACCTCAGGACAAATGTTGCGCCCAACTGCAATGCCTGGGGTCTCATGATGAGGAATTGTTTCCTTCTCTTGTGTAGTACGAGATACATCAGGGAATATCCTTACAACATTAGACATAAAGGAAACATCTTTATATTTGAAAAATAATTTTAACATCCATTCCCTGTCTGAATCTATAGTGAACTGTACCACCAATGTAGCTGTATCCTGCGCTTCAGTTTCCGACCTCTCTAAGAAATTTGTTAAATCCAAACTATCAGCAGATAAATTCTGCTGGTTAGGATTTTGAGATTTAAGTTGCCTAGGAAGGTAATAAATTTTTGAGAGAGGTGGATATGAAGTTTCTGGAACCTTAAGAACTTCAGTTAAATATTTTTTAAACATGTCATGCGCTGATAAAGGAAACTTTTTTGGAAAGTTTATAATCCGAAGATTACATTTCTTGGTGGCATTCTCCAGCATTTCTATCTTGAAATGAAGATTCCTACTATCCTTAATCCAAGTTAAGGCCTGGGTCTCAACTACTTTTACTCTGGAGCCATGTTCATCCACTTTACGCTCAAGACATGAAACTTTATTCTTTAAATCAAAATTTTCAGATAAAACTGCTGTGTAACACTGTGAAAGTTGCTGGAATTGAGTTCCCAATGTGAGTTGCAAATTGGAAATTGCTTCCCAAAGCGTTTCCATGTTGAATTACTTCGGCCTTTGCAGAGGGACAACACTGTTCCCCAAGCCCTCTGTGGAAAATAATGTACCTATAGCCACAGCCGCTTTCTTTTCTGTCAGGAAAAGATCTCCAGTAGCCTGCTGCATCTCACTCTCCGAATGTTGCAACGTTGTACTAACAGCCTCCTCAACCTTCCATGCAGAGCCGTTATCCACACTCTGTTGGGTCAGGAAAGGAGCATCCCGAGCCGGTTCCTCCTCCATCTGCCATCCCGTTGCCTCAGGATGAATCGGAGGACTTCACTTCTCCGGGGACAAAGTGGTGCCTTTGAGACAGAGATCACACGCTTCAGCCTGCATGTTTCTCATTGCCGAGAATCCTCCCGGTTGCTGAATTCGGACTTCTCGCGCCACAAACGCATCCATTGGCCCTGGCGTTACAACGGGTTCATCTGGGAAAACCCGGATCTTTGATTTTCTTTTGACCATGGAACCCGGTCAAGGAAAATTATCTGCAGGATTCTCTGATGGCGTCCCCACGGCCGCGTTCAAGCCGTCATCTTAGGTAAGCTTCTCCCCTCTCCTTCTTTCTTGAACCCTCATCTCCCCTCCTTTTTCATCAGCGACTTCAACATCCATGCCGATCTGACTCCTATACACCCAGGGTAGCCATTCAGGAAGCCGCTCAGTGCCAGGCAGCAGCATACAGCTGAACCACCAGAACCTGCAGCAGCATTCGGCTCAGTAGCAGGGCTGGAGTGTGGAAAGCTCGCTCCTGCCCGCTACACCACCAGGGATTCCAGGTATGCAGGTCTTATGGAAGGTGCGGCAGCATGTAGGATATTGGCAAACTGGAGGTACAAGGTACAGGGCAGGGAGTGGGGACAGGTTATAGAGCCTGGCAGGGCAGAGGGCTGTGGGCAGAACCTGGCAGGAAGTGAGGGGGACAGGGTGCAGTGCCTGCCAGGGGAGTGAGTGAGGGAGGAGGCACTGGGTACAGATCTTGGCAGGGCAGGGCACTTTAATATTAAGCCCCATCTAATATTTGAGCCAACAATTTTCCTCCTTTTTGGAGAGGAAAATGGGGGTTTTGGCTTATATTCGGATTGGCTTATATTCAAGTATATACAGTAGATCTCAACATTTATATCAGCTCTGAAACATGCATTAGTTTCAGCTAAATACTTGTTTGGACCTGGGGTTTAAAGGAGTAATGGGGACCGTTGTGCTTACCTCTCTGCTTTGTCTTTCTATCCTGCAAGGCTGTGGGTAACACATCAGGGCACCACCCAAAACTTGCATTTTGTAGCTTAGCTCCCCTTAGAGATTCCACTTTGTAAAATCTGGCAATCACATGCCTTATGATGATACATTCAAAACAACAAGACTGTTCCCTTTTTGAAACAGACTGAACAGGATTGTCAACTCGATCCTCAGATGCACCACTCCACGTTCAAATAGATTTCATAACGCTAAGCTTAACGTGCATAAGTCTTCACCAGATCCTATATTGTATCATAACTATTTTATATTATATTGCTCTATTTCTTAACTTAATAAATATTTATTTTATGTAAACTCTTTAACTTATCTTTCAGTTTATGGTCTCTCTTTTACAGGGACTCTTTTTGCCAACATGTTTTGCTGGAAAGAACTTATACAAGGCCAGGTCCTTAAGCAGTCATACGCCGTACATCCAGACCACACCATTCAACAATCTTTGATCTTTGATCGTTGAATGGTGAGTAGTGGAGTCCCTCAGGGATCAGTGCTGGGGCCAATCCTGTTCAATATGTTTGTGAGTGACATTGCTGAAGGGATAGAAGGAAAAGTGTGCCTTTTTGCAGATGATACCAAGATTTGTAACAGAGTAGACACCGAAGAGGGAGTGGAAAAGATGAAAGAGGATCTGCAAAAGTTAGAGGAATGGTCTAATGTCTGGCAACTAAAATTCAATGCAAAGAAATGCAGAGTAATGCATTTGGGGATTAATAATAGGAAGGAACCGTATATGCTGGGAGGAGAGAAGCTGATATGCACGGACGGGGAGAGGGACCTTGGGGTGATAGTGTCCGAAGATCTAAAGGTGAAAAAACAGTGTGACAAGGCAGTGGCTGCTGCCAGAAGGATGCTGGGCTGTATAAAGAGAGGCGTAGTCAGTAGAAGAAGAAGGTGTTGATGCCCCTGTACAGGTCATTGGTAAGGCCCCACTTGGAATATTGTGTTCAATTTTGGAGACCGTATCTGGCGAAGGACGTAAGAAGACTTGAGGCGGTCCAGAGGAGGGCGACGAAAATGATAGGAGGCTTGCGCCAGAAGACGTATGAGGAGAGACTGGAAGCCCTGAATATGTATACCCTAGAGGAAAGGAGAGACAGGGGAGATATGATTCAGACGTTCAAATACTTGAAGGGTATTAACGTAGAACAAAATCTTTTTCAGAGAAAGGAAAATGGTAAAACCAGAGGACATAATTTGAGGTTGAGGGGTGGTAGATTCAAGAACAATGTTAGGAAATTCTACTTTACGGAGAGGGTGGTGGATGCCTGGAATGCGCTCCCGAGAGAGGTGGTGGAGAGTAAAACTGTGACTGAGTTCAAAGAAACGTGGGATGAACACAAAGAGTCTAGAATCAAAAAATAAGATTAAATATTGAACTAAGGCCAGTACTGGGCAGACTTGAATGGTTTGTGTCTGTATATGGCCGTTTGGTGGAGGATGGGCTGGGGAGGGCTTCAATGGCTGGAAGGGTATAGATGGGCTGGAGTAAGTCTTAACAGAGATTTCGGCAGTTGGAACCCAAGCACAGTACCGGGTAAAGCTGTGGATTCTTGCCCAGAAATAGCTAAGAAGAAAAAATTAAAAAATTTAAATTGAATCAGGTTGGGCAGACTGGATGGACCATTCGGGTCTTTATCTGCCATCATCTACTATGTTACTATGAATGGTGTGGTCTAGATGGACGGCGTATGACTGCTTAGGGACCTGGCCTTGTAAAAGCTCTTTCCAGCGAAACATGTTTGCAAAAAGAGTCCCTGTAAAAGAGAGCCCACAAACTGAAAGATAAGTTAAACAGTTTACATAAAATAAATATTTATTAAGTTAAGAAATAGAGCAATATAATATAAAATAGTTATGATACAATATAGGATCCGGTGAAGACTTATGCACGTTAAGCTTAGCGTTATGAAATCTATTTGAACGTGGAGTGGTGCATCTGAGGATCGAGTTGACAATCCTGTTCAGTCTGTTTCAAAAAGGGAACAATCTTGTTGTTTTGAATATAGTTGAATGATTGTTGAATGAAAGCTATATACGAAGGTGCAGTTGTGTTTGATTTATGATGATACATAACACATGTAAATTATAAAATTGTCATTTGCATGTTCAAAACCTCAAGTTGGTGCTACTCTTTATTTATGTAACAAAAACCCCAACTAAAATCAAAGCAAAAAAAGCTAAAAAGAAGGTAATTGTTACTAATAGCATTTTTGTAGTATGTTTGGCAGACAAGATTTCCTTCAATCAAATCAGAGACTGATAAGAAAAGCTAATTACAATATATTTTCTAAGCAAGAATGTTCCAGTGGGAACACAGTGGAAAATGTTTGGCAAATAAATCCAATGTCTGGCAGATATTCAATTCATATTTATATATATTTAGAGAAAGTCTTTCTTCGGTTCAATTTTTTTTTTCCAGAAAAATATCCCATAAATCAAGTGACCTATTTTTTTAGTTGAATACTGTAAAAAAAATCAACATAAATCTTTGTAGACATTAATGTTTGTGATTTTGTTAAACTTAAGTATAGATAACATGACTGTCAGTTATTTTATTCTAGACTGATTCATCAGATAACAGAATAAACTGAAAAAATACCTTTAATGTTGCTTTTTAAAAATGCTCTGCAAATTTAATAGGGAACTCATGTCATCCAATTTAATTATCCCATTGCAGGTCATCTCCAAGATTCACACCATCTCAGTAATCTGAATACCACACATACAATCACACTCCGCCATTTTCAAAACATATACAAGTCTATGAAATCATGGTAACATTTCACATACCAACCCTTCCCCCACAACCCAAAACCAAATAGAAAAAAAACTATAAAATCTTGAGAATCTAAGATACATATGAATCCACAATACTTTAGCTAATATAAATACTATTAGTAGTGTGATACAATATAGCAGTTCCACAAAAGGTTCTCTTGGGCACATGAATATTACTATAATAAACATGGCAAACATTATTGATTATTGGTACCAGTTGTTTTCAGAGGACAGCAGAATACCATTCCTCACAAATGGATGTCATTGTCTGATGGAGCTTGGGACTGGAGAATGTAAACAAGGCTGAAGAACTTCCCAGAAATTAATATCAGAGTATTTGAATAAGAAACCAAAAAAAAGCTTGAGAGACATTTGGAGCATTGAGATTAAGCAGCAGATTTCTGCTATTCAATGGCCACGGATTTGGACTTGGAGGATGAGATGTACAACATCAGCATCTATGAGACAAACTTGGCTTTTTCTGTTACATAGGGCTCCTTTTACTAAGCTGCGTTAGGGCTTTAACGCGTGGAATAGCGCACGCTACTTTGCCGCAAGCGCTAGACCTTAATGCCAGCATTGAGCTGGTATTAGTTTTTCTGCGTAGCACGTGGTAATTTCCTGCGTGCACTAAAAACATTTGCGCACCTTAGTAAAAGGAGCCCATAGTTTTTTGGACCCCAGCTTGTTTGCAGAAGTTAGACAGTCATCTTGAAATAGGGACACTGGCACTGTCACTGGCACTGTCATCTTGAAATAGGGACACTGGATCATATGTTGTTTTATTGTCCTTTGATACTCATCTTTTGGAAATCAATATTGGGACAAATTAATTTGATTTTGGAGTCTTATGAGGTGGTAATCTGTGGTACATTGTTATCACCTAAACCTCCATTAGATAAATATAAAAGCAGACTATTTGCCATAATGACTGGGATAGCCATGGAAATGGTTACTAAAAACTGGAAAAATTGGGATAGACTTAATTTCTCTTTTTGGTGGAATTCTTTATGTTTAAGCTATAAATATGAAAAAATGAATGCAGAAATATCGTGTAATAATAAGCTATTTAAATTAACATGGGGTCCATTGACAAATTTTGTTAACACTGATTAGCTGGATTATCCCCTTATTTCCTATTTGACTTGCACATCCAGAGAGGGTGGTGGGGGGGGGGTATTATATTTTGTTGTATTAATTGACCACAGGAAAGTGCTGTTTATGATTTAATTGTATGTATGTAATAATGTACTTTCTTTTTGTTTTTGAATTGGGGGGGGGAAATGTTTTGTAATACATCTTTGATCGATTGTAAGTGCTGTCTTGAAGTCAATTGTATATATATTTTATTGCACTCTTTTTCAAATGGAAAATTAATAAAGATTAAAAAAAAAAGAATTTTCAATTGAGCAAGTGTGGGAGCACTTGTGTTAACATTAAAAGCGTTTGGAGGCTTTGGAAGAAAAGGTTGAGGACTTGGAGAACAGAGGAACAACCTGCATTTCGTAGGGCTCCCAAAAACACTTCCAGACACCGATCTTCAGATTTTTCTTGAATGCTGGCTGACCAGTTCTTTGAAAATGCCAAAGACACTTGGCCTTCTTTGAACTGAGAGAGCCCACAACTTGGGCTGAGACGGGAACCGCAGACCAGGCCATGTGTGGTAATTAGACTTCGCAACTATACACAAGTGCTATATTGTAGGCACTGCATAGAGAACAAACACTGACATATAATAATAAAAGTATACTTTGTTTTCAAGACTATTCTTCCAGGGTGGTGCTTCAGATTTTGCTCCGATTTATTCCAGCTTGTTTGCCCATAAGATCTGCTTTGCCTTTCTGTATCCTACAAGGCTGTGGGTAACACATCAAGGCACCACTAAATTTTATGACATGGTAGCCTGGACCGATGGGGAGAATTAGAAGAGGGAGAATTAGAAGGCCTTGAGCATGTGCAGATGCATGCTCAAGGCCCGGCAGAGGCAGTAAGATCTTCAATCGGTACCAGCATGTCCTGTGGGCTGTGTGCTGGTGCCAGACCCCGGGGGGGGTAAGTTCAAGTTGTTCGGGCGGGAAGTGCCAGTTCGAGCGGGGGGGGGGGGGGGGGAACACCTTTGCGAGCAGGGGGAGATGCTGGCCTCGGGGGAGGGGAAGGGGGGGTGAGAACAAATCAAAGCGAGTTTCCATTATTTCCTATGGGGAAACTCGCTTTGATATACGAGTATTTTGGTTTACGAGCATGCTTCTGGAACGAATTATGCTCGTAAACAAAGGTTCCACTGTATTTCTATATAATTCAAGATGTCTGTTTCGCCTGTTTCATTCTGTGTATGTACTTCTGTAATGCTGCCTAGGAATAGGCAGTTGATAAATCTTTTAAATAAATAAAAAATAAAATTATGGAACACGTAAACAAACATGATCTAATGAGACAGAATCAGCATGGGTTCAGCCAAGGGAGATCTTGCCTCACCAATTTGCTTCACTTGTTTGAAGCAGTGAATAAACATGTGGATAAAGGTGAGCCGGTTGATATAGTGTATCTAGATTCTCAGAAAGCTTTTGACAAAGTTCCTCATGAGAGGCTCTGGAAAAAAATTAGAGTCAGGGGATAGGTGGCAAAATTCAGTTGTGGATTAGGAATTGGTTATCGGATAGAAAACAGAGGGTAGGGTTAAATGGTCATTTTTCTCATTGGAAGAGAGTAAACAGTGGAGTGCCACAGGGATCTGTGCTGGCACCGGTGCTATTTAACTTATTTATAAATGATCTGAAAATTGTAACAACATAGAAACATGACGGCAGATAAAAGCCAAATGGCTCATCTACTTTGCCCATCCGCAGTACCCATTATCTCTTTCTCTCTCCGAGAGATCCCACGTGCCTATCCCAGGCCTTTCTGAATGAAGATAAGTGAGGTGATTAAATTTGCAAATGACACTAAGGGCTCCTTTTACTCACCTGAATTAGAGCTTTAACACACGAAATAGCACGCACTAGAACTTAATGCCAGCATTGAGCTGGCGTTAGTTCTAGCCACGTAGTGCGCGGTAATTTCCTGCGTGCGCTAAAAACGTTAATGCACCTTAGTAAAAGGAGCCCTAAACTGTTCATATCAGTCCATAGCATTATTACTGTATTTCCTTCTAAGTCTCATCTTCTGACAAGAGAAAAGGCACTCCATATCTTTGATTGTAAAGGGCTCTCATATTCTGCCTAGATAGAATGAAGAAACATAAGAACATAAGCAATGCCTCTGCTGGGTCAGACCTGAGGTCCATCGTGCCCAGCAGTCCGCTCACGCGGCGGCCCAACAGGTCCAGGACCTGTGCAGTGATCCTCTATTTATATCCTTCTATCCCCCTTTCCAGCAGGAAATTGTCCAATTCTTTCTTAAACTCCAGTACCGTACTCTGCCCTATTACTTCCTCTGGAAGCGCATTCCAGATGCCCATCACACGTTGGGTAAAGAAGAACTTCCTAGCATTTGTTTTGAATCTGTCCCCTTTCAACTTTTCTGAATGCCCTCTTATTCTTTTATTTTTTGAAAGTTTGAAGAATCTGTCCCTCTATACTCTCTCTATTCCCCTCATGATCTTATAAGTCTCTATCATAACCCCTCTAAGTCTCCTCTTCTCCAGGGAAAAGAGACCCAGTTTCTCCAATCTCTCAGCATATGAAAGGTTTTCCATCCCTTTAATCAGACGTGTCGCTCTCTTCTGAATCCTCTCGAGTAACGCTGAAAATCAGGGGAGGGAAGTTTCATGGCGATCCCAGGAAGTACTTCTTCACCGAGAGAGTGGTGGACCATTGGAACAGACTCCCACCCCAGGTGATAAAGGCCAGTAGCGTAACAGATTTTAAGAAAAAATGGGATACTCACGTGGGATCTTTAAGGGAGTAAACTCAGGGGGGGGATACTTGGAATGGGCAGACTTGGTGGGCAATAGCCCTTTTCTGCCGCTTTTTCTATGTTTCTATGTTTCTATGTTTCATATCCTTCTTAAGGTACGGCGACCAATATTGGACGCAGTATTCCAGATGCGGGCGCACCAATGGCAGGATAACTTCTTTCGTCCTGGTTGTAATACCCTTCTTGATTATACCTATCATTCTATTCACTCTCTTAGCGGCTGCTGCGCACTGTGCTGTTGGCTTCATTGTCATGTCCACCATTACCCCAAGTCCCTTTCTTGGGTACTCTTATTCAATAACATCCCTCCCATCGTATAGTTGTACCTCGGGTTTCTGCTTCCCACATGTAATACTTTACATTGCTCAACGCTGAACTTCATCTGCCATCTCGTCGCCCATTCCCCTAATTTGTTCAAGTCCCTTTACAATTCTTCGCAGTCCTCTTTAGTAATTCTACCCAACTATTTGTGTTTTTTGACATACCCCCTACTCTCTAGGTTTATCCATTGCAAAGAGAACAATAGCTAACTGGTTAATGCAGTATATTCCATTTTGTTTTCAGCAAGCAGGCATTTCCAAGGTGAAGGCCCAACAAATAAGAGCAGTGGCAGTTTTATATATTTATATATTGTCATTTGTTATATTGCCTTTCATCACAGTACTGAAACACTTCTGGTTTCCCTACTAGACATAGCCCGTCAGCACCTCAGCAAAGGAAATAAGTTACTAATCATCCAACTCGATCTTTCAGCAGCATTCGACTTAGTTGACCATTCCATACTACTCCAGATACTAGATGCCATAGGAATATCAGGTAATGTTCTCAACTGGTTCCAAGGATTCCTCAAAACAAGATCATACAGAGTCAAGTCAAATGATCTTCTATCCGACTCATGGTCAAACCCCTGCGGAGTTCCACAAGGATCCCCTCTATCGCCCATACTTTTCAACCTCTTCATAGTATCCCTAGGCACGGCCCTAGACGCCCTAAACATTACATCCTTCAGCTACGCGGATGATATAACCATCCTCTTCCCCTTTGACATCCAAGACCCCACCTCCAATGGACGCCTGAAAACAACATTGGAAACTGTAGAAAAATGGATGACGAGCCACAAGTTAAAACTGAATGCGGAGAAAACCAAATTCCTACTACTAGAGAAGGAACAAAAACCATCCCTAACAGAACTAGATGTAAACACAATCAAATATCCAATACAGAATACTCTCATAATTCTGGGAACACACCTAGACAGAGGCTGCACAATGCAAACACAAATACACAAAACCATAAAAAAAGCATTCTTCACCATGCGAAACCTAAGAAAAATAAGAAAATTCTTTTCCAAAGAACACTTCAAGATCATTGTACAATCCCTCATACTCAGCTCCTTAGATTACTGCAACAGCCTCTACCTACCTTGCCCAAATACTATGATAAAACAACTACAGACCGTTCAGAACACAGCTATCAGACTCATCTACTCACTCAGCAAATTCGACCACGTCACACCCGCCTATGTAGACTCTCACTGGCTTCCGATAAAAGCAAGAACTCAATTCAAACTCTACTGCTTACTTTTCAAAGTAACCCATGGTATGGCCCCCAATTACCTGAACAACCGTCTTTGCCGCTACCGACTACCCAGATCAAGAAGAACTCAGAATCTTTTCACCTTCCCCCCTCATAATGGTATCCGATGTAAGAAACTTTATGACAGCCTTCTAGCAACTCAGGCAGCGAAAATTGACCCCACCATCACCAAACTGATGATCAAAACAACAGACATCAAAGTGTTTCAGAAAGAAATCAAAACATTTCTTTTCAAAAAACACGTCCTTACTTAATATTCCCCTCCCCAATCGCACATGCACTCTCCCCAGCAAATAACACACTAGTCATCCCCTTGAACCTCATTTACCAAAAATATCCAAACTCCTAAATAAGCATCTCCCTTAGGTATCCATTTAACCTTCTCCTAAATAAGCATCTCCCTTAGGTATCCACTTAACTGATTCCTTCAAAGTTAGGTATCTTTCTTCAGTTGCCTATATTGTTTTCCCCACTGAACCTTGTAACTACTTGAACCCTGTCAAGTTATTCTATCGATAAATCCAGATATCTTATACTTGTATTTATATACCACAACATGTAATTTACTTAAATCGTTGTAATGTAATTCTCTCGGTAATGTCCTGATCTCTTTTAACTGTAATCCGCTTAGAACCGCAAGGCACAGGTGGAATACAAATCAAAAATGAAATGTAATGTAATGTAATAAAACACTAGGGTGGTGTACAGTTTCTAAAAGTTGTAGCAGAATACAAAAAACAAAACAAAACCCCACATAACACATGAAGGACAAAGAAGAAACAAGAAAAAAAAAGAAAAAAAAGAAAGGAAAAATAGAACATCAAAAAGTGGGGATTGAATGGCACAACAAGAAATACCAGATTCTCCAGTACACTAAACACAAAAGGATGGATGGGCCATGTTGATCTTCATCTGCTATCATTTACTACAGTTTCAAAAGCTCATTTAAAATCAGCATCATTAAAAGGCATCTGAAATGCAACAACTTGCTCTTAACTTATTTTTATATTGTTGTATTGGTTTGGATTATTTATTTATATCCCACCCTTACCCAGGGCGGGTTACAAAATTACATATAAAATCAACAATAAATTACATAATTAGAAAATTACATACAAAAATACATACAAAATCAACAATAAGCACACACACAATAAAAGGCACTATTAACAACACAAAGCAAGAATACAAACAATAAAATAAATGGGCAACCAGCACCTTACTATCATCATCTCTTCCTTATAAACAACACAGTCGCATACCCTGTATTTCATCTGCAGTATTAAATTTTATTGCCTGGACCATCCAGAAATGACACTACTATATGCAGAATTGCTTCACACACAAAATAAAGTTGGATTGCTCAGAATTAACTGCTGTGGATCATATATTCTACACAGCCACCTCTTAGATCTATATCTCAATACCTTACATGTTTTAGAGTAACCTTCAGCTGGAGAGACCTTAGTTGTGTGGCTGATTCATCCTGCATGGTAGTTGAGAAGGTAAACTTGCTTACCTGTAATAGGTGTTTACCATAGACTAGATAAATCATACACACAATCCCATCTACCTCCTCAAAAGTTAATTCTAAAATAACTATTAACATGGGAATAGTCATACATGTTCAGAAGTACTGCATTTCATTGCGATCAGATGATAATATATAGTTGTATGTCTTATACATCCTGCTGTCTAACTGTGATTTACTTCCTGGTGGAAAATAATAGTTACTATATTAGTCCCCTTGAAAGCACAGAAATAAAGTTTAACAAATACAAAAAATATATAATTTTTATTTATTTTATATACTGTCTATATCATAAGCAGTTTATACTCTTAAGTATTTTCCCTATCTGTCCCAGTAGGCTCATAATATAACTATGGTACCTGGGACAATGGAGGGTTAGGTGACTTTGCCCAGGGTTACAAGGAGCAGAATATGAAAAAGATATTAACAGAGAGGACGTTCTGGGCCAGCCAATCGCTGCCTGGCTGGCCCGGAATGTCCTCTCCAACGTTAGAATTGATGTCGGGTGGTGAGAGTTAGTTGGCCCCGCGGGGAAGAAAAGCAGGGAGGGAGAACCCGGCGTCAGCCTGTTCCCAATGGTGGCAGTGGCAGCCTTTCCCCGGCGACGGTGGCAGCAGCATGTTCCCAGTGGCGGTGGCATTGAGGAGGGCAGGGAGAAAGAAAGGGGGCAGGGTGAAACAAAGAAAGAAAAAAAAAATGGGGCACGGAGAGAGAGAAAGACAGACAAAGAGAAAGAAAGGGAGCATGGAGAGAGAAAGAAAGAAGGGGGCAGGGTGAAAGAAAGAAATGGGGCACGTAAAGAGAGAAAGAAAGGGGGTATGGAGAGAGAAAGAAAGAAGGGGACAGGATGAAAGAAAGAAAGAAAGAAAGAAAGAAATGGGGCACGGAGAGAGAGAGAAAGACAGACATACAGAAAGAAAGGGGGCATGGAAAGAGAAAGAAAGAAGGGGGCAGGATGAAACAAAGAAAAAGTTGGGGGAGGGAATGAGGTTTGGAGGAGAGGAAGCATACAGGAGGCTGAAAGAAGGGAAGAAATATTGGATGCACAGTCAGAAGAATAAAGTGCAACCAGAGACTGATGAAATTACCAAACAAAGGTAGGAAAAATGATTTTATTTTCAATTTAGTGATCAAAATGTGTCCGTTTTGAGAATTTATATATGCTGTCTATATTTTGCACTATGGGCCCCTTTTACTAAACCACAATAGCAGTTTTTAGTGCAGAGAGCCTATGAGCGTCGAGAGCAGTGTGGGGCATTCAGCGCTGCTCCCTGCGCTAAAAAATGCTATCGCGGTTTAGTAAAAAGGGAGGTGTTATATTTGTCTATTTTTGTATAGTCGTTACTGAGGTGACATTGCATAAAGTCATCTGCCTTGACCTCTTTGAAAACCCACGGAATATAAATGATAATTAACATTTTCTCTGCGTACAGTGTGCTTTGTGTTTTTAAAATTTTATTGTTGGTAGATCATTTTGACTTGGCCATGAAGGTAAGGGGGAGGGAGGGAGGGGAGCTGCTGAAAGACATCTAGTAATCCTTACAGGCTTGACTGTGCAGGGAATTATTTTTGTAAAATCATGTTTTGTTATGCGACTGGCATTCTTTAGACTTTAATTTCTATGAATTAATAGAATGAAAATGATATAAAATTACTTGCTTGTTTTTATGTGCGTGCGCTGAAGGAAAGTGGAGAGAGAGTAGACTGAGGACGCTGAAGGGAAATGGGGAAGAGAGAGTGGGGAGAAGATGCTGATTTATAAATTGACAATTGTACAGAATATTGTTTCTTTTTATACTTTAATATAATAAGTTCAATATAAAACAATTCATGGCTTGTGTGGATGGAATCAGGTGGTTTGTGGGGATGAGGACCGAGCTTACGGGGATTAGTCCAATAAAATGGTATTTTCTTATTTCTCATTATTTGTTTTATTTTTATTTGTTAATTTGTAAAGTGGTGATTGTTATGTATCAGTTTTTTCAAATTTACATCTACTGTCTTTATATTTTGCACAGTATTAGAGGACATGTATTAATTTTTGTAGTGTTGTGGTATTACATTGTATGCAGAGTCTGGTTTTTTGGCAGTTCAGTTTAACTTTTGTCTACATATTTCTATTTTTAGTTTGTGATTATTCCATATTGGGCGAGGGTGTATCTGTCTGTGTGTATGAAAGGGACATGGCTTTCTGATAGCATTGACTGTACAGGATCAATTGACTGTGCAGGATCTGGCTTGTTTAGTTTTACAATGTATGTGTTGGTGTTCTAGTGCTCACTGCAGTGTTTAAGATGCTGCCTTTTCCTAGGTACACACTTGTACGATATGTAGATTGTTACTAAAAATCATATTTTTCATATAGATGGTAAGAGGGGGGGGGTCAAAAAATGATGGGCCCTGGGTGTCACATATGCTAGGTACGCCACTGCGGCCCACTATTAAGTCTGGCCAAGCTGGGTTGAAGCTAAGCAGCCTGCACTCAAGCTCCTGATAAGAGATGCGAGCAGCTATGCAGGGGATGGTCCCTGAGCTCAAAAAAATACAAAAGCAGGCTGGCTGGCTTGGTGTCCCCAAGGGCTGATCCTGCTAGCAGCAGACTTCTGAAGTGTGAGTCTAACCGAATACTAAGTTGCACTAGTGTTTTTACCGTGCGCTGCATTGCCACACGCGCTAACCCCGCGCTACGTGCTAAGAACTAGCACCAACTCAATGTTAGCGTCTAGTGCGTGTGGCAATGCAGCGCGTGCTAAAACCGCTAGCGCAGCTTAGTAAAAGGAACCCTAAGAATAAATACTTGAAAATAATAAAACCACAGAGCAGAGCATAAACACTTCTGAGCAACTTGCTTGCAGCAGAAAATTCGGGGGTGGGGCGCAGGAGAAGCTTCCTGGGAAGGAGGTGGAGTTTAAAGGTAAATGACAGCATTCTGCAGGCAACTTGCAGATTCAGGTGCATAACCCTAGTGTTCAGGACTACTAAATATATTGCATTAGAATGCCTGTTCACAAATTTTCAACTGCGCTGAACTGGTAAGTGCCACTGAAAAAAACTGCTTAGCGCTGAACTGAAAACCCACTATTTTGGGAGTGTTCTTGGAGGGCAGAGTTGGTACTTGGCAGGTTAAATGCCGATACATAGAACTGCATAAAAATCAGTCCTATCTTTACACAGTACCCATAGCAGGTTAAGTACTGAATATCAAATTTAACTAGCTTTGCTTTAGCTGGTTCCGGAAACCCAGAAATTTATTGCCAACGCTCGGACATTGCCTAGCACTGAATTTCCAGATTTAAAGCTGGTGACAGTCAGCAAAAGGCTGATGGCCACTGACTGAATGTTGGGCCCTCAATTTCTAGTGTCTATAAGGAACTCCATACTTTATGGAGAGCCAATGAAATTTGAGATCATGAGCTGGGCAAATTGGTTGGATATATTGATGGTTGGACTACACCTCAGTGTTTACTTTTGTGGAGCTATAAAGATAAGCGTTTTCTAAGGGCTCCTTTTACTATGGTGCGCTAAGGCTTTAACACGCGGAATAGCGTGCACTACACTGCCGCACGCGCTAGACCTTAACGCCAGCATTGAGCTGGCATTAGTTCTAGAAGCTTAGTGCGCTACAAACGCTAGCGCACTTTAGTAAAAGGAGCCCAAAATTTTTGATATGTCTGTATTAAAAGTGGAGATTTAGATTGAAGATTATTGAAAAAAGAGTTACAAGGTGTGGGTTCATTATATATACTAGAAATTGAATGGCTAAAACTGGTGATGGCACTATTGTGAAGTACTGGAACAGATATACTTGCAGCTATTTAAGCTGAATAATTTGAGCTCCTTCAATCCAAGTTATTTTTTTTCACATATGTGTGTGAGAAAAAACTCGGATTTAAGGAGCTAAAGAAACCCCAAAACAGTACGCATTTCTAATGGTTATCGTGTAACAATCTTTCAGAGGTTTTCTTTTTTTTTTTGTTCATTTAGTATTCTTCTCTGGTTTGGTCTCATTGTTGTGTCATAATTTTTTATTTATTGGTAATGATAATATAAAACAGTTGAATTGTACATAAACCACAAAAGCTATTTCAAAAGGGATGTCTGATGCTCGAACAACAAAAATTCTGTAAGCATTTTAGGATGACATTTTCTGATGCACCTGCTTTGGTGCATTCTTTAATCAAAACTGATTTTCACACTAAAAATTGTTTATTATGTAAGTTTGAAACAGTATGTCATTTCCTTCCCTTCTTTTCCTGTAAATTGAAGATAAAAAGCAAATTGAGAGGAAACTACAATTAGAATACTTCACAACAGATGACTCAGCTAGCACCTGAGAATTTGTTTTACTTCTGTGTACAGGGCTATGAACTTCCTGTTTCAATAAAATACCAAACAAGTTGTGTTTCCTTTACAAATAGGCTATTACATCAAGTCCTGTTCCTATACTCAGTTTTTTGACTGTGATCCAACATTTTCTTTGGCAAATGCAAAGTCATTCTAATAAAAGTATGGAGAAAAACAAGAATCATTCATCATGCTCGCAACTGTACTTATACTGAAGAAAAAAACATCCTTATTTTTATGACCTCTATATTTTAAACAGATCAATTTCATAATGGTTCATTAACCGGACTTAAAATACAAAGAGCTGTTTTAAGGAAATATGCTTTTTTAGAAAACTGTTATATGGATATATTGAGTTCCTTGAAAACATGAAAACAAATATAAAACATCATCAAGAAAACAGTTACACATGAAATAGGGAACTTTATAAATGTTTTCCCATGCAGAAAAGAGCTTTAAATAAAACTGTTTAAACAAATATATGCAAACAGAAGAACCCTGCATAGGCATTCCCAGGGAGCAGTTTGGGTAGAGTGGAGATGACTTGACATGTTACATTTTTATTGACTTCATAGAGTGTATTTTATAAATGGTAGACTGCATTGAGAAGGCATTCTAGAAAAGATGCCATAATTTAGTAGCACTATTAATGGCATAATTTTCATTATAGAATACTAGAGTAAGTTTGCATTAACATGCTAAAATTTAGGTGCACCCATTTACACCATGTCAACAATAAGCATGTGGATATAGGTGAGTCAGCTGACAGTGTATCCAGATTTTCAGAAAGCTTTTGACAAAGTTCCTTATGAGAAAATTAAAAAGAGTCATGGGATAGGAGACAAAGTTCAGTTGTGGATTAGGAACTGGTTATCAAATAGAAAACAGAAGGTAGTGTTAAATGGCCATTTTTCTCAATGGAGTAGGGTAAATAGTGGAGTGCCGCAGAGATCTTGTACTGCAACTGGTGCTATTTAACCTATTTGTAAATGATCTGGAAATTGGGGTGATGAGTGAGATGATTAAATTTGCAAATGACACTAAACTGTTCAAATTTATTGAAACGCATGCAGACTGAAAACTTGCAGGCAGACCTTAGGAAACTGGAAGACTGGGCATCTAAATGGTAGATGAAATTTAATGTGGACAAATGCAAAGTGATGCACATTGGGAAGAATAACCCAAATCATAGTTATCAGATGCTAGAGTCCACCTTGAGGGTCAGTGCCCAAGAAAAAGATCTGGGTGCCATTGTAGACAATACGTTGCAACCTTCTACCCAATGTGTAGCAGTAACCAAAAAAACAAATTTGATCATGTTTCCCCACTTTTGTTAAAACTTCACTGGCTCCCAGTAATCTCTAAGGTTTACTTTAAATGTACCTGCCTATCTTGCATGGCACTCTTCCCCCTTTAAATCCTCAATCTTGGAATTCTGCAAGACCTGATATTATCAGATCTATCCAAAAGCTTAAACTAGCTTTCCCTTCATTAAAAGGCGTTATCTATATTGGAAAATTAGGGAAATCTCTTTACTTTAAAATCACTGAGCTTTGCAATAATTTTCCTGTCCAGCTGCGTAACTTGGGCTCTTTCTAATTATTTCAAAATCATCTGAAAACGTGGCTATTTTCAAAAATGTAAATTCTGCTGCTCTCTATAAAATCACTAATTCTTATTATATTTTCCTTTCTTAAAAACTTCTGTAAACCGTGCCGAGCTCTATCTCTATAGAGAAGATACGGTATATATGCTTAAGGTTAGTTTAGCAAATATGCTGCTAGGAATTATTAAAAAAGGGATGGTTAACAAGAGTAAGATCTCTTCTATTAAACTGCGCTAGTAGTTTTTAGCACGGTGAGCCATGCTGCTCCCAATGCTCATAGAGTTCCTATGAGCGCCGGGAGCAGCGCGGCTCTCTGCGCTACAAACACCGCAGTTTAATAGAAGAGAGGGTAAGAATCTTACAATATCTCTGTATCGCTCCATGGTGCAACCTCAGCTTTATTGTGTTCAATTCTGGTCACCTTATCTCAAAAAAGATATAGCAGAACTAGAAAAAGTTCAAAGAAGAGTGACCAAAATGGTAAAGGGTATAGAACTCCTCTCATATGAGGAAAGACTAAAGAGGTTAGGGCTCTTCATCTTGGAAAAGAGACAGATGAATGGAGATGTTTTTAGTCTACAAAATCCTGAGTAGTGTAGAACAAGTACAAGTGGATCGATTTTTTTACTCTGTCAAAAATTACAAAGACTAGGGGACACTCAACAATTTTTTCACTTAGAGCTCTGGAACACATTGCCAGAGATTGTGGTAAGAGTGGTTAACGTAGCTGGTTTTAAGAAAGGTTTAGCCAATTTCCTGGAGGAAAAGTCCGCAGTCTGTTATTGAGCAGATGTAGCAGTTCTACAGTGTCCTTTGCCCAATGTGCTGGGGCATAGTCATGTTGGAAGATAAAGTAATCTCCTAACATGCAACGGATTGCTGGCAACAGCTTCTGCATCAAGATGTCCCAGTAGTATGGGCCTTTGATCTTAACCCCAAGATCAATGAAGAACAAATATGTGAATCTGAGTTTCAAGATTATGGCCGAGACCAAGACTGATTGGCTGAAGGTCAGGTGGGTCTGTAATAGGCATTTGACATTAACCTCACGCTTCAGTGTTGTTGAAGGCACATATAGGTGATCATTCTGTGTGTGTTAATTGGTGGAGCTGCTGTAAATATCTTTTCATCTGTAAACCAGATCAAGCTGACGCTGTGCTACAGGTACTTGGTCATAAGCTGCTTGTACCGTATCAGGCATGTGTCTTTGTTGTGTAAAGTTAACTCTTGGGCACAACGCTTTTTAAGACATTTTAATTTCAGATCATCATGAATTATTCTAACCACAGTTGTCTGGCTTATTCCTGATTCCTGCTGGACTTTCTACTACAGAGGTAAGATGGGGGGGGGGGGGGGGAGGAGAGATTTGGGAACTTCCAGGAGGGTGGCGGCAGGAGGAAGTGGTCATCCCTCCTACAAGGGGACTTCTCAGGAGGGGGCTCTGTGGTTTTGGCAGCAGGGAGTGGGCATCCCTCTTGCCAGGGGACTTTGCTGGGGAGGGGAGGAGGTCAGCAGTTCCGGCATCCCTTCTGTTGGGGAACTTTGAGAGGGGGGCTCCCTGCTGCAGACGCTCAGCTGATCATGGCAGGGGGATTCCTTTGCCATGATCAGCTGAGCGACCACAACCCGGAGAGAGCGAGACCAGAAGGCCTTAAGCATGTGCAAATGCTCAAGGCCCAGTCCAGCCCAGAACAGGCAAGAGGGAGGATCTCCGACGCACCGCCCAGCCCAGAAGAGGGAGGAACTTCGAGCACCAGCACCGGCATGTCCTATGCGTTGGTGCTAATGCCGGTGCCCAATTGGGGTAAGGGATTTCGTTTCGGTGCTCGGGGGGATGTAGGATCGTGGGGGAGGGGGGGGAGTGGACGACGCGAGCGGGGGGGGGGATGCCGGATCGCTGGGGGGAGGGGATGCCAGATCAAGGGGGATGGTGCTCGTAAATCGAGTCAAACTCTGTTTCCGAGGCGCCGATTTTGCGAATGTTTTGCTCGTTTTGCAAAACATTTGCAAACCGGTGCACTCGTAAACCGAGGTTTGACTGTATATAAAAAAGGAACAAAAAAATGATATATTAATTGACCTGATGATGAAACATAAAATCCTTTGGGATCTAGCTTGATGCTATACAATCTTGTGGGCAAAATCTCATAAGGTCATTTACTTATATTTAAGATTATTCTTGAGAATTATGGTATATATTTATTGACCGAGTGAGCTGACAACTATTTATAAAACCAGATGACATAATTTGAGGTTGAGGAGTGGTAGATTCAAGAGCAATGTTAGGAAATTCTACTTTATGGAGAGAGTGGTGGATGCCTGGAATGCGCTCCCGAGAGAGGTGGTGGAGAGGAAAACGGTGACTGAGTTAAAAGAAGCGTGGGATGAACACAGAGGATCAGTACTGGGCAGACTTGCACAGTCTGTATGTCTGTATATGGCCATTTGAGGGAGGATGGGCTAGAGAGGGCTTCAATGGCTGGGAGGGTGGGCTGGAGTAGGTTTTAACTGAGATTTTGGCAGTTGGAACCCAAGCACAGTACCGGGTAGAGCTTTGGATTCTTGCCCAGAAATAGCTAAGAAGAAAATTTAAAAAAATTTAAATTGAATCAGGTTGGGCAGACTGAATGGACCATTTGGGTATTTATCTGCCATCATCTACTATGTTACTATATAGCGCAGTTACTTACCGTAACAGGTGTTATCCAGGGACAGCAGGCATATATTCTCACATGTGGGTGACGTCATCTACGGAGCCCCAGCGCGGACAGCTTTTCAAGCAAACTTGATTGAAGTTTCAAGTTTGCTACACTGCACCACGCATGTGCATGCCTTCTTGCCCACTAGAGGGCGCATCCCCACCTCGTGGTCCTCAGTTCCATAACCAGCAAAGAAGCCATCCCCGGGGAGGAGGGCGGATTGTGAGAATATATGCCTGCTGTCCCTGGATAACACCTGTTACGGTAAGTAACTGTGCTTTATCCCTGGACAAGCAGGCATGATATTCTCACATGTGGGTTACCTCCAAGCTAACCAAAAAAGGGCAGGTGGGAGGATGGCAATTTAGGAAAACAGGTTACGTAACACCGACTGGCCAAACCGGCCGTCGCTTCTGGACAAAGTGTCCAGACAGTAGTGGGAGGTGAACGTATGAACCGAAGACCAAGTGGCAGCTTTACATATGTCCTCCACAGGAGTAGACCGGAGGAAAGCAACAGAAGCTGCCATAGCCCGGACCTTATGCCCTGTGACTCGACCATGGAGCGTGAGACCAGCCTAAGTGTAGCAAAAAGAAATACAAGCAGCCAACCAGTTGGACAAGGTGCGCTTGGAAACAGGATGTCCCAACCAATTAGGATCAAAGGACAAAAACAATTGAGGAACCTTCCGATGAGACTTGGTACGTTGGAGATAAAAGGCCAACGCCCTCTTACAGTCAAGCGTGTGAAGCGCCGCCTCACCAAGATGAGAGTGGGGCTTCGGGAAGAACACTGGAAGAACAATGGACTGATTGAGGTGGAAATCAGACACAACCTTAGGTAAAAATTTAGGATGGGTGCGAAGAACCACCTTGTCATGATGAAACACAGTAAAAGGTGGATCCGCAACCAAAGCCTGCAGCTCACTAATCCGACGAGCGGATGTGAGCGCAAGCCAAAAGACCACCTTCCAAGTGAGAAACTTAAGAAGAGATTTGTCGATAGGCTCAAAAGGAGGCTTCATCAGTTGAGCTAATACCACATTAAGATCCCAAACTACAGGAGGAGGTTTCAGAGGAGGATGAACATTCACGAGACCCCTCATGAAACGAGTTACCAGAGGATGAAGAGAAAGCGACCGACACTCGATATGCCGATGGAACGCCGCAATGGCACTGAGATGCACCCGAATGGAAGTCGTCTTCAGCCCAGACTTAGACAGATGCAACAAATATTCCAGCACCGAAGACACTGGAACCGAACTCAGGTCCAGATGGTTCGAGGAACACCAGGATGAAAATCTGGTCCACTTCTGGGAATAACAAAGCCTAGTCGAGACCTTGCGCGAGGCTTCCAAAATCTCCCTCACCGACTGAGAAACAGGAACCGAAGTCAAGGGGAAAGGAACCAAGCGGTCAGATGTAAAGACTGAAGATTGGGATGTAACAGCGAACCCCGACTCTGAGACAGCAGAGAGGGAAAAACAGGCAGAAGCAGAGGTTCCCTGACACTGAGTTGAAGGAGCAGGGAGAACCAGTTCTGTCTGGGCCAACGAGGCGCAATGAGAATCATAGTGGCTCTGGTCGATTTGAGATGTACCAATGTTCTCAAGATCAGAGGAAAAGGAGGGAACGCATAAAGGAACCTCTCCTCCCAGTCGAGAAGGAAGGCATTGGCCTCGAGACGGTCTGGGGAGTACATCCGAGAACAATAGAGGGGCAGTTTGTGAGTCTCCGGGGAGGCAAACAGATCCACCTGAGGAGTCCCCCAGCGGTCGAAGACCTCGCGTAGAACCCGGGAGTTCAGCGACCACTCGTGCGGCTGGAGAAGACGACTGAGTTTGTCTGCCAGACAGTTCCTCTCTCCCTGAATGTAAACCGCACGCAGGAATATGTTCTGGGAGACCGCCCATTCCCAAAGGCGCAGGGCTTCCCGGCACAGAGACCAAGAGCCTGTTCCGCCCTGTTTGTTTACATAATACATTGCCACCTGGTTGTCCGTTCGCACGAGGACTACCAGATTGTGTAGCAAGGGGCAGAACGCTCGAGCCGCCAGAAAAATGGCCCGAAGCTCCAACACATTGATGTGACAAAGACGGTCCTCTGCCGACCATAAACCCTGAGTCCGCAGACCGTCGAGATGAGCCCCCCACGCGTACTCCGAGGAGTCCGTGGTCAGGACCTTGCGATGCGGAGGAACGAGAAAGAGCAAACCCCCGGAAAGATTGGAAGAGTTGGTCCACCAACAGAGCGAGCGTCTCAAAGAAGGAGTCACCGTTATTGGACGAGATACTGGGTCGCGATCCTGACGCCACTGCGAGGCCAAGGTCCACTGAGGAAGCCTCAGATGCAAGCGGGCAAACGGAGTAAAGTGGACCGTCGATGCCATGTGGCCCAGAAGAACCATCATGCGCTGAGCCGATACTACAGGCATCAGCGAGACCTGACGACTCAATCGAAGTAGGGCCTCCAACCGAGGAGGGGGGGAGGAACGAACGAAGGCGAACCGTGTCCAGCACGGCTCCAATAAACTGAAGGGATTGAGTCGGGCCCAATTGAGACTTGGGAAAGTTCACTTCGAACCCCAGACGTTGAAGGAAGATGATAGTCTGTTGGGTCGCTGAGATAACCCCCTCCCTGGTCGACGCTTTGATCAGCCAATCGTCCAGGTAGGGAAAGACCTGTAGCCCCCGAGATCTCAGGGCTGCCGCGACCACCACCATACACTTCGTGAAGACTCGAGGGGACGAAGCCAGTCCGAAGGGGAGGACCCGGTATTGAAGGTGCAACTCCCCCACTTGAAACCGTAAGAATTTTCGGAAGGCGGGATGCACCGGAACATGAGTATATGCTTCCTTTAAGTCTAGGGAGCACATCCAATCCCCTTCTTCCAAAAGAGGATACAACACCGGAAGCAACAACATACGGAACTTCTCCGGAGCTTCCGGAGGTCCAAAATGGGGCGTAAGTCCCCTGTCTTCTTCGGGACCAAAAAGTAACGGGAGTAAAACCCCCGCCCCCATTGGTCGGGGGGCCCGAAGGCTCAACAAGGCCCTCGCTTCCGCGAGAAGAAGGGGAAGTTGGTTTTGGCTGAATGGGTAAGCAGCTGGCGGATGTTCCGGCGGCGTGGTTAAGAAATTGAGCGAGTAACACTCGAAGATAATCCGGAGCACCCAAGCATCTGATGTGATCCCGGTCCAGGCCGCAGAAAAGGCTCGGAGTCGACCCCTATAGGAAGGGGGTTCGGCGAGAGCGCGGAGGGGGCCCACCCCCATCCGCACATCCCGTCAAAAGGACGGCGCCGGCTTGGGCGTCCCCTGCGCCTGAGGTTTTTGTTGGCCTCCCCTACCCTGCTGCGGTGGGCGGCGGGGCGGAGGCCTAGAGAAGGCCGGCGTTGACTTCTGGGGGTATCGCCGCGGGGGAGGCCGAAAGGGCTTCTGCGGCGGGGCCTGAGGTTTAGGACGGACCAAGGAGACAAGAGAGCGCTCCTGTTCCGACAGACGTTTGGTCGCCGCCTCCAGGGACTCATCAAATAATTCAAAGCCAACACAGGGTAGATTGGCCAGACGTTCCTGCAAGTTCGGGCCCATGTCCAGGGTACGTAGCCAAGCCAGTCGGCGCATCGCCACGGCAAAGGCGGATACCCTGGAGGCCAGTTCAAATGCGTCGTAGACAGCGTATAAACAGCGTCGTAAACAGGTATAGACGCAGCTGAGATAAGTTAGACATGAACGTGGCAAAACCCTCCTTGTGGGAAACCGGCATAACCCCTTGATAACGGGGCAAGTCTTTGACCATGCCTCGAAGATAAGAGGAGAATGTAAAGGCATAATTAAGGACCCTGGTAGCCATCAATGAGTTAGAATAGAGGCGATGACCAAACTTGTCCAGGGTCCGCCCCTCCCGTCCGGGCGGGATCGCCGCCGAAACCTTAGCAGGCTGCGACTTTTTCAGCGCCGACTCCACCAGCAACGACTGGTGAGACAGTTGTGCCTTATCGAAGCCCTTCCACGGTATGGTCCGGTATTTGGACTCCATCATGGAAGGCACCGCTGTGACTGTAAGAGGGGAGACTAAATTTCTCAGGAAGGTCTGGTGGAGGACCTTATTGAGAGGCAGACGAGGAGTTTCTCTCTGGGGAGTGGGCAGGTCTTGTTCCTCCAAAAACTCCTTCGTGTACTGAGACCCAGCAAGGAAGTCCAAGTCCAAGGCCCGCGCCATATCCTGTACAAATTTTGTAAAGGAAGAGGGCCTCGCTGGCGGGGAAGGAGTACGCGAGGTCCGAGCCGCCAAGAAAGAGGGGGAGGCCTCGCGGGAATACTGAGGCTCTCTACCAGACCCCGAACCCCAGGAGGCCGTGCCGAGGGACCTCGAAGGGGTCGGGGACCGCCTATGCCCCGAGGAGCCCTTGGGGGAAGTCCCTGGGGTATGAGGAATCGAGGTTCTTCCCCTGCGCCCCGGCGAGGAGTCTCTCGAACCCTTTCCCCCAGGGGTGCGGAAGAGCCTCTGATTGTCGAGGCGGAGCTCCGAGACACGCAACGTCTCACCCCCGGTCGGCGAGGAGCGACCGCGTCTCCGAGGGGAAGCGCGAGGGCGCTTAGGCTTCCGAGGCTGACACCTCGTCCGAGGCCGACCCGAGGGCGAAGAGCCCCGGGAGGACCTCGAGGAAGAGGTGGAAGAGATCCTCCGAACCCGACGCACCTTGTCCCGAGGCCTGACACTCCTCTCAGGCTGGTCAACCGAGGTCGAGGGCAAGGTCGGGGGCCAAGGACGGCCGACCCTCGGGGGCCGAAGCCGAAGGCACCGAGACCGAGGCCGCTGATGCCGGGGCAGTCGAGGCCGGAGCAGTCGAGGCCGAAGCCTGCTGCAGGTGCGCGAGGGCCCCGGACAGCTCCGAGGCAATCAGCGCTCGGAGCAAGTCCTGGAAGACCGGAACCTCCATCATGGCAGGCAGGTCCGGGGCCGAGGAGTGCTCCCTGGAGGGCGACCTCGGTCACGAGTATTCCCTCGGGGCACTGGGCTTTGCAACTCGGGGCGGGGCAGAGGACGGTCCACCCGCAGTCGAGGAGCCCGAGGATGGCTTCTTCGCTGACCCTGGAGTCGAGGAAGGAAGAGGGGACCAGTGTTCCCGCTAAGCTGCGCTGGCGTGCGCTGGCGCACAAAATATTACATCGCAGCGCACAAGTTTCACGTCACAGCGCACACTCGAGCGGAGGTGAGAGGAAGCGGCGGCGGTCTGCCCTGATCGCCTAAGATGCAGCAGCGGCGGCATCCCCGTAATTTACGGGGATCATGAAAGGAGCCGCCGCTGCTGCATCTTAGGCGATCAGGGCAGACCGCCGCCGCTTCCTCTCACCTCCGCTCGAGTGTGCGCTGTGACGTGAAACTTGTGCGCTGCGATGTAATATTTTGTGCGCCAGCGCACGCCAGCGCAGCTTAGCGGGAACACTGGAGGGGACTTACCCGAAGCAGGCTTGGTCGAGGCAGCAGGCTTGGAGGAAGTCGAGGCGAGGCCGGGGGACCGGAGGCCGAGGTCGAGGCCGGGGCTGAAGCCGAGGCCGACGTCAAGGCCTTCCCCGCCACGGGGTCCGCAGAGAAGAGCTCTGCCATCCGGGCACGGCTTCGGCGGAGAGCTCTAGACTGAAAAGTTGAGCACCTATCACAGGAGTCGGTAGGATGCTCAGGACCCAAACACACCAAGCACCACCGGTGAGGATCGGTAATTGAGAGTAACCGATTGCACCGGGTGCACTTTTTAAAGCCCGTCAAGGGACGGGACATGGACACAAAACTCGGCCGGGAACGAACGAGGTCCCGCGGCCGCGGCTACCGGGAGCCCCCGGAGCCGAACCAAAATACTTTTTTTTTTTTTTTTTTTGACGAAAACTAAAAGAAAAGAAAGAAAGAAAAGCAAATCAAGCATAGCGACCGTGAAATAAAGCACAGCCGCGGTGTCAGAAGGCTAAATTCGAAGAGCACAATTTCCACAGGGCTTCTGGCTCCACGGAAAAAACTGAACTGAGGACCACGAGATGGGGATGCGCCCTCTAGTGGGCAAGAAGGCATGCACATGCGTGGTGCAGTGTAGCAAACTTGAAACTTCAATCAAGTTTGCTTGAAAAGCTGTCCGCGCTGGGGCTCCGTAGATGACGTCACCCACATGTGAGAATATCATGCCTGCTTGTCCTGGGATAAACTGTGATACCTTTGGAATCCGAACTTACTCCGTTCCAGAACCCTGTTCAAGTTCTAAAACGTTCGAGTTCCAAGATCATTTTTCCCCTTTAAAATAATAGAAATTGGATTAATCCGTTCCTTGGTCTCACAAACTCAGATTTTCAAATAATTTTAACAGTAAATGCACTGGTTTTTTTTTGTAATTCTTTATTTATAATACTCTCAAATATTAACCAATGATAATACAATACAGTAAAGTAATGTAAAGTAACCAATGATAACATAGTAACATAGTAGATGACTGCAGATAAAGACCCGAATGGTCCATCTAGTCTGCCCAACCTGATTCAATCTAAAAATTTGTTTTGTTTTTTTCTTCTTCTCCTTAGCTATTTCTGGGCAAGAATATAAAGCTCTGCCCAGTACTGTTCTTAGGTTCCAACTACTGAAGTCGCCGTCAAAGCTCACTCCAGTCCATCTACACCCTTCCAGCCATTGAAGCCCTCCCCAGCCCATCCTCCCCCAAATGGCCATATACAGATACAGACCGTGCAAGTCTGCCCAGTACTGGCCTTAGTTCTTCAATATTTACTATTATTTTCTGATTCTAGATCCTCTGTGTTCATCCCACACTTTTTTTAACTCCATCACCGCTTTCCTCTTTAACACCTTTCTCGGGAGTGCAGTCTAGGCATCCACCACCCTCTCTATAAAAAAGAATTTACTTACATTGCTCTTGAATCTACCACCCCGCAACCTCAAATTATGTCCTCTGGTTTTATCATTTTCCTTTCTCTGGAAAAGATTTTGTTCTTCATTAATACCTTTCAAGTATTTGAACGTCTGAATCATATCTCCCCTGTCCCTCCTTTCCTCTAAGGCAGGGGTGTCAAAGTCCCTCCTCGAGGGCCGCAATCCAGTCGGGTTTTCAGGATTTCCCCAATGAATATGCATGAGATCTATTTGCGTGCACTGCTTTCATTGTATGCTAATAGATCTCATGCATATTCATTGGGGAAATCCTGAAAACCCGACTGAATTGCGGCCCTTGAGGAGGGAGTTTGACACCCCTGCTCTAAGGTATACATATTCAGGGCTTCCAGTCTCTCCTCATACGTCTTTTGTTGAAAATTTCCTATCATTTTTGTCGCCCTTCTCTGGACCGCTTCAAGCCTTTTTGTGTCTTTCGCCAGATACAGTCTCCAAAACTGAACACAATACTCCAAGTGGGGCCTTACCAACGACCTGTACAGGGGCATCAACACCTTCGTTCTACTGGTTACGTCTCTCTTTATACAGCCCAGCATCTTTCTGGCAGCAGCCACCACCTTGTCACACTGTTTTTTCGCCTTTAGATCTTCAGACACTATCACCCCAAGGTCCCTCACCCCATCCGTGCATATCAGTCTGTCTCCCAGCATTTATGGCTCCTTCCAGTTATTAATCCCCAACTGCGCTACTCTGCATTTTTTTGCATTGAATTTTAGTGGCCAGATTTTAGACCATTCCTCTAACTTTTGTAGATCCTTTTTCATGTTTTCCACTCCCTCCTCGGTGTCTACTCTGTTATAAATCTTGGTATCATCCGCAAAAAGGCAAACTTTTCCTTCTAACCCTTCAGCAATGTCACTCAAAAACATATTGAATAGGATCGGTCCCTGCACCGAACCCTGAGGGACTCCGCTACTTACCTTTCCTTCCTCCGAGCGACTTCCATTAACCACCACCCTCTGGTAAAATTGAGTGAGATGACTCACAAGCTCCAGCAGAGGAAGGACCCCACACCTTCATTGGGAACCTTATCATGCATGGCGGAGAAGGAAGAGGAGAACTCACACACCCCTCCATGCACCACAGAAGGCCTGAAACCTCTGAAAGAAATGACCCATGTGGACCCCACCGGAATTGCCCAGCTTGCAATGTTGAGCTTCCATGAATCTGCCTTTTGCCAAAGAACCCTTGCTGTGATGATGTGGAAGCTGGAGGAGGAGAAGGGAGATTATTGTTTGGAAGGTGAGTCACTTTCCATATTAGCATCAGGTGGTTCAGGTGTCTGCATTCTGGTCATGGTGTCTTTTGAGAACCAACGTTTCAAAATGGTCTGATGATGGTGACCTTTTTGAACTTTTCTAAAATGTTTAATCATGTTATCATTGAACAAGTTAACACCCCTGTTAACAAGGGCTTTATCAGGGTGCCACTTCTCAACGACTGCCTGTGTTTTTGACCACATGCTGAACAGATCCTTGATTTCAGCAGTGGGAATGGTACCAGCGTCTCCCTCTTCCTCCCCTGAAGAAATTTCTTCTGCTACTACTTTCTGTTGCTGCTGCTGGTTGAGGTGTTGAAGCTCTTCCGTTGTCAGCTCTGTCCTGTGATCATCCACTAACTCATTGACATCCTCTTCGCTGACTTCCAAATCCATGGACTTGCCCAGAGCCCAAAGCCCAAAGCCTTCGAAGTTCCTTTCAGCAACACATTCTGGCCAGAGATTTTTAAAAGCAGAGATCATTGTCCTCAAAGACACTTCCCTCCATGCTTTCTCGATGATTCTTATGCAATGAAGGATATTGTAGTGATCCTTCCAGAACTCTTGGAGGTCAGTTCTATTTCATTTGTAACTTCAAACATCTCTGGAGCATAGCCTCGGTGTACAATTTTTTGAAGTTCGAGATTAGAGAATGACACGGGGAGCGATCCCCGCAGGGAGCCGTGGCGTGGTGGCGGTTTGGCTGCGGGTTATGGAGACTCCATAGCCAAATCGCCGCAGACACGGGGACAAAAGTTTTCACCGCCCGCAAAAACGGTGAAAAGATTTGTCCCCGCAGGCCAATGTACCCCCTTCTAAGTACCGCTATTTACCTTGTCTTCACCGTGTGTCTTTGGTTCGGGACCGGGTGTTTGATTTTTTTTCCGGCGGCCATGTTTGTCTCCGCCATGTGGTCTGTCTCCTCCAACTCTCTACCCGACTTGCACGTTGCTGCATTGACTCCGCCCCCCAATATACTGGCTCCTCATTTGATTCGTGGCATCCCCTGCCGGCTCAAGAGCTGTGAGGAGCTGTGCCTAGCGATTGCTCTGCTGATTCGCGGCGTCCCCTGCCGGCTCAAGAGTTGTGATCAGCTGATCAGGAAGAGGAGCTGTGCCTAGCGATTGCTCTGCTAAGCAAGTACCAGGCACAGCCCCTCTCCTCTTTTACCGTACAAACAGCATGCTAGTTGTGTGAGCATAGCCTGGTAAAAGGAAATCCCATTCCCAGACCAGGAAATCAGCCATTTTCGGTAACCTGCAAATGCTTGGCCCTGATGCTTTCCCACCACCTTTAGGAGATATTTAATCCTTTATTTAATTGCAAAAATCCTGAATTACCATAGGAAAATCAGGACCCAATCATTTTTTTGCAGTCTGTTAAATGGACAGTACTATGCAGATCATGCAGTAACAGCCTTTTGTTCATTTCTGCACTGGAAAAAGGATCATTTCATATCCATGTGCAATGTTATTGCGGAGGGGGCCTGGTAATTAGAACCATGAGTCATTTGTTCTCTTCCCTCTAATACACACCTTGCTCCTTTTCGGTAAAGCCTTAAGTCAGCAAACCTTCCACAAAACGAGATTCATATATCACTGCCTGACATGGAACAAAAGGTAAATTGCATTGCTCAAGAAAAGCAGGAAAGGGAGACCTCAGAGAAAGAATAAATGTATGCTGCGGTGACGGTGACGGGGCGGTGAATGGGGTAGCAGTGGCGGTGACGGAGTGGTGAAAGGGATGGCAGTGGCGGTGACGGGGTGGTGAAGGGAATGGCGGTGACGGGGCGGTGCAGAGGATGGTGGGCCGGGGACGGGGCGGTGACGGGGACAAATTTTTTCCCCGTGTCATTCTCTATTCGAGATCACCTGCTGGTCTATGGGCAGGATAAGAGGAGTGGTATTGGGGGACAATAATTTTATCTTAATGAAGCTATATTCACCTACCAAATTATCTACTAGGCCTGGAGGATGCGCAGGAGCATTGTCCAGGACAAGGAGAGCCTTTATGGGGAGATTTTTCTCCTGCAGATAAACCTTTACATGAGGAGCAAACTCCTCATGTATCCACTCAGTGAAGAACTGCCTGATAATCCATGCTTTCACATTCGATCTCCACATAACATTAAGTTTGCTGTTAATGATGCTCTTCTTCTTAAAGACCCGTGGATTTTCTGAATGGTACACAAGGAGAGGATTGATCTTGCAGTCCCCATTAGCATTACAACACACCAAGAGAGTAAGGTGGTCTTTCTTTGGATTATGGCCTGGTACAGACTTCTCTTCCTTTGAGATGTACGTTTGCCTGGGCATCTTTTTCCAAAAGAGGCCTGTTTCGTCACAATTGAATATTCGGTTCGAAACATAGCCCTCAGTGATCACAAGCACCTTAAACTCCTTTGCAAACTTTTCTGGCTGCTTCTCCATGCATAACAACGCTATGGATCCCAGTCCTTTTCTTAAAGTTCTCGAACCACCCTCTACTGGCTTTAAACTCCTCCATTTCATCAGTAGTATCAGGTAGGCCTTTCACTAGATCATCATGAAGGACCTTGGCTTTCTCACAAATTATTGTCTCAGAAGTCACATCACCAGCCAGCTGACTTTCATTAATCTAAATACAGAGGAGTTTTTCCATCTCTTCCATACTTTTTGATCTCCTAGAGGTCAGTGTCATAACCCCTTTCGTCACATCAGCTGCTTTGATAGCCTCTTTATTTTTCAAAACCGTACAGTCGATTTAGGCATCCTAAACATAGTAGCAAGATCAACCACATGTGTACCGCTTTCATGCTTAACGATAACCTCTTTCCTAACTTCAATTATAGCTCTAACAGCTTTCCTCTTGCTCTTATTTTCCGCAGGACACATGACGAATACTGTACACTTAACAGGCACAACGGTAAAAATCACAACAGCTGCCGACAACAAACTGCGCATGGATGGCCTAAGGGCTGTGGAAACGTATGCACGAACAACATGCGGGGCATATGCACTGTGGAAACGTACGCACAAACAACTTGTGTGGCGTACGTTCAGATTCCAAAGCAGCGTTCGGATTCCGGGTTAAAATTTGCTCGAAAAAGTAGTTCAGATTCCAAGTTCTTCAAATTCTGGGGCATTCGGATTCCAAGTCTGAGCATGGCTTTCTGTTAGATATTTTCTTATTTCTTTTTACTTACTGCTCCTACAAGTAGGATTTTTTTCTCTTTTTAAATTATTGTACCATTTTTGGAAACAACAATTCTTCTTCAATTTTGTTCTTTTTTGTCTGTTGTGTGGTATGTTAGATAGTTAATAACAGTGCAAACAATACGAAATTAAAAAAAAAAAAAAATCAAACTAAAGAAACAAAAATACAGACATTTACACTTTAGGCCTCATATGAAAACAGAGACTTGAGATAAAAACAGGAAAACTTAATTAAGGCTACAGCAGAGAAGGCAACAAGAAGAATAATGAGATGGCAAAACAGGAAACTCCAATGTGGAGGCCTATATTACACATATGAATGCATTTCTTCAGTGCTCAGGGTCTAAGTACACAAATTTAACCATAAAACTATGGTCTCATTGCTCTTCACTCACTTTGCTTGAATTATGGTTAAAGACCTGTGGTTATTGTATCCTAAAGTCTACTACTGTTTTATGATAAAAGTTAATTTTAGCATCTTCCCAAAAGCTGGCATTTTCTTTTACTTATATTACAACTTCAAAATAAGATAGAAAACTTTTCTGTGCTTTGCAGAGAAAAGTACTTGCCTTCCCCCCTCCCCATGTTTTGCTGCGACTCCTATTTAACCATCTGATTGACGGCTCCCTATTTCATCTGAGAGAGCGTGCTAATTCCATCAGGCAGTGTGGAAGATAACCTGGTGACATCAGAAAGGGCCTTTGACCTTCCACTGAAATAGCAGACACTACTGTGGAGAAGTTGGAGGTACTACCTATTGGAAGTGCTTTGCAGTGGAGGGCTGCTATTCCTGATTTTACCATCTGATTGACAGCTCCCTATTTCATCTGGGAGAGCTGTGTGTAGCTTGCTAATTCCATCAGGCAGTATGAAAGATAGCCCAGTGAAGGCAGAAAGGGCCTTTCACCTTCCACTGAAATAGCACTATCCTCATGTTACAAATTACTAGAGTTTCCATAGAAGCCCTCTCCAGCCCATCCTAAACCAAATTGCCATGTAAAGGATACAGGCAGTGCAAGTCTGCCCAGTACCAGCCTTAGTTCTTCACAGTTAAGTCATCATCTAACTTCCATTTGACACATCAAACACACTGTAACCATTTAACTTTTGGGTTTTATACCATTCATTTTCTAATTAGAGATCCTCTGTGTGTATCCCATGCTTTTTTGAATTCCATCACCATCTCTCTCAGGAGGGCAATCTTGGCATCAACCACTCTTATCTGTGAAAAAAAAAATTCTGATACATTGTCCTCCCAACTCTTTCCAGAGGCATTGAAGAGGGAGTTTTTGGCTTTTTTTTTAGAGCAGATTTCATGACCATAGAGTAGCATGAAAGCCGGTGCTTCTCGAACTGGGAGTCTTTTGGACTCTATACATAGAGTCAGCTTTCTTGTGAATAGGACATTCAGAGAGAGGGGTCTCCCAGTGCTTCATCTGTACTGCCTTAAGAATTTTGTGTATGGGAACTGTCATAGCTTCTTTAGGAGAGGCATCAAAAGTCAAGGATGTCAAAAATTCCTGTCCTGGGATCAGCCTCAATCTCAAACTTAAATGGGATGGTCTGAGCCATTTCCCTAACAAAAGTGGTGAAGGAAAGCTCCTCAGGGTGAGACTTTCTCCTTTCCTGAGGAGGGGAGGGACCTGAAGGCAGGTCCAAAGCTCCTTCCTCTGAGAAAACTTGGGGCCCTTCCTCAGAATCCCAGTAGCAATCCATATCAGACTCAGGTTAGTAGTTCTGTCTGTCCGCACCTGCCTTGGACAACTGAACTCACAGTTCGACTCAGGATGAAAGCGATGAGGGATGGGATGGGATCTGGACATCATGGAAGCATACTCTCCTGAGGGACTAGAAACCTATGCCATCTCAGCCAGTGCTGACTCCAATGCAACGGTGTTGATGCATGATCAATAGGGAGAGCATAAGTGTCCAGGAGGGCTGAACAGATATCAGGCCTGATGCAGATGCCCCTGATGCCTCAGTATTGCATTGGGTGAGAAGCTGCATGGCTCAGAACAGCTCCCTGGAGATAAATACTGGTAAAGGCGGGACACAGTCAGAGTAGTCAAGTCCCCAGAAACATGATGGCAGAAAAAGGCCAAATGGCCTATCCAGTCTGCCTATCCATTGCATTCACTATTTCCTCATCTTCTTAAGATATCCCATATTTTCTTAAATTCAGACACAGTCTTTGTCTCCACCAGCTTTACTGGGTGAAATGTACTATGTTAGTTCAACAGACCTTGCAATCATAGTGAATTATCACACTATTTTGTATATTTTGGAGACTTATGTCTAAATTAATTGCCATCAAGATATAAATTAATTCACTTCTTTGCTTACTAGACCAGCAGCCTGTTTGGAATTTGTCTTCCATAGGGGGAAAAAAAAAAGACTGGAAAGGTTTACATTGGCTTAAAGTCTATGGTCTGTTGTTTTTCAGTTCCAATAACAGCTTTTTATAATACAATAAAACCTTGGATTGCAAGTAACTTGGTTTGCAAGTATTTTGCAAGACAAGCAAAATATTTATTAAATTTTAATTTGATATTCAAGCAATGTCTTGTAATACAAGTACATACAGTATTCACACATCACAACTGAGCCAATGGCTCTTCTCTCTCTAATACTGCAAGAGTGTAGTGACTATTCTAAATAAGCACAGTCTTGCAATGCAAGTACATACAGTATATACGCGTCACATCATCACAACTGAACCGATGGTTCTTCTCTCTGACGCTGCAGGAGTATAGTGACTATTCTAAATGAGCGAGGTCTTGCAATACAAGTATGTATAGTATTTTGTATTAAAGTTTTTGGGTTGTGGAACGAATCATCTGAGTTTCCATTATTTCCTATGGGGATATTCACTTTGATATATGAGTGCTTTGGATTACAAGCATGCTTCCGGAACAAATTATGCTCACAAACCAAGGTTTTACTGTATTGAATTGTGTATTTATGAATCCTAACCTTACTGGTATAGTGTTGTAAGGTATAAGGGTTGAATCAGAAGGCTGATCCTGACTGAATGAAGGCTGGTGCTGAATTCAAAGAGAGGGAGCTTCTCTTACGACTTGGGCATTTCTTGGGTACTGGCAATATTGATGCCCCAGTGCTCCTGACCCCATGTTTTGAAAAGAACTATGCTGGTGCTTCTTGGCCTATTCTTGACACATTGCATTGGAAACCCTAAATGCCAACAAGAATGTCAAATTTTTATGGCTCCTTCGTGCAGAGTTTGAGGATACTCAACCCTAATGGGAGCTACTGATGCTTGATGTTGAGGCAGGCGCAGATCACCTCAATGCTGATGTATCCCTAGTTTCCCGATGCAGCTCCAAGCACCATCAGGATTGATGCCTCCAATGGCGAAGTTGATGGACACTTAATTTTTCGAGTGTGTGGCAGCCTAATGCATAGTGAAGTGGACAGAATATTTACTGCAGTTGATAAGACTTTTGACACTAAAAGTTTCTAAAGAAATACTGAGCTTGTAGTTTTCATTGAAGTATCACAGTATTAAGCACTTTTTGTTTAAAACACAGGACACATTTTATAAGAGGTCCAGGGTTGTTTCACAAATGAATACCCATTTGGGCTTATCTGAATACAACTCTGACTGTGTGGCCTTGTTCCCATTTATGAGTTGTGAAAACTGGATCACTAAAAATTTTTCATTTATATTTAAGTAGTATGGCACAGTGAGGTTATAATTATTTAAGCCTCTTGCAATTGGTTAGGGGCTTTTTAGTGGATACTTCAATAACTCTACTCTCTTTCAATTGAAAAAATTTTTCTTTTTTCATCTGATTGACACAAGGACATCAGCCACTTCAAAATCAATTAGAGAAATGTACAATGTTAGTTCAACAGACCCAGCAATCATAGTGAATTATCGCACTTTTGTGTATACTTTGGAGACCTATGTCTAAATTAACTGTCATCAAGAGATAAATTCATTCACTGATCTTTGCTTACTACACCAGGAAGCCTGTTTGGAATTTGTCTTCCATAGGAAATAAAGACTGGAAAGGTTTAAATTGGCTTACAATCTCTGTGTCTGTTGTTTTTTTTTAGTTCCAATAACAGCTTTATAAAATATTGAACTGTGTATTTATGAATCCTAAACTTACTGGCATAGTGGTGCAAGGAAAAGCATTCCACACAATTATCAGAGAGGGAGGAAAGACTTCTATTGAAGTTGGCAAATATAATTGCTACACACGGTTTCTAAATGGGATAACATTGAATCAGAAAACAAAAAGATGGTACTATTTAATGGACTAGGCAATTCAAGAGGTGGGAGCCTTTTAATAAATGCTGGAAAAGGATTATATTTTAAATGCATAGATTGCTGTGAATACTCATATAGAATCAGTTGATTGGCAACTGTTGCTATATTTTTATTGCTTATTGGGAGGAGGGAGGTTGAATTCTATAATGTAGATGCTAACATTTTCACACATACAGATTATGCATATGTAAGTCCAGATGTGTGTGTAAATGCTGAAACTCTGCCTAAGCGCTATTCTGTAAATACATAAATATCTTACATAGCACATATTTTAGAGATTGGCATAAGCAAAGGCAGAGCCTGAGTGAAGCAAGGGCGGGATTCACACTGGCAAGCCGTTGCTATGTCTTTTTGGAGTCATGACTTAGGTGGGCTCTCCACAAGTGCCATCATTATTCTGCACCTGCATCATGGAGTCACAGGCATAAAAAGATTGGGAACACCTGCCTAAGCGCTATTCTGTATATGCACACATATGTAACATAGCTTGTATTTTAAAGGTTAATGTATACATAGGCAGTCTCTGAATGGAGCAAGGGCAGGACTCATACTTGCATAATACTATGTTGCACATGTATCTCTGAAAGCAAAAAAAATACTCCAAAAAAAGGACTGCCAGAGGAGCTTACAAAAGAGACCAACTGAAAGGCGGTATAGTCAACGAGTTCTGAGAGTGGTATTCTGGCTCTAAAGAATAAGACAGGATATTCTCAGTGTGAGGAATTAGCGAAGGGAGGAGAACCTCCGGCGCTAAACACACCAAGGCAGAGGCAGCAAGCCCCTACCTGCACACCATCATTGGATATCTCACGTGTGCCCAACCAAAACAGTGAAAATTAGTGCAGTGAAAAATCACAAATTCATACAAGCAAATAATCAAAACAAAAAATTAATTAAGGCAAGAATACCACTCTGAGAACCCCTCAGCCACTCCAAAAGGAAATAAACTCAGACTTAGCTTGGATTGGAGAGTAGACAAAATCCTTCCAATAAGGAAAGTCCAACAGGAGATTGATTCAAAAAAGTTATTCTTCAGGCAGGGTTCAACCAAGCCCGGTTTCGGAGATAAGATATCCCTTCATCAGGAACCCATTAAGACTGGAGAGCAAACAACATGAAGGAGAGTAATTCAAGCTGGCTGGAAGGAGGGCGGAGCTAACAGAGGGAAACTCACACAGGGCTTAAGAGCTGAACAGGAAATACATAGAGCAAGGGAGAGCCAATGAGAATGCAGAAAAAAGTCCTATAAGATAGTATTCCACTCAATGCTGTCATTCAGTCCATCAGGGTGTACAGACCGTAAATGGAAAATCCAGAATTGTTCTCTCAATTGAATGCGAGCCATTTTGTCACCCCTGTAACACCATGCATTTGATGATCTTACCTGGTTTGTTCATGAACAACTTCACAATAATTACAGGGGTGACAAAATGGCTCGCATTCAATTGAGAGAACAAAATTCTTGCAGAAGGTCTGTGACTTTTGCTTGCGGTGGTCTGGTAGCAATTTTGTCAATGAGATAAAAGGGAAGCAAAAATATGGTTACTTCTAGAACTTGCACACCAAGCACCAACTTGACAAGCCTGTGGTACAGACGGATGGAGAAATACTTCTGCCATTATGAATGAAGTAGCAATAGTGAAGGAAGGATGGCTTCACAAAAGAGTCCCCTGAGGAAGGCATCCATGGATGCTGAAACTGGGATCCTAGTTGGGACCTTTTGTTTTTAAGACTCTGCACAATAATAAAGTAACTGTTTGGTTGGCTTTTGACATCTTGCTTGTCTCCTTCTTTGTGTTACAAGTATAAAAGTGCTATAGCAATAGTTTAATCTTTATACCCTTAAGGACTGACATGCAAATATCAGTTTAGATTCAAACTTTATGATAGAGATAGTAAGTAGGCAAGAGATAACTGACAGGGTGGGGCTTCAGAATGACACATCTATCCACCAGAAAAGATATTAGCAAGATAAGAATCTAATCTCTTTTTCTAGTGAAAAGGGTATGTCATTCTGGACTCTGTACAAAAGCAGTCCCAGAAATCTAGGGCGGGACCACTGCACCAGCTTATAACACTGAGGATCTAAAGGCAGAGTCTTCCCTTTCCACTACATGCACTCTGTAAAACTTGGAAAATGTAGTAGAGTGGACAAAGATGCTGTCCTACAAATCTCCTCAGAGGAGACCACCTGAGCTTCCACCAACGAAGAAGCTATGCTTCTAGTGGAATGCGCCTTTATGGAAACTGGTGACTGTTTTCCTTGGGCAATGTATGCTGACAAAATGGCCCTATGGATCCATCTGGAGATTGTGGCCTTGAAGGCTGGTGTGCTGCATCTAGCCTGGCTATTGAGCACAAAAAGATGGTCAGATAGCCTGAAATTGTTGGTGACCTCAATATCGAAGAAACACTCTTCTCACATCCAATGTTTTCAGAATCCAGTCCTTAAAACTTGTGGACTGGAATGCCGGCAACCTGACTTCTTGATTGACATGGAAAGCCAAAACAACTTTTGGCATAAGGGATGGAACAGTGCGCAAAGTAACTCTGGCCTCTGAGGAAAGCTTCTCGGCAAGAAAGAGCCAGTAACTTTGAAACTCTTCTCGCTTTGGTAATGGCCACAAGAAAGACCATCTTGAGCATCAGATCCATCAAGGACTCTTTATTCAGCAACTCATATGGAGCTTGGCTGAGGCCTTGCAAAACCACGTTAAGGTTCCATATAGAGAACAGGTGTTGATTGAGAGCCTGAGACACAGTGCCCCCTTTAGGAATCTGGCTATGTCCGGATGAGACTCCAACAAAGCCTTTCGGCCTAAAGTCCTGAAACAAGAGAGACATGCCACTTGGGCTTTGAGGGACACTACTGTAAGCCCCTTGTCAAGGTCAGCCTAGAGTACAGAAAGGCTCCTCTTTTTTATCAATGCACTAGTGCTTGAAAGTTTCTTGTGCATTAGCATAAGCAGAAAATATCATAGGCTTTTTGAATCTGAGCATTGTAGCAATGACTACCTTTGAGTAGCCCTTGAACACTAACGCAGCAAAGCAATCTGGAACTTCTATGACTAATTGGTCCCTGAGAAAAAAGGTCCAGTTGTACATGTAGGCTGAGACTTGCGCCTGTCTGAAGACACATTAGGTCTGTATACCATGGTCTGCATGGCCAATCTGGAGCTACAAGAATGCTCCCAGATGGCTTGCAATCCTCTGGAGAATCTGGCCTATCATGGGACATGGAGGAAACATATATCAGAGCTCACTCTTAGGCCATGACTAGATCAGAGTATCCAGACCAGTGCTTCTGGGCTCAGATCTTTGACTGAAGAATGGTCTGCCTTCTTGTTTCTTGCTGTCGCCATCAGATCGAACATTGGGCAACCCCAGCGACGAACAATGAATTGGAAGGCTTTTGCAGACAGCGTCCACTCGCCCAGATTCAGTGTCTGTTTGCTGAGGAAATCAGCTTGAACATGTACCGATGAGATAGCCTGAAGATGAAGCTCTGTCCACCTGAACAGTGAGTGAGCTTCCAGACTCAGCTGCACATTCTTGGTGCCTCCCTGGTGATTGACATATGCCACTGCTGCAGCATTGTCTGAGAAGACTCAAACCGCTTGTCCCTCCAGATTCTTCTGCAGTCTTTGGAACACAAAACAAACGACTCGAAGTTCTAATCTGATCGACCACTTCCTTTGGGAGGCTGACCAACGCCTCTGGATCGGGTGTCTGTTGCAGTGAGCTCCCCAGCCAAACAGGCTGGCATCTGTACTCACAAGGCTATTTGGAGGGGCATGCCCCATGACAACGCTTGTGGATGGAGCTAATAGTCCATACTGGCCCGGGCTTTTGCAGAGACATCTGCAGGAAGTCTGATTGAGGTGACCACTGTAATGGCAATATATTCTGGAGAGGACGCATGTGAGCCTATGTCAAGAGGACCACATCTATCATGGCCGCCATGGAGCCTAGTACTTGGAGACAGTGGTATAGTAAGGGTGAAAGGCGCCTGGGGTAGTGGCACCCCTCCCCCACCCTTCTTCTCCACCCCCTGCTCCTTCTCTTTTCCCCCCTGCCGTGCATGAGTGCACCCCTTTCCTACTTCTTAACTTCCCTGGCACGAGCAACATCACCAACTCACTGCCCGCATCAGCGTTGGTTCTCCCTCTGATGTCACTTCCTAGGCATGAGACCTGGAAGTGATGTCAGATGGAGAACTGATGCTGGCATGAGCAGCAGGTTGGAGTTGCTGCTTGCACCAGCAAACAGATAGCGGTACTATAGGGGGGAAGTGAAGGCATGTGTGGTGGGTGGAAGAGTGGGAAGGAGCAGGGTGGGGGAGTGGAAAGGAGGAGGGGTGATGGGGCCCTCACCAAGACGGTGCCCAGGGTGGACCACCCCCCCATCCCCCCTTACTGCACCATTGCTTAGAGGTAGTGCCAAGTGGCCAGAGCTGGTTTGGCCAGCAAGCTTGTAATCTGATTCTGTCTATGTGTCTCTGGAAGAAATACATGACCTTCTGCCATGTTGAAGACTCCTAGGTATTCTAGGGATTGGGATGAAACCAGTTGGCTCTTTTGGAAATTAACTATGTAACCCAGGCTCCGCAGGACCCACACTAGGTGACCCACCGCTTATTCTCCTTCTGGGAAAGATGAAGTTCTTATCAGCCAGTCATCCAGGTATGGATGAATCTGCATGCTCATCTTGCACAGATGGGCAACTACTACCACCATCGCCTTGGTGAATGTGCAAGGTGCTGTCGCCAGCCCAAAGGGAAGGGCCAAGAACTGGTAATGGTTTTCTAGGACATGAAACCTCAGAAACTTTCTGTGGTCTGGAAATATGGGAATGTGCAGGTAAGCATCTATCAAATCCAGACAGCCCAGAAATTGCCCCAGCGCTACCACCACTATGATTGAACATATTGTCTCCAGCAAAAATATGGAACTTTCAGCCCTTCATTGATGTGCATAAGATCCAGAATGGGTTTCCAATTGTCTGAGCCTTTCTTGGTCACGATGAAGCATATGGAGTATCTGCCTGAGTCTGAATCTTTGGGTGGTGCAGACTCTGTAGCTGTGACCTTGCATGCTTTCTCTGGTTACCCCACCAGGAAGTCCATAAACCAGTCTATCGAGGGCTGGGCAAATTTGAGCTTGTAACTGCTCTAAATGATCTCCAGTACCCAACAGTCTGACCAGATCTGTGCCCATAATCTGAGAGTAGTCCCCCATCTTCAGAGGAACCGCTCCAGACCTGGAATAATTGAGCATTACTTGGAAGATATAGTGGAATGAGAAACGGAGGCTTGGTTTTGCCTGGGACCTGAGAATCTCTATCTGGATCCCTGGAAAGATCTCTTAGAGGAGGCTCCTCCTGAGAACTGTCAAAAGCGTCAGGAGCCACGAAAATTGGACTGCCCGGAGCCTCTAGAAGTTCATGGTCTGCTGTCAGGTAGAGAATTCAGCAGATGATCTGCCATAATGGTCATGAGTTGTCTAGCCCCTTTCTGAACAACATTTATCCCTTGAAAAGAAATCTGCTGAGGCAGAAGTCTTAGAAGCAGAACCTCCCACCCATTGCCTGATCCAGAGCATTCTACAGGCTGAGATCGAATAAGCCAAAACTTTGCTCATGACTCTGATGTTGTATAGAGCATTGGCAATATAATCCACTCCAGTTAATAGGAGCTGGCTCAAGACCCGCAACCTGGTATGATAATGAGTGTAACAAAGGAAGCTGCTGCAGTTGCTTTGATTCCCAAGGATAGATCTTTGAGTTGTCTTTTAAGAATCACATCCACTGTGATCCTGCATATCCTTTAATACCACGCCTCCCTCACTTGGTAGGGATGTGTGCTTGGTTACTTGTGCTACCAAGGAATCTACCATTGGCTGAGCGAACAGCTGCTGATACTCATGTGCCATCGGTTTCAGCTGAGCCATAGTCTTGGCTACCTTAAGTGAACTTTCAGGAGTATCCCAATTGATGTAAGGATGTCAGGGAAATGAAGAAGACTGGGATCTCACTCCTCTCATTGTAGAGCAGGGAGAAGAGGGGACCTGCTGGGAGTCGAAGTTTAACTCCCGCAGAGACTCAACGATAAGCTCTAAAAGAGCTGAGGGCCTGAACAGCCGGTGGACCATGGGGTCATTCCCTTGATTGAGGGCCACCACTGTATCTAGTGGACAGGCACCTGCCTGTGACCCTGCAGCTCCTGACAGGGAGGGCTCATTTTGTGACAATAAGGGCAGAGAAATAGATCCCTCATCCTCTCCCTCGGAAAGGCCTACCAGATTCTGGCCAGTCTCTGATACTGGGGCAGACGCACCCTGGGAGCACCAGCCCCCCCCATGTGCCTACTGATGCACTGCCAGACATCACTTGAGTATTTCAGACATTCAGAAAAGCTCTTAACCTTAGCTTGACAAATTCCACAGAAAATGCTGTATTAGACAGCAAGGAGTCTCCTTTAGATGACTCCAGCTTGCCTCAGCATCTCTATGTTTAGGATGACCACAATTCTGGGGCTCTGGAAGGGATTTACTCCCAACCAACAGACCCCCCACAACCATTTCTTGATCCTAGAAAGTAAAGGGGAGACTATGTTGACTGCTCCCACCCCCCTTCTCATGTGGCATAAGGGTGCTCTTTGGGCACCCATCAAGCACAAACTTGGCATGAATTAGGGATAAAGGAGCCCGAGGACTCCATCCCTGCCAGTTTTGAGGCAAAATGAGATGATTTGAAGCTTCTGGATAATTTTTTTTTTTAAATACGGAAATCCAAGATGGTTGTCGTTGCAGTGTTTTGGCACCAAACAGCTCCAAAATGTTTTAATTAAAACAAAAACCCAGTGATTTTAGAGGTGGGGAAAACTAAGGGAAGGGGCAGAAACCTAAAGCAAAAAAGGTTTTAAAGACCCCCCCCCCTAATTTTCCTCATAGACTGTAACAGCCTTAATCCCTGTGACCTGTGCTGGGAATGTGCTGGCAGCTTTCTTCAACTCCAAAGGTAGTTCGATCTGGGAAAATAAATCACTGCCTCAATGGAACTGTTCCTTTAACACTGAAATTGTCAGGCTGCCAGTCAGACCACTGTCTGACTGAGCCTCAAACCCCCGTGGACCTGTGGACATGAAAAGGAGGAGGCAAAACACAGCTGTCAACCTGAAGAACCCTGCCGAGCCCTCTATGGATGCCTGACAGCCTGTGCTCAAGCTCCTGAGATGCAGTAGGTGAGCAATGCTACCAGGGGAATGGACTCCAAGCTTCAAAAGTTTTCTACAGGCTGGCCTATAGCTACCACAGAAGGATTGGCTCATTAGCTGTAGACCTCAGACTGCTTCTCTTCCACGCAGGCAGAGCTGGACCCTTGACTAGGGGAACTTTGAGCACCAAATCCATCAAAAAATTGTGAAAAGACTGAACAAAAATAAAGAAATAAACAGAGCAGATCAGAAAGACTCCTTCCGATTTGCATCAGAAGGAAAAACTGAAGAGGGTAGCAGAGCCCTCTAATGGAGGAGGAATTCAAGACATAAGAACATAAGAATTGCCGCTGCTGGGTCAGACCAGTGGTCCATCGTGCCCAGCAGTTCGCTCACGCGGTGGCCCTCTGGTCAAAGACCAATGCCCTGAGACTAGCCCTACCTGCGTACGTTCTGGTTTAGCAGGAACTTGTCTAACTTTGTCTTGAATCCCTGGAGGGTGTTTTCCACTATGACAGACTCCGGAAGAGCGTTCCAGTTTTCTACCACTCGCTGGGTGAAGAAGAACTTCCTTATGTTCATACGGAATCTATCCCCTTTCAATTTTAGAGAGTGCCCTCTCATTCTCCCTACCTTGGAGAGGGTGAACAACCTGTCCTTATCTACTAAGTCTATTCCCTTCAGTACTTTGAATGTTTTGTTCTAGTCCCCTCTCAATCTCCTCTGTTTGAAGAAGAAGAGGCCCAGTTTCTGTAATCTTTTGCTGTATGGCAAATCCTCCAGCCCCTTAACCATCTTAGTTGCTCTTCTCTGGACTCTTTTGAGTAGTACCATGTCCTTCTTCATGTATGGCGACCAGTGCTGGACGCAGTACTCCAGGTGAGGGCGCACCATGGCCCGGTACAGCGGCATGATAACCCTCTCCGATTTGTTCATGATCCCCTTCTTTATCATTCCTAGCATTCTGTTTGTCCTTTTTGCCGCCGCTGCACATTGTGTGGACAGCTTCATCGATTTGTCGATCAGAACTCCCAAGTCTCTTTCCTGAGAGGTCTCTCCAAGTACTGCCCCGGACATCCTGTATTTGTGCATGAGATTTTTGTTACTGACATGCATCGCTTTACACTTATCCATGTTGAACCTCATCTGCCATGTTGATGCCCATTCCTCGAGCCTGATTATTTCACGTTACAGATCTTCGCAATCCCCCTGTGTCTTCACTACTCTATATAACTTCGTATTGTCCGCAAATTTAATCACCTCACTCATCGTACCAATGTCCATATCGTTTATAAAGATGTTGAAGAGCATGGGTCCAAGCACCGAGCCCTGCGGCAACCCAATGGTGACGCTCTTCCAGTCCAAGTATTGTCCATTTACACCCTCTCTCTGTTTCCTATGCTCCAGCCAGTTTTTAATCCACATGAGTATTTCACCCTCGATTCATTCTAGAGTGGATTCATTCTTCACAGCTCATAAGTGCTGGAATATTACCCATCCATCCAGAATGACACACCTATTGCACTAGAAATCAAGTTAGGCACTGCTAAGCGTCTGCAACTTAGGTACCGGTATATTATGCCAGGTTTTTCTTGATCTAAAATATTGACGCTTAATTTATTCCACACCCAAAGTCTGTCCCTAACCATGCCCAATTTAAAAAAAATTAATGGTGCTGTTCAATTAACAAAGTTGATTGAACCGATTAAAAATAATTAAGTTAGGTACCTATTGGTAGGCACCATTTATAAAATCAGTCCCATAATTCTTGCTGGAAAATCAATTTGCAGAAAAAGGAGACACAAATATCTGATTATTGCCAGAGATAGAACTATTGGTGCAAGTTCTGTTGGTAAAATCTACCTGCTGAGTTTGCATCAAACTGGGTAGTTTTGATTATTGATCGATAAGAGTGTTGGTATAAAATATCTGAAACAAGCAAATAGGAGAGGCAAAAAGTCCTCCACAGAAATCAAAGGGGAGAAACATCAATGGAGCAGACAAAATCAGCAGGCACTGAAGATGTTTCAAATAAACAGTTTTATTGGACCACAAATCAAAGTTCATTGACTCGATATGAATCGTATTTTAGCCAACAGGCCTGCCTCAGAAACCAAATAGCGTGGACATTGCATTCATACACCAAGTGGCTATTGATTTGATTGTGCACCACAACATTTTTTTGACAACTTAGGTGACTACACTATTTGACTCCCCAGGCCGGCCTGTTGGCTGAAACACAGTTGAGGTCGAGTCAATGAACTTTGATTTGTGGTCCAATAAAACTGTTTATTTGAAACATCTTCAGTGCCTGCTGACTTTGTCTACTATGTTGTAGTTTCTCCCCATAGAATATATGAATGCAGAAAAAGTAAGAGTCAGAGTTTCTTTCATTCCTGTACTATAAACCTTCATGCTTCTCTTAATAACATTTAATAGAAGTGTCTTTGTATGTACTGTCCTGTCAAACAGAAGCTGTGCAGCTGCAAACTGACAGATAATTTTGTGAGATAATGTCAGCAGTTTCTAGGCATCTGTCCTTGAGAGTAGCGTACTTATATTACTATAAAGAATAAAAACATGACTGGCTGACTAGGGGAAATTGCTTTTCATAGGGAAAGGAAATTATCCTAAGCACATCTGGTAAAAATGTTTTTTTGGCACTTATAAACCAAAGCTGGCATGATATATATTTTGTCAAAGCTGACTCTTCTATGGCATGAATTTTGTTTGTACTTTCAATCTGCTGGGAAGTGTATACTATTTTCAATTTTTAACTTTATTTGAAAATCTAACAGTGAGACATGGTTTACAATAGCAATCTTGCAACTCGATTTAAATAGACCACAGTTTATTTTAGACCAAAATTAGGAACACATTTTCCAAAATATAGGGGCAATAACAGTGAAGAGCGACACAAGAAAGTATATTAAATGCATCAAACTTCGGGTGAAACTTGGAGATTCCTTAGCACTATCGATAAGAATAACCATGAGAATAGTGTACCTAATGCAGAGGAACTTGCAAAGTTTTTTAATGATAAAATTTAAAACATCATAATCTTTTTCCCTAAAGTAGAATATGTTTATGTTTTACTTCCCGATTTGGAAACAACAAATGCTATCCCAGTGGATAGATATCAGAAAAAATTTGCATATATAACGGAAGACCAGATTAGGACCTTATGCAGTAGATTAAGTCAGAGTAATTGCTCCCTAGGTCCTTGTCCATCTTACATTTTTGAGATATTCTTGGTTAACTTCATTGATAACTGTTTTCTAGATTCTGGCTATTTTTCTACATTGATGAGTCATATAGTTCTTACCCCTTTATTGAAAGGTCCATCCTTAGATCAATCTGTTCCGACAAACTATCGCCCAATCGCTAATATACTTTATTAACTAAATTAATTGAGTCCATAATCTCTAAACAATTATCAAGTTATATTGAAAGTTTTTCATACTATCTCCTTTCAACATGGCTTTCGCTCCAACTACAGTACAGAAACTTTACTGTTATCCTTGATTTCTAAAATTCATAGTTTACTTTCACAGAATTGTTTTACAATTTTATTACAATTCAATCTTTCAGCAGCCTTTGATGTTGTGAACCGTGATATTCTTGTTCAACTATTGGTTCAAATGATTCTTTTTAATATTTATATGACTACATTAAATTTCTTTCCATTAGGCTCTATTGAAACTTTATTCACATGCCTATGATATTTTTATTTTACAGGAAATAGATCCGAATTTGAACAATTTTTCTGCTAATATTAATTCATTTATTTCTAAACTTCACCATCGGTCCCTTCAGGTCCAAATGAAATTAAATACAACAAAACCAAAATTGCTTTGGTTTGGCCAAGAATTTGCAAATATTCCAAGCACAGTTACACTTAATACTGGTTAAGTTCTACCAAAAGAGTTCTCTTCTAGAGTATTGGGAATCATTTTAGATTCTTCTCTTTCTTTCAATCATCAGGTAAATCATCTGATTAAGAAATGTTGTTTTTTTAATGTACATTGAAAAGTGTCTGCCCTTTATTTTACCAACACCATTTTGCAGTATTAGTCCAGTCAGTTATTTTAGCTCAGCTGGGCTATTGCAATTCTATCTATGTTGGTTTAAGTAAAGGGAATCAGAAAAGGTTACAATTAATACAGAACACTGTGGCATGACTAATTTTTGGAAAGTCAAAATTTGAGCACGTTACTCCATTGTTTAAGAACTTACACTGGCTCCCGTTTTGTTACAGAGTTCAGTTTAAATGTGCTTGCATTGTTTATAAAATTATTGTTTGACTCTCTGATACCCTTAAGCTTAAACTCAAACATTTTGGGTTGTAGAACTATTCATATACATAAGTTATCTTTTCTTCAGTCAAAGTTTCTTGATCAACTGGCAATATTGCTCAGTCTTTTTCCTTCCTATTGACTGAAGTATGTAATGACCTTCCCATTCAGATATGATGATGTACTGTATTTCTTTTCATATTTTCCATAAAATTTTAAAAACCGTTTCAATGTTTTTTTTAGAATGTAACTCCTAATGATCTATCTTAAAATCAACACAATTTTGTAAACATATTTTTATTGTGAACCAAGTCGAGCCCTATGTCTTTAGGGATGATCCGGTATATAAATCTAAGATTTAGATTAGAAAATAATTAATTTCACTTCAAACAGCTAATATGTTTAACAGGTATTCTCTGAAGATAACTGTTCATCAGACATACAAGTGAGTCACAAATCTGTACTTGGCACTACACAGGTTCTTCCAGAACTCCTCGGAAAGGCCTAAAATACAGTATTTCCAAAACAGTCAGCTTCAGAGCCTCAACCCACCTTTTATTTCTATACAACAGTATTAAAGCTCGGGAAGGAGGGGGAGAGGGGTGCTGCCAGGGCTGTTTCCCTTCATTTTGCTATCAAAGCTTGCATTACCAATTCGGCTGTGAAAAAGATTGGCAGACTGTGCTCACACAAGAATGGAACCAGCAGAAGATTCTGACTAGAGAAAGACACGGTGGTGGTTTACCCGCGGCCACCGCATTTTAGCCGCGGGTCACCCGCCGAAAATGAGGAAGAAAACTAGCAGTCGCTGCGGCGACGGGGACAAGGCCATTCACCGCCCGCGGGGCGGTGAATGGTCTTGTCCCCGCAGTGAGGCATGAAGGATCGCGCGGTCCCCGCAGCTCACACCAGCCTGCCCAATCGATTCTAGTGTTTAGCCAGCTCTCTCCCTTCTCCTCACCTTAGTTTGTAGATTTTATTTTTCGGTGACCCACACGCTATCAGAGAGCCGCGCACGCGCAGCTGCTCAGTGTTCAATCTTCTGCTCTGACGCAACCGGAAACAGGAAGTTGCAGCAGAGCAGAAGATTGAACACTGAGCAGCCGCGCGTGCGCGGCTCTCTGATAGCGTGCGGGTCGCCGAAAAAGAAAATCTACAAACTAAGGTGAGGAGAAGGGAGAGAGCTGGCTAAACACTAGAATCGATTGGGCAGGCGGGTGTGAGCTGCGGGGACCGTGCGATCGCTAGTGTTCCCGGCTCAAATTGGAAGGAGGGAGTGAAAGGGAAAAGGATTCTGGGCCAAGGGGATGAAGTCGGAAAGAAAAACCCACAGCAGGAAAGAAAGGGAAGGACAGGCAGGTGAGCCAGATGCTAGAAGCAGGGGGGGGGGGGAAGAAAGAGGGAAAAAAGCTAGATGGGGTTGAAAAGAAGAGACACACTGGTATGGAAGAAGAAGATAGGGGAAATCTGGACACAGGAAGGTAACAGAAAGAGGGGAAATTATGTGCATGGGGCATAGGGACAGAGACATAAAGGGGACATGCCATGGGGATGGTATATGGACACAGGGGGGGCAATGACAGATACATAGGGGAGATATTAGAAATGGAGAAAATAGGAGCACAGAAGCGAGATGGTTTGTGGGGATGGGACAGGGACCGAGCTTGCAGGCTCCAGTGGCTTGCACAAATTACATTGTAACGTGCCATGAAAATAAGAGGAAGGAAGGTAGATAGGCCACGCGAGAGGAGCTGAAGGGTAGTAGAAAGGAACAGATGGTAAAGGAGGGAGGGAAGGGTGGTGGTGGAAAGGAATAGAACAGACATTGAAGGAGGGTGGAGAGGAACAGACCCCCAAGGGAAATGTGGAAGACAGAGTGGGAAGAAGACAGATGCCAGACTATGCGGGAGCGGAGGGAAGAAGATGGGTGCTAGATCAATTGGGGGGGGGGGGGGGGTAAGGGAGAGGCACAGTAACAGCAAATGGAAGACGCAGAGAGAAGACACACAGTGGATGGAAGGAATTCAATGAGAAGATGTGGAAAGCAGAAACCAGACAACAAAGGTAGAAAAAAAAATTATATTTATTTATTTATTTTTTGCTTTAGGATAAAATAGTATATTAGTTGTGTTGATAAAAATTTATAAACAAAGCCCTGCCAGCTGAACATCTCTTTCTCTAGTTCAGCAGCAGGAACTTTGATTTATAAGAAAGGAATAAGCTAAATATTACAGTACTAAGGCTTATATGGATGCAGTGGGGACGGTGACGGGGCGGTGAATGGGATGGCAGTGGCGGTGACGGGGCGGTGAAAGGGATGGCGGTGACTGTGACGGGGCGGTGAAGGGAACGGCGGTGACGGGGCGGTGCAGAGGATGGTGGGCCGGTGACGGGGACAGATTTTTTCCCCGTGTCATTCTCTAATTCTGACCTTGCAGTATATGTACCTGCAGGTGAACATGGTAGAACATGCAGTGAGATTAACATTTGTATTGAAAAAGCCTTTCACATGAGAGGGAGCTATAAAGCATGAGCCCCTCAGCCTAGGTTGGCTCCTTTATATTCATAGGTGTGTTTGTATATATGTTGGATAGCTGAAAGGTTTCTCTTGGTAGATCTTGTTCCTCCATACACACTGGGGAATGTGCAAGGGGCTTCAACTATGGAAGGATGGATATGGTATGGCAGCTCAGTAGGGTATGTATGGGGGCAGATGGCTCTGAAGATATATACCAGAAGGGGACCACTAGAGAATGTATGTGGGAAGAGGATCTGGGGGATATATATGGATTTGTATCTTACTCCGTGAAGTTAATGCTCTTTTAATATCAAATTTAATTTCCTATAATATTCTTTACTGATTAATTATCCCAGAAAGACAAAGAGTGACAGGGGCCTACTCATATTACATAAATCATTTCTCTCTCTAAGGTTATTAGATAGCAGTAATGAACAGTGTTTAGAATACATGATCTGCAGCATGAAGAATGGGGGGAGACCTAGGAATACTATTGATTTACAGACGACCTGGTAAATGGAACATGGTAGAACAGGGGTAGGGAACTCCGGTCCTCGAGAGCCGTATTCCAGTCAGGTTTTCAGGATTTCCCTGGTATGGATAACAAATGAAGTGAAGAAAGTGATAGGTGACAAGAAAAAATCGTTCTGAAAGTGGAAAAGGGACCAAACCGGGGAGAACTGGAAGGAATACAAAAAACACCAAAAGGAATGTCACCGAGTGGTTAGGAAAGTAAAAAGGGAATACGAAGAGAGGCTGCCTGGGGAAGCAAGAAACTTCAAAACGTTCTTCAGATACGTTAAAGGGAAGCAACCGGCGAGGGAGGAAGTAGGACCGTTGGATGATGGAGACAGAAAGGGAGCGGTAAAAGAGGAAAAATAGGTAGCTGACAGGTTAAACAAGTTCTTTTCGTCAGTCTTCACAAGCGAGGACACATCAAATGTACCAGAACCAGAAGAGATCATAAGTGGAGACCACGAAGAAAAACTGTTGCATATAGAGGTAAGACAGGAGGATGTCCTCCAACAGATAGATAGATTGAAAAGCGAAAAATCACCAGGCCTGGATGGAATCCACCCAAGGGTACTAAAAGAACTAAGGAACAAAATAGCGGAAACACTCTGACAAATTTGCAACCTATCCTTAAAAACTGGGGAGATCCCGGAGGACTGGAAAATAGCAAATGTCACACCTATCTTTAAAAAGGGATCGAGAGATGACCCGGGGAACTACAGGCCGGTAAGCTTGACTTCAGTTCTGGGCAAGATGGTTGAAGCACTGATAAAAGACAGCATCTGTGAGCACATAGAAAAAAATGGACAATTGAAGGTGAGCCAGCATGGCTTCTGCAAGGGAAGATTGTGTCAAACGAACTTACTGCACTTCTTTAAAGAGATAAACAGCCAGATGGACAAAGGGGAACCCATTGACATCATTTATCTTGACTTCCAAAAAACCTTTGACAAGGTACCCCATGAGCGGCTACTTAGGAAGCTATGGAACCACAGGGTGAAGGGGGACGTGCACAGATGGATTAAACACTGGTTCGCGGGCAGAAAGCAAAGGGTTGGAGTGAAGGGCCACTACTCGGACTGGAGGACGGTTACGAGCGGTGTTCCGCAGGGGTCAGTGCTCGGACCGCTGTTGTTCAATGTATTTATAAACGACCTAGAAATGGGGACAAAGTGTGAAGTTATAAAATTTGCGGATGACACTAAACTCTGTAGCAGGGTCAGAACAGCGGAAGAATGTGAAAACCTACACAAACTGGAGGAGTGGGCAAATAAATGGCAAATGAACTTTAACATAGAGAAATGCAAGGTCATGCATATAGGGAAAAAGAACCCAATGTTCAGATACAAAATGGGGGGATCAGTGCTAGGGGAAAGTAACCTTGAAAAAGACTTGGGTGTGCTGGTGAATACAACAATGAAACCAGCGGCACAATGTGCAGCAGCCTCAAAGAAAGTGAATAGAATGTTGGGTATTATTAAGAAGGGTATTACAACCAGGACGAAGGAAGTGATCATGCCGCTGTATCGTGTGATGGTCTGTCCGCATCTGGAGTACTGTGTCCAATATTGGTCACCGTACCTCAAAAAGGACATGGCGATACATGAGAGGGTTCAGAGAAGAGCGACGAAACTGATAAAAGGTATGGAAAACCTTTCATACGCTGACAGGCTAGAAAGGCTGGAGCTCTTCTCCCTGGAAAAGCGGAGACTCAGAGGAGACATGATAGAGACTTTCAAGATCATGAAAGGCATAGAGAAGGTAGAAAGGGACAGATTCTTCAGCCTATTGGGAACCACAAGAACAAGGGGGCACTCGGAGAAACTGTTTAGAACAAATGCTAGGAAATTCTTTTTCACTCAGAGGGTGGTGGACCCCTGGAATGCGCTTCTGGAGATTGTGATAGGACAGAGTACACCAAGGGGTTTCAAAGAAGGATTGGATATATTCCTGAAGGATACGGGGATTGAGGGATACAGATAGAGGTAGGGATAGTTATGAAAGGGTACAAATAGAAGGATAAAGGGGATTAAAGGGTTTGGACAAGGATCACCTTACAGGTCATAGACCTGATGGGCTGCCGCGAGAGTGGACTGCTGGGCGCGATAGACCTTTTTGGTCTGACCCAGCGGAGGCAACTTCTTATGTTCTTAATATGCATGAGATCTATATGCATGCACTGCTTTCAATGCATATTCATTGGGGAAATCCTGAAAATCCGACTAGAATAGGGCTCTCAAGGACCGGAGTTCCCTACCCCTGTGGTAGAAGATAAACTGTTCAATCTGATCTCTCATTATACCACAACCTTTTCTCACTTGATAATTTTAGGAGACTTAAACCTACATTTGGAAATGCATGATGACCCCAAAGCCTGCACTTTTAAAAACCTACTGTATCAATTACACTTTGCTACCTTTCCATACAATACGGCTCATAAAAGTGGTCACTGTCTAGACTTCATATCTGGAACATCTAAAAAGTTAAATTTCCCCTTAACAGACCATATTAAATGGGAACCAGTTATCTGGTCTGTACCTTTTAAATTTCTACCTCAAATTGCCTAAAACGAGTATATCAGCAACCATAGAGGAAGCATATATGATAAGGTGTAGAAAGATTCCATCAGATAAATTTTGGAGTGTGATCATGAATCCATTAGAACCCACAGGCAAAGATGTAGATAAGGCCTTTACCTCCTGGCATGATCTTCAGTTTTAGATAAGCTCAGGGCTGGATTAATCAATAGGCCCAGTAGGCACGTGTCTAGGGCCCGAAACTGTGAGGGGGCCCTGCTGAAGGAGGACAACTCACCTTGCCATTTTTTTTTAAAACAGCAGCGGCCCCCTCCCGGCATCAACGGTAATGGCCTCCCCCCATCGACGGCAATGTGGCTGGCTCTGTTACAGGAAGATCCCGCGAAGACTGTGTATGCAGGTCCATCCCCCTCCAACATCACTTACTTGCTCCAGAAGAAGTGACATTGGAGAGGGATGGACCGGCAGATCCGGCCATGTTGCCATTGACATAGGGGGGAGCGTTGATGCGGGGGGTAGGCCCCTTGCCGTTGATGTGGGGGGGGAGCATTGATGTGGGGGGCCTTGCTGTTGATGCCGGGGGGGGGGGGAGGTGTAACCCGTTGCCGTCAGCTGTTCTAATGCAGCTCAGAGGGCAGAGCCAGCAGCTGCAATGTTTGGAGGGGGAGAGAGAAATGAGCATGGAAGGGTAGTGGAGGGAGAGAAAGGGAGCAGGATGGTATGGAAGGGTTGTGAGAAGGATGGTATGGAAGGATGTTGGAGGGAGAGAAAGGGGCAGGGTGGTATGGAAGGATGTTGGAGGGAGAGAAAGGGGCAGGGTTGTATGGAAGGGTTGTGAGAAGGATGGTATGGAAGGGTGGTGGAAGGAGAGAAAGGGGGCAGGGTGGTATGGAATGATTGTGAGAAGGATGATATGGAAGGGTGGTGGAGGAAGATAAAGGGGGCAGGGTAGTATGGAAGGGTGGTGGAGGAAGAGAAAGGGGGCAGGGTGGTATAGAAGGGTTGTGAGAGGGATGGTATGGAAGGGTGGTAGAGGGAGAGAAAGGGGGCAGATGCTGATGGAATTGGTGTACAAGGAAAGGGAAGAGAAACATAAGGGGGAAGGATATTGGATGGAATTGGGTTGGAGGGAAAGAAAGGGGGCAGATGCTGTTGGAATTGGTATGTAGGGAAAGGGGAGAGAGACATAAGGGGGAAGGATATTGGATGCAATTGGGTTGGAGGGAAAGAAAGGGGGCAGATGCTGATGGAAGTGGGGGGAAGGGAGAAGAGAGAGTGAAATGCCAGACCACGGGGGTGTGGGAGAGGGAAGGGAAGAAGAGGAGAGAGATGCCACACCATTGGAGAAGGGAAAGGAAGAAGATGGATGCCACACCAATGGGGGGGGGAGGGAGAGAGAAATGGAAGGGAGAGACAGACAATTTCTGAAGAGGCATAGAAAGAGAGCAGATGCCATATGGAAGAGAATGATGAGAAGATGAGGAAAGCAGAAACCAGGCAACAAAGGTAGAAAAAAATTCTATTTGTTTTATTTACAGTGGTACCTTGGTTTACGAGTATAATCCGTTCCAGGAGCATGCTCGTAATCCAAAGTGCTTTCCCCATAGCAAGTAATGGAAACTCGGACAATTCGTTCCACATCCCCAAAACAGGCCTATGTTGCAAATAAAAGCTCACCCTCCCCTGAAAACTTTCAGTATCTACCTCGGATTTCTGCATCTAATCCACCCATACCGGAGAACACAGCATCAGCCGCTGGGCCCCGAACAGCTTTCCCTCCTCCCTCTGTGTATTATTGTTCAAGAAAGCCTTCCTCTACCTCCAGCCCGCCTCTTTCGCTGCCAACCCACCTCCCTGGCTCTGGTGCCAAGCTGTCCCACAACTGTGGAAAGAATGTAAGCCGCCACTTACCCCCAGCAGCTGCCTGCACTCGTGCAGTGGGCGGATGGTTTCTTGCCTCCACATTTAAGCACTCTCATCTTCAGGCGATCATCACCGCGCTGCCAACATTCAAACCTGGCACACAAAATTACCAGGGCGACGTCAGGAGAAGCGCTCCAATCTGGTAGCGGGAGAAGCTCCCATGTTGTGCGGAGAAACCAGCCCGACGCACCATGTCTGTGACATGGGCCAATGGGAGAGAGGCCGGAAGAGGTGGGTGTAAACTGTCGCAGTGTGGTGGGAGGTGAGCTCCGAATCGCAGCCGGCATGCTGCAGCTGAAAGACTCGGAGAGCAGCCCCGCGGCCCTGCTGCCAAGTGAGGCCGATAGCATGGAGGTGCCCTTTACTCCCCCGGCCCCCCCAGCTCCACCCTACGGTTCTTAAACATTCGCGACCTGACCCTGCAGGAGTAATTCCTGTTCCGGGTGCTACTGCTCTCTGCCGCCAGCCCCCTGCTCCTCTCATCCGGTGTCCGCTGGAGGTAAGGGTTTGGAGGTGGGCCACAAGGGAAGGGAAGCTGGTTCTTGGGGTGGACTCACTCGCTAATCGAGTCAATGCTCGTTTTGCGAGTTAAAGTTTGCTTGAGTGTTTTGCTCATCTTGCAAAACACTCACAAACCACGTTACTCGCAAACCGAGGTTTGACTGTATTTATTATTGATTTAGGATAAGGTATTATTGTAGCTGTATTGATAATCGTTTATTAATAGAAAATGGAAATAAGATGATACTGTTTATTGAACTACAGTGGTGCCTCACACAATGAACTTAATTCGTTCCAGGAGCAAGTTTGTTATGCGAAAAGTTCGTTATGTGAAACGCGTTAAGCGCAGTGACTAACGACTGCCTGCAGTGCCTGCGCGGAAGGATGCAATACATCGGCAGCGATCGTGGAAGCTCGGGCGACTTCGTTGTGTGAAACGAAGTTCGTTGTATGAATCATGACATGAAGTTCGTTATGTGCAGCGTTCGCTGTGCGAGGCGTTCTTTATGCGAGGCACCACTGTAATTTTAATACATTTTTACTAATTCAGAGACCATAACTCCTTTCCTCAGGTCAGGACAGGGATACTGTAAGAGCAGTATAGTTTACTGACTTGAAGAAAGAGGTTTTAACCTCTGAAAGCTAAGTGAGAAATGTCCAATAAAATGATGGGCACTAAATTTTCTTCCCACCATGCCCCATGCCTCCTACCCATATGCAAAATATAAATTGATGGGCTTCCCAAAGCCCTGCCAGCTGAAGATCTCTTCATCTAGGAAGGAAGGGGGGATTTGTTCAGAGATGTTTGGAAGTTGCATAGAAGAAAAACTATACACTGGCACTGGTATGATCATCTTTGTTGTTTGTTTTGAATTTTAAAATAAAAGAAATAAAGTGGAAATAAAGAAGTAAATAAGAACATGGGGGCGGGGCAGGGCATGGTGGGGTGGGGCAGGGGACCCTCGACGAATTAATCCTGCCCTGGATAAGCTTGCACCAATCAGAAATGTAAAATTAAAACAGAAGAAAAAGCCATGGTTTTCAGAACCATTACTAGCCTTAAGAACAAAAATAAGAAGGCTGGAAAGACTCTGGAGGAAACACCAAAAACAGGAGCACTATATTACCTGTAGAAGAGAAATAAAACAATACAAACTGGTTGTAGTGGAAGCTAAGAAAATACACTTGGAAGATCCTTTTTAAAGATTTTCACTTCATTAATATCTACCAAAGATATAACAGCTAATTCCACCTTACACCAACCTGAAAAAACTAATTTGGCAAACTACTTTCAGGAAAAGATCAGGATAGCTAGAGAGATATTTACACATTCCCTGGTGGACAGTACTGAAACAGACTATAAATATCAGTACGGAAGAAAGGATACCAGCTGAAAGAAATTGGAATGAATTCTCTCCTGTTACCCACAAGATATCTCAGATTTGCTGAGGAGACTCAAAAAAATTATATTTATTTATTTAGTTTTCTATTCCATCCTCCTAGGAGAGCTCAGAATGGATTACAAGACAACATCCACAGTTGGTTGACGGACAGTTTGATATTTGACAACAAAATAAGTACAAAACCTAGGAGACTTTGGGCAAGATGAATTAGACCAAACATCTCAACAGGGTTTGGATATCTGGGAGACAATACAATTGACTGAGAATGATAAACAGAGATAAGTCCGTGATTCTGGGTTGATGTCCCAAATAGCAAGCTGGTTGTTAAACAGGATTGTTTTTATTGCTTTATGGAAGGACATCAGGTTGTCTATAGACCTGATTTGAGGAGGCAGCTGGTGCCACAGTTTAGGCACCATGTAGAATCGTGTGTGAGTAGAATAGTTTTGTTGAGGGGATACAGAGATGTTTTTCTTGTTGAGATCTAAGTGGCCGGGTTGGATGATATATGGGAAGTATGTAGTAGGGGACCATGTCATGGAAGCGTTTAAAAGCTACCATAAGGCTTGAATATGCCTTGCTTTTTGATTGGAAATCAATATATTTTCAACAATGCAGTTGAAATGTGATTGAAAGGGGCCTGGTTTTTTCAGAGTCTCACAGATATATTTTGTACTCTCTGGAGGCATCATTGGTCTTTGACTGAAACCCCCACAAGCAGACCATTGCAGTAGTCAATACGTGAAAGGAAAAGGCATATAGTAGCTAGGCAAAGTTAGCCTCAGAGAAGTAGAGTCGCAGTTTTTTTAGATAGTCTTGGCTTTAAGAGAATGGAGTTCATCAGTACACAATGGTGTCTTTAATCTAGAAAAGACCTGAACCATGCCTGATAGGGCAGTTTCACCTATCCCTAATCTCCGTTAATCTGGATAATAAAATGTCATGGTCCAAAGTATCAAAGGCAGCACTCAGATCCAACAGGATCATCAACCTTGACCGTGTACTTCCAGAAATCATCTAGTATATCAAAGTAGGACTGTTTTAGTGCTATGGAAGCTCCAAAAACCTGACTGGTAAGAAGACAAAGTGCTGTGGTTATCGGTGAATTCAACTAGTTGGTTAGGATTACTTTTTATAGGATCTTGGATAGGAATGGTAGGTTGGACAGTATTGAAATAGGTTCTATAAATATCAGTACGGAGAAAGGAATATTAGCTGACAGAAATTGGAATGAATTCTCTACTGTCACCTCACAAGATATCTCAGATTAGCTGAGGAGAATCTCACAAAAATTCTGCTGCTTAGATAAATGCCTAGTTAATATACTAGAGCATACTCCTCCAGGATTTCTAATATGGCTGACAAATTTTATTATACACTCCTTAATCACAGGATACCTTACTAAATATTATTAATATTAATTTTTGTGAAGTGCACAGCTCCACAACCATTTGAATTCAGTGTAAAAACCAAACCGAGGTTGCTGCTGGGACCACCATTGCCTTCACTGTCCCAACCACCACAGCATTACTAAAAATGGACTCTTAATTATCAACTAAAATGTAACTTATCTGTTGATCCTTGGCGGTCAGTTGGTCCTCTTATTCAAGCGGCAGCCATAGTCATTAATATACATATACTCTAAAAAAAACTTCTAAAGCCAGTTGTAAAGTTGCCCCCCTTCCCACGACTCGAGTTTCGCTACCTTCATCAGGAGGGGACACTAATTATGGCTGCAAATACCAGACAAGCTGGCAATTAAAGATGGATAAAATGGAAATAATGTTTGTAGGAAAGCCTAATTCTCAGTGGCCTGAAGAAATGAAAGTAATTGATGCCGTACTTCCAGTAAATGAGTCTATGACCATTTTAGGTATAAGGCTTGATTCTGGTCTTACATTCAAGTTGCAAGTAAGACAGAACAAGCATGCTTTGCTCAAATGCATTTGTTGCATCGAATGCTGTCATCTTTTGATTTTCGCACAGTCTTTCAGACTATGGTTTTGTCAAGATTTGATTACTGCAATGCCTTGTACCTTGGAATAACAAAAGTGAGGTGCAGGGCACTATAGTTTGCTCAAAACACAGCAGCAAAACTGATAATGGGATTATCAAAATATGATCACATCTCACCTTATCGCCAACAATTGCACTGGCTACTAGTTGTTTTTCAGAATACAATATAAAGCAGTAATGATTTGCCATCAATTTTTGTATGGAACTATAACCGAATTGTTCAAGAACAACATGTCTAATTATTTACCAAATAGATCATTATGTTCTGAGAATTTAGCTCTACTGAATACAAATGCTAACCCGAAGCATGCAGAGACTGGTAAAATGACCTTCTGTTGTGCAGGAGTTAAAATATGGAATTCTCTTGTGTGCCGTGAAAAGGGTAGTTTTAGAAAATTCCTCAAGACACAATTATTTGTAGATGCCTTTTTCTAGTCAATAATTTTTTTAGTGTTGTTGATGAATCATTCATAACCCTTTGTATAAGCCTTTGGTGTTACTTTGTAGATATGTTCTCTGAGGATTATTTGTTTGTTTATCTAATTATGTTCTTATAATTTTATGTATGTAAATTATGTAAACCATTTAGTTTTAAACGGTATAGACATTTTAAAAATAAATAATAAATAAATACGATACATAGACTAGAGATGAGAATGCGCCTACTAGCGTCTAATCCCCTATTCTTATAGGACCATGGGTAATGACATCAGCTGATGTGGTCCTATAAGAATTTATTCCCAAACCAGATCCTTTATGCATCCCAGCCAGTTAGGTTTTCAGGATATCCACAATAGCACAAGAGAGATTTGCATTCACTACTTCCACTGCGTGCAGATTCATTTTATGAATATTCATTGTGGATATCCTGAAAACTTGACTGGCTGGGGTGCTTCCAGGCCCAGTTTAAAAAAAAAAATACTGAACTAGTGCAAGGAGAAAAGTAATTTGAGGCATGTCATCAAGAAAATAATGAAATGCATGAAATAAACAAACATAAAATCATTTCACATAAGGAGAGTCACTTCTGGATCATGTTATCTTTAGGATTAAGGTTAAACCTATAATCTAAAGAGTTTTTTTAGTTCTTCTTACAGTTATACAACCTCCTTCAAACAAAATCTTTAAATTCCAGTTATCAGTAAACAATAACATTGTGTATTTGGATTTAAAAGGCATTTGACAAAGTACCTCATGAAAGATTTCTTAGAAAATTAGAAAGTGATGGGATAGGCGGTAATATCCTATTATGGATTAAGAACTGGTTGAAAGACAGAAAACTGAGTAGGTTTAAATGGTCAGTATTCTCAATGGAGAAGTGTAAATAGTGAGATTCCAGGGGTCTCTGCTGGGTCTGCAGTTTTTTAACATATTTATCAATGACTAGAGATGGGAATAACTAGTGAGATAATTAAATTTGCTGATGACTAAGTTGTTAAATCATAAGATTGTGAAAAATTGCAAGAAGACCTTGTGAGACTAGGAGACTGGGCATCAAAATGGCAGATGGCATTTAATGTGAGCAAGTGCAAAGTGATGCATGTGGGAAAATGGATCCCGAACTATAGCTACATGATACAGGGTTCCACATTAGGAGTCACTGCCCAAGAAAAGGATCTAGATGTCATCACTGAGGATACATTGAAACCCTCAGCTCAATATGTGGCAGCAGCTAAGACATAATTTTTATTTCCTTATTATCAGCAGATGAATCTAGATGAGTGGGATGTAGCAAAGCAGTCCTCAGAAGGGTGGAACAACAAATACAAAATATAGACGCCAAGGATATAGCAGATGCCATCGAGTCCACCAGCATCCAGTGAGTGGCAACTCGCAACAACAAAGCATAGCTGAACTGGAAGACAGAATCCACCTCCTTCTGAGAGGGAAACCCAAGGCTGACCCAAAGATATGCCATGGTTGTATGGGCTACCAAGAGCATACCCCTGAAAGCACTACCCTTGAGATACTAGCTTGGGAATGCAACAGACAAAACTAAGCCAGAAGCCATACTGGACGAGTACATGGCCTAGCCTCTGGAAGGCAGCAGACCCAGCCTACCCCGCATAACAGAGGTGTGACACAAAGCACAGGGAACTGCCCCATGCAGATAGTTCAAAAGGCATGATGACCAAGCCAAGGATAAGGGAAGAAAGGAGCCATAGCTATCCCCAGGTTGAAAGGGATCTACTTACTTCCGGTAAAAACAGTCCAGCTCGAGAGCCCAAGCCAGACTCCCTACATAGGTCATATCAATTGAGGGGTACCTGAAAACTCAGCGACTCTGAAGAGAGGAGCCATGTAGAGGAATGGATGCCCCAACTACTGCCAAGGGCACACAGACAAACAGCTATCAAAGTGTAAACACCAGAAGAGCCAAATAGAGTGCTACCCTAGGAATGAACTTTGCCCCCCCCCCCCCCCCCAGCAAGGGAGACCTAGACCTGCTGGGCTTGTACCTGACCAGAAACATATATGTGTAGAAGATTCAAATGGAGACAGTCTTCTCAAGGCCTGGACACAGATATAACACACCCAGAATTCTAATATCTAATCAGGAAAGATAGGAATCTTTCTAAAAGGTTATGCTTAGAATTTGTCCTGACACACATGTTCAACGTCTAAATCTGTAAACATTTTTATCAGGCACTTAAGCTCTGAATGATCCTTTTACCTGTACACAGACATTAGGGACCAAGGCATGCTGGTATATTAAATATGGCTGCTTTTAATCAAGAACTGCAAGCATATGTAATAAAATACTTCTGCTTTCAAGCAGTTCAACAAGTTAAGAGGAAAAAGAAGCTATTTTGTAGTAGCACCACAGGATGGCTGCTCTGACAACAGACTAGCGGATATTATGGTATGCTTCTATGCAGGAAGCCAATTTTTTGAAAGAACATTAAAGAAACAGTATCCTTTGTACACTGTAAGGGCCCTTTTGTGTTACCAAAAGCCAAAACTATTCCTTCATATAGAGGTGGGTCAAAATCCAGCCTCTAATCCAGTACAATGTCTGCATCTATCTGAATGCACAGGAGTCTGCTCCTGCTAGTAAGAATGTACAGACATACCTTGTAGGAAGCCAGAGTTCTTCAAGGACAGCAGGGATAGGGAGAGTCCATCCTCAGATGGTGTATAGCGAGTAGCTTAGTTTACCAAGGCCAAAGAAAATTTGAGGAGATCTTTTCTGAAAGACTTTCTTATGGATGGACGCAGTAAAAATTTCCCCCAAATAAAGGAACTGTAAGTTTTACTGGGGAAGTAATTCTAGGCTACCTAAGGTGACCATATGTCCCATTTTGAATGGGATCGTCCCTTTTTCAGATCCCTTGTCCCGTTGTCCCCACGCACAGCTTTGGGACACCGAAATGTACCGTTTTCAGAGACGGCATCCCGAAGCTGTGTGTAGGGACAACAGGACAGGCGATCACGGGAGAATGGGCTCTCTCCCTGCTTCCCCACCCGCCGCCAGAACAACAGCTGGAAAGGCATATCCAGGCGCCGGTCCAGAAGCCTTCTCACCAACATCAATTCTGATGTCGGAGGAAGTTCCGGGCCAGCCAATCGCTGCCTGGCTGGCCCGGAACTTCCTCTCTGAAGTCAGAATTGACGTCGGTGAGAAGGCTTCTATGCTGGCACCTGGACATGCTTTTCCTGCAGTTGTTGTGGCAGGCAGGAAGTAGCAGCGGGCGGTGGCGGACCGGGGGTGGGGTTGGAGCAGAAGAATTGGCAGTAGACTTCAGAGGGAGGGAGGCAGACAGACAAGCAGGCTATTGGTTGCTGAGCTTTCTCATATTCGTCACGGCAGGGAGGGAGGGAGGCTGGCTGGCTTCGGGGGAGTGCAACCAGAAACTCATGAAATCACCAAACAACAAAGGCAGGAAAAATGATTTTATTTTCAATTTAGTGATCAAAATGTGTCAGGTTTGAGAATTTATATCTGCTGTCTATATTTTGCACTATATTTGTCTATTTTCCTATAGTTACTGAGGTGACATTGCATATTTTAAAATCTAATCTCACTACACTTTCGACCTGGTTTACAGCACAGCACAGCACAACTACTCATGAAAGATCAGCAGAGTCCACAAAGAGAAGTACTAAACATTCCACAGGCATAGAGTTCCAGAACAAGGCAGAAAAACCCACAATTCGCACATCAGCAACGCTTCTTCTGTGAAAATTATTAAGAGGAGGAAAAAGCCTCAGATCCCCCCCTCAACCAAACCGAGAAACTCAGGTTGAAAACAGGTGGAGTTTTACAGGGTGTAATAAAGTCACTGGCATAAAAACCCTCCTCAATAATATTTCAATAGAGAAAAGCCTTGTGCAATGCAAGTGGAATATACTCTGCCTTGTATCAGGACCCCTATGATCTGAAAATGATTTGAAAAGCCAAATTCTATTGAGTAAACAGAAAGACACCGCACATCGACGGTGGCCAGCGTTTGCTAATTATAAGCTGCCTCAGGATGTGAAGTCACAGTCAATCCTGCAAAACACAAAGTTATATATGATCAAATACTTAACATTTGAAGGATAGCTGCTCAAACCTCTCAATGAAATGGACCGGACACTTTTCAACATACTCTCAAATCAACTCCTCGATCAAACATGGTGGTTCCCCAAACACAGAGAGTGGATTATGCCCCGCCTATTTAAATCCCATTGGTTGTGGTCACATGGGACAGGATTGGATAAAATCCTACACGTTGAAACCTCTCCCGAAAGTCCTAACCCATCCCCCACACACACCACACTACCACTGCTGTCAATCACAATGCATGATGCCATTCAGTTCTAGAGTTTAACCCTTTAGGTTCCTCAGTTTCCAAAGCACAAATCCAAAAAAGTTCTCTTTGTGCGATGCCTTTCTGTTTACTCAATAGAATTTGGCTTTTCAAATCATTTTCAGATCACAGGGGTCCTGATACAAGGCAGAGTATATTCCACTTGCATTGCACAAGGCTTTTCTCTATTGAAATATTATTGAGGAGGGTTTTTATGCCAGTGACTTTATTACACCCTGTAAAACTCCACCTGTTTTCAACCTGAGTTTCTCGGTTTGGTGGAGGGGGGGATCTGAGGCTTTTTCCTCCTCTTAATAATTTTCACAGAAGAAGCGTTGCTGATGTGCGAATTGTGGGTTTTTCTGCCTTGTTCTGGAACTCTATGCCTGTGGAATGTTTAGTACTTCTCTTTGTGGACTCTGCTGATCTTTCATGAGTAGTTGTGCTGCGCTGTAAACCAGGTCAAAAGTGTAGTGAGATTATATTGTTTGGTTTTTCGAGGGGCTTGTGTTGTGTTTGATTGCATATTTTAAAGCCATCTGCCTTGACATCTTTGAAAAAACCCTGTTTTCACTGCATAGTGTGCATTGTGGGTTTAAAATTTTTTTTTATGGTTACTATTACGAATTAATAAGATATTGTGTGTACAGGAAAAATGAATGGGAGAAATTGGGGCTGGGGCGAGGCTAGGGAGGGATTGGGGGGTGGGGCTAGGGTGGGATTGGGAGCGGGACTGAGAAATAAATGATAAAGTGGTATATCAAATTTTTAATAAACTTGAAACCTGAACTTGAATGTCCCATTTTGATGAAAAAAATAAATGGTCACGTTAAGGATACCCTATGACATTATCAGAAAGGGTGTTAGAAAATGGAACCATTTTCCTATTACTATTACTCAGTGGTATAGTAAGTGGGGGGTGGGGGGAATGGTCTGTTCTGGCGCCGTCTTGGTGAGGGTGCAGGCACCCATCCTCTTCTCTTCCCCCCTCCTGCTCCTTCGCTTCTCCCATACCTTTATAACATTCCTGGCGTGAGCAGCAACCTCCAACCTATCACTTTCTGGACCCATGCCTAGGAAGTGATGTCAGAGGAAGAGCCGACGCTGGTGCAACATCAGCAATGGGGTTGCTACTTGTGTCAGGAATGTTACAGAGGTATGGGGGAAGTGGCGTGCATGCGGCAGGAGGAGGTAGGGAAGGAGTGTGTGGAGGGGGGGGGGCGAAGGGCGCCACCACCCCGGGCTCCTTTCACCCTTTCTACGCTACTGCTTCTACTCCTATTTATCATTTCTATAGCGCTGAAAGGCGTTCAAAACGCTGTACATTTAACAAGCAATAGACGGTCCCTGCTTAGGAGAGCTTACAATCTAATTTGAAAGGCACAAACAGACAAGACATATATAGGGTTGGTGAGTTTCTTGCAGAGAGAATGATAGGATGGACATGAGTATGAGTAGACATGGGTGGGAGTTAGATGTTCAATTAGGATTAGTTGCTCCCTGTCATCGCTATATGAGAGATGCTGGCAGGGCCGGATTTAGATGAAAAGAGGCCCTAGGCTATTCCACTTATGAGGCCCTTTCACCTCCCATTTTTAAGTTTGTAAATTACATGAGAGATAATAAAATACATCATTACTGTGATATATATTAATATGTTAAATGAAACATGTTGTTATTGGTACTAACCTTTATAAAAAATAAAAAAAAGTCGAGAACACTTATTTGGACATTTATTCTCAGCACCATATATAGTACTTGTAACAATAACTAATCAAACATGACACACAACATTGCCCCTTCCTATGTCCATAGTGCCCCCAGTGCGTCCTTCCTCACCTCACCCCCCCTCCGATGCCCGCCTGCCTCCCATCCCCCTTCCATTGAACACCCCCCATGCCATCCTGCCTGCCTGCCTTCCATTAAACCCCCCACCCCCCCTCCGATGCCAGCCTGCCTGCCTTCCATCCCCCTTCCACTGAAACCCCCCCTCCGATGCCAGTCTGGGCCGCCCTGTCCTGATGGATCCACTTTTTGCCTCTCTCCCCGCAGGGCTGGGCTTTGCCCAGCTGTTTCCGGACTGACGTCTTTCCCTCCCCGATCCTCCTTCCAGGGCGAGAAAAAGAAAGGGAGAAGCCGAGTCGGCGCCCCGTTGTGGCCGGAGCTGGTTCCGATCCTGAAGCGTAGAATTTCTCCTTATTTTCGGTTCAGTGTTTTAGTGTTCACTGTTTTTAGAATAGTGTAATTTTAATTTTGCTAACAATTTGAATGTAGGCCCCTCTTGATCTTGAGGCCCTAGGCTGAAGCCTAGTTAGCCTATAGGAAAATCCGGCCCTGGATGCTGGGAATTCTCCCAACAGTTACCACTGAAGCCTTGTAGTAACTGGTAACTAGAAAACTTTACTGCACTTTCAGTAAAAGGATCCTCCTTATGTTCAAACTGTGTGCAGTGCAGCTGTTGGAGCTTTTGTGTGTACCTTCCCTTATGGCTTTGCAGATGGTTCAAAATTCTGCTGCTGAATTGTTGGCTCACTGTGGGCCATGAGAACAAATTTCACTAATTTTAGCTATGTTGGTTGTCAGTTATTCAGTGTATTGTTTTTAAGATTTGTAGCTTGGTTCACCAAGAATTGCATGACAAGGGTTCTAATATTTAGTTGAGCTCTTAATTCATCAACAGTATAGACATATTTGTAGGTCATCTGGGACCAGTTTGCTCTGGACTTCCCCTGTTCGTTGCTAGTTTGATTACTATGAAGCAAAGAGCTTTTTTTTGGTTGCAGGGCCTAGTTTGTAGATGCCTCGCCTATTTCATCAACAGAATTATAAGGGGAAGGGAATAGGATTTGATATACTGCCTTTCTGTGATTACAATAAAAGCAGTTTACATATTATCTGGAGCAATGGAGAGTTAAGTGATTTTCCATAGATTCAAAGAGCTGCACTGGGAATCAAACCTGTCCTTTCAAAAATAATTAAAAGCATCGCTATTTTTTTTCCAGCAATTGGGGCCCACTTGTGACAAGAGGTGCAATTTTTAAGTAAAAGATTTTTTTTTTAAACCTCAAAGCTCTAGATCACATTCCATAGTTTATATATATATTTATTGGTTGTGCTAGAGAGACTAATTTTAATAATTGTGTTTTTATTATTATACTGTGATTTGCTATTCTCTACTGAGATGAATCTAAATTAGATCAAGTAGAATATCCTGTAAATTTGATCAAATAAATACTGGTTTTCTACCCAGACTTTCCCTGTCAGCAACCTGCTGAACTTCACATACTTTCACAGCAGTGGATTTGGATCTCTCTGATTTCTCTTAGCTGGAATATGAAGTTTCCCAGTCTCCTTGTGGTCAGGCAGGCAGCAGAGCTAACACTTTCAATTCCAGCTGCTGGGATGTTATCTGCAGGGGAAGTATGATTTCTTAAAGGAGAAAGCAAAACCCTTGCCTAGAACAAAACAAGTAATCTCTCATTCAGCCACAGAAGGCATTTCTTGCTCCTGAGCAGGAAGCACCTCACAGCTGTGAGGACAACATTGTCATTTATTTCAGATCTTATGAGAAAAACCTTCTGAATTCTGGGGGGAAGGGTATGCTTGACCAATTTATCCTGCTGTTCATACTCAACACAAGTTATAGGTAAGCAATTTTTGTTTTCTCTCTAGACAAGCAGGATGATTCAGTTATATGGAGTATTGGGAACAGAAATGTTCCCTGACTATAAACTCCTTAAAACAACGTGTGCAATGGGTGTTTGGCAGAAGTGAGAACCACCACAGAACTCTATGAATTTTTAAATTGATTTCTTAGTACTGACTGCCCAAATTTATCATCATGGCAAGAGTAGAACCTTTTCTACTGATTTCTTTTTATGTTAATCATCAGATTTGTAATTTCCAAGAAATGCATTGAGTCTTTTAGTTGTAAACCGCTGAGAACCACTTAGGGATTAAGCGGTCCATAAAACCCCCAAGATTAGATGTAAAGGTATGCATGGAAAGACAAGGATTTTGACTTGCTTGGGGTGATCTTATGGCCTTTCAGGTGGCCACTAAAAACATGGGGTCTATATTCAAAAACACTTATGCAGCCAACATCAGGTGTTGACCGCATAATCACTTTTTGAAATACAGTGGTGCCTCACACAACGAACTTAATTCGTTCCAGGAGCAAGTTTGTTATGCGAAAAGTTCGTTATGTGAAACGCGTTTTCCCATAACAATACATGTTAAAAAAAATAATTCGTTCTGTAGCATAAAATATGCTAAGATGACATAAAAAAAGATAAATTTATCTTGTTAGAGCTGTTAGCATGATATAGAGGGGATCTATGTGAAGGGGAGGGGAGACAGGGGTTTTGTTGATCCTTGCTGTGTATTATAATCACCCCCCACATACTCCCCAGTACCTTTTTTAATTCCTCCCATCTTTCCCAGCCAGTGGCGTACAGGCCAGAAGCGCAGAGATCAGGAGCAATTCCTCTGCACGTCTGTGTGGGCCCATGCCGATCTCCGAATGGCTGCAGTTAGTTCTTGTGAGTCCCGCGAGAGCTGGCTGCAGTTAGTTCTTGTGAGTCCCGCGAGAGCTGACTGCAGCCATTCAGAGATCAGCGCAGGCCCAGGCAGTAGCACAGAAGGCTTGCTCTTGATCTCTGTCTGCGCTTCTGGCTGGGAAATTTGCTAGACCACCAGTTCGAGTGAGCGGGTGAGAAAGTTGCAGCAGTGGTGGCTTTTTTAAAAAAATATGTGGCGGCGGGGGGAGGTTTAAAAATATGCGGTGGCGGCGGCAGGGGGGTTTAAAATATGTAGCGCCGAGAGAGGGCAGTTAAGGATGCAGCTCGGGCGACTTCGTTGTGTGAAACGAAGTTCGTTGTGGGAAGCAAGACCTGAAGTTCGTTGTGCGCAGCGTTCGCTGTGCGAGGCGTCCGTTATGCGAGGCACCACTGTATTTGCCACCATGGGACATTTAGGTGCCATGATGTTACATTGAGAGAGAATATTTTACAAAGGCATCTATGTGCCCACATTCTGTTATAGAATACTAGCATAACCCAGTATAAGTGCATCTTTTATTTATACACCTGCAGTTATATCAGCCTTAGAGCTGGCTTAACTGTGAGCACCTTCAGTAAATGTGGCTAGGATACATATAACTTACAGTATCTGTGAGTTTCATGAATAAATGGAAGACTTGCCCATATGTATACCTATATGTCCTTATGCCCTGCTAGAACTTTCCAGAAAAAAATATACAGTGTTCCTCCGAGAACTGCGAAGAATTACAAAGGGACTTGAATGAGCTAGGGGAGTGGGCGACGAGATGGCAGATGAAGTTCAATGTAGAGAAATGCAAAGTATTGCATGTAGGAAGCAAAAACCCGAGGTACAGATATACGATGGGAGGGATGTTATTGAGTGAGAGTATCCAAGAAAAGGACTTGGGGGTAATAGTGGATAAGACAATGAAGCTGTTGGCACAGTGCGCAGCGGCTGCTAAGAAAGCGAATAGAATGCTAGGTATAATCAAGAAGGGTATTACAACCAGAATGAAAGAAGTTATCCTGCCGTTGTAATCGGGTGATGGTGCGTCCGCATCTGGAGTACTGCGTCCAATACTGGTCGCCGTACCTTAAGAAGGATATGGCGATACTCGAGAGGGTTCAGAGGAGAGCAACGCGTTTGATAAAAGGTATGGAAAACCTTTCATACGCTGAGAGATTGGAGAAACTGGGGCTCTTTTCCCTGGAGAAGAGGAGAATTAGAGGGGATATGAAAGAGACTTACAAGATCATGAAGGGCATAGAGAGAGTGGGGAGGGACAGATTTTTCAAACTTTCGAAAAAAAAAAGAACAAGAGGGCATTCGGAAAAGTTGAAAGGGGACAGATTCAAAACCAATGCTAGGAAGTTTTCCTTCGCCCAACGGGTGGTGGACACTTGGAATGCACTTCCAGAGGGCGTGATAGGACAGAGTACGGTATTTGGGTTCAAGAAGGGATTGGACAATTTTCTGGAGGAAAAGGGGATAGAGGGGTATAGATAGAGGACTACTACACAGGTCCTGGACCTGTTGGGCTGCCGTGCGAGTAGACAGCTGGGCACTATGGACCTCTGGTCTGACCCAGCAGAGGCACTTCAAATAAAAAAAACCCCCCAAAGAATTTGGTATTTTCTGACTGCCTCTTCCGGTCAGGGAATGAGTCCGCGAATCAGCCTTCTGCACAGCCGATTCCTCCTCCTCTCCCCCCACTGGTCAGCCAATCAACCTTCTGCCCAGCCAATTCCTCCTCCTTTCCCCCCCGAAGCATACTAGGTATGATTTATTGTCCCCTCCAGCACTGCAGCTGCCCTTTCCTGCCTTTTTTCAGACTCAAAACTGCATTTACGGGTTTTCAAAATTCGTGAGTGTTCCTGGAACAGAACCCCCGTGAATTTCAGGGGAGTATTGTATACTGAGCTTGCAAGTACTAGTATTCTGCATATTAACGTAGGCAAGGAGTGCAAAAATGTGGGCAACCAGTTATTGAATGGGTGTATAAAATGGAGGAAGATTCAGGGCAGAGCATAACAAAGACAGCAATATTTGTTTTGATTTAGCTTTTAAATGAGTTACTCTTGAGATGCTTGTTTTGATTTATAGGAACTGCTGTTTTAAATTTTTATAATTTTATTGAATCTTGTTAACTTACTGACAACAACGAACAACTTTAAATCATTCTGAAAAGAAATCAAAACCCTGCTCTTCAAAAAATTTATATAGCTCTCCTAACCCCTCCCCTTATAATTCCCACCCCCCAAAGCCTCTTCCTATTCTGCAATTTCTTCATCTCCAAAGACTCAACCATGTAAACAACTCCTCAAATTGCAAATCTCCTGGAAATGTAACCAACTCCCTAAACTTAATTCCCTTGGAAATGTCCAGTTATCTTTTTGTAATCCAAATCTCCTAAATTGTATTTTTCCTGGAAATGTCCAGTTAGTCTCTTTTGTAATCCGCCTAGAACTGCAAGGTACGGGCGGAATAGAAGTCATTAATGTAATGTAATGTAATTAGTCTGGCTTTTGCTTAGTAAGAGTAGATTCAGAGATCCAATTTGAACTTGTATGGTTTTTGACTGCTATATCAGTTAGGGCTCTAAGAAATTTTAAAAGAAATATCAGAAAATCTACTTACTTCTTTGTAAATATAGAAAGACAATTCTCTTTTATAATCTAAGGTACACAAGGATGATTTAGCTATATGAGTATGAGGTATCAAAAGAAGTTTGGAAGGACAACAGGCCAGTTCAAATGCAAATCAGACTATTTTAGGAGACTATTTTAGATGTGTACAGTACCTGAGGTTTCCTGACATTTCTTATAAAAATGATTGCAAGGAGTATTACTTTCCAAATTTAATACTTCAGATAACAATTTTGGCTGGATATGGGAAAAATGGCTGTTTGTTTTTGGACAGGAGCATCCTATAGGGGATACAGAATGATGGTGGGCCATGTGCAGAGACTCACTGTGGGCCTTCGTCTACGCAGGTCGGTAGGGATTGAAAAGAAGAGTAGAAAAGTGGGGCAAGAAAACACAGCTGCCTAGTGGTAGAACTGGATCTGGTTTGGGGTCTGAATGATTTGTTTCATGTGTTTCCATTAATGTCAATGTAGCAAGCATTTTTTGCATTGCATTTCATTTTTCATGCATTGCATTTCAATTAAACTTGCTTGACAAATATTTTCGCAAAGAAATCAAAACCCACCTATTCAAAAAATTTATACAGATGGCTTAACCCCAAACAGACCCCCCTCAACGCAACTCCCCCCCTCCACCAGTTCCCTTCTCTTTAGCCTCAAGCATGTCAACTGCTTCCCTAACGGTATTTATCCCAGGACAAGCAGGCAGCATATTCTTGACTGATGGGTGACGGCACCGATGGAGCCCCGGTACGGACAATTTTAGAGTGATTGCACTCTAAGAACTTAGAAAGTTCTAGCTAGGCCGCACCGCGCGTGCGCGAGTGCCTTCCCGCCCGACGGAGGCGCGCGGTCCCAAGTTTCTTAGTTTCCGCGGAGCTAAGACGACGCGTGTTTTCCAACGGCTGTTGGATAATCTCTTTTTCGCCTTCCCGCTCTCGTATTTTTCCTCGTGAAACTCTTCACGTTTTCTTTTTCTTCTTTATTTTATTCAAATTTTAAAAAAAAAAAGTCCACATTTTTTTTACTTTTTTCGGTCGGCCCCGGCGAGGCCTGTTGGCACCATCGAAGCCTCGGGCTTCGATTTTGCTACTGCCGTTTTTCCCTTCATGCCCCCTTCACCGGGTTTTAAAAAGTGTCAGCGGTGTGCATGCCCTATTTCCCTATCCGACCTGCACAAGTGGTGCCTTCAGTGTTTGGGTCCGGACCATAGGGCGGAGACGTGCACCCGCTGTAGTTCTCTTCAAAAGAGAACTTTGAAGAATCGCCAAATTCAACAGCAGATTCTTTTTGGTGCCGCTATGGAAGTTCCACCGGCATCGACCCCGGCATTGGCAACTTCCTCCAAGTCAGCACCAGTGGTTTCGACACCGCAGGACATATCGTCGGTGTCGCACCCCGCAGGTAAGCCGGCTAAGAAGCCATCCCCTACAGTTCTTGGCCCGCCAGTCGAACATGCAGTGAGCCAAGTCCTGCAGACTGTGCGCCGGCCCCACAAACGCTCCGCTCCCATAGAAGTGACTGCCTCTTCATCGGCATCGACTTCACCTGAGCGTCGAGCTGCACCGCAGGTACCGAACAAGAAAAAAGCGGTACCAGTGCCCTCGGGACCGTCTCTGGATGAGCGCATAGCATCCATCCTCCAGGTCCAGCTTAAGGAGCAATTACAACACCTGCTCCCGGCTCTGCTGACACCGAACCTTCCAGTGTCGGTACCTACTCAGCCTACGGTACCGATCGTCGACCAGCCTGTTTTGTCAGCATCGATGTTATCGGCACCGCTTAAATCTGGCTCTTCTATATCTATGCCTATTTTATCGGCAGAGCCAAAGTCTCTTCGTCGAGCTGCTCGTGTTGCCTCTGATCCGGTACCGCTCTCCGACACCCGTACCGCTTTACAGTCGCCAGGTATGGTGTCGATGCATTCCGGCAAATCGGTACGCAAGACCAGGCATACCGAATCCTCTACTCCTCTATCTCAGGGCCATCTTTCATCGGTGCATGACCCTGATTTATGGGATGACTCCGATGATCCCCTCGGTACCGAGGAGGATTTTTCATCGGACGAGGCTGACCCATCAGTGCAGGATCCTGCTAGTAAGCCAGAGCACTCTTCCTTCACTAAATTTCTTAGGGAGATGTCAGACACCCTTTCTCTTCCCTTGGAGTCTGATTCTAAGAAGTCAAAAGCATTCCTGGATGCTTTGGACTTTGACCAACCTCCCAAAGAATTTTTAAAATTGCCCTTTCACGATATCTTAAGGGAAACTTTTTACAAAAATCTGGAGACTCCTCTCACCATCCCAGGAGCTCCGAGGAAATTGGAATCACTTTATAAAGTTATTCCCATTCCAGGGTTTGACAAGCCTCAGCTGCCACATGAATCTTTACTGGTGGAATCAACCCTGAAGAAATCTGAAGGCTCAAGTGTGTATGCTTCTGTCCCTCCTGGCAGAGAGGGCAAGGCTATGGCCAAATTTGGTAAACGACTTTACCAGAATGCTATGTTGGCCAGCCGTTCAGGTATCTATGAATTCTCCTTCTACCTGAAACATCTTATCCAACAGTTGGCCACTTTTCAGAAATATATTCCTGACCGCAAGCTTTCTGCTTTTCAGCAATGCAGTCTCTTGCAGCTCAGGAAGTTTATGGTCCGTTCCATCTATGACACTTTTGAACTGACATCCCGAGCTACTGCTATGTCCGTAGCGATGAGACGATTGGCATGGCTTCGCGTCTCAGAACTTGATGTGAACCACCAGGACCGCCTTGCCAATGCTCCCTGCCTGGATGATGAGCTGTTTGGAGAATCTCTGGATACCACCACCCAGAAACTTTCGGCTCATGAGACGAGGTGGGATACCTTATTAAAAAATAAAAAGAAACCTCCTCCTCCTCGTCCTTTTAGGCAGCAGACGTCCTACCAGCGCCGTTTTTCTGCTCGGCCAGTTCAGCCTCATCCTCCTCAGCCTCGGAGACAGAGGCAGCAACAGCACCAACAGGCTCGCCAACAACAGACGCCTGCAATAAAGCCTGTTGTTCAGACTAAACCAACTCAGCCCTTTTGACTCTCTTCTCCAGGGCATAGCCAGTCTTCCTCCCTCATGTCCTCTTCCACAACCTATTGGAGGTCGACTCAAGACTTTTCTGGCCCGGTGGGAGGTAATTACCACCGATCAGTGGGTGCTCTCTATCATCGCCCACGGCTACTCCCTCAATTTTCAGACTCCTCTGCCATTAAGCCTGCCAAAAGAGTCTGCTTCCAACAGGTCTCAGTCCCTCCTTCTCACTCAAGAGGTTCAGTCCCTCCTTCTTCTCAATGCCATCGAAGAAGTTCCTCCAGATCAACGAGGTCAGGGCTTTTACTCCCGGTACTTTCTAGTTCCCAAAAAGACCGGAGACCTCAGACCTATATTAGATCTCAGAGATCTCAACAAGTGCTTGGTCAAAGAGAAGTTCAAAATGCTCTCTCTTGCCACGCTCTACCCTCTTCTGATTCAGAACGACTGGTTATGCTCCCTCGATCTCAAAGAGGCCTATACACATATTCCTATCCATCTGGCATCCAGGCAATACCTACGATTTCTCATCAATCACACTCACTACCAGTTCAAGGTGCTACCCTTCGGTCTGGCCTCCTCTCCCAGGGTGTTCACCAAGTGTCTGATTGTGGTAGCAGCCTATCTCCGCTCTCACAATTTTCAAGTCTTCCCTTATCTGGACGACTGGTTGATCAAGGCTCATTCCCCTCAGGCAGTGCTTCTGGCCACCAACCAGACCATTCGATTTCTTCAACTGTTGGGGTTCGAAATCAATCTCCCCAAGTCGCATCTCATTCCAACCCAGCGACTTCAATTCATTGGCGCCATTCTGGACACGGTTCTTATGAGGGCGTTTCTTCCACCCAACCTTCAGACCATCCTTCAACTTTGTCTACAGGTGTCTCAACAGGTAACCATCTAGGCAAATCACATGATGGTGCTTTTGGGGCATATGGCATCGACGGTGCATGTCACCCCCTTTGCACGTCTTCACCTGCGCACTCCGCAATGGACCCTAGCGACTCAATGGTCACAAGCTACAGATCCTTGCTCACAACACATATCTGTGACATCGTCTCTTCGACAGTTGCTACGCTGGTGGTTGACATCTGCAAATCTATCCAGAGGTCTACTGTTCCATCTACCTCCTCATCAACTGGTCATCACCACAGATTCCCCCCCTATGCCTGGGGAGCTCACTTGAACGAATTCCAAACTCAGGGGTTTTGGACTGCCCAGGAAAAGAAACATCACATCAATTTCCTGGAGCTCCGAGCGATGTTTTACGCCCTCAAGGCATTCCAACATCTCCTCTTTCCTCAAGTACTACTCATTTGCACAGACAATCAAGTGGCCATGTACTTTATCAACAAACAGGGTGGCAAGGGCTCTCGTCTGTTGTGTCAGGAAGCCCAACGGATTTGGTCTTGGGCGACAGCTCGTCATTTATTCCTGAAAGCTGTTTACATTCAAGGGGAGCAGAATTCCTTAGCAGACAATCTCAGCAGAATTCTCCAACCTCATGAATGGACTCTCGATCCCATGACTCTCCAGTCCATTTTCACTCAATGGGGCACTCCTCAGGTGGACCTTTTTGCAGCTCCTCACAATCATCAATTGCCCCTGTTTTGCTCCAGACTTTACTCCCCTCACCGTATGGCACCCGATGCATTTCTCCTGGATTGGACCAATCTCTTCTATATGCATTTCCTCCTCTCCCTCTCATGCTGTGGACATTGTTCAAGCTCAGGAGAGAACAGACCATCATGATTCTCATCGCTCCACGGTGGCCCAGGCAACATTGGTTTTCCCTTCTACTTCAACTCAGTACCAGGGAGCCCATACTTCTTCCACTGTTTCCTACTCTGCTTACTCAGCATCAGAAGTCCCTACTACATCCCAACTTGCAGTCTCTACACCTGACAGCTTGGTATCTCTCGGGCTAACTGCGGCTCATTCTCTTCTTTCTCAGCCTGTCCGTTCGATCATTGATGCTTCCAGGAAACCGACCACCCTTCAATGTTATCAGCAGAAGTGGACTCGGTTTTCTTCCAGGTGCCTCTTACATCAACATCATCCCACGTCTCTAGCTGTGGAGCTGGTGTTGGACTATCTTCTTTCCTTGTCTGATTCTGGTCTTAAATCTACCTCAATCAGAGTTCATCTCAGTGCCATTGCTGCTTTTCATGAGCCAATTCATGGAAAACCTCTTTCGGCCCATCCTTTGGTTTCAAGATTCATGCGGGGCCTGTTCAACGTAAAACCACCTCTCAAGCCCCCTCCTTTGGTCTGGGATCTCAATGTAGTTCTTTCTGCCTTAATGAAGCCTCCTTTTGAACCTTTGGCCACAGTACAGTTCAAATTTCTCACTTGGAAAGTGCTCTTCCTTATTGCTCTCACCTCTGCCAGGAGGGTCAGTGAGTTACATGCATTGGTGGCAGATCCTCCTTTCACTGTTTTTCACCATGATAAGGTGGTTCTGCGTACCCATCCAAAGTTTCTCCCTAAGGTTGTGTCTGAATTTCACCTTAACCAGTCCATTGTCTTACCTGTTTTTTTCCCAAAGCCTCATTCTCATCCAGGTGAACAGGCTTTGCATACTTTGGACTTTAAATGTGCTTTGGCTTACTATCTCGAACGCACTAAGCCCCACAGATCTTCTCCTCAACTTTTTTTGTCTTTTGACCCTAACAAGATGGGTCATCCTGTTTCTAAACGCACTTTATCCAATTGGCTTGCTGCGTGCATTTTATTCTGTTATGCTCAGTCGGGCCGGTCACTGGAAGGTTCTGTCACGGGCCACAAAGTTAGAGCTATGGCAGCGTCTGTAGCTTTCCTCCGCTTCACTTCCATTGAGGAAATCTGCAAGGCTGCTACTTGGTCCTCAGCTCATACTTTTACATCTCACTATTGTCTGGATTCATTCTCCAGACGGGATGGACACTTCGGCCAATCTGTTTTGCAAAATCTATTTTCCTAATGGCCAACCTTCCCTCCATCCCTCATTTTTTTAGCTTGGAGGTCACCCATCAGTCAAGAATATGCTGCCTGCTTGTCCTGGGATAAAGCACAGTTACTTACCATAACAGGTGTTATCCAGGGACAGCAGGCACATATTCTTGCGTCTCACCCACCTCCCCGGGTTGGCTTCTTAGCTGGCTTATCTTAACTGGGGACTGCGCGCCTCCGTCGGGCGGGAAGGCACTCGCGCACGCGCGGTGCAGCCTAGCTAGAACTTTCTAAGTTCTTAGAGTGCAATCACTCTAAAAGTGTCCGTACCGGGGCTCCGTCGGTGCCGTCACCCATCAGTCAAGAATATCTGCCTGCTGTCCCTGGATAAACACCTGTTACGGTAAGTAACTGTGCTATATACTGGATCTGCACTATTTCCTATTTGTACAGCATCTTGTAGCTCTTGAAATATACAGCTCCATTATTCTTGTAACTTCTCCTGGAAATGACCAGAATTCTCTCTGTAATTATCCTGGAAATGTCTAGTTGTCTCTTTTGTAATCCGCCCAGAACTGCAAGGTTGAGGCGGAATAGAAATCAGTAATGTAATGTAATGTAATCTGTAACAGGTACAACAGCACTACGAGATATCAAGTGGCATGAATATGCCACAGCCCCAAAAAATGGGGCACAGGGCACTAACAAGAACATGTAGACCCAAAGATACTGACATAGGGGGAACCAGGAGAGGAGCAAAGCAGCACCAGCATAGGCAGTGCTCCTTTCATAGTAACATAGTAAAGACCTAAACGGGGGTCCATCCAGTCTGCCCATAAGTTATACCCATTAAAAAAATACACGATTAGATTAACGTATCTATTCTTTGATATTTCTGGGCCGTAGATTGTAACATCAAGCTTCTCACTATGGAGTCCTACTGTTCTACAGCATGGATCTTGATTTTTCTCTGGCGCACAAACTTAATCAATGCCGAGCCCCTCTGTATCTGAGGCTTGTGTGTGCTCGCTGCTTTTTTCTGCCTCTGTGCCTGAAAATTTTACTGTTTTTCTTCTGAAGTCAGCAACCATTAGATTTGGAAGTGAAGCTAGGATAGGTTTTATTTAGCTGTTTATCAAGTGACCCCTGCTTCTTCCTTGATCTTCTTGAAGTGGCTCTATTCTGTCTAACTTTCAGGTTCCCTGGGGATTGAATCTGTGACTTCCTCGAACAGAGGCTGGAAACTCACAGCTGAAGCCAAAACAGCTGCAGGGACGAGATATGTCAGTGAATAGTTATCCTCTGGCAAAAGAAAGCAATACATGCCCCCAAAGGAGCCCACAGCACCAATAAAGGTGCTGATCCAATGAGCTCCTTTGGGGGGTTTATCTTTCCATTTGCTGCCCACAGTTCAATGATTTGTAGATTCAACTGCAAAGCTCTAGCCTCTACTCCCAAGGGTCAAGTATTTGATCCTCACAGAACCTCATGCCAACCAAGCAAAAATAATTGCCGTTTTCCTGGCTCCAGACATTATAATGAGCGCTGAAAACAAATGGGTTTTCAGTTCATTTTGAAGTATACAAACAGAAAATGGCTTCATTTGTGGTGTAAAGCCAAACTCAACAGCTGAGTGGGCAACTCAGTGAGATCCTAGATTAGCATGGGTGGCTTTATAGGAGGTTAAAAATAAAGCAAGCCTTTGATGAAACAAATTATTAAAGGGTGAAAAGGAACTGGTTTTCTTTCTCTTCTGTATGTGTAGTAAACACTTTGGGCCAGATTCTGTAAACAGTGCCTAAATCGGCAGTCGCCTACAAAAATGGCACCAAACGAGTGTCGGTCATGCTTAGGCACTATTTAAAGAATCATGGCTAATGGCGCCTACCAGAAAACTTAGGTGTCTTCAATGTAGGTTTTTCTGACCTATATTGCAGACACCTAAGTTCTTTAATGAATCGCGCCTAATGGTGCCTAAGTCCCATTCACCCCTAACCACATCTACTTAGGCATAAGGTAGCATTAGGTTTCCTGTAGACACAATTCCAGTGCCTATACCGTAGACACCTCTTTGCACCTACTTTTTTTAAAAATAAGTTTTTAATCAGTTTTACACAACACGGTCAATTATCATGCTGATTAAAGCCAATTAAAACAATTAAGTTAGGCAGTGGTAGGGTGCCTGCCATCATAAATAGAATATGGCCCTTATTGCAATAAGATGAACTTTCAATGGATTTTTAATACCCAATTCAAATAGGTGAAGATTGGTAAGAGGCAAATGGATATAAACCATTGCCTATATACAATATGGTAAATTTCTTACAATTAAAGCATAATAGGTTCTGGTTAATGGACCCTAAATGCATTAACTACCTCTTTCTTGCTATCTTGATTACCGAAATGCATATTAAAATCTCCCAACAACAACAGGTTAGGAAAATCAAAATAAACATCAGAAATAGTTTGATGCAGTGAAGGCAAATGAGAGGCCGAATCCTTTGGGGCTCTATAAAACAAGATTCAGTGTTCCCAGTTTAAGTAACAAGTGCTCTGATCCTATCAGAGAAAGGAGTATCAATTTTGTAGGTAGCAGCTGTTCACCAACAATCATTATCCCCCCCCCTTACATTTGAACAGGGGCAGGATAAGAATGAGTAGCCTCTTGAGCAAAAATCGGTGGTATTTATCCAAGATTCTATGATACCAAATATATCGATCTTATGTTAGAATAAAACCGAAAAAACGAATGCATATAAAGCCCATATGGCCTATCTAGTCTGCCTATCCTGTACTATCCCTTCCTCTCCCTTAGAGGTCCAATGTGCTTGTCCCAAACTTTCTTGAATTCAGATACACTTTTGGTCTCTACTACCATTACCAGGAGGCCGTTCCATAAATTTACCATCCTTTCAGTGAAAAAGTATTTTCTGAGATTACTTCTGAGTCTATCACCTTTTACCTTCATCCAATGCCTGCCCCCTCATTCCAGAGCTTCCTTTCAATTGAACAAACTGCAAGCTCATTAAGATGACAGGCATTTAACCTAGAGATATCATCCCCCAAACTTTGAATTTTATAAGGTAACACTTTTGTCTCTAGGTTTGTACAAAAGAGAACCCATTTTATAATCACAAGCATATCTGTGCCTCTCCATTATCACCTGCACAGGATATATAAGGCTTAAAAGAAATTTATTATCCAGAACTAATGGGAACAAGGCAAAAGACCAAAATTCAACAAAAATAAAATACAGTACAGAAAGACAAAAATAAAAATATGACAAAATTCAACAATAAACTAAAAAGTACACTTGTTTTCTTGTCCCTTAGAGGCCCTTCAAAGAGGCATGATATGATACAAAATAAGCCAATTCTGCATTCTATAAGGTATGTCACAATTACAACTAGGCACTTTGTGAAAATGTGAGAAGAAAAAAAAAATGTGAGAGGGTGATGATGGATCAAGGAAAGAAAACTGTATTGAAGATGGAGAGATCCAAAGAAGGAAACATCTGTCATCTGGATCCACAGATGACAGTCTGGGACTAAGGACTGCATAAAACAAACACAAATAGGAACGGAAGTGAGATAAACCTTAAACAATTTTCAGAAGTCTGTGCTTATGAAGAGCCAGCTAGTCTAAAAGTAAACAATGCAATGTGGCCAGATGGGATACATTCAAATATACCAACAGAGTGGAGTGGGTCCAGAAGGAAGTTATTAAAATGGCCAATGACTCATCATAAAGAATATAGGGGTAGACTGAAAGATTTAAAAATTTGAGAAAAGTCAGAATGGAGGAGATATGAGAAAGAAATTTGAATACCTCTGATATATAAATGTACAGGAAGCAGGTCTCTTTTAATGTAAAGATGGCATTGGCAGCAAGAGTAGGGGGCTAAGCATAAAATAGGGTTGTCTCAGGTGTAATCTAAGAACATATTTTTGAACAGATGAATGGAACAGCTTCCTAGTGAAGGTGGTAAACATAGAAACATAGAAGATGACGGCAGAAAAGGGCTACAGCCCATCAAGTCTGCCCACTCTGCTTACCCACCCTCTGTCTATGCCCTAATGACCCAATTTCCTTATCTTGACCCTCGTAGGGATCCCACATGGGTATCCCATTTATTCTTAAAGTCTGGCACGCTGTCTGCCTCGATCACCTGCACTGGAAGCTTGTTCCAATGATCAACCACTCTCTCTGTGAAGAAATACTTTCTGGTGTCGCCATGAATAAATGCAATAAAGCATGGCACAAGCACAAAACACCTCTGAAAGAGAGAAACTGATTGCACAGCGGAGCAATTGTGTAGGGATAGACATACTGGATAGGCCATATTTTATGTTTCTGTATAGGGGGGGGGGGGGAAGCAGGGGGCAGGTGGCTAGGATAAGCTGAGAAGACTGATGTTTTCCCAAAAGTTAGGGGAGCTAGGTTGCCAGAGTATGAGGCACTATCACATGGCAGCAATCTTAATAGCCATTATGTTCTGCTATGAAAGGGCTGCAGGAGCCCAGTGGCTTCATCTGGAGAGATCATTTCTTACCACCAGTATACCCCTCAAAGTCTTTAAGGAAGAAAGTAGACTGCTCTAAAGAAGTAAAATCTGGAGCCTATGATTAACTGCAGGAGAGAAGTCAGGAAAAAGGTCAGTTTCAAGCTAGACTAAGGGCTCCTTTTACGAAGGCGCGTTAGCAGTTTAACGTGTGTAATAGCGCGTGCTCAAGCACCGGCCGCGCTAGCTGCTACCGCCTCCTCTTGAGCAGGCGGTAGTTTTCCGGCTAGCGCTGGGGTTAGCACGTGATGAAAAGTCGTACGCGTTAAAGCCGCTACTGCGTCTTCGTAAAAGGAGCCCTAAATTTCCATCTTTAGTAAAGTCAGTGATTTTCTTCCATTGATAGCTACAGGATAGGTGCAAAATTGGACAGAGGTGGTTTAAAAGATCTGTTTAACTGTTCAAGAACAGTATAGGTTCAAGTTAATGTTTTCCAGTTAATAGGTTGGTACAACAGTTGAAATATTAAGAGACTCGAAAACTAGAAATATTATTGATTAAAGACTGCGGCTATAAAGCATTGTTTCCAGAGGTTTATAAGCTACCAATAGAATACTGTCCTATATCCCATTCACATATACTGTTTATGCCTGGAAAAAAATTTGTGAGCGTCTCTTTAGGGAACCAATAACAAGAGAATTGTTCTCTTTCAATGTCATGTGTTCAGTCAAATGTAGGTTATACCTAATGCCGCCAACATTATACAAAATGGAAGGGCACAATGAGATGTTGAAGGTAATGCAGCATGGGTGGCAATCGCTGCCTTGCTGGACTGGAACTTCCTCTCCGACGTTAGAATTGACGTCGGGTGGCGAGAATTGGTTGGCCCCGCGCTGGGGAAGATAAGCAGGGAGAGCTAAGACCTCAGCGCTGGCCTGTTCCCCGATTGTGGCGGTGGCAGCCTGCTCCCCAATGGTGGTGGCTTGGGGGAGGGCAGGGAGAAATAAAGAAAGAAAGGGGCATGGAAAGAGAAAGACAGAAAGAAAGGGCGGGCATGGAGAAAGAAAAAAAGAAAGAAAGTGGGAATGGAGAGAGAGAGAGAAAGAAAGAAGGGGCAGGATGAAAGAAATAAAAAGTTGGGGGAGGGAAGGAGACAGATGCCAGACCAGGGGAAAGGAAGGAAGGAAGGAGGGAGAGAAAGGAAAGAAAGAGATGTCAGACCATGGAAATAGGGACGAAAGAAGAGAGAGATAGAAGGGAAGGGAAGACATGGAAACATAGATTTTGAAAAGAAAGCAAAAAAATTGAATATTAAGTTAATACCAAAGATGGATGCAAGGCAGAAAGTGAAGACGGAGAGAAAAACAGTCAAAGGACAAGAAGGCCCTGGAAACAGTTAAAAGCACAGAAAAATAAAGTCACCAGCCAACAAAGGTAGGGAAAATGATTTGTGTCAGTTTTGAGAAAGGAAAGATATTAAACTTTAAATGTGAGGGTTGCAGAAAAAATAGGGTACTTAGAGGGCCACAGAAAAAATAGTTAATGACAATTTTGCATAAGGTAAAACTCTTTATAGTTTATAAATCTTTCCTTTAACTATTAAAGGAAAGATTTATAAACTATAAAGAGTTTTACCTCATGTAAAGTTGTCATTTCTTTAATAAGACATTAACTATTTTTTCTGCGGCCCTCTAAGTACCTACAAATCCAAAATGTGGCCCCTCTAAGGGTTTGAGTTTGAGACCACTGCCTTATATCCTGGTGGTCTAGCGTATATCGGCAGGAGTGAGCTTTTCGTGCTCCTGCCTGGGCCTGCGCCGCTTCCTGAATGGCTGCTGTCAGGGACTCACAAGAACAGACGGCAGCCATTTAGAGAGAGGCGTGGGGCCAGGCAGGAGTGCGGAAAGCTCGCTCCTGCTGATATAAGCTGGACCACCAAGATATAAGGGGAATTTAAAAAGGTACTGGGGTGTTTTAAAAAGGTAGGACGGGGGGAGGGGGGTTAAAAAAGGTACTGGGGGTGTTTTTAAAGGTATGATGGGTTTTTTTTTTAAAAAAAAAGGTACTGGGAGGATTAAAAAAGGTACAAGGGAGGGGGTAAAAAATTGTTAGTTGACTGGGACGGATCCCTCCTGTCCTGGCCTAACACTAGATCACCAGAGGGGGGACAGGGTACAGAGCTTGGCAGGGAGAGGGACAAGGTGCAGAGCATGGCAAGGAATGAGGGGGAGCTCGATGCAGAGCCTGGTATATATTAGTACACAATTTGGTTCAGAATGTTTTTTTCTTGTTTTCCTCCTCTAAATCTAGGGTGCATGTGTCTTATGGTCAGGTGCGTCTTATGGAGCGAAAAATACAGTATATTATAAATTGAAGCAATTATCAAGATACACACGCTTATATAGCAAAATTATACAATTTGATCTTTCTAGAACAGGCTTGGAAAAAGAACTGTTAAAATAAACTCATAAATTAGCTCCTCTTAATTGCACTGGCACAGAGCTGGTGAGACAGTGGTGGCCCAAATTTAAGAGAGAATATTGAAAGTGTAAGGAATAATATGATTTGCTATGCTAGGTCCCTAAGGAAATTTGACCAGTTCACTGCTGTATAGTACCCGTTCTCTCATAATGTGTGTTCCCAGTAAAAATTAATCTGCATGCTTTACAACAAGAATCTGAACTTTGTTCAATTGATAACACTAATAAAGTGTTATTAAAGTTTTTAAATTTTCAGGGGTGGGCTGCTTAATAACCTGATAATGTGTGTGAATTATGTCCACAGATGAAAATTGATTTCAGGGTGAAAACACACATTCATATGGAGATTTAGAGTGTGAAGAGACATGGAGCTCCTTTTACAAAGTAGTGCTAGGGCCTTAACGCGCGGAATAGTGCACGCTAAATTGCCGCATGCGCTAGCCGCTACTGCCTCCTTTTGAGCAGGCGGTAGATTTCCGGCTAGCGCATGCTATAGAGCACGTTAATCCGGTGTGTGCGATAAAACCGCTAGCGCGGCTTTGTAAAAGGACCCCATAGCCAGGAGACTCCTGGGGACTGTAACAGAATAAAAATATTTTTCTATTTTGGGAAAGGTGACAATTCAAATGTTTCAATATTAAACTACATACTTTCACAATTTGGGGGGGTTTAATCTTTGATTGTGAACATATTTTTAGTTTATTATCTGTATGAGATGCAATTTGGGGTTCCTTGGGACTGTGAAACTGGTAAAAATTTTTTATTTAGAATCTATAATTTAGGAACTAATATATATTTATAGATTTTTTTAAATTAAGGCTTTAGTTCAGTTTTGCAATACTGTTATATATATACTAGTCTTTAAGCCCGTTACATTAACGGGTGCTAGAATAGATGTGTCTGTCTGTGTTTCTTTAACTCTCTCTCCTTGGCCGCTGTCTCTGTCCTTCTGTCTCCTCCCCCGAGCAAAGCTGTCTGCCCCCAGCACACACCTCCCCCAAAGCAGCCCCCTTTCCCTCTCTGTCGCTCCATGGCCCTCTTCTGTCTTCCCCCCCAGAGCAAAGCTGTTTGCCCCAAGCACACCCCTCCCCGTCTCTCCATGGCCTCTTCTGTCTTCCCCCCAAAGCAAAGCTGTCTGTCCCCAGCATACCTCACCCCCAAAGCAGCCCCCTTTCTCTCTTCTTCTGGCCCCCTGTATTGATTCCCTTCTTACCCTCCCTCCATTCCGGCATCTTCTGGCCTGCTCCTCTTCAAAGCAGCCTGCGATCGTGGTGGCCGGCTTTAGCGAACCTCGCAGGCCGCTCTCCAACTCGGTAGCACTTTCCCTCTGACGCGATCCTGTGCGTCAGAGGGAATGTGCTACTGCGGTTGGAGAGCGGCCTGCGAGGTTCGCTAAAGCCGGCTATGATCGCAGGCTGCTTTGAAGAGGAGGATCAGCGGCGGCAGTGGCAGCGGTGAGCGAGGGCGGGAGGTGTGTTCCCTGCTGAGGACGCGGGCAGGGAGAGAGCTTGCCTGCACTTCCAGTTGGTGAGTGAGGGTGGGAGGAGGGGAGTGGCCAGAATGTTCCCTGCCGCCGAGTTTTAAAATGGAACACGGCCACGGATCACACATCTTAGCGGCAGGGATCACGCTGTTTTAACAGCGCATGCACCGGTATATATATAGTCTTATAGCCCGTTACATTAACGGGTGCTAGAATATATGTGTCTGTCTTTATTTCTTTCTCTCTCTCTCCTTAGCCGCTTTCTTTCTTTCTGTCTTTCTTTTTCCTTGGCTGTCCATCACCACCCCTTGCCTTCTCCCCCTGTCCATTGTCCCTTCCTTTTACCTCCCCTGTGTCTACCACCACCCCTTCACTGCTCTCCTTATGCAGCAGCAGCCCTTCTCCCTTTGTTTTACCTACCCCCTGTCCAGCAGCACCTCTTTCCTTCTCCCCCTGTCCAACATTAGGCATCCCTTCCTTTTTCTCCCCCTCCTCCTTCTTATCCCTATGATACATTTACCTTGCTCTGCCCCTGATCAGAGGTTCCCGACAGCTGCCAAGTTGCACCCATTGGAAAAGTTCCCTCTGCCACATCCCACACCCCTCCTGACGCGACTCCCGCTGTCTTTCTTTCTGTCTGTCTCTGTCCCTGGCCCCCTTTGTCTGTCTGTCTTTCTGTGTATCTCCCTGCCCCTGTGTCTTTCTTCTTTTCTTTCTGTCTCCCTTCCTCCCTCTGTCTGTCTGTCCGAAGTAGCATTCCCTTCCCCCCATTTCCTTCCCCCCCACCAGTTCCCTGTGCACCTGCCCCTGTGTCTGTCTTCTTTTCTTTCTGTTTCCCTTCCTCCCTCTGTCTGTCTGTCCAAAGCAGCGTTCCCTCCCCCTCCATTTCCCTCCCCCCACACCAGTTCCCTGTGCAGCAGCATTAGCGTTTCCTCTACCCCCCTTCCCTTCCCGCGGTCCCGACTACAAACGCGGTCCCGAGTCCTTTGCCGCCCCCTTCCCTTCCCGCAGGCCCGACTACAAACCTGGCGATTCAAGCAGCGTGTGCAGCAATCTACACACGCTGCTTCGGGTCCTTCTACTGCCCTGATGTACTCTGGCACGTCCCTGATGACATCATCAGAGATGCGGCAAAGCACATCAGGGCAGTAGAAGGGCCCGAAGCAGCGTGTGAAGACTGCTGCCCACGCTGCTTAAATCGCCAGGTTTGTAGTCCGGCCCGCGGGAAGGGAAGGGGGGGCGGCAAAGGACTCGGGTCCCGGGCAGCGGAAAGTTGCTGGGCTCCTCGGTGGGGGCGCTGAGTGGCCGCGATCCCTCTCCTCCGAGACCCCCTCCCCCCCCGCTGGAGGAATGGAGATCGGCGGCTGGCTGCATTCCCAGCTTGTGGAGGCGATCGTCGGCAGGTGGCGAATAAGTGCGCATGCGCACTCCTGCGACCACAGACCTACTGATCACGGAAGCACGCAAATAGGAGTGCGCATGCGCGGCTAGCCTTTTATTATATAGGATATATATATATATATGTCATTATTCCTCATTAAATATACTTACAAAATATAATATAATTATTCTACAAGATATGTGATTTGCATAGTCTGGCATTAATGGTAATATTTTGTACAGTGCTAATAGTAACCACTTCCTTAAAGGACATCATCATATATATTATATTAGTGAGCCAGGCCTTCTTAGAAGTGTGATAATGCAGTATGGTTGTCATCTGATTAGAGGTGTTTGATACTTCTGAAACTTATCCCTGCCCCATGGGTCTGTAGACTTCCCTGGCACAGAATGCTGCTAATGGCCCTTATGGGTTCATGTGTTGGAAACAGTATGCAAGAGCAAGGGCATGTGATGATGAGATGAGAGTAAGCTATCTGCAGCAGTCCATGAAATAAGGGTGTTAAGACCAAGCAGCAGGCAAATCTGAATTCTTTAGCAACACAGCTGCTAAAGAATTTAAAAAATAATTGTAACATTTATTATTAGTAGATGCTTCTCAGAACTTTTACTGGGGCAAGAATTATGAAGAAAATGCCAGCTTTCTTAAAAGCAGAATGGTGGTACAAATTCACATCCTACATGCTGAAAACATTAACTAAATATGGCTGATTTATATGGGGGGAGGGGTGATGACTGAGATTGTTGTGGAACACCAGACCATCACTATTCCTGGAATTTGAATGTCATAGTAATGTGATCTCAAGGTGAAAGAATCAGAATGGGCTTTACAGGGGTCAGTTCGATAGCAGTATTGTGCACTGGCTTATGATAGACTTGGCTTTAATCTTGGACATCCTTTTTTTTTCTCCAGGATGGATGCAGCTGAGGATGCCACCGAGGTAGCACTCACAACCCTGATGGACATGGGAGGGGGGAGGGGAGTAGCAGAAAATCTCAGCTACCACTCAGTTGCAAAGACACTCGGGATTAGCTGCTGCGCTCTATAGAAAGCAACAGTTTGGGGCCGCTGGCCAAGATAGTTGTGATGGCTGGGTAGATCTGGAAAGGGTTAAAAAAAAAAAAAAAAAAAAGGTTAAAAATTCAAGGTACGGAGCTGTACCACTGCTCAAAGGGGTATAGAAAAAGGGGATTAATAAAGAATAGTATAGCAGTTTTATTACAGATTAAGGGCTCCTTTTACGAAGGCGTGTTAGGGTCTTAACGCGTGGAATAGCACGCGCTAAAATGCTGCGCACGCTAGCCGCTACCGCCTCCTTTTGAGCAAGTGGTAGTTTTTCAGCTAGCGCACCTTCGTAAAAGGAGCCCTAAGTGCTACATCCAAAAAACGAATCACAAAGATCGTATCTTGAGGATACTTCTGATAAACGGAATGTTAAGGGAACTGCCAGGTGCAATTTAAAACCGCTGGCTGGTGAAGAAAATCCTCAACAAGTTTACAAGGCTACATTATTGTAGCGATCCCACTACCACAAAATGGCATAATCGGAGAAAGTGTCCAGACGAGAGAGCATTACAAAACCGTACAACATTGAAAAACAAAACAAAAAATAGTTGTCTGCCTTAATAGTAAGGAACCTAAAGAAGGTGTGCCATTACTGTACTTTTAAAAGTTTCACAGGTTTTTTTTAGTTTTTTTTTAATGCTAATGCTTCAGTAAATGAAGCCTTAAAAATAAAATAGAGTGAGGGCGTGCACACACCCACTCACCCACCTTGGGAGGGGAGGGAGTTCTGGACTCTTTTGGATGGGACAAGCCGCAGCCTGCTTTTGGTTGATCAAAGCGTCACAGGTGTACAAAGTATTCAACAGGAGCCAAAGTAAAGGCATCCTGGTGTTGGCTAGAGATGGTTTGGGGGGGTTTTCTTTTTGAAGATTAGTACACAAAATGATGGGGTTATATTTTGTACAGTTATTGTACAAGTGTCACTTATAAAGGGCTGCTATCTTAGTAGGGGGGGGGGCAGCACCTACTGAATTCACCGGGTCCTGCAACTGATCCCGATTTCCCAGCGGTTTGCAGTAGAATACAGCACAAGAGCGCTCTAGTTTTCCTGTTGTCTGACAAGTGACCCCCCTGCAGGAAGATAACGGAGAAGCCAAGAGGGAGGAGGAGCGGCTTCACTCCACATGTCTGGCTTCTCTTGTCAGAAGGAATGTGATTGATTCAAACACTGTAGCTGTAACACCTCTTGCCAAGAAACAAACAGCAGAAAACAGAGCTTATTTTAAAACCCAACACAGAACTTGCAATTGAAGAGCCAGGCTGCCTCCGCTTTTAGAATCTGTTTACAAGGGAACTGGAAGAAAACCAATAAATATTTTTAAATCAGGTTTACAGCTAAGGAAGTTAAAAAGACCCATCAAAGTGCTCCACATGTGCTGCACAGAATTTCGGTGGGAGATAAGCTGAGACGCCGGAACTTTTTTCCCCCCCCCCTCCTAATTGCACTAAAATACATTTTAATCAGTTTATTTTTATAAGGGCAAAAAAGATGTGGCTTGCTCTCCTCTCTATCTTTCTTTTGCGCTCCGAGGCTATTCTTGCCTCAGGGTACAACTCCGTTAGGAGAAATACGGACATGAGCAAGAAGCAGTATCAGGTCCAGCACGGAGCTTGCAGTTACACGTTCTTGCTACCTGAGGCGGATAACTGTCGATCTCCTACAAACCCCTACGTGTCTAATGCAGTGCAGAGGGATGCTCCCTTAGATTACGATGACTCCGTACAGAGACTGCAACTTCTGGAAAACATCATGGAAAATAACACCCAGTGGCTTATGAAGGTAGGAGAACAGTTTGAACTGTAAACCGTGACTAACACGCTTGCAAAATGCATCCTATTTTTGCTATCAAATTCTTCATGCATACTTGTAATGTAATGTAATGTAATTTATTTCTTATATACCGCTAAACTCCGTTAGGATTCTAAGCGGTTTACAGAAAAATAGACAATAGGGTGCATTAAAATTATAAGTAAAATAGGTACTTAGAAATTCCCTTACTGTGCAATGCACAAGCTAATAAGGATAAAGCTCTTAGTGGAAACTAATTTCCTTTTTATTCTTTCTTTACTGAATGTTGCCTTTAATAGTTCTCAATCTATTATCAACCATGGAATCCATTCACAATATAAGAACATAAGAACATAACATAATATCTGCTTTATTTAGGGGTTGGGATAGGGTTATATTTACTGTATGTGTTTCTTATACAGTATAACAAGCTCAAAGTTTGTGTAGTCTTTTTTTAAGAGAGACTGTTTGTAGTTATTGCAAGATCACTTGTCAAATTAAGATTCTACAAATTATTCATTTAGAAGTTTGTATTTTTTTTTTAGAGAGTGCGTTTGGTTATGGCAAGACCACTTGTAAAACTAAGATTATACAAATTATTTATTGAGAAGTTTGTTTTTTGAATCTTTGTACAGGTCTTCACATTCAGAAGAGTTTTTCAAGGATGAAAGGGTAGGAAGAGAGTCATATATTCCTTTTCCTGTAACCATCTCCAGTGAATTCCTAGACTGCATGCACAATGCGGCTTGTTTCACATGGAAAAGGTCAAAAAGATTTCTTGAGTTATAAATATTACAATGAAAGCAATCATTTTAGAATTCTGTTTCAATAATGGAAGCTATTGAACATGAAAGCATTCCATTAATCCATGCTATAAATATCAGATAAATGTCATCACAAATTTTATTTATATTTATACTAACAGATTTGTGATCTCCCATAATTAATTACTGTAGCATAGCTTGGGCATGATGAAATGAAACTTCGATAAATATCATAAAAGCAATTCACAAAATGTCAGTAAATATTGTTTGAGTCATTAATATCTGTTGACATAAGCCATGTCAAGAATATTAAAAAATATGTAACCATTATAACAGTAATTTTCTAAGGGAAAGTACACATATGCTGGTACTTTCCTTTCCAAACCTACCTCATGGAAAATACATTCACATATCTACAACTGTCTTTGGCATGCAAAAATTTGCCAGACATTTTTGGGGTATGTGCACATATATTTTTTTCAAAATTCAGGAAGTAATACTATAAAGTGGATATCAACATATAGGCATTAACTATGTATGCAAATAACATGAATACTGGCCTATATTCACCAATAATCTGGCTATGTGCATATTTTTGACAGGTCATAGCTTGCACATGGGCCGACAAAAATGAACTTAAGACATAAAAATAAGAAAAGGCAGCAGAGCAGATCAGAAAGGCTTCTGCATGGTTCACTTGCACAAATAAATCCTGTGTTCTTAAGCCTTGTGGGAGGAGCAGAGGAAAAAAATGTGTGGTTTTCTGCAAGACCTGGTTTGCAAGTTGAGATAAAACACTTAGCGACTCATAATCAAAACTGAAATGCATCTAAAAACCCACCCAAGACGGCACTTGGACAATCTAAAAGACAGGTCGTCCAAGTGCCGATAATCGAAATGGCTTTTTAGATGTATCCAAGGACTTTTTTATGCCTCTGAATGCCCAGATCTCTGTGCGCCCAGAGCTGAAAGGGGCATTTATGGAGGAGTGGTTAGGGTGGGATGTGGGCCGACCTAGATTTAGTCATCCTGCAGGGATAACCAAAGTTTTGACAAGACTGCCTAGAAGATGGAACTTATACGTGTCTTTACATTTTCTAAGTCACAATGTAGAAGTGCCCAAAAAAGTATCCAAAGTGAACAGATAACCACTGCAAACACAAAGTAAAGACCCCCACACACTCCCCCAGTGTTCACTGACCACCTCACACCCCCACAAAGATCAGAATAAAAATGTACATACCTGTCTCCAGAACATCAGCACCTAATATAGGAAAGCCTAGTAGAGTTGCACACATGTCTGTTAAATAGCCTGGAGGGTGGGCTAGTGAACCAAAGAAAGGAGGACCCAGGCCCATAAGCCACTCTAATCACTACATCAATGATGGAAAATATGAGGCCACCAAAACCCTCTAAAACCCTACTGTACTGCCATATAGGTGCCACTTGCAGCCATAAGGGCTATTGGAGTTGTAGACAGATGGGTATAGTGGGTTTTGGGGGGCTCACCATGGCCTATAAGGGTGTTGTGGTGAGATGTTTATGTGGCACCGTTTTTGTGAAGTTCACAGCAGTGCTCTGTAAGGTACCCTACTGCTCTGTTGCCATATCTCGGAGGCCAGTCCATCACAATGCTGGTCCTTCCCACGTCCAAAAGGTCTTGTTCTGGACGTTTCAGACTTGGATGAATTTTTGGTCGAGCATGTGGTATAAAGATAGATGTAGTGGCAGCCTGGACATATAGACAGATGATTTTCAAAACAAAAATATTTTGGACGTACTTTTCGAGAATGGACATTTTGCCGCATATGACTTTGGGAGACTAGTGCCCTACATCCAAATCAGACTTTGACGTTTCTTTTGATTATGCCCGCCCTTGTATATAGAATCTGGAGCGGACGTAACAGAACTGAGGCTAGTGCTCAGGCTTAAGCAGGTCTAAAGAGCTGTGAAAAAAAGAAAGAAAAGGGATGGCAATAGCTAATTTCTCACAGAGATAGGAGAGAGCGGGAGCCAGAAGGCCTTGAGCATGCTCAAGGCCCAGTCTAGGCTAGAGGCAGGATCTTTGGGCACCGGCACGTCCTGTGGGTTGGTGCTGCGTGCTGGTGCCAGATCAGGGTAAGGGCTTTTGTGCGGGCGGGGGATGCCGGTTTGCGGGGGGGGGGGGGGAGTGTTCGGGAGTGAGGGGGGCATTGCCAGTTCATAGGGGGGTGGCGTTCGCAGGGATGATGCCAGTTTTCAGGGGAGAGGGGGGTGGGTGGAAGCATGTCAGTGGGGGGTAAAGTGGAGCAGTGCCTGTGGCCACAGGGGTGAGGTAGAGCAGCGCTGGTGTCCTCGGGGGTGGGGGAACGAATCAAGCGAGTTTCCCTTACTTCCTATGGGGAAACTCTCTTTGATATATGAGTAATTTGATGTACGAGCATGCTTCTGGAACAAATTATGCTCGTAAACCAAGATTCCATTGTAACTATAAAAAGACTAAAGAAGAAGTATAGTTAGAAGAAATATATATAAAAAGAAAAAGCATTTCTCCATTTCATCACTTTTTTGATAAGGGAAGTTTGTCATTGACATTGAGAGTGTGTGTTATAGCTGATTAATATCAAGACACAGGCATTTACACTAGCTACCTTAAAATGTAAGTGCTTTTTCTGCCACTTCCACTCTCCACTACTATTCCATAACGAAATTAGTCACCTGCTTATCTTCTTATTCTAGGCACCATTACAGAATTAACATCTTTGGTGGCAATTTGATAAATTGACGCCGAAATTTAGGTGTCCCAATGCCATGTGCATTGCACCAATTCGAGAATAACTTCTTGGTATCAAAATATTGTTATAGAATACTAACATAAGTCAACACTGGCATGCCTAAATTTAGGTGCCAACAGTTGTGCCAAGTCAATGGTAGCTACAACTCTTGGTGCCTAAGTGTGCCTTATAGTGTGCCTGTGACCCACCCAAGTTTATGCCCCTCAGACTTACATGCTAAATGATATTGGTGCATATGTTACAGAATAGTACCTAGCACTTCGCACGTAATTGCCAATTAGTGGCACCAGTCACATTCATAAGTGCTTTTATTCTGTAACTTATATGTTCACCTGCTGCCTATCTTTTGGTTCCAATTAAAATAATTGCCCTCTAGGTATTTATGGAAAAAATACTTGGTGCATAGACTGCTTTTATAAGGTAGGGTAGGGGTATGCTATTTGGTTTGTATAAAAATAATCCAAGACACTGGAGTTATTCATGTATTTTTATTTATTCATAAGAAGGCATAAAATCAATTTAGAGTGGGATGAGAAGTATAATGTAGTAATATAAGGATCTTACCAATGTACACTTCTGATTCTCACTATTTCATAGCAGAATTTTTTATACTCCATATTTTAGTAAAAGCACATAGATGCATTGATGAGAGACATTTAAAAATACAAAATATAAACGGGTTCTTTTACTAAGTTACAGTAGAAAGTGGCCATAGCAAACAAAGGCTATTTTTTCTTGCAGCTGAATATGATCATTTTTCTATTTTTCTGGTATTAATTGCCATGCACTAATGTTGCCAAAAAAGAAAATTACTATGTGGGGGAAAGCACCTGACCAGCGGAGGACTCTGTGTGGCACAACATAGAGGCAGAGGGCGGTAGCGGCTGACGTCATACGCTGCTGGTGGGACCAGCCAATTTAAAACTCTGCTGCACTAGTAGTGCATGGCCAGTGGCGTGCCACAAGGGGCAAGACTAGCCCCTTGGGAGCCCCAAGGAGCCAGGAAGGATTTGGTGAAGAAATTTTGTGCCTGGAGTCTAAGGTACACAGGGTTTTTTTTTTGTTTTTTTTTAATAATGGTGAAGGAGAAAGCTAAAGGAACCAGTACACCAAAATCTACTGGCCCAATGGACAAACATATTCAACCTAAGCCACCTATAGATGGCTTGTCCATTTCAGGGGCTTCACTAAGTGAGGGTGGTCGTTCTACTTCCTTCTCCCCATTTACTCCAGTTGGTCCACCTGAGTGCCCTGGATAAAGATGCAGTCCAATCTAATGCTGTCACTAGGGTTCTAGTGGCAGTAGATTGTCCAAATGTATCTACATCTTTGGATGAACCTCAAAATATTACTTTGAAATATATTTGGTAAGTGATTGTCAGGCCTGAAGAATGTATAAAAACTACTTACCACAGATATGTAGTTTTTCTAAACAGACAGTGGAAAAATTTCAAGAGATTGATATAAAAATTGATAAGATGGAAACTAGACTGTCTTAGATTTCTTCAAATTTACCTAATTATCAATTGGTTTCCTCTGCTTTTGTTAAAGACAATTTGACAATTAGAATTTCTTGAAAATAGAATGAAAGCAAAAACATTTTGTTTGTTGAATTTCCCTTTTTTTTCTGTCTGCTGTCATCTGAGATATTGCTATGCAGATATTTGAAGAAGATATTGCTTTTGGATAAAGTTGAAGTAGTAATTATTTCTGATTGTAGGTATGTTTCTGTACCAAAAGCTGAGGCTTGAGGGAAATGCAAAGGAGGGAGCTAAAGAGTTTTTGAATTTAACTGATTTTCTTGAAGCCTTTCAGGAGGAAATAACTACTAGAGAATCCTCCTTGCAACTTAGAACAGGAGAAAATAAATGTCTTTAAAAAATATTTCCGGAATAAGAATTCTCAGTTTTGTGGTCAGCCCATACGGATGTTTCCGGATGTGGCTAGGACCACACAACTACGTTCTATCTTTGGGATGGAATTTTTTTCCTTAAATTTCCTTGCAAATGTGTAATAACGTTACAATCTCATTGATATATCTATTTTGATCCTTCTCAGCTTGAGAGATTGTTGTTTGAAAAAGAAGTTTCTGATGTGAGTTACAGAGTTTTAGAGGACAAATTGATTTAATATAAGAAGGGTGGTGATAGAAAGTTAGGGTTCTTATTTTTGATTATGTATTAATAATTGTGAATTAATTTCTGGATTTCTTTCCCATGGATGTGGACTATTTATTCTTTAATTTATTTCATTTGAAATATGTAATAAAAATTATTAATAATAATTAAAAAAATTACTATGTGAGCACTTACTACCACCTATTTTGTAGGTGGTAAGGGTCTCAAACAGTATTCCTGAGCTAATCCGTTAACTAATAACACCTACTCTATGTCTCCTGACAACTCCCTCACAAAAAATATCTGAGCATAGATAGTTTGGATTGGATTTATTAAATCTGATATACCACTACATAACTTAATGCTAAGTGATGTACAATAGTCTGCATATTTGGCAGGATGTCCGAGCGCATTCTGCGGTATGTCATTTTAAGCTGCATGAGCGCCTAATGCAGCTTAGTAAAAAGGCCCCAAAGTAATTTGACAGCTATGCAAAATTATATCATCTATCTTAAATCCTTAAATTTGTAGTGTTGAGAAATTGTATTTCAGATTTCCATTTTTTGCTTGAATTAAAACTCTTGTGTCGCTGCATGGTGTGGTCACACTTCAAATTCTGGTCATAGAAACATGATGGCAGATAAAGGCCAAATGGCCCATCCAGTCTATCCATCTGCAGTAACCATTATCTCTTCCTCTCTCTAAGAGATCCCATATGCTTAGCCCATACTTTCTTGAATTCAGACACAGTCTTTGTCTCCACCAACTCTTCCGGGAGACTGTTCCACACATCTAACACCCTTTCTTGTAAACAAAAGTACTTCCATAGATTACTCCTGAGCCTGTCACCTCTTAACTTCATCATATGTCCTCTCATTCCAGAGCTTCCTTTCAAATGAGACAAGGTTCATGCGTATTTACGCCACATAGGTATTTAAATGTCTCTATCATATATCCTCTCTCCCGCCTTTCCTCCAAAGTATACATACTGAGTTCTTTAAGTCTGTCCCTATATGCCTTAATACGAAGACCACGCACCATTTTAGTAGCTTTCTTCTGGACTGACTCCATCCTTTTTATATCTTTTCGAAGATGTAATCTCCAGAATTGCACACAATATTCTAAGTGAGGTCTCAACAGAGTCTTATACAGGGGCATCAGTACCTCCTTTTTCCTACTGGCCATACCTCTCCCTATGCACCCTAGCATCCTTCTAGCTTTCGCCATCACCTTTTCAACCTGTTTGGCCACCTTAAGATGATCACATACAATCACACCCAAGTCACAGCATCTTAAAAAAGATATAGCAGATTTAGAAAAGGTACAGAGGATGACAAAAATGATAAAAGGGATGGGACAACTTCCCTATCAGGGAAGGCTAAAGCAGCTAGGGGTCTTCAGCATGGAGAAGAAATGGTTCAGGGGAGATATGATAGAGGTATATCAAATACTGAGTGGAGTGGAAAGGGTAGATGTGAATCATTTGTTTACTTTTTCTACTAAATAGTAGATTTAAAACAAACCAGAGAAAATATTTCTTCACTCAAATTAGTTGCCAGAGAATGTGGTGAAAGCAGTTAAGCTTAACAGGGTTTAAAAAAAAGTTTGGATAATTTCCTATAAGAAATATTCATAAGCCATTAAGATGGACTTGGGGAAATCCACTGCTTATTTCTAGGATAATCTGTTTTATTCCTTGGGATCTTGCCAGGTACTTGTGACCTGGGTTGGAAACAGGATACTGGGCCTGATGGATCTTCAGTATGTCCCAGTATGGCAACTCAAATATTGTTATTTTCTATATCACCAGAACCATTAATGATGATAAGCAAGATCATTCCTTCACAAAAAAATTGAACTTGTGCCTATTATTGTGTTGTTGCAGTATTTAGATCAGGCCATTTCTCATACACTCATTTCTATGACTAATCATCTAAGTATTTCAAATTGCATCATATTGAAACTTTGGGCCTGCAGCGGCTTTGTAAAACAGGCCCTTTGTTGAAATGTAATTCATTTCTGAAGAACTGAAGTATGTACTATTGTTCCATCTAACTACAAAAGTACAGCTTTATAAGGGGTCAACGTGTTAAGCTGTGTGTTAGAACTGCACTATGAGTTTCAGTACAGAATCATAATACTTGTGTTAAAAAAGGCTACACTCCTGAACTAGTACTGTATATACTCAAATATAAACCAAGATTTTGGGGCAAAAAAAAATGGTCCAAAAATGGGGGTCTCAGTTTATATTCGGGTCAGTGCTGACTTGTCCCCCTCCCGAATCTGTTGCTGGTCTCTGCCAGGCCTGCCATGAGACTTGGTGGTCCAGCGGTGGCCAGGAAAGGAGGGATCCCCCCTGCCTCCTGTCCCAGCTGATTCTAAGAATTTTTACCTCCCTCTTGCTTCCCCCACATACCTTTGGTATCCCTGGTGGTCCAGAAGTGAACCACAGCAGGAACGACCTTCCTTTGCTCTTACCCATGCAGAGCCACTAGCTGATTGTAGGACGGAATAACTGACCTAATCTATCTTGAAATGGTAGTTTTGGAACTCAGCCTCCCCTTCCTTTGCCGAATTCGTCAAAATGAAGAGATGGTCAGAAAGACAAAAATCTTATGTAACTTCCAGGTAACGCAAGATGGCCCTCCGGACATCCAGCACCTTCAAAACTTTGTCCTTTCTAGAACCAGAGGGCTGAAGAGTTGGAAGCCTAACCTCCTGGTTGCTATAGAATGCTGAAACCACCTTTGGCAAGGAGGAAGAGACAGGATGTTAGTTTTAAGGCACTATTTGAACACTCATTCACCGTCTTGGCCCTGACTTGGATATCACACAGCAACTACTACAAGCAGTTGGACATATAGATAAGTGTGACTCAAACAGCATGAATATATATTGGTTACTCTGCTTGTTTTATTGGTTGGTTTGGTATAAAGCCACAGTTATGGACGATCAAGGAGGGAACATGATGCTGAGGTGATGGTTCCCCCAAAACTGTGGTCCTTATATCTATTTGATATGACCACGGTGGTGGAGCACTGAGCACATCATCACATTATTATTATTTATTATTTTTTAATTAATATTCATCTACAAATTTGGGTAGATGGTTTGATATAACAACACCCTTTAATTGATTTAGATAAGAGGGCATTAATTTTAATAGGCTATATTGTGAATGCTATTTTTATAAAATTTCCCATATAATAAATATAGTAATACACGTTATTGGAGCCAGAGGACTCCATCCCTGATGGTCAGAATAAAAAATGAGGCTTTATAAAGAAGGTTGAGAACTCATAATTGAAACTGGGAAAAATCCAAGACAGACGCCACCAGGATTTCCCGCTGAAAAACGGCTGTAACTCCACTGCAGGACAGCAAAACCGAGTGATTTTAGGATTTCTGGGGTAAGGGAACAAGGCTATATCAAAATACACTGTCAGAAACAGTAATTTCAGACCCCCCTGAACTGCCCTATGGGCTGTGATAGCACTACTCATAGACCAGATGTTGGAAAGAAGTACTGCAACCTGCCTCAGCTCCTTTAAAAATGTCATATAAAAATCAATTTGTGTTTTTAAGTGGCCATAAAACTTGAAAAAATTGTCCATATAAGAAAAATTTGTATCTTGAAAAATGTTGAAATTCTGAAAAATAGATGAATAAAAAGCATTACAGTACTATGTTACTAGGAAGGCCAATGCAACATTGGGCAGTACAGCTAGTATGCCATAAAACTATTCAAGAGCTGGTTAAATGTGATTCAGAAACCATAATACACAAAAACAAGTTTGATGCAGACATAATATATTTATCAGAAAGCAGCACTGTAAAATCAATGTGTATGTAAAGTTTAAGGGCTTCTGTGTTCCTTCAGTAATCTAGCTTTGTTTTACATGGAAATATGAATCCATCACACAACAATGATGTTTTTCTTCGAAGCATAGAGATTCTCATGTACAGTATAAAGTACCATACCCAAATTCTATAAATGACACCTAAAATTAGGTGCACAATTACACAACCAGTTATAGAATATTGTCGGTTATTTCCACAGTGCATATGCATGAGATTGATTTGCATGCATATCCATTGTGGAACTCTTGAAAACCCAATTGCATTGTGGCCCTCGAGGACCATGGATGCCCACTCTTGAGATAGAGGTTTGCATGAAATCCAATCTTGTTTGTTCATTGTTGGCACTAAAAGACTCTCTCTGAGCTATTACTGAAAAATGTGCAGCTACTATAATTTGTATTAATCTGAATAGGACCACAATATGCTATACGACTAACCCCCTCTTCTACGAAGCCATGCGGTAACGGCCCCGAAGCCCATAGAAATTTAAAGGGCTTCGGGGCTGTTGCTGTGTGGCTTTGTAGAAGAGGGGGTAAGTATTCTAGAAATATACTTGAGGATCATGGCTGCCCACTCTCATTGGAAAAAAAAATACAGTAAAACCTTGGATTGCAAGTAACTTGGTTTGCAAGTGTTTTGCAAGACAAAATGTCTTGCAATACAAGTACATACGGTATACATACATCACATCATCACAACTGAGCCGAATTATGCTCGCAAACCAAGGTCTTACTGTATATATATATATATATATAGACCTTGGTTTACGAGCATAATTCGTTACAGAAGCATGCTTGTAATCCAAAGCACTCGTATATCAAAGCGAATTTCCCCATAGGAAATATTGGAAACTCAGACGATTCATTCCACAACCCAGAAACGTTAATATAAAATACTGTATGTACTTGTATTGCAAGACCTCACTCGTTTAGAACAGTCACTATACTCCTGCGGCGTCAGAGAGGGAAGAACCATTAGCTCAGTTGTGGTGATGTGACGCGTGTATACTGTATGTACTCATATTGCAAGACATTGCTTGTTTAGAAGTCACTACACTCTTGCAGTGTCAGAGAGAGAAGAACCATATATATATATATTTTTATATATATATATATATATATATATATATATATATATATATATATATATATACACACACACACCCCTATATACCTGCCTTTTGAGTTAATTTACATGTGCGTATGTATAACTTGGTGCTCACTATTAGGTACCAAGTAGAGAATGACATGGGGACAAATTTTTCCCTGTCCCCACGGGATCTCATTTTCATGTCCCATCCCAGTGAGTTCTTTTCCTGTCCCTGCCCCATTCCTGGAAGCTCTGGGGCTCATAATAATAAAAAAAAGTCTAAAAAGACTGATCGTCCAAGTACACATAATCAAAGCTGGTTTTAGACGTATCTAAAACCAGCTTAGGTCTTTCCCCTGCCTCTAAACGCACAGAGAGAAAAGAGGCATTTTTAGAGGAGGGGAAAGGGTGGGTGGTGGGCCGACCTACATCTAGGCGTCAACACATATAACCAAAACAGGTTGCTAGTCGGCACTTATACGTTTTGACTTAGACCAAGTCAAAACAGGTATAAATGCCGAAAAAAGGGCCGCTGAGCTGATGGCGGCTGGCACGATCAGTTCAGCGGCCCGGCAACCTATTCCCCCTCCCCCCCACTGCAACCATCGCGGTAGGAGAGATGTCTCATCTCCCCTACCATGATGTGATCACCCCTCTACCCGAACTGTTGCGACCCACGGCAGGAGAAATGCCCAATCTCTCCTGCCGCGGGTTGTGGCAGTTCGTGTAGAGGAGTGATTGCATCACGCCAGGGGAGATGGCCAATCTCTCCTGCCGCGATACATCACCCCCCCAACATTGGAGCAAGAGGGAGTCCAAGCCCTCTTGCCCCGCGGCACCCCCGACCTCCACGACTATGATTGGGGAAAGAGGGAGCCCAAGCCCTCTTGCTCCGCAAACCCCAACCCCCCCTCCCCAGCCAAGTTCGATGGGGCCAGAAGGGAGCTCAAGCCCTCCTGGCCCTGCGATTTCCAACCCTCTTCTCCCCCAACGATCCGGCCAGGAGGGAGCCCAAGCCCTCCTGGCCACGCGACCACCACCCTCTACAACAGGGGTGCCCAACGCGTCGATCGCGATCGACCGGTAGCTCAGGAAGGCAATGCGAGTCGATCGTAGAGCTCATCCCGGGCTCTGTGATAGACTCGTGTTGCCGTCCCGATCTACCGGGCCTATCAGCCTTCCTCTCCCCGACGTCAAAGATGCCCCGGGCATTTGGCTGTTTTTGTCATTTCGGGGAGGGAGGGAGGGGTGGTGGCGTGGCGGCGGCAGCAGCAACAGCCTGAAAAATAAATCATCCTGGCCCGGGTCGGTGTCATACTCCGGAACTTCTACCTCTTCCAGCAGCCATCTCCCTTCTACCTGCTTCCGGCCACACCCCCTGCTCCGCAGCTCTCTTCGGCAACTCAGCAGCAGCTATCGACACAAGTTTCTGACGTCGGGGCCTACCCTCTGCGAGTCCCGCTTGTTTCAACTTCCTTTTTCCACAAAGGCGGGACTCGTAGAGGGAAGGCCTCGATGTCGGCAGCTTGTCTTGATCACCGCTGCTGACGAGTTGCTTAAGAGAGCCGCGGAGCAGGGGGGTTTTGCCAGGTGCAGGTAGAAGGGAGAGGGCCAGATGCAGGACTCGTGGGTGAGGGAGCAGAAGAGAGAGAGAGAAAGAGAGGGGAGGGAAACAAAAGGAAATATTTCATACTGGGCTGGGCCGGAGTGGAGGGAGGGTGGAAAGATTCTGGCTACAGGGTGCATTAACAAAGGAAAAGGGGGGAAAGCTGAAAATGGAGATAGTGACACAAAGAAGAGAAAGAAGTAAGCAGGACCTACTGAATAAGAATAGAGATACAGAGGGGACATGAAGAGGAGGTGAAATAGAGACATAGAAGTAATGCTGAAAAAGTGGGGGGGGGGGAGATAAAGACATTGAAAGGGCAAATGGTGAACATGGGGTAAAGACAAGGACAGAGACAAATGAAGATTCTGAAAAAGTGGTGAGATAGGGATATAGGTGAGATGGACACAAAGAAGGGTGATGCTGGAAAATAGGTGGAATGGTAATTCTGACAGACACAGAAGGGAAATGCTGGATCAAGGAGAGATGGGGCTCAGGCTGGATGGAATGAGGAGAAATGCTTTGTTGGCCCGGAACTTCCTCTCCTACGTCAGAATTGACGTCAGGGAGCGGAATGCTGGTCAGCGCGATGCTTCTGCAGGGAAAGCTTGGGGGCTGTTCCCTGATGGCGGTGGCAGCAAACCGAGTGGCTTGGGGGAGGGCACGGAGAAAGAAAGAAAGGGGGCAGACAGGGAGACAGAAAGAAGGGGGAACAGGGAGACAGAAAGAAAAAGTTGGGGGAGAGAATGAGGTCTGGAGGAGAGGAAACATACAGGAGGCTGAAAGAAAGGAAGAAAGATTGGATGCACAGTTAGAAGAAGAAAGTGCAACCAGAGACTCATGAAATCACCAAACAGCAAAGGTAGGAAAAATGATTTTATTTTCAATTTAGTGATCAAAATGTGTCAGTTTTGAGAATTTATATCTGCTGTCTATATTTTGCACTATGGCTCCCTTTTACTAAACCGCAATAGCGTTTTTTAGCGCAGGGAGCCTATGAGCATTGAGAGCAGCACGAGGCATTCAGCGTAACTCCCTGTGCTAAAACCTACTATTGTGGTTTAGTAAAAAGGGAGGGGGTGTATTTGTCTATTTTTGTATTTTGTTACTGAGGTGACATTGCATAGAGTCATCTGCCGTGACCTCTTTGAAAAAACCCGGAATATGAATAATTAACATTTTCTCTGCCTTTCAGTGTGCTTTGTTTTTTTAAAAATTTTATTGTTGGTAGATCATTTTGACTTAGTCATTATAAAAGTAGCTCGCAAGCCCATAAAGTGTGGGCACCCCTGCTCTACAAGATCGTGCAGGAGGAAGCCCAACCCCTCCTGCCTAGGCGGACCCCCTACCCCCCACCCCCACTAAAATATGGGCAGGAGGGATCTCAGGTCCTCCTGCCCTCGACTCAACCCCCCCCACAACCGCCCCCCTTGAACCCCCGATCGGAGCCCCCGCCGACCTGCGACTCCCCCGCCGACCCCCCACCCCCCATACCTTGAAAGAGTTGGCTGGAAGGATGGGTGCCAAGCTCGCCCGTCTGGCAGGCAATCCAGCTCAGGAATGGGGCCTTATTGGCCCAGGCAGCTCAAACCCCGCCCACAGGTGGGGCCTGAGGCGCCTGGGCCAACCAGAATAGGTCCAGGAGCCTTAGGCTTCTTCTGTGGGCGGGGCCTTGAGCACATGGGCCGGGTAGGTGGTGCCGCGGGGCAAGAGAGCTTGGACTCCCTATTGCCCCGATGTTGGGGGGGGGGGGTTTGAGGATTGCGGGACAAGAGGATTTGGGCTCCCTGTTGCTCCGATATCGTCGGGGGAGGGGTGGATTCTGTAACCGGTGTTGTTTTTGACAGATACCAGTTACAGAATTCAGCTTTTAGGCGAAGGACTGGCTCCTCCTTCGCCTAAAAGCCCTTGTTTTGGACGTTTGGGGCTTAGGCTTTTTTTAGGTTGATTATATGCTATAAGTTTAGACATAGTGGTGGTCTGGGCGTTTAAACAGCTGAACGTAGTGGCAGGCCATTATCAAAAAAACCCTCCTTTTGGACGTTTTTTTTGATAATGGACATTTTCCCTGCTTCTACTTTCAACGTTTAAGGCCTTAGGTCAAAAGGGGACTTAGACTTTTTTTTAAATTATGCCCCTCCACGTCTTCATCTGCACAAGCCTCAAACACTTTAAAATCATAAGTATTCGAAGCTTGTGCGGTTAAGGCTGAGCATATAGGCATAGGGCAGGGGCAGGATGGAGAAATTGAGTTCCTGTGGGGACAGGGAAAACTTTGTCCCCGTGTCCTTCTCTAGTGCCAAGTAAACTGTATGTGTAATTTATAGCATAGCAGCACTTATTGAATATCAGTGATCCCAGGAATTGGCATTTATGTGCGTAAGCACTATTCTATAATCAAAGGGCTAGATTCACAAAGCAAACCGATTGTGTACCGATTGGTTTGCGACCACTTAGCGACCCCGGCCCGATTCACTTACCTCTCTGCGGACCATCCTCCGATCCGCGCATGCAAATGAGGGCAACGGCATGCAAAGTAGGCAGGGACCCGATTCACAAAGCAAAACCCTGCAACACCGACTGGGCTGGCCGATCACAAACAAGCGACTGCTGAGGACCAGTCGCTAAAGCCCTTTCCGTCTGTCCTACCTTCTGCCGCCCTGCTCTCTGCCCTGTCAGCCCCGGTTCAGCGCCATGACTCGATGATTTAGTAGAGGGATGAAACACTCTAATTTCAACAGCATTTGTGTAGCTTCTTTCTCCCTATTCGGTGGAACTGAAACTCATAGCTGTATAAGCCGCCTGCATGCCCCGATCGCCTGCCTGCCCTGACTCTCCCACCCTTCCCTTCTTGCCTGGAAGGAGGAAGCAGGAGAGCCAGCCCGCGCTGGCTTTAAAAAAAAAAAAAAGAGTTGCGGCTGGACGGGCATGCGCAGACCATCTACGGATGGTCTGCATATGCGTGGGGATCACTTAACCGCAATCCGTGCCTGCAGATGGGGGCGTCCCTCCAATCGCCCCCATCTGCATATTTTGGCTTGAAGAATTCGTCGGATCAGGCCCTTAGTGTATCCAGCCCTGTCACTTACCCCAAATTCTGTATATAGCACCTTAAGTTGTAAGTGCAATTCAGTGCACACAGCTGATCTGTATTCACAACATTATTTACAGGCCTAAGAGGTGCCAATAATTGGCAATTAACATCTCATAACTGGCACTAATTAGAAGTTACACACACAACTTTGTAGGTATAATCTATAAAGTGCTACATGCCAGTTCTAGTGAAAAGGGGGCATGGCCAGGGGAGAAGCACTGGTGGACCTTAGGCGTTCCTAAAAGGTAGGTGAACTTTTATAGAATACGCCTGATGCACGCACAAGCTAGGCACAGGTATTTAGGCCTGGTTTTCCTTGGCCTAAATGGGTGTGCCTACAACTTATGATACATTATGGCATTTAATGCAGTTCTATAAGGTGTGTTCAGGTATACCTTTTATAGAATCATGCCATGTGCCATTCCAATTGGCACTGATTTTTTTGGGCGCCATCATATAAAACAGAATATGACCCTTAGTGCATAATTGCAAGGGGAGCAAACATGTGGGTGAAGCATGGGTCGGCCATGGGCTTGTTACCAAATGATGCACACAGCCTATAGAATATTGCCAGTTGTGTGTCAAATTACACCAGCCATTCAGTTGGCACAATTGGATCTGCCTACATTTTGGCATGCCAACATGACTATGCGCTATTATTCTATAATGGCTTAAATACACCTAATTGCAGTTATAACATTGGTGTTAGGTGTGCCCTACTGTAGCACCTACATCTTGGCACCAAATTATAGAATTGCTCCTATGTGCATAAATGCCAATTGCTCCCCACCCCTGCCCCTAGGAATGTAATTAATCTGGGGAAATGTATATGAATATAAACTATATGCACATATGTTTGCCCACATATCAGGAAAACTGTTTTAAAAAGTCTATTTTGTACATAAAACACCTGTAGAAATGTCTTTGAAATTCACCTTCCTTATGCCCATATTACAAATGGCTTGAATATTTTTGAAGGGAAATTTTAAAAGTCATTTGTATGGATAAAAAACAATGTTTTATCTGCAGAAATGGGTTATTTTAGGCAATCTCAGGAGATAAGAACATAAGAATTGCCGCTGCTGGGTCAGACCAGTGGTCCATCGCGCCCAGCAGTCCGCTCACGCAGCGGCCCCCAGGTCAAAGATGAATTAGAACAGGGACTTTCAAAATAGTGTGCATTGCTTTAGCCAAAAATATTACCAGCAGAAAAAAAGAGATGCCAGTGTCTATGGATAATTTTGTCTTAGACCTGTCTCATAAAGCAGTTTTAAGAATTTTTTTTTTTACTTTGAAAACGGTTGCAAAGTCCTTAGCTATAAAGTACCCCCAGATTTTGTAACTGTGCAGGCAGTATGAAAATGAGCTTAAGCATTTAAACATTTGAGTAAAGTTAACACTGCTGAAAAAATGTGTGCTTGGAATGTGTTAGCAGTGACCAAAAGGTCAACAAAGCCGGGATACATCAAGCTAGAATGCACAATTTACAAGGCAGAAAAGGAGTTTTTGCCAGTTCTCTCTCCTCTGAAATCCTTTTATACTCTTATCAAATATTGCTTTTAGACAAACCAAAGCAAAATAAGAAAGAACAAACGATCTAAAACAGAAATCTGGATCTCTTTAATGTTGACAAAATATAGGAGGACAACTTAGGTTTATCTTCACTGCCCTTTAAGCTTTCTTGGGTGACAGTTAGATGATATTGCACATATTAAAATATCTAAGAATAAATGGTTCATTGTGGTGTATTTTTTAAAAATATTTCTACAAACTATAGAATGTTGTTGTGGAGGAACTAGATTTAGATTATAACATAGACTGCTACAAGCTAGCTATTTCTGTAGAAATCTGTGGAAAGCAGTTTCCAAGGCCGTGTCCATGAATCAAACTTTTCAGTGGTTTGCACTGTGCATAACAAACCTTAAGGGCTCCTTTTACAAAGCGGAATAGCGCGCGCTAAATTGCCGAGCGTGCTAGACCTTAACATTGAGCTGGTATTATTCTAGAAGCGTACCGCACGGTTTAGCACGTGGTAATTTCGTGCGTGCGCTAAAAACGCTAGCGCACCTTAGTACAAGGAGCCCTAAGTCCAAGATCACATACCAAACAATGTATTGTGATGTTATCAGTAAGCAATCAATATTTACATCTCAGCCATTAAAAGGCAGCAAAAATATATTCTTGGTGAAAATAAACAGTTGGATAACATGCATCATCTTGCAAGTATGCCCTTTTAGGAGAACTAGGAACATGTCAGATACTATGTTCTTTTTTTATTTCAAATTATGTTTCGGTTTGGTTTGAATTTTGTTGCCTGACATTTTTTTAAACATTACTACACCCTGAGCTATCATAATCAGATGCATAATGAAGAAATTTTGAATGGAAAACACCAGGATTATGGGCTGAACTCAACAAAGGAAACCATGTTTGTGTATGTGTGAGTAGGGGAGAATGACACGGGGACAAATTTTTCCCCGTCCCCGTGGGAACTCATTTTCCTGTCCTGGCAAGTTCTTTTCCTGTCCCTGCCCCATTCCTGCAAGCTCCGTCCTCACCTGCACAAGCCTCAAACACTTTAAAATCATAAGTGTTCGAGGCTTGTGCGATTAAAGCAACACCATTACCTTAAGATTACCACTGAATTAAGCCATATGCAGTCAGGTAGAATCTGAAAAGAGGAGACTGAGAGGGGACATGATCGAAACATTCAAGATATTGAAGGGAATTGACTTAGTAGAGAAAGAAAGATCATTCACCCTCGTGAAGAGAACGAGAGGGCACTCTCTAAAGTTAAAAGGGGATAGATTCCGTACAATGTAAGGAAGTTCTTCTTCACCCAGAGAGTGGTAGAAATCTGGAATGCTCTTCCAAAGGCTGTTATAGGGAAAAGCACCCTACAGGGATTCAAGAAAAGGTTAGATAAGTTCCTGCTGAACCAGAACGTACGCAAGTAAGGCTAGACTCAAATAGGACACTGATCTTTGAACTAAGGGCCGCAGCACGAGCGGACTGCTGGGCATGATGGACCACTGGTCTGACCCAGCAGTGGCAAATCTTATGTTCTTACATGAATGTTATCTTTGACAAAGGCCGCAATAATCTTTTTAGCCATTTCCTTATTCTTTTTTTTTAGCCATTTCCTTATTCTGTCAATGAAGAGCATTCTGTGTTGTAGAGATGACTTCTCCATGAGCTCAGGATTGCTGGGATTGGCACTGAAATGGTGGAACATTAGGAAAATGCAGCTATAAAAATCTTTCCAGCCTCTTCTGTGTTCAAAAAGAAAATGGCTTCTTTCCCTTCCACATAATGCACAATTTAGCTAGACATAGCATGGACATGCGAATGCCATGTTGGTAAAACCTTTATAACTTCTTTATAAAGCATCCATTTTTGGTCTAGCTTTGGACTGAAATCAGGGAACAAAAGAATCTTATAGCCATTAGCCCAGAAAAGTAACATTTCTTTATGATGAAAGTTTAGGATTTTAGCCAGTACTGGTCTGGGGGTGTCTACTAATATCACAAGTAGAGAACATAACATAAGAACTGCCTTACTGGGACAGCCCAGTATCTTGAGTCCCTAGTACCTAGCTAGTTCCCAAGTAGTAAAACAGATTTTATGCTGCTTAACCTAGGAATAAACAGTGGATTTCCCCAAGCCATCTAAATAATAGTCTATGGACTTCTTTTAGGAATTTATCCAAATTTTTAAACCCTGTGGCAAAGGATTCCATGTTGAGAAAGTGATCAAGGGAGACAGTTATATTGCCTTCCTCACCTTTGGCCAAACCCCCAATCACATATATATTAGACCGATGGCTCCTATTATCCAAATCATCAGTCTTTTGGAGCAATGCAGATAGAGTTGTGTGAAGTGCACCAGTGTCTTTGCAAATCGCTGCAATGCGTTGCACTGTGGCCGACATAGAAACATGATGGCAGATAAAGGCCAAATGGCCCATCTAGTCTGCCCATCCACAGCATCCATTCTCTCTCCTCTCCCCAAGAGATTCCATGTACCTGTCCCATGCTTTCTTGAATTCAGACAGTCTGTCTCCACCACCTCTTTCAGGAGACTATTCCGCGCATCTACTACCATCCTTTCAGAAAAAAAGAAAAAGTATTTCCTTCGATTACTTTTGAGCCTATCACCTCTTAACTTCATCCTATGACCTCTCATTCCAGAGCTTCCTTTCAAATGAAAGACTCACCTCATGCGTATTTATGCCACATAGGTATTTAAACGTCTCCATCAAAACTCCCCTTTTCCTCCAAAGTATACATATTGAGATTTTTAAGTCTGTCTCCATACACCTTATGACAAAGATCATCATCCATTTTAGTAGCCTTTCTCTAGATCAGTGGTCTCAAACTCGTGGCCTGGGGGCTACATGGGGCCCACCAGATACTATTTTGAGGCCCTCGGTATGTTTATCACAATCACAAAAGTAAAATAAAACAGTTTCTTGATCATTTGTCTTTTTAGCTATAAATTACAATATTATTATTAAGACTTAGCCAAAAGGAAAAATTTATAAACTATAAAGAGTTTTACTTCATGCAAAATTGTCATTTCTTTAATAAGACATTAAAACCCTGATTCTCCAAAGTGCGTCCCGATTTTAGGCAGCTGTCTAATCAGCCAATCGGGATGCACGTTTTTTAAAAAAATGCTCCCCAGGCAGGCCGCCTATATTGAAGGCGCCTCTGGGAGCCTAGGGAGACCCGCAAGATGCCTAAGCTCGCCTAAAGGCCTTAGGCAAACCTAGGCTGCCCTACGCGTCTCCCTAGTAGAGGAAGAGACGCTTACAATGTAGGCCAACAAAATGCTGGTCTACATTGTAAGTAGACGCGGCCGCTATAGTTATTGTGGCAAGGGATCTCTCTGCCGCTATAAGTATAGCGGGCCGCGGCCGCCTGTCCGATCGCTGGCAAGATGGTGCCCAAACCCTCCTGCCAGAAGATGCCCCCCCCGACACTACCGATCGCTGGCAGGAGGGTGCCCAAACCCTCCTGCCAGAAGATGCCACCCCCTCTCCGACAATATCGATCGCTGGCAGGAGGGTGCCCAATCCCTCCTGCCCGAAGACGCACACTCCCCCCCCCCCGCGCTAACAGCCTCCAAACCTCCCCCCCACCAAACTAACCTTTTCTTTTGGCCAGACGGGTCTTGCCATCCAGCCAGCAGGCCCGCCTCGTTGAAATGAGGCGGGCCCGCCCCTTCCCGCCAAAGCCTAAAGCCTGATTGGCCCAGGCTCTAGAAGCCTGGACCAATCAGGCCTTAGGCATAGCGGGTCCGCCCATCCCCACTAAGTCTAAGGCTTGATTGGCCCAGGCGCTATGGAAGTCGGGAGAGCGCCCTGGACACATCTTCACTGAGCAACCTGGACTCAGCTACATCAAATTTAAGCACTGGCTGGCTGAGTTATACCTGCTATTTTGCATGACCCAACTGGCCACTAAACATGGCAGCTATTGCACAATTTAGCCTACCAAGTTTAAGCTGCTAACCGCTAATATTCAGCTGAGATAGCTGGCTATCTCCTGCTGAATATTATATTTTATAAGGACCCTTTTCCATATGTTAAACCTGCTTTACACACATGAGTTTCATAAAACTACCATTGAATGCCTGAAATAAGTAAAACGAAGACCTTCCAGTTCTCTACTAATTTAAAGGTTTAAATTGTTATTGTTTTGAGTTCATATTTTTGAAGAATGTATAATGGTGATAGAAAATGAGTATGCCACCTGAGAAGCTAAAATTCATGACAGATACAAAAAAAAAATTGGATCTGGTTCAATAAAGTAACTAATTTTAAATGTGTTATGATGCTATATATATTTTTATTTTATTTATATACCGCTTATATCCTAAGTGGTTTTACATTCAGGTACTTTATCATATTTCCCTATCTGTCCCGGCGAGCTCAACTCTATCTAGTGTATCTGGGGCAATGGGGGATTAAGGGACTTGCCCAGGGTCACAAGGAGCAAGTTCATCAGTAGAAATAAAGGTCAGAAAGCTAGAAGTCAATAGGGTTTGTTCTAGACCAAACTAAAATATTTCATCAGAAACCACACAGAAAATTATTTTGGATTGGCTGCTTCCCACTATGGATGTCTGTGGGGTTCTGGGATATGTATTGGTGCCAACTACAGTGTGGTAATTGACTTGATGAAGAGAGTGTAACTTTTGAAAGATAATTACAAATGGATTATCTTAACTAAAAATAATGTAACACCTGCTGACCTTTACTTCTAAGTAAAGCAAGAACTGCATAAAGATGAGCTATAAATTTCTTAAAATAAATAGAGAACCAATCATATTCCTAAATGCTGGGCCTCCTGAGAACACTGGCACTGACATGCAAGGTAGAATACAATAGCCACATACCTTAATGTGTCATAATATTTTATGGCAGAGTTTTGCAGAACTTAACATTGATAATTCATTATTCGGTATAAGAAGAATAGTTTCATTTTAGCTCAATGCAATACAGTACCATCGTTAAATGTCATGCTGTATATTTTGTTAAAATTTCAATTAACTTGCCACGACTGTAGGACCTCAATTATCCTGAAGTTAGTTTTATAGCAGAAACCCTGGAATTGAATATAAATGAAGATCCAATGTGTACAAAGTGATACTTTTTTTGGCTTAGATAGATGGGGCTCCTTTGTTGTACCTTTTACCAAGTTCACTGACAAAACAGAATAATTAATGGTGCAAATAAGTACAAGGGCATAAATTATGGAAATGAAAAGTCTGTGCATTTCCCAGAACTTGGCCCTACTAAATAGGGTAAATGACGTAAACTGATGCTATTTAAAACATTGGCAATAAGATCAAGTTTTGATTGCTCTACTCTGTCAAACCCAATTGCAAATGCTACATTTTCCCAGAAGACATGGCTGTTAAGCTTTTTGACAAAATCAGGATGTGTTGTACCCCAGAGCATTTCGATTTAGATAATTTGGACACTTAAGCAATAAACTCTGTCTAATACTACAAGTAATCTGTGTTATTTTACAGTTGCAAATGTAGCATATTAATGAATTATACACTTTGCAATGATAACAGATACTTTTTCATGCCTATCGGTGAAGAAATTGCGTTTGTTCTTCTAGACTGGCAAAATAGAAATCTTATTAAACATCACAAACACAAATGCATACTTTTCAAAAATGTGTCCCATTTAACTATTTCTAAGTTGCTCAGAAGTAATAACATCTAATATCAGGGTAATAGCAGCTCATTTGCTGCTCTGAATCTTCTGCAGCTATATGACATAACATAACATAAAAATTTATTTCTGTACTGCTATACACTTTAACAGTTCAGTGCGTTTTACAAACATACAAAATTAACTGAACAACAGTTTTTTATCAATAAATTATAAAACAAATTCTAATTTCTCTTCATATACTTTGTAAACAGCTTCTACTGGTGATCAGAAGACAGCAAAAAAACCAACAAAAACAACCCCCCCAAAAAAACCCAACCAAACAAACCCCAGTATGTGCCACAGTCAGTTTTATATCTCAGAGGATGAATTGTCTTCTTACCAAAAACAGTATTTTACTGCAGGGGTGCTGTAGTTTAGTAGGCAGGCCAGATAGGAGCCGGCCAGATGAGCTTGGCTATATGTAGACCACTGAACAGTGTTATAGGAAAGCTTAGAATGGCCCCCTTGCAAATTAGGAAAAAAGAAAAAAAAACAACCCTCTTCCCGTATTTTCCTTTGAGTTACTGAGTTTAACCTCCCCCCTTTTGCATTCTTACTCCCTCTTTCCCAATCACACTATTCCACTTTCTCCAGGGAAGCCAGGGTTCAGATTCCACCAATGCATCTTGTGACCTTGGCCAAGTCAGTTAACCTTCCATTGCTTCAGGATGTGCTAGATCATTGAATTCTTAGTTTCTTTAGATTATATTATTGAGCATTTTCTTTATGCTGATGGCTGTAACTGATATTCTTTTATGTTTGTTATATAATTTGTAACAAATTAATAAATAAATAAATAAAAAAGGGATGGTTAACAAGACTAAGAATGTTATAATGCCCCTGTATCACTCCTTGGTGCGACCTCATCTGGAGTATTGCATACAATTCTAGTCTCCTTATCTCAAGAAAGATATAGTGGCACTAGAAAAGGTTCAAAGAAGAGCGACCAAGATGGTAAAGGGGATGGAACTCCTCACGTATGAGGAAACACTAAAACAGTTAGGGCTCTTCAGCTTGGAAAAGAGATGGCTGAGAGGAAATATGATTGAAGTCTACAAAATCCTGAGTGGAGTAGAATGAGTACAAGTAGATCGATTTTTCACTACGTCAAAAATTACAAAGACTAGGGGACACTCGATGAAATTACAGAAAAATACTTTTAAAACCAATTGGAGGAAATTTTTTTTCGCTCAAAGAATAGTTAAGCTCTGGAACGCGTTGCCAGATGATGTGGTAAGAGCGGATAGTGTAGGTGGTTTTAAGAAAGGTTTGGACAAGTTCCTGAAAGAAAAGTCCATGGTCTGTTATTGAGGAAGACATGGGGGGAAGCCACTGCTTGTCCTGTTATCGGTAGCATTGAATATTGCTACACCTTGGGTTTTGGCCAGGTACTAGTGACCTTGATTGGCCATCGTGAGAACGGGCTACTGGGCTATGATGGACCATTAGTCTAACTCAGTAAGGCTATTCTTATGTTCTTTGATTGTGCTGTGATCCTTGCTTAGTAGTTCTTTGCCATATGTTACTAGTGCTGTGACCACCATCTCAGGGTTGTGATTTTTCCTGAATCCCGATTGTGAAAGATGGAGGATTTTGAAGCAATGTAAGTAGTATTTGAGCTGTTCTGTGACATATCCTTCAATCATATTGATAAAAAGGAGAATGGAAGCTACTGGCCGATAATTGGTCACATCAGAGGGGCTGAGTTTGAAGTTCTTAGGAATGGGCATTAAGATAATTCCTCCTCCTGATTTGGGGAAAAGGTAAATATTTAGATGATGTGATGTGTACCTGTGACCTTTCATGTGAAGTTCACTGCAGTGCTGTCCTAGATTGTCCCACTGCTCTGCTGGTATGTCTGTGTGGCCAGTCTAGTAAGATTGCTGGCCCCCACTTACCTTGTTTTTGTCTGTTTTTTTCCATTGATGTTTTATGTTTGAAAATGGCCCTTAAAGAAAGATGCACTAAGCACAAAAACATCTAAAATAGGGTTATTTTCCAATCAAAGAGAGATTTTTTTCTAGTTAGAAAATGGTCATGTTTGGCACTGGAATTTTGGACATTTTTTGTAAAACGTCCAAAATTGGATTTTGACTTCATATCAAACACTGACACCTGTTAGTTGTGACTTATATACACTGATACAAAATGATGGGGTCAGATGGGATATCATCTGAGAGTAATAAAGGAACTTAGGGAAGTTATGAAGTCTGATCTTTTCAATGTTTCCTGTCCCGGCCCACCACAGGAGCACCGTGGATTTAAAATGTACACCGGGGTGGGTGGGAGATAAAAGTTGTTAAAGTTGGCCGGGATAGGATCCCTCCTGTCTCGGCCTCTACCTGCCAACCACTAGGCCTGCCTGCCCTATGCCTTGGCCCTACCTGCTTGCCAGCCACTAGACCACCAGAGGGGGGACAGGGTGCAAAGCTTGGGGTGTGGGGGTTAGGTGCAGAGCCTGACAGGGAGAATTTGGTTCAGAATGTTTTTTTTCTTGTTTTCCTCCTCTAAATCTAGGGTGTGTCTTATGGTCAAAAAAATACAGTAATTCATAGCATGCTGTTTGCTTTTTTTGGCCGCCGCCACATATTAGGTGGAAGGTTTCATCGTATTGTCTACAATTACACCCAGATACTTTTCTTGGGCGCTAACCCACAAGGTGGACCCTAGCATCCAGTAACTGTGATTTGGGTTATTCGTCTCAATGTGCATCACTTTACATTTGTCCACATTAAATTTCATCTGCCACTTGGATGCCCAATCTTCCAATTTCCTAAGATTTGCCTGCAATTTTTCAATCTGCATGCGTTTTGATAACTTTGAACAGTTTAGTGTCATCTGCAAATTTAATCAACTTGGTGATTTATCACTTTTTAACTTGTCGATTTGGATTGGTACATCTTCCAGATTCATCAAGATTTCTTTCAGGTCCTCCACATCATCACTCTTGGAAACTATTTCCGGTTCAGGTAGATCTCTTACATCTTCTTCCGTAAAGACCGAAGCAAATAATTTATTCAGTCTCTCTGCCATGCCTTATACTGATCCAACGGGTCCCATGGACTCCTTCATTGGTTTTCTGCTTTTAATGTACCTAAAAAAATTGTTATGAGTTTTTGCCTGTTTTGCAAGTTTCTCTTCATATTCTTTCTTAGTTTTCTTTATCAATGCCTTGCATTTAACTTGCCAGTTCTTATGTCTCTTCTTATTTTCTTCATTCGGGGGGGGGGGAGGGGGGGAGGGGTTGAGGGGGGTCATGTATTCAGGGGGGTTGCTGACAGGAGTGAGTGGGCATCCCTCCTGCCAGGGATGTTGGGGGGGGGGTGCAGGCAGAAGGGAGTGGGTTTCTCTTACGCCAGGGATTGTTTCAGGGGTTCTGGCAGGAGGGAGTGAGCATCCCTCCTGTCGTAGACAGTGTGTGTAGTGTGTGAGTGTGGGGGGGAGGGGTTCGGCGGTGGAAGTGGGAGGGAGTGGGCATACTTCCTGCCAGCCGACTTGTGGTGGGGTTCAGGGGTTCTCTGCTGTAGCTGTTCTGCTGGTTGTGGCAGGGAGATTTCTTTGCTGGGATCAGTTTAGTGGCCACATCTATTTAAAATGTAGGGAGATGGCTATGGCCGCTTAAGCTCGCCTAAAGTCACTTCCAGGCGAAACCATGCTCACTCTCAGCCTTGGGTGAGCTTAAGCACCCCTAGGTGTCTCCCTTCACCTGCGACAGTCGCCTATAGTGTAGGTGGCCTGCCTTGGGTTCTTTTTCTTTGAAAACGTGCATTCCATTTGGCTAGCTAGACAGCGGTAGGACGCCTACCACTGCCTACAATTGGAACACCTAGAATTTGCTCCTCAATGAAATTACAAAGAGGAGAAAATATTTTTTCAATCAAAAAAGAGTATCTGGATTTAAAGTTTGGACAAGTTCCTGGAGGAAAAGTCTCTAGTCTATTATTGAAATAGACGTAGAGGAAGATACTGCTTGCCCCAGGGATCAGTAATATAGAATGGAATGGTGCTATTGATTTTCTATCAGGTACTTGTGACCTGGATTGGCCACTCTTGGAAGCAGGATAATGGGCTAGACTAAACTAAACTAAATCTTGGACTTTATACAGAGTCATCCCTGAGAAACAAGGCTCGACTCGGTTAACAACAGTTGTAGTTAATAGAAAGAATTGACCCATGGAAACTTATCTGCTAGAAAAGCACAGTTACTAACCGTAACAGTTGTTATCCAGGGACAGCAGGCAGATATTCCCACACATGGGTGACGTCACCGACGGAGCCCCGCAGCGGACAGTCTCGAAAGCAAACTTGCTTGAAGATCTCGATCTTTCGAGGACTGCACCGCGCAAGCGCGTGTGCCTTCCCCGCCCGAACTAGGGGGTGCATCTCCTGAGAGGTTCAGATACCTAGCCAAGAAGTCAACCAGGGAGGTGGGAGGGTTGTGGGAATATCTGCCTGCTGTCCCTGGATAACAACTGTTACGGTAAGTAACTGTGCTTTATCCCAGGACAAGAAGGCAGCATATTCCCACACATGGGTGACCTCCAAGCTAAGTAAAAAGGGATGGAGGGAAGTTGGCAATTTACGAAAAAAGATTTTGCAAAACAGATTGGCCAAAATGGCCATCCCTCCTGGATAAGGTATCCAGACAATAATGAGAGGTGAAAGTATGAACCGAGGACCAAGTGGCAGCCTTGCAGATTTCCTCAATAGGAGTTGATCGGAGGAAAGCTACAGATGCCGCCATAGCTCTAACTTTGTGGCCCGTCACTCGACCTTGCAGAGGAAGACCAGCCTGAGCGTAGCAGAAAGAAATGCAAGCAGCCATCCAGTTGGAGATTGTGCGTTTCGATATAGGACGTCCCAACTTGTTCGGATCAAATGAGATGAAAAGTTGAGGAGATGTTCTGTGAAGCTGAGTGCGTTGGAGGTAGAAAGCCAAAGCACGTTTACAGTCCAAAGTATGAAGAGCCGCCTCTCCTGGATGAGAATGAGGCTTTGGAAAAAATACAGGAAGAACAATAGACTGATTGATGTGAAATTCTGAAACAACTTTAGGTAAGAATTTAGGATGAGTACGTAGGACCACCTTATCATGGTGAAAAACTGTGAAAAGTGGATCTGCAACCAAAGCTTGTAACTCACTGACTCGTCGAGCAGATGTGAGGGCGATCAGGAACACAGCTTTCCAAGTGAGATACTTGAGGTGAGCTTTGTCAAGCGGTTCAAAAGGAGGTTTCATAAGTTGAGCTAAAACAACATTGAGATCCCAAACCACAGGAGGTGGTTTAAGCGGTGGATGGAGATTTAGAAGTCCTTTCATAAAGCGAGAAACCATAGGATGTGCAGAAAGAGGTTTTCCATCCAGAGGCTGATGAAAAGCAGCTATAGCACTAAGATGGACTCGAATAGATGTAGTTTGAAGTCCAGATTGGGACAAATGAAACAAGTAGTCCAAAACTGATGATAAAGAGGACGATATAGGTTGCAAGTGACGCGTAGAACACCAAGTAGAAAATCTTGTCCACTTCTGGTCATAACATTGTCTAGTCGAAGGCTTTCTGGAAGCAAGTAAGATATCTTGAACAGACTGAGAAAATTGAGGAAAGTCTGTTATGCAGAAAGGTACCAAGCTGTTAAGTGTAGAGACTGCAGATTGGGATGAAGCAAAGATCCTTGACTCTGCGTGAGTAGAGAAGGAAAGATTGGCAGAAGTAGAGGCTCCCTGGTGCTGAGTTGAAGTAGTAGGGAGAACCAAGGTTGCCTGGGCCACCGAGGAGCTATCAGAATCATGGTGGCATGTTCTGACTTCAGTTTGACTAGAGTCTTGAGAATCAGAGGAAACGGAGGAAAGGCATAAAGGAACTGATTCCTCCAATCCAGTAGAAACGCATCCGCTTCGAGACGTTGAGGAGTGTAAATGCGGGAGCAAAATTGAGGCAGCTTGAAGTTGAGAGGTGATGCAAACAGATCTATCTGCGGAGTTCCCCAACGAGCAAAGATTTGGTGAAGAGTAGAAGAATTGAGCGTCCATTCGTGAGGTTGTAGAAGACGACTCAATTTGTCCGCCAAACAATTGTGTTGACCCTGAATGTATACAGCCCTGAGGTAGAGGTTGTGAAGAATTGCCCAATGCCACAATTTCAGAGCTTCTTGACATAGGGAATGAGATCCCGTCCCTCCCTGTTTGTTGACATAATACATGGCCATTTGGTTGTCGGTACGAACAAGAATCACCATGTCGTGAAGGAGATGTTGAAAAGCTTTGAGAGCATAGAATATCGCTCTGAGTTCCAACAGATTGATATGACACCGACGGTCTGCTTGAGTCCATAGACCCTGAGTGCGAAGACCGTCCACATGAGCTCCCCATGCATACGTTGATGAGTCGGTTGTGAGGACTTTCTGATGAGGAAGAGGGTGGAACAGCAAGCCTCTTGAAAGATTGAAAGAGAGCATCCACCAACGGAGAGACTTCCGCAATGAAGGAGTTACGGAAATCAGTTGAGTTGGTGGATCCACGGATTGCTGCCATTGGGATGCCAGTGTCCATTGAGGAATACGAAGGTGAAGTCTGGCAAAAGGAATCACATGAACTGTAGAAGCCATGTGACCGAGCAGAACCATCATCTTTCGTGCTGGAACAGTTGAAAGTTGGAAGACTTGTTGAGAAATCTGAAGAAGGGCGGCCTGACGTGGTTGTGGAAGGTAGGCTCTCAGATTGATAGTGTCCAGAGTTGCTCCTATGAACTGGAGAGACTGAGAGGGAGTCAACTGAGATTTGGGAAAGTTGATGTGAAATCCCAAACTTTGTAGAAAAAGAATAGTCTGTTGGGTCGCTGCAATAACCCCTGAAAAAGAGGGAGCTTTGATGAGCCAGTCATTGAGGTATAGAAATACTTGGAGACCCTGGTTGCGAAGAGCTGCAGCCACCACCACGAGACATTTTGTGAAAACTCTGGGAGAAGAAGCCAACCCGAAGGGGAGAACTCGGTACTGCAGATGAAGGCTTCCTACTTGAAATCTGAGGTACTTGCGAAATGCAGGATGAATAGGGATATGAGTATACGCCTCTTTGAGATCGAGGGAACACATCCAATCCCCTTGATCCATTAAGGAATATAAAGTTGGCAGAGTGAGCATTCGAAATTTCTCTTTGACTAGATATTTGTTGAGAGCTCTGAGATCCAGGATCGGTTGTAAATCCCCAGTCTTTTTGGGAACTAGAAAATAACGGGAGTAGAATCCCAAGTTCCTTTGTGGAAGAGGAACTTCCTCCACAGCTCGCAGGTGAAGCAGAGCCTGAGCTTCTTGAAGAAGAAGGGGAAGGTGCGACTGATCGGAAGGACACTCTCTTGGATGGCGATCTGGAGGCACCTGCAGCAACCGAAGAGAGTATTCCTCTCGTAGGATGGAAAGCACCCAGAGATCTGATGTAATGAGCTCCCACTGGTGATAAAATGTGGACAGACGACCCCCTATGGGGAGGGGAGAATTTGGAAATAGAGAAATTGGAATGCTCAGGCTGAGACTGTCAAAAAGACTGAGCTGGTTTGGTGGCAGCAGGAGTCTGAGATTTTTGCTGACGTTGTTGTTGAGGAGGACGACGAGGAGGAGGCCTAGAAAAAGCAGGAGTCGTTTTCTGAGGATAACGACGTGGAGTCTGTTTAAAACCTCTAGTTGGTGCAGGTTTGGGTTTTGGTCGAATGAGGGAAGCAAAAGAGCGTTCATGTTCTGAGAGACGCTTGGCAGCTGCTTCAATAGAGTCATCGAACAATTCGTTACCCTGACAAGGTAGATTCGCCAATCGATCTTGAAGATTGGGATCCATGTCAACAATACGTAACCATGCTAAACGATGCATGGCTACTGCAAAGGCAGATACTCGAGAGGAGAGTTCAAAAGCATCATATGAGGCTTGTAACATGAAGAGTCGTAATTGAGAGAGAGTCTTGAGGATGAGTTTGAATTCTGAAAGACGAGTTGTGGAAATATCCAGGTAAAAAGATGGTAAAATCTTCAGAAAATGGTTGAAGTAAGAAGTGAAAATGTAGCTATAATTAAGAACTATTTGCCATCATAGAGTTCTGGTATAAACGGCGACCAAACTTATCCATGGTACGACCTTCTCTGCCTGGAGGAACTGAAGCGTAGATTTTAGAAGGATGTGCTTTCTTTAAAGATGATTCCACTACCAGGGATTGATGAAAGTTGAGATTTTTCATAACCCTTACATGGAACTGTTCTATAGCGAGATTCCAATTTAGAAGGAATGGCAGTGATGGAATAAGGAGTCTCCATGTTACGAGCAAAGGTTTGTTTGAGAACAGGAGTCATGGGTAAACGTAGTGGCTCTTTAGGTGGATGAGGAAGCTCCATATCTGCCAAATATTCAGGAGTATATTTGGAATCAGAATGAAGATTTAGTTTGAGAGCTTGTCCCATATCAAAAATAAATTTGGCAAATGAAATGGATTTGGAATCAGATGCTTCCTCAGGAGACACACTGCGAGATCTAGGGAGTGCTGAGTATGAAGGAGAAGGCTCTCTGGAATATGATGACAGTGGTTCCGATTCAAGGCGTAGAGTCACTGAAGAAGCCGCACTGTGAGGTGGAGTAAGAGAATGTTTCCTCTTAAGGCTCCTGGATGGAGAAGTACCAGGTGTACGTGGTACTGAATGAGTCGAGGTCTGAGGTGAAGTGTCTTGACGAGCTGGTTTCGATGAAGGAGTCTTTGGTTGAGAAGGACTTCGAGTCGATGCTCGATGGTGTCGAGATCTGTGCTTCGACTTCGAAGAAAGGGGAAGAGAAGTCTCGGTGTCCAAAGCTGAAGACTCTCTCCGAAGCTTAGAAGCACTATGTCTCGAAGGCTTCGATCGGTGCTTCGAAGGAGGTGAGTCCGGAGAAGAATCAGATGAAGGTATTCTCTTCGGTGTCCGGGATCGGCCTCGAGATACTGGATGCTCCGGTTGGGTGACAGGCTGGTCGAGGACGGGACCAATTGAGCCACTAAAGAGGAAATCTGAGTGGTCAGTATAGATTTTAGCATGTCTTCCAGCATCGGCACCGAGACAGAAGGTTCTGATCTTGTAGGTGCAGCAGTACGCTCCGAAGAGGGCGACCTCGATGGTGAGTATTCCCTTGTCTTGGAGGTACGCTTGGAAGATGGACGTGCAGAGGACTCTGGTGGTTTCTTGGGTACGGTACCTGAAAGAGAACCCGGAGACTTACCCCCCATGGCAGATTTCATCGAGGACACCGTCTTCGAGGGAACCGAAGCAGGCAAGGTCGAGGCCTTCGAGACCGAAGCTCCAGCCAGAACTTGGGTCGAAGCCTTCGAGACCGTGGTCGTCGATGATGTCGGAGTCGAAGCCTTCGATACCGGGGCAGCCGCCGAGGTCGAAGTCGAATCCGAAGGTTGCTCCATGTCTCCGAAGAGTTGAAAAAATTGGGCGCACCTGCGTCGAAAAGCCCGTGGAGTGAGAGTGAAGCAACGATGGCAATCTTCTGGTGAATGGGAAGGACCCAGGCACTGAAGGCAGCGACAGTGGGGATCGGTGACCGAAATCACACGATTACACTGACGACAACGTTTAAACCCGGTGAGAGGCCGGGACATAGAAAAAATAAAGTCCGTGTCGAACGGAAGGAGCAATTGGGCCTAGGCCCCAAGTATAAAAGAGAAACAAAAATTCAATTTTTTTGTGAAAAAAAAGAAACAGCCGCGATGAAGAGAAGGCAAAAGTGCTGCAGAGCTGAAGAAAAACGAGTCTTCTTGTCTCCGCGGAATTAAACGAACTGAGGATCCTCTCAGGAGATGTGCCCCCTAGTTCGGGCAGGAAGGCACGCGCGCATGCGCGGTGCAGTCCTCGAAAGATCGAGATCTTCAAGCAAGTTTGCTTTCGAGACTGTCCGCTGCGGGGCTCCGTTGGTGACGTCACCCATGTGTGAGAATATCTGCTTGCTTGTCCTGGGATAAACGCTGAAACAGAGTAGTTTTCAGAATTTTTCAAAAAGCTTGAAGGAATAAACAGGATCTTATTTGAGAAGGCAGGTCATTTCAAATTGCGGTTAGTAAATAGGAGAAGAAATGAACAATTTTACCTATAGATCTGGCACCTTTAACAGTGGGGAAAGAAAGTTTAAGTATATGGAAAGTTTTGCAACTTGAACATCTCGAAGACTTACCATGTAAGATTTTCTGAACTATGCAGGCACATTGGAACTCAACTAGTATGGCCATTCTTATGTTAAGTTAGCGCACTTTATCTTTGAAAATTGATGGCTAAAGGGAGATATGGTAGAGGTTCCCTTGCCCCCTCCTTCAATCTGCAGGAATATCAGTACATATCTATACAGATGATATCCTCCTTTATCCCACTAATTCATTCTCGCTTTGCCTAGCACCCCTCCATTCCTGCTTGGGACAGTTGGAGAAATGCTTCTTTGAACATTAGGGTTCCAAAAAGTGAGATGGGAAGTCCCTATCTCACTTTTTGGAACTCTAATTAACCTAGTTAATAGCTTTTGCTATTTAGGAATTATTCTGAACTCTCATCTCTCCTTTCTACCACAAATCTCAAATTTAACCAATCCTGGCCTACATTTCTAGTTTCTATCTTTGCCGGAGTCGTGATTCTTTAAATAGCACTATCGTGTGATTGACAAGCAATTGGTGGCTGCTTTTAAGGAGGCTTCTAACAGCATCACCATTTAGAGAATCTAGCAGTTCATGTATACTGGGTTTAGAAAAGGAAAAGGCTATAAACTAGAGGCATACATAAATTTAAACTAGTATTCCCTTCTACTAGAGGGATTCAAACTGTAGGTAAACTTTCCCATTCTCTGGCATTTACCATGGTGAAAATCTGGAATGATCTCCCTTCAGAAATCAGACTTTTTTCCTCTTTGACATGTTTTAGAAAAACCCTGAAAACATATCTGTTAAATAAATTTTTAGATGACAAATAAGAGATGGTAATAGATGAACTTTTCTGTCCAACTATTGTTCCCTAATATTACTTTGAGTAAACTTTTGTTAACCGGTTCGAGTCCCTCTGGGGAATGACCCGGTATATAAGACTAAGGATTGGATTGGACCTTGGGGAAATCCACTGCTTATCCTTGAGGTTATGTCGCATGAATTCTTGCTACTTTTTGGGACTCTGCCAGGTACTTGTGACCTGACCTGGTCACTGTTGGAAACAGAATACTGGGCTATTTGGATCCTTGTCAGTATGGCAACTTTTATGTTCTAGAATGCATTAAACTATTATCAACTACATTTATCACCATTTCTAAAACAATCAAATTTCTTTGTAAGATTGTATTGACAGTAACTGGCTGACATGGTACCAAAGCTCCTTCTGAAACTTTACAGTCAGTGCCCTAAAGATGCCCACAAAGTGTTACCATTGTCCAATGATTATTATTTCCATGAGAGGCAATGAAGGCTACCTTCAAAGCATCTCCAGTTCTAGCTGTCCCAGGCAGCAAAAGAAGACTTAAGCTGGAAACTGAGTCTGTGGGATTGTATGGCAGGGCCACTGAGCCACTGGGAAGGTCCCAGTTGTGATCTGTTTCTATTTGTAGAATATGCTTTCATAAAACTACGAGACATGGTATAAGGCCAAAAAAAGGTGTTACATGCCCTTACACTTTGGATATGTGACTCAGCTGTGGTCATTATCTAGCTGGTACAGGCTTCCTTTAAAGAGATTCTCAGTGCTCGACTATTGCATTCACAAGATCATTTTCTCAACGTCTTATATTCCTTTTATGGAAATAATTTCTGAAGTAGAATCATCATTAGGACACACAGCTTTTAAGAGTATTCTAATATGGTTGAGTATCATTACACATCTATAAAAAGAAAAAAAAGAAGAGTTCAGATAAAAGGAATATGTTAAGCCAGAGAAAAATGATATTGGTTTAAAGTTTTCAATGTGATTTATATATCAAAATGTTTTTCCATAAATTCATAGACTTTGTCCAACATACTTATCAAATATAGCAAAATTATGTATCCTTTTTAGAACTGAACAGTATGACCTGTTTGGTATTTACATATTTTCCATTCTAGTGAAGCTAATTGAGAAATGAACAGCCTTTCACATTACAAACTCCAGATGTGAATTCTACGCCGAGAAATACCACACCTCGAGAGATCTGCAAATACTCATCATTTGTTGATACCAGCATTAATGACATGAACAGCTTTAACATTTCTTATTTGGGGCTTTTTTGTGTGTTTTATTGAGTTGTTCTTTGTATTTTCAACTGAGACGTATTACTTTACATCACCATTCCACTGGCAAGTTACAAAAAAGAATGTTTATCTCTCTGCAGCATTATAATGTTGCTAGGATTTGTACCAGGCAGCTGTAAAATGAGGTGGGGGAGGATTGAACAAGTTGGACAGGAACCTGGAATACTCCAGTCTCGCATTAAGCAGTGTGGAAAGACTTTGGTGCAACAAGATGAAAGGATTAAAAAAGCGAAATAATAAATTAGAGGTAAAAGGTGGTCAAGCTGTTTTGATGAAGGAACAATGTAGTGAACCACCAAAAATTAGAAACTTTGGAGAATTATGATTGGCATCTGAATTTGAAATTTATAAACATCCCTGAAACTCCTTTTTTATCACCGTTGGAGATGGTTTAAAAAAAAAAAAAGATTTTGCATTTTCTTAAAGACCAGGGATCCTAGGAAAATAGATTGGAAATCCCTTTGGGCATTTTCGGCTAGTTCCACTATATCGGCATCTATTTGCCAATCTACATATTTTATTTTGCATAAAGCTTATTGGACCCCTTCTAAAATTTGACTTCAGAGCTCTGCTGGTCTTGCCATCAGCATCCCGGGACTTTTGCACCTCCTCTACACATGTCCTAACCTACAAATTTATTGGTCGGGCATTTGGTCCAGAATTCTTTCTATAATACACATGAATAATAATGAGTTGCCCCTGTCTTATAAGTCCATCATACTGCATTCCTCTAACCCAGATATCTCAATACCACCATTATTCAAACATTTTTTATTTTTATGATTGCTTTAGCTATTCATCATATCACCTGTAATTGGAAGGATAATTCTAGGCTTAACTTTCATGCGTGGTGGAATCACCTCTGTGTCATCAGGAAATATGAGGCGATAATAGCATTCAAGCAAAATAATATTGCTAGGTTTACTAGAATCTGGGCCCCTCTTGATGAATTTTGTAAGGACTTAAATGTCAATCTCATATAACTCCATTATGTACATGAATTGAGAGTTTGCAGCTTATTGTATTGTTTTATTTGTACATTTTTTGTATCTGAAATATTTCAAAAAAAGATGTTACTAAAAAAAAGACCAGGGCTGGCTTAAACTATGGATCAGGTGAGGTACTGGTCCACGGCACTGGTGATAAAGGGTGCCAAGTGCCCAGGCCAGTGGCATCACTGGACCTATAGGTTAAGCTAGGGCTCGGCAATTGGGATTTCTTGTCCCTGAATATTTCACTACTTATTTTCGTGCTGCCAGTGCCCAGAGAGAATGTTCCACTTGACCACAGTAGTTCAGCTCATCACAACAGTAGCCAAACTTCCTGTACCATGTGGCTCAAGCTTACAACAGTGAGCTGAACTGCTGCAGAAAAGAAGCAAAGTTAAGGAAATTGGTGGCAAGAGTAAGACTTGGTAAATAAAGGCTGGGCAGGGAGGATATGAGAGAGAATATGAGACTAAGTGAAGGCTGAGGGAGAGGGGATATGAAAGAGAGAATACATAGCAACATAGTAAATGATGGCAGATAAAGACCTGAACGGTCCATCCAGTCAGCCCATAAGTTATACTCATTACAAATACATGATTAGATTAACTTGTCTCCTCTTTGATATTTCTGATCCATAGACTGTAAAGTCTGATATTGTCCTAGGTTCCAAATGCTGAAGTTGCCGTCCAAGCTCATTCCAGCCTATCCAACCATCCTGTTGTTTGCAGGACATCTACCGTAAAGTCTAGCCCAGGGGTCTGCAACCTTTAAGACATAAAGAGCCACTTGGACCCGTTTTCGAAAAGAAAAAAAAAACTTGGAGCCGCAAAACCATTATAAAACAAATCTAACACTGCATATATTGTTTCTTATCTTAATGCTATATACAGGATCACTAAATTGAAAATAAAATCATTTTTCCTACCTTTGCTATTTGGTGATTTCATGAGTCTCTGGTTGCACTTTCTTCTTCTGACTGTGCATCCAATCTTTCTTCCTTTCTTTCAGCCTCCTGTATGTTTCCTCTCCTCCAGACCTCATTCTCTCCCCCAACTTTTTCTTTCTGTCTCCCTGTTCCCCCTTCTTTCTGTCTCCGTGCCGTCCCCCAAGCCACTCGGTTTGCTGCCACCGCAATCGGGGAACAGCCCCCAAGCCACCACCGTCCCAAGCTTTCCCTGCAGAAGTGTTGCGCTGACCAGCATTCCGCTCCCTGACGTCAATTCTGACATAGGAGAGGAAGTTCCGGGCCAACAAGGCATTTCTCCTCATTCCATCCAGCCTGAGCCCCATCTCTCCTTGATCCAGCATTTCCCTTCTGTGTCTGTCAGAATTACCATTCCACCTATTTTCCAGCATCACCCTTCTTTGTGTCCATCTCACCTATATCCCTATCTCACCACTTTTTCAGAATCTTCATTTGTCTCTGTCCTTGTTTTTACCCCATGTTCACCATTTGCCCTTTCAATGTCTTTATCTCCCCCCCCCCACACACTTTTTCAGCATTACTTCTATGTCTCTATTTCACCTCCTCTTCATGTCCCCTCTGTATCTCTATCCTTATTCAGTAGGTCCTGCTTACTCTTTCTCTTCTTTGTGTCACTATCTCCATTTTCAGCTTTCCTCCCTTTTCCTTTGTTAATGCACCCTATAGCCAGAATCTTTCCACCCTCCCTCCACTCCGGCCCAGCCCAGTATGAAATATTTCCTTTTGTTTCCCTCCCCTCTCTCTTTCTCTCTCTTCTGCTCCCCCACCCACGAGTCCTGCATCTGGCCCTCTCCCTTCTACCTGCACCTGGCAAAACCCCCCTGTTCCGCGGCTCTCTTAAGCAACTCGTCAGCAGCGGTGATCAAGACAAGCTGCCGACATCGAGGCCTTCCCTCTACGAGTCCCGCCTTTGTGGAAAAAGGAAGTTGAAACAAGCGGGACTCGCAGAGGGTAGGCCCCGACGTCAGAAGCTTGTGTCGATTGCTGCTGCTGAGTTGCCGAAGAGAGAGGCGGAGCAGGGGATGTGGCCGGAAGCAGGTAGAAGGGAGAGGGAGATAGGAAGGCTGTAGGTCTCCGGAGCATGACACCGACCCCGGCCAGGATGATTTCTTTTTCAGACGTGCACCTTACAAGTCCGGCGTCGCGGCGGGAAATAGCCAAGCCATGCTGAGCAGTGAGCTCAGCACTACACAGATGAAAGCCTTGCTTGCTGATTGGTCCGGCGGCACGGCGGGGCGGGGCCGCCGGACCAATCAACAAGCAAGGCTTTCATCTGTGTATGTGCTGAGCTCACTGCTCAGCATGGCTATTTCCCGCCGCGACGCCGGACGTGTAACTGCATGCCTGCGTGACACACTACCGGAGCCGCAGCAAAGGTGGAAAAGAGCCGCATGCGGCTCTGGAGCCGCAGGTTGCCGACCCCCGGTCTAGCCAATAGCATCCTCCTGTTCGGTAAAGGCTGGAAAGGGAGATATCAGAGAGAATAAGTATGTGACTAGGTAAAGGCTGGAAAGGGGGATATGAGACTGGGTGAAGGCTGGGGAGGGGGGTATGAAAGAGAGAATAAATATGAGACTGGGTAAAGGCTGCAAAGGGAGATATGAGAAAGAATAAATTTGTGACCGGGTAAAGGATAGAAAGGGAGGATATAAGAGAGAGGGAGGATATGAGACTGGGTAAATGCTGGGGAGGGAGGATATGAGAGTAAGTGAGACTGGGTGAAGACTGGGGGGGGGGGGGGGGCGGCACATAAAGAAGATCGTGCATACTGGGGCAGGAAGTAGATGCCAGGTAGAGAGAGAGAGGAGAGGAGAGATGCTGGATGGCTGGGGTGGGGAAAGAGGAGAGAGAAGAAATCATGCATGGCTGGGGCAGAGGGAATAGAGATGGTACATGGAAAGCGTAGAATGAGACAGGATCCCAAGCTGCTGAAGGAACTCAAAGCAGGCTGGCTCTACAGGTACTTAATTAAATTGGCTTGGAAGCAGTAGTCCACACACATGGGGCTGCGTCCTTTCCCCAGCAGAGTAAGCCCAAGAAGGGGACCTCCAAGCACTGAAGCCACAAAGAAATTAAAAAACAAACAAACCACAGAACAGGAAAATACCCCCCAAATAACTAAAAGAAGCAGAGTATATCAGAACACACCTTCTGAGTTCTCATGCAGAAGGAAAAACTAAAGAGGGAGCTGTTCTCCATTGCAGAAGGGGAGGAGTTCAAGATCTTAAAGTGACACCCTCCTGTAGATTTGCGGTTAATGGGAATCAACAGCTAAAGTATGTACGCCTGTATATATGTAACAGAACATATGCTTTAGTCATAATCAAGTATCAATTGGCAAATTGTATAGCAAGCAGATAGATGCTCCTAAGAAATGCTTCAATTCCAGCTGCAGCTACTAGGAGCTTTTACAAGAAAAATGTACTAATAGATATAACAGATGTCATATTGGAAATGGTCATGTTTATATTCTGTAATTTTTCTACAACTGCCTTGGGCACCTATACAATCATGAGTAAAACTGTGACTGAGTTCAAAGAAGCGTGGGATGAACACAGAAGATTTAGAATCAGAAAATAATATTAAATATTGAACTAGGCCAGTAACTGGGCAGACTTGCACGGTCTGTGTCTATGTATGGGCATTTGATGGAGGATGGGCAGGGGAGGGCTTCAATGGCTGGGAAGGTGTAGATGGGCTGGAGTAAGTCTTAACAGAGATTTCAGCAGTTGGAACCCAAGCACAGTACTGGGTAAAGCTTTGGATTCTTGCCCAGAAATAGCTAAGAAGAAAAAATTTAAATTAAAAAAAAAATATATATATATATATATTTAAATTGAATCAGATTGGGCAGACTGGATGGACCATTCGGGTCTTTATCTGCCGTCATCTACTATGTTACTATGTATGTTACTATGAACAAATGGTTTGGTAAGAAAAGAAGAGTTAAAACCTTCCTTCTTCCATTGACATTCCTTAAGACCTTGGGCAAGTCAATGAATCAGATTTATTTAAAAAAAGCTACCATGTTACTGTGCAATGACATGCATTAATTCACATTATTTATCATAGATCCCTTATTTATAACATATTAATTGTATTAGTACATGCTGATACAGTAGTGCATTCTAGTAAATAGTCTTGTTGCTTCAGATTTCCTTGTTTACTGTTTGTTCTTCGGAGAAGGCACTTCTTATACTTGAATTTTTTTAAAATGTTATAAATTACCTGGAGCTGTAATTAGAAAAGACAAGCTAACAAGTCAAATTTTCTGTCTTTTAAAGGCAAAGTAGCTTTCTTGTTTATTAAAGTTTACATCTAATATACTCTAGTTATATTTCATAATCTAAACTACAATATTGCAGTCATTAAGTAAGATTCTACAGTTTTAGTTATCAACCCTCGCCTCTAACTTCCTCTTGAAATATTTAGAGATATTGGAGCACCTTTCTGCGAGGGCTTTGTTTAGATCAGTATGGAAATGAAACTTACTTTGAAAATGGACCATAGTTTTTTGGCAGTCAGTTAATAAAAAGGCTTTCATGACTCCAAATACAAACACATTGGATCTTTGATGGGTTGGTGAAAGCTGACAGGGTCCATGCAGCTCCCATTTATCTACTGTACCTCTGACATGCTTAGAGCCAAGTGTGAGCAAGCCATGGTGGCATTTTTACCAGACTACCATTAAGTCCCAATAGTCCAAAACAAAAACCAGAAAAGACATTAAGAAGCACAAAATAAAAGTGAGCAGTACTGGAAAACTACAGGGAACAGGTTACCTCTGGTTTTCCTTCCAATGGCATTAACAGCTGCCTAGCATGAGCTGGCCTTGACCTAGGGCACCTTTGATTGTAGGGCACTAGTTCTTCCAGAAGGCGTATACTTGCCTCTTTCTTGTCATATACAATAGTAGTTCATGTTAAAACCCATAACTATAAAAGGCTTTGCCCCAGAAAGCTTACTATCTCAGATGATCTCTGAGGTAATGGAAAGTCCAATACCATAGGAAGCCACAGCAGGACCAGAACTGAGCTTCCATAGTTTTCAGTCCACTGTTCCAAAAGGCTAATCCTCCACTTGCCAGCACCAGAGAATCTCTCTCCATGCTGGGCTCTGGTATGCCTGCATCGAAGAAAAAAAAATGACAGACTTTCCTGCTCTTGTGTTGGAGCAATGTTTATGGCAACTAGTGCTTCCATATAGAAAAGCAACTGCCACATCTTTCAAAACACTGCTTCATGGAAATGGCATCCAGACCCTTAAGATAAACATCAAACTGAGTTGCAGTGGCTAATGCACCAGCTGCCTCTTGCCCTTTGTGCTCTAAAATGCAGCAAGAAACACTCCCTGAGTGTGGCTGTGCTGTGCCATGGAACTTCTCCAGTACCCTGTTAGGAGGCCTAAAGGCATTCTGGGAGAGCCTGGAAAGCTCCATGGCTCCTTAAGTGCCCCAAATTTCCTTGCAGCAGTCTATGGATCAACCCTTAACCCCTAATGCCAAAGCAACATGGGGGAGAGGAGGCCCAAACAGTGTTGACAGAGAGGTAGGTAGGAGGAAGAGAGAGGGGGAAGAAACAGGATACTTGGCTGGTATCCCATGAAGTCCCACCCAAGAGCCCCAGCCATAGGGTAGAGATTACTCTCACACAAGCGTACCCTTGGAGAAGTACCTCTCCCCTTAGCAGAGGTCTCAAGGGAACCCTACCAGTAAGCCATGCTAGCAAAAGAAGCCTGTGGGCTAAAGATCAGGGCTGTGGAAGTGTCAGGATCTTCTGTGCTCTACAAAGAAAACATCTGTGGAATCAGCTCAAGTGCACTCTGCTGTACGCAAAGAAACACTAGAAGTTCCAGGGCTTCACCACTCCTTATACTGGTGATAATGTCATTGAACAGCCCTCTGCTTGTTGTAGCACACTCTTCTGGACTAGTTAAGCAGGATGATAAGGAATGTGATTTCCTCAAACCTCCTGTAATCAGGTGCTATGAAATATGATAAGCATGGATTCAACATAGTTATGACTGAGCTGCTGTTATGCTGTAGTGATCAAATGAAGTGCAATCATCTGCTTGAAGGACTGCCCAGTTCTCTCTGAAGACTGTGAACTTGCTTTGGTAGTTTAAATTTAGTGCAGATATGAGATTGCACTTCTTTTCTCACTTAGACCAAGAACACAGTGAATTTGGAGAAATCCAGATTGTGCGGGTTGAAAAACAAGTCTTTATTTGCAGAAGACAATCTCAAACAGATAAATTTGCTTCTTGAATTAAGATTATCCAGGTTGAAAAAAAATGCATTACCGCCCTGTTTTGGATTTTTTTTCTCTGGATAGTATAAACCAGTTCAATTACAAGCTTAGCAGCATGTCAAGGGCCACTACAGCTGAGTCACCGCTTTCATAAGCTGTCTGGTGGCACATAATAGATAAGATCCCAGAAGGATGCAGATAGCACAGTTACTTACCGTAACAGGTGTTATCCAGGGACAGCAGGCATATATTCTCACATGTGGGTGACGTCATCTACGGAGCCCCGGCGCGGACAGCTTTTCAAGCAAACTTGATTGAAGTTTCAAGTTTGCACACTGCACCACGCATGTGCGTGCCTTCTCGCCCACTAGAGGGCGCATCCCACCTCGTGGTCCTCAGTTCCATAACTAGCAAGGAAGCCATCCCCGGGGAGGCGGGCGGGTTGTGAGAATATATGCCTGCTGTCCCTGGATAACACCTGTTACGGTAAGTAACTGTGCTTTATCCCAGGACAAGCAGGCATGATATTCTCACATGTGGGTGACCTCCAAGCTAACCAAAACAGGGCAGGTGGGAGGATGGCAATTAGGAAAACAGATTTTGCAATACTGACTGGCCAAACCGGCCATCACTCCTGGATAGAGTGTCCAGACAGTAATGAGAGGTGAATGTATGAACCGAAGACCAAGTGGCAGCCTTACATATTTCCTCCATCGGAGTGGATCGGAGAAAGGCTATCGAAGCTGCCATTGCTCGGACCTTGTGCCCCGTGACTCGACCCGGGGGAGGAAGGCCAGCCTGAGCGTAGCAAAAGGAAATGCAAGCGGCCAACCAGTTAGACAGAGTGCGCTTGGAAACTGGATGCCCTAATCGATTGGGATCGAAGGACAAAAACAATTGAGGAACCTTCCGATGAGGCCTGGTGCGTTGAAGATAATATGCCAACGCCCTCTTACAGTCAAGCGTGTGAAGCGCCGTCTCGCCAGGATGGGAGTGGGGCTTCGGGAAGAACACAGGAAGGACAATGGACTGATTGATGTGGAAGTCCGAAACAACTTTAGGTAAAAACTTAGGATGGGTGCGGAGAACCACCTTGTCGTGATGAAAGACAGTGAAAGGAGGGTCCGCAACCAAGGCTTGCAACTCCCCAATCCGCCTGGCGGAGGTGAGGGCAATCAGAAACACCGCCTTCCAAGTCAGAAATTTCAAGGGGGACTTGTTGAGTGGCTCAAAGGGGGGTTTCATCAGTTGAGCCAGAACTACATTCAGGTTCCACACAACAGACGGAGGCTTAAGAGGGGGGCAAACCCTGAGTAACCCTTTCATGAAGCGTGTCACCAAGGGATGGAGTGACAGGGGGCGTCCCTCCAGAGGTTGGTGGAAAGCAGAAATCGCACTGAGATGAACCCGCACCGAAGTGGTTTTCAAGCCGGAGCGCGACAAATGAAATAAATATTCTAAAACCGAGGATACCGGAACTGATACCGGATCCAGGTGAAAAGACGAACACCAGGTGGAAAACCTGGTCCATTTCTGCGCATAGCAAAGCCTCGTCGAGATCTTGCGGGAGGCTTCCAACACCTCCTTCACCGATTGAGACAGGTCCGGAGGAGTCAGGGAACAAGAAACCAGGCTGTCAGGTGCAATGACTGCAGATTGGGATGTAACATGGATCCTTGACTCTGAGACAGCAGAGAAGGAGAGACAGGCAGGGGAAGAGGCTCCCTGGCACTGAGCTGGAGCAGCAGGGAGAACCAGTGCTGACGCGGCCACCGAGGTGCTATGAGAATCATCGTGGCCGTGGACGATTTTAGGTGTACCAACGTTCGCATGATCAGAGGGAACGGAGGGAATGCGTACAGGAACCTCCCTTCCCAGTCGAGTAGGAAGGCATCCGCTTCCAGACGGTCCTGCGAGTACATCCGAGAACAATATAGTGGTAGTTTGTGTGTCTCCGGAGAGGCAAACAGATCCACCTGTGGCGTTCCCCAGCGAGCGAAAACCTCGCGTAGAACTGCTGAGTGTAGAGTCCACTCGTGCGGTTGCAGAAGTCGACTGAGTTTGTCCGCCAGGCAATTCCGTTCTCCTTGGATGTAGACCGCCCGGAGGAAGATGTTCCGGGAGGCCGCCCACTCCCAGAGGCGAAGAGCTTCGGAGCAGAGGGGCCATGACCCCGTTCCTCCCTGCTTGTTCACATAATACATTGCCACCTGATTGTCCGTGCGGACGAGGACCACCTGGTCCTGCAATATGTGAACGAAGGCTCGAAGTGCTAGGAAGACGGCCCGCAGCTCTAGCACGTTGATGTGACACTGACGGTCTTCTGCCGACCACAGGCCCTGCGTGCGAAGACCGTCGAGGTGGGCTCCCCACGCGTACTCCGAGGAGTCCGTGGTCAGGACCTTGCGAAAAGGCGGAGTGCGGAACAATAGACCCATGGACAGATTTGAAGAGTCTGTCCACCAACGCAGCGATTTCCGCAAGGGCGGAGTCACCGAAATGAGGCGAGACACAGGGTCGCACTCCTGACGCCACTGGGACGCGAGGGTCCACTGAGGGATCCTCAGATGTAGCCTCGCAAACGGCGTGACATGTACCGTCGAGGCCATATGGCCCAGCAGCATCATCATGCGCTTGGCCGACACCTTCGACAGTTGAGAGACCTGGTGGCTCATCCGTACCAGGGCTTCCAACCGCTGGGTCGGCAGGTAGGAGCGTAGGCGCACCGTGTCCAGCACCGCACCTATGAATTGAAGAGACTGCGACGGCCTCAACTGAGACTTTGGAAAGTTTATCTCGAACCCGAGAGTTTGCAGGAAGGCAATAGACTGTCGGGTCGCTGAGATAACCCCCTCCCTGGTCGGGGCTTTGATGAGCCAATCGTCCAGGTAAGGGAACACGTGAAGTCCACGCGACCTGAGGGCTGCTGCAACCACCACCATGCACTTCGTGAATACTCGTGGGGACGCGGCCAGGCCGAAGGGCAGTACCCTGTACTGGAGGTGGAGGTCCCCCACCTGGAATCGTAAGAATCTTCGACAGGCGGGGTGCACCGGAACATGGGTGTATGCTTCCTTCAGGTCGAGGGAGCACATCCAGTCCCCTTCCTCCAAGAGGGGATACAGAACCGGGAGAGATAGCATTCGAAACTTCTCCCGGGCCAGGAATTTGTTGAGCTTCCTGAGGTCCAGTATGGGGCGCAGGTCCCCGGTCTTTTTTGGGACCAAGAAGTAGCGGGAGTAAAACCCCGTACCCCACTGGTCCTTGGGGACCGGCTCGACCGCCCGAAGCTTCAAGAGGGCTTTGGCTTCGGTTATAAGGGTCGGTAGCTGCGAACGGTTGCAGGGGACTAAACTTGGGGGACTGTCCGGCGGCGAGGACACAAAGTTGAGCGAGTAGCCCTCGGAGACGATCCGGAGCACCCAAGCGTCTGAGGTAATCCCGGTCCATGCCTCCCGGAAGGACCGAAGACGGCCCCCGATAGGAAGGGGTTCTTGTGAAAGTGCGGAGGGGAACCCGCCCCGTCCGCTCAGCCCGTCAAAAGGAAGGCGCTGGCTTAGAAGGGCCCTGCGCCGGGGCTTGGGGTTGTCCCCCTCTGCCTCGCTGAGACGGGCGTCTCGGAGGCGGTCTCGAGAAAGCCGGGGTCGACTTCTGAGGGTATCGGCGCGGCGGAGGCCGAAAGGGTTTCTGCGGCGGGGGCCTAGGTTTGGGGCGGACCAGGGATGCTAGAGAGCGCTCCTGTTCCGACAAGCGCTTGGTCGCCGCGTCCAATGACTCGTCGAATAACTCGGACCCCACACAAGGCAAGTCTGCCAGGCGTTCCTGCAGGTTTGGGTCCATGTCGAGGGTGCGAAGCCAGGCCAAGCGGCGCATGGCCACCGCGAGGGCCGACACCCTCGAAACCAGCTCAAAGGCGTCGTACACTGCATGGAATAGGTACAACCGCAATTGAGACAGGTTGGACATAAACTTGTCGAATCCTGCTCTTTGGGAGTCCGGTAACGAGTTTCGATATTGAGGAAGGTCCTTCACCATCCCACGCAGAAAGGAGGAGAAGGTGAAGGCGTAATTTAGAACCCTGGTGGCCATCAGGGAATTTGAATAGAGGCGACGGCCAAACTTGTCCAGGGTCCGCCCCTCCCTGCCTGGTGGAACCGCCGCAGAAACCCGTGAGGGCTGTGATTTTTTAAGAGCAGACTCCACCAGAAGAGACTGGTGTGAGAGCTGCGCCTTATCGAACCCTTTAGGGGGAATCGTCCTATACTTCGATTCCATTTTTGAAGGCACAGACGTGACTGTAAGAGGGTTTGACAAGTTCTTCAGCCAGGTTTGCAGAAGGACACTGTTGAGAGGGAGTCTAGGCACCTCCCTAGGAAGAGTGGGGAGGTCCTGTTCCTCCAAAAATTCTTTGGAATACCGAGAGCCTACCATCAGGTCAATCCCCAGGGCTTGGGCCATGTCCTGAACGAAGGATGAAAATGAGGACGGCCTAGTCTGGGGAGAGGGGGTTCTCGACCGCCCCGCCGAGGAGAGGGGGGAGGCCTCATGGGAATAATGAGGATCCCTAACCGATCCCGAATCCCAGGATCCCCTCTCGAGGGCCCTCGAGGGGGAAGGGGAAGTTATCCTCCTCGCAGAGCCCTTGGGTGAGGACCCCGGGGTTCGTGGGACACTCTCCCGTTTCCTCGGCGAGGTGGCCCGGGAAGACTTCCCATGGGGTGAGCGGAGGAGCCTCGGGTTGTCGAGGCGCAACTCCGACACCTGCAGTGCCTCGCCCCCGAACGACGAGGAACGGTCGCGCCGAGGCGAGCCTCGGGGCCGCTTAGACTTCCTCGATCGACGCCCCGTCCGAGGTCGCGTCGAGGGCGAGGCGTGTCTGGAAGACCCGGAGGAAGAGGAGGAAAGACGGCGCACTCTGCGCAACTTTTCTTTGGGCCTTACACTCCGCTCAGGGGGTTCCCCCGAGGTCGAGGTCCGGGGCGGGGGCCGAGACCGAGGTGAACGGGGCCCCAGTACCCGAGACCGAGGTCGCCGAGGCCGGGGCTCCCGAGGGAGCCGAGGCCGGGGCCTCCGAGACCGAAGGCGCCCAGGCCGAGGTTGAGGCCGCCGGAACCGCAGCACGCTGCAACACTTCCAGGGCTTCCGACAGCTCCGATGAGATCAGAGCTCGGAGGAGATCCTGGAAGGCCGGAATCCCCACGAAGGTGGGGAGTTCCGAGTCCGGGGCACACTCCCTGGAGGGCGACCTCGGTCTCGAGTATTCCCTCGGGGTGTGCGGAGTCGAGGTCCGATGCGGGGCCGGGGTCGACCCACCCGCCTTGGCCTGACTCGAGGATGGCTTCTTTGCTGAAGGGGATGGAACAGAGGACTTACCCGAAGCTTGCTTCACTGACGACGCCTTCGAGGAAGAGGGGCGAGGCGAGGCCGAGGCCCCCGAGGACGCCGAGGCCGAGGTCAAGGCCGGGGCCGAAGCCGAGGCCGACGTCGAGGCCTTAGGAGGTGCGTCGACGGCGAACAATTCGGCCATTCTTGCCTTACGGCGACGGAGGGCCCTGTTTTGGAAGGTAGCACAGCGATCACACGAGTCTGTCGGATGTTCGGGCCCAAGACAGACAATGCACCACCGGTGAGGGTCAGTGATGGAAAGCAGCCTCTCACACCGGCTGCACTTTTTGAATCCCGTAACAGGACGGGACATCCACGAAGAAAAAGAAGAAGGCCGGGAACGTACCGACGTCCCGCGGCCACGGCTTCCGGGAGCCCCCGGAGCCCGACGAAAAACGAAAGACTTTTTTTTTTTTTTTTTGAAAAGAAACGAAAGGAAAACAGCACCGCGAACTAATTCGAAGGGAAAAACAAACTAAACGCGGCAGCTAGAAGGCAAAAACACTGGAGCTCAGATCCACAGGGCTTTCTTGCTCCGCGGAAAAATTTGAACTGAGGACCACGAGGTGGGATGCGCCCTCTAGTGGGCGAGAAGGCACGCACATGCATGGTGCAGTGTGCAAACTTGAAACTTCAATCAAGTTTGCTTGAAAAGCTGTCCGCGCCGGGGCTCCGTAGATGACGTCACCCACATGTGAGAATATCATGCCTGCTTGTCCTGGGATAATCCATCCTTTCAGAAGTCCAGAACAGAAGAAATTAATTAATCATTGCTTCCAGATGAATGGCTGTAGAGAGATCTCTTAGAAAAGGAGCATTCTTAAGAGCTGTGCTGCATCTTCTTTCAAGAGGCTAAGCAATTTACCAGTTTAGTACTATGTTGGAAAATTGGACATTTCCATGAAATAGCTAAAAGCTAGCGTGCAAATGTTTACCTTTCAGCTGTACTTTAGTCTAAAACCTCTAAGGCTATCTCGGGACAGAGTCTATAAACATAATTTATAAGGGCCTCCAGCACTAAACACTCCAGTACTAAACACTTTCAGCAACCTCACACCACACTGCACAGATCTGAAAGACTCCCCAGACTAGTCTTTGGAGCACCTAGTCAGAGCTGGCTCAGGGGATTGTAGTGCTTTGAGCCAACTTTTGCATTGGTGCCCCCCACTTTGGCACCCCCTGCCCATGCAGCTCATTTTAAGCCAGCCAGCCTATCCACCCATATTAGCTACCAACCAACCAGCTCCTCCCTTTGCTCCTCTGCTGCAGATTTGTTCCAATTACTCTCTTCCTCTCTGTCTACATACCTCACCTTACCCCACTTGCTTCTGCTTCGGGACTGCTTTCGAACCACATCAGGATCAGCAATGAGAAAAAGAAAAAGGTGGTTGGTAGAGGGACAAACCAAGAAACTGATGAGGATACTAGCAGGATTACTATATAGTTCCTGATCATCAGGGACAGGATGAACTAGTCTTGGTTTTAGTTTTACTTCTATCATGCTAAATTGGAATAAAATCAGGATTGGCTCAGTCTATCCTTGATAACCTGGAGCTGCTTTCTACTTCTCACAACCACAGTGTTTGTCCAGCATTCCCATTTTGTCTTTCTTTCACTCCTTGCCATCCACCTGTCCAGCATCACCCCTCTCTCTCCCCTTCCCTCGTAACGTATCTTTCCTTCTCTCCCTTCCATCTATCTTTTAAACATCACTCCCTTTCTCCTCCTCCTCCATGTCCAGCATAGCCACTTTCCCTTCCCTCCCTCCTATTCATCATCAATTTTTCTCTCCCAACCACTTAGTCCAGTATTTATCTGAAATCTGTTCTCACTTACCTCTGATCCATCTAGTATCACCCCTTCCTTTTCCCCTTTCTTGCAGTCCAGCATTGCTACTATTTGGGTTTCTGCCAGGTAGTTGTAACCTGGATTGGCCATTGTTGGAAGGATACTGGGCTAGATGGACCATTGATTTAATCCAGTATGGCTTTTTCTTATGATTTACCTTCCCTCTTTCCTCCCCTCCCACTGATGTACCCATTTAGCATCAAGTGATCACCGGATGTTGTAGTTTAATATTAAGACATGTATAGAAAGAGTTCATTCAAAAGTGAAGGTTTTAGCCTAAAAAAAATTAACTTTGCTCAGATAGGGGCTTATGTGAAGGAGTTGACTAGAAGGGAACATCTGGAAATATTAAGAGAACAGTGGGAAAAACTAAAAGGAACTATTGGAAATGCAACAAACCATTTTGTATGGAATATAAGCAAAAGTAAGAGAAAATAAAGGCCACTTTGGTTCTCAAAAGTGGTAGCTGAAAAGGTAAGGAAAAAGAGATTAGCCGTCTTAAATAACAAAAAAATCACAGAAAGAGGAAGACAGGTAAAATATCTGGAAAAGTTAAGAGAAGCTGGTAGAGTAGTCAGGAAAGTAAAGAAATAACTGGAAGAAAAAATAGCCAACACGGTAAAACAGGAGACAAGTCATTTTTTTATATGTTTGTGGTAGGAGGAAGTGCAAAAGTGGAGTTGTGAGACTCAAAGGTGAAGGTGATAAAGATAAGGCTAAATTGCTTAATACCGTATTTTTTGCTCCATAAGATACCTTTTTCCCCCTAAAAGTATGTCTGTGAGTCTTATGGAGCAAATATTGCGTCACAGACTGTGATGTCACATATATGGTACCTTTTTTTTAACTTTTTAAATCCTGGTGGTCCAGCAGTGTATTGGCAGAAGCGAGGGATAAAAGGGACTCTCAGGGAATGCCATAGCAGAGAGATTAAATGAATTCTTTACCTTGCTGATGAAAATGTGGGGGAGCTACTGGTGCCAGAAATGGTATTCAATTATGATGAATCTGAGAAACTCATACAAATCTCTAACACTAGATGATGTAATGGGTCAATCTGACAAATTGAATAGTAGCAAATCGCCTGGACCAGATAGTATACATCCCAGAGTGCTGACAGAATTGAAAAATGAACCTGCAGAGCTATTGTTAGTAATTTTTCTAATACTATCCAGCCTAGTGCAAGAAGACTAGAGGGTGGTCAACATGATGCCGATTTTTTAAAAGGGTTCTAGAAGTGATCTGGAAAATTATAGACTGGTGAGTCTGACATCAATGCCAGGAAAAATGGTAGAGACTATTATAAAGAACAAATTGAAAGAACATATACATAAGCATGGATTAATGAGAGAAAGCCAACATGGATTAAGTCAAGAGAAATCATGCCTCACTAATCTACTGCATTTCTTTGAAGGGGTGAATGAAAATATAAGAACATAAGAACTGCCATCTCCGGATCAGACCTACGGTCCATTGAGTCCGGTGATCCACACACGCAGAGGCCCAGTCAGGTGTACACCTGATGTAGTTTTAGTCACCCATATCCCTCTATGCCTCTTGTAAGGAGATGTGCATCTAATTTGCTTTTGAATCCTAGAACGGTGGATTCCGCAATAACCTCCTCTGGGAGAGCATTCCAGGTGTCCACCACTCGCTGCGTGAAGCAGAACTTCCTGACATTTGTCCTGGACTTATCCCCCCTTAGCTTCAGTCCATATCCTCTTGCCGTGTTACGTTGGACATTGTAAATAAATTTTTTCCCTGCTCTATTTTGTCGATGCCTTTCAGTATTTTGAAAGTCTCAATCATATCCCCTCGCAGTCTCCTCTTCTCAAGGGAGACAGTCCCAGTTTCTTAAGTCATTCATCATATTCCAAGTTCTCCATACCATTTATTAGCCTCGTTACTCGTCTCTGCACCCTCTCCAGCAGTTTTATATTCTTCTTTAGGTTGGGAGACCAATGTTGGACACAGTATTACAAGTGTGGTCTGACTATTGCCCTATAAAGCGGCATTATAGCTTTCTCTGAACTACTCGTGATTCCTTTCTTTATCATGCCTAACATTCTATTTACTTTCTTTGCCGCCGCCGCACATTGTGCTGACGGCTTCAGGGTCCTATCTATCAGTACACCCAGGTCCTTTTCTTGTTCGCTCTTACCCAGAGTTGCACCTGACATTCTATACTCATATTCCTTGTTCTTACTGCGTAAATGCATCACTTTACACTTTTCCACATTAAACTTCATCTGCCATTTCTCCGTCCATTTCTCTAACTGACACAAGTCACTCTGGTGGAGTACCTCGCTATCCTTCTGCAATCTGATTGCCCGGCATAGCTTTGTGTCGTCAGCAAACTTGATGATCCCACTGGATGTTCCTTCTTCTAGGTCATTTATGAAAATATTAAATAAGATGGGCCCAAGTACCGAGCCCTGGGACACACCGCTAGTCACTTTCTCCCAGTCTGAGAACTTCCCATTTATGCCCACTCTCTGCTTTCTGTTCTCCAGCCATTTGCCTATCCATCTTAGTATATCTCCCTCTATTCCATGGCTTTGTAGTTTCCTGAGAAGTCTTTCATGTGGGACTTTGTTGAACGCTTTTTGGAAGTCCAAGTATATTATGTTCACCGGTTCTCCTTTATCAATTTGTTTGTTGGATAAAGGTGAGCCGATTGATATTGTGTATTTGGATTTTTAAAAGACATTTGACAAAGTACCTCATGAAAGACTTTTGAGGAAATTATAAAATCATGGGACAGAAGGTAATGTCCTATTATGGATTAAGAACTGGTTGAAAGACAAAGAACAGCAAGTAGGTTTAAATGGTCAATATTCTCAGTGGAGAAGGGTAAACAGTGGGGCTTCTAATAACTCATTCCACACTCACAAACATAAAGGGACTATAATAATCAAAAACTCCACTCTCCTTAGTACAAATCCTGTTCTCAAAAAAAGAGATTTTATTTTTTACTCCTCCACAATTGCATAATCTTAACCTTTTTCTTTGGCCAAAGAAAGAGGTTAAGATTGTGCAATTGTGAAGGAGTAAAAAATAAAATCTCTTTTTTTGAGAACAGGATTTGCACTAAGGGGAGTGGAGTTTTTAAAAGTGGGGTTTCCCAGGGGTCTGGGATGGGAATAACTAGTGAAATAGTTAAATTTGCTGATGACACAATGTTGATTAAAGTTGTTAAATCACAAGAGGACCTTGTGAGACTGGGAGATTGAACATCAAATTGGTAGATGACATTTAATGTGAGCAAGTGCAAAGAGATGCATGTGGGAAAGAGGAACCTGAACTATAGGTGTCACTGCCCAAGAAAAGGATCTAGGTGTCATTGTTGAGGATACATTGAAAACCTCAAATCAATGTTCGGTGGCAGCTAAGAAAACAAATATAATGTTAGGAATTATAAGGAAAGGAATGGAAAACAAAGATGAAAATATTATAATGCCCTTGTATCGCTCTATGGCATGGCTGCACCTTGAATACTATAAGCAGTTCTGGTCGCCATATCTCTAAAAGAAATAGTGGAATTAGAAAAGGTACAGAGAAGGGATTAGGGATTAGGAATTGGTTATTGGATAGAAACAGAGGGTCTGGTTAAATCCCATTACTCTCAATGGGATCTGTACTATGACCGGTGCTATTTAACTTATTTATAGATGATCTTGAAATTAGAATGACGTGTGAGGTGATTACATTTGCAGATGACACTAAAGATTTACTCAAAGATTTTGACCCGGGTTTTTTGAACATTACTGAATCATGGATCGAAAAAGATGACTTACTCACTCAAAATGAACTCTGTCCCCCAGGCTACCATGGTCTCTTCTCTCCCAGAATAAACCGGAAAGGAGGAGGTCTGGCTCTACTCTACAAATCATTCTTTAATGTCGAACTCCTCGAAAAGGGCAGCCATTCTTCCTTAGAATTCATGCTAGCTTCAATAAATGATGAACTTCATCCCCACCCATTAGGCATCCTGCTACTTTACCGCCCACCCACCCCCTGGAATAAATCCTCTGAACTTGTTCTTGAGACCATAACAAGGGCCTATCTAAAATTCCATAGACTACTGATCATTGGCGACATAAACCTTCACCTAGATGATAACACCAACAAGGACACAACTGATTTCAAAGACTTCCTCACTTCCCTAGGCTTCACTGCTCCTCCGCCCACCCCTACCCACGAAAAAGGGCACTCCCTTGACATCATCAGCTTTCTTGACCTGACTGAGCACAAAACTTCCACTGATGAGACCCGTTGGGAACATGTCCCCTGGTCTGATCACCTCCTAGGCTCTTTCTGCCTCCCTATCTTCATGTCAGCCCTTGGTACCCCAACCCGAGCCACAAACTCCATCACCTACCACAAAAAAATCACAAGTGAACTATTCTGGTCCCAGTTTCTCAACAAACTCCCTCCTCTTCCCAATCACACGGACCCAGACTCAAACTGGCACAACTGGGTGACTCTTTCCGAGACCATGTACTGTGCTCTTGCCCCTCTATCCACTAAACCCATCTCCTATTCTCATAAGGCTCCCTGGTATCTCCCATACCACAGGGAATTAAAACAGAAATGTCGAGCCCTGGAGCGAAAATGGAAAAAAATCGAAATCCCCTTCAGATAGACAATCCTGGAGAGACAACATCAAATTCTATAACTCCGTACTAAAAAAAGCTGGGAAGAATTTCTATGGAGATAAAATCTCCAAGTCAAAAAACCAAAACAGTACACTGTTCCACATCTGGCGTAACCTAACTTCTAAAAACAACTCCTCCTCCTCCCCCTCCATCCCATCTCCAAATGACCTAGCCAAATTTTTCAACGAGAAGATCACTACCATAAAGAGTTCGTTCCCCCCAGCTATCTCTTACAACTCTCTTCCTCCGAAAGACTACGACCCTATCCCTGCTGATAGATCATAGACTACTTTCGAACTCGTATCCGAATCCCAGATCTCTAAACTTTGCCTCAAACTTAAATCCTGCAAATGCATCCTAGATCCTTTCCCATCCTACCTTTATGAAAACATTCCTGTGCAGGCCATCTCTTCCCTTACTAGCCTTATAAATAAAGTTTTACTATCGGGCCTGTTCTCCACAGAAATGGGACACATTGCCTTATCCCCTCTTCTGAAAAAAGCCGATCTCAACCCTTCCTTACCATCGAACTACCGCCCAATAGCAAACATCCCTCTTTTAACAAAACTTCTAGAGACCATAGTCGCTACTCAGCTCTCCTCTTACCTAGAGAGATTCTCCATTCTCCAACACTACCAATACGGATTTAGGCCCAATTTCAGCACCGAGTCCCTCCTAATTTCCTTAATTTCAAAGGTGCAACAACTACACGCTCAAAACAAATTTGCTGTTCTTCTACAGTTCGATCTCTCTGCGGCTTTCGACGTCATGCACCATGACATACTAATTTACCAACTTTCTGAGATAGGAATAGACTCCTTTGTTCTAAAGTGGTTCTCAAACTTCCTTCGCTCTCATTCCTACAATGTCAACACAAAAGGCTCCAAATCTGCTCTGTGGACACCAACTTGTGGTGTCCCACAGGGTTCTCCCCTATCCCCTATTTTCTTCAACATGTATATGACCTCCCTGAAGCTCCTCAAACTATCCCCCCTTGAAACAATATACACATACACCGACGATATCCTTATCCTCCTCGAAACAGACCAGAACCTCACAAACCTCCAAGAGAACATCACTTCATGCATAATGAGACTTCACGCCTGGTCCCTCTCTGTACAGATGAAATTAAATGAATCAAAAACAAAATTACTCTGGCTCGGCCCAAAATTAGTATACCTGCTCACCGTCTTCACACTACCCACAGACCCTGCTCTGCCCCTAATCCCTCTATCCTTCATCGCCTCGACGCCTGCCACCACCAGATCCGCCCACAGACATAAACTATCCTTCCCCTCTCTACACGGCATCCTCCACGCAGGCAAACTGGGAAAATCCCTCCTCTCCAAAATCACGGGCCTTTGGAACGATCTCACTATCCCGCTGTGAAACCTGGACTCCCTCCAACTATTCCGAAAACAACTGAAAACCTGGCTTTTTTCTAACATATAACATTTCTTCTCCTGTTTATATCCCCGCTATCTGTATGCTCTTGTAAATCTTTCTCCTCTTTCTTCTTATATTTTTAAGCTTTGTAAACCGTGTCGAGCTCCACTTCCGTGAAGATGATGCGGTATATAAACTTAAGGCTTAGTTTAGTTTAGTTTAAACTGTTCAAAGTTGTTAAAACACATGCAGATTGTGAAAAATTGCAGGCAGACCTAGGAAATTGGAAGACTGGGCATCCAAATGGCAGATGAAATTTAATGTGGACAAATGCAAAGTGATGCACATTGGGAAAAATAACCTGAATCACAGTTACCAGATGCTAGGGTCCACCTTGGAGGTCAGCGCCAAAGAAAGAGATCTGGGTGTCATTGTAGACAATACGATGAAGCCTTCCACCCAATGTGTGGTGGCAGCCAAAAAAGCAAACAAGATACTAGGAATTATTTAAAAAATTGGATGGTTAATAAGACAAAGAATGTTATAATGCCTTTGTATTGTTCCATGGTGGGACCTCATCTGGAGTATTGTATTCAATTCTGATTGCCGTATCTCAAGAAAGATATAGCAGAATTAGAAAAGGTTGAAAGAGCTGCTACCAAGATGATAAAGGGGATGGGACTTCTCTCATATAAGGAAAGGCTAAAAAGGTCAGGGCTCTTCAACTTGGAAAAAATATGGCAGAAATCTACAAGAACCTGAGTGGTGTAGAATGGGAACAAGTGGATCGATTTTGTTACTCCATCAAATATTACAAGACACTCAAAGTTATAGGGAAATACTTTTAAAACCAATAGGAGGAAATATTTTTTTAGTGAATAATAAAAGTCTGGTAAGCATTGCCAGAGGTTGTGGTAAGAGTGGTTAACATAGCTGGTTTTAAGAATGGTTTGGTCAATTTCCAGGAGGAAAATCCCATAGTCAGTTATTGAGACAGACATGGGGGAAGCTACTCCTTGCTCTGGGTCGGTAATATGGAATGTTGCTACTATTTGGGTTTTTGTCAGGTACTAGTAAACTGGATTGGCTACCATGAGGATGGGCCACTGAGCTAGATGGACCATTGGTCTGACCCAGTAAGGTTATTCTTATGTTCTTATGATAAAAGGAATGGGATGACTTCTCTATGAGGAAAGGCTAAAGCAGCTACGGTTCTTCAGCTTGGAGAAGAGAAGGCTCAGGGGTGATATGATAGAGGTTTATAAAATACTAAGTGGTGTGGAAAGGATAGATGGCACTAGAAAAGGTTCAAAGAGGAGTGACCAAGATGATAAAGGGGATGGAACTGCTCTTGTATGAGGAAAGACTAAAGAGGTTAGTGCTGTTCAGCTTGGAAAAGAGACAGCTGAGAGGAGATATGATTGAAGTCTACAAATCCTGAGTGATGTAGAATGAGTACAAGTGGATTGATTTTTTTTACTGCATCAAGATTTACAAAGACAAGGGGACACTCGATAAAGTTACAGAGTAATACTTTTAAAACCAACTATTTTTTTACTTAGAGAATAGTTCTCTGGAATGTGTTGCCAGAGGATGTAATAAGAGCAGTTAATATAGCTGGTTTTAAAAAGTTTTGGACAAGTTCCTGGAGGAAAAGTCCATAGTCTGCAGTTGAGGCAGACATGGGAGAAGCCACTGCTTGCCCTGGATCGGTGGCATGGACTGCTGCTAATATTTGGATTTTTGCCAGATACTTCTGACTTGGAGAAAACTTAGATATGGCCACAGATGCAGTTCCTTGTGGTTGCCTGACCTTCCTTGCAAAGATCTAAGGGATCTGCACTGTATCTGTATCTCTCAACACACTTTTGCTTCTTTGGGCTAGCCAAAGACCCTTTTTCCCTCCCCCTTACTATATGGTTCTATAGCCAGGAAACCAAAGACAGGCAACAACCTTAGGGTTTGGGTTTTATACCAGTCCCAGTTTCCATCCAAAAGGGATCTTCTCCTACCACTATCTCACTGGTCATGAGAGCCCTCCCTTATTATGGAGACTGCAGGGGTACACACAGGTGACAGTATAACACTTTAGTAGAGTCACTGGAGGTCTCTGCTATCCTCCTTAAACAGAACCTTATGGGTCTCTATATTATGAAATAGAAATAGAGATATGGAAAAATGCTCAATTTGTCAATGATAAGGAACATGCTGTGAGATGCTGAATTTCTAAATGTTAAGGCTCTGGAACCAAGGACGATTGTTAGAAGCCCTAAAAAGGAATTCCCTTTTCTAATCACCAAACAGTATGGCTGACCAATGATTTGTTCTTCTTGAGTGCAAAATAGATACTGTAATAGTGCCATTTTTAAATTATGGTGCAGAAAACAAAAGCTTTAAACATTTTTAGCGCACTAATTTCAGAATAAAGGAAATTCTAGGGTGATATACATGACCTCTGAAGGAAGGAAGAACAGCCACACAACAGCAGGAGACTTCAGAAAACCAAATAGAAAGCAGCAGTTGCAGCTCTATAGTTCAGCAATTTAATTGCTCTCAGCAGGTCATTTGCTAACCATGCACAAGATGCAAGAAAGCCAATGGGATACAGGTTAAAAAGAAACTAGAAAGTTTGGAGCTAGTTATGCTGCAGGTGCTGTGACATACCTGTACTCAGCATGATCAAATATGCTTGTTCAGCGACAGCCGAGATATCAGTGGTTTTACATATCCTTTGCATAAGGGTAGAGATATTTTAAATCCTAATTGAATACACTCTCAGTAGAGAAAAATCTAGATGCCAATTGAATGTTTTCTCATAACATTTACTCTTGAATTGACAGCAATAACTCTAGTTCCCAAGTGAACATTCCCCCCCCCAGTATATTAGCATGTAGATGTATGCACACAGTATTATCTTTGAATGAAAATGTAACCGTGAAAACAACTTTGGCAGTGTAGAAAGTTAATTAAAAAAAATAATAATAAAAGCAGTGAGAATTATTGCAAATAAAGTTAATGGTAGAATTCTGGGAGTCATACAATACAAATGTTATTTAAAATTTCCAATTTTTCTGTAATGTTCTGCATTTCAGACTTTTCTGTGGGAAAGTTACTACTGTTTATGATTTCTATAGTGCTACCAGATGCACGCAGCACTGTACATTAAGTTAACCAAGAACTATACCGTTTAATGTTTTTAAAAGCTAGAATTGATCATCCCATACATAAATTTAAATATTCCATAGGTTGGAAAAGAAGTGACATGCAAGATTTTTATCAATGTTAATAGGGAACGTAAGTCTAAAATAGTTTCTCAAGAGAAGTGATATAGAGAGTATTTTAAAAGCACAGATTTATTTCATAATCTGAGGAAGTGAAGAATCTATATTTTTAATTCTTAATGGGCATAACTAATAGGCAGACTGGATGGACCGTTCAGGTCTTTAACTGCTGTCATTTTCTATGTTACTATATAACAAGATAAGCAAGGTAATCTAATTTTCACATATCATGAAAACATTCCCTGGGATACCAAGTCTGTAGCAAGTAGCAATTTTTTTTTTTTTTTTTAAATGCTGGGTACTGCAGGCAAAAAAAATTCTGGATATTCAGTTGCAGTATCCAGATGGCGGCTGCTGCTGAATATTCAGACAGAGTAGTGAATTGAAGCATTATCCAGATAGCTATGATATTCAGCCATTATCCTAACAGCTTAACCAGATAGATTCAGGACATCTTTATCACTATCCTAAGCTAGCGTTATTCAGAAATGTGGAACACGTTTATTTTTCTGGCTTGCCCTAATCCTGCCCCAAACACACCCAATCATGTCCCCTTTATCATGTGCACATTTTTCAGTTTTAGATATGTATATCCAAGTTTTGTAAAACTAGGGGCTCCTTTTACTAAGCTGCGTTAGGGCTTTAATGCGCAGAATAGCACGTGCTAAATTGCCATGCGCGCTAGACCTTAATGCCAGATATTGAGCTGGTGTTAGTTCTAGCCACGTAGCGTGGGTTTAGCGCGCGCTAAAATGCTGCGTGTGGTAAAAATGCTAACGGAGCTTAGTAAAAGGAGCCCTAGGATTCAGGAGCCATTAAGATGTGCTATTTTACCATTAACTCATGCTATTTTAGCATAGGTCCCATGTTATGCAATGAGACTTAACGTTACCTGAATTATTAGTAATTAACATGTCTTAATAGTAGCCCACATTGATAATTTCCCCATAGACATTTATACGATAAAAACGTCTAAATACTAGTTTATGCACAGTTAAAAAGCAAATAACGTTTCTGAAATAAAAATGTTCTCTGAGGGCAGTAGGCATATGTTCTCACATGTGGGTGACATTATCATGGAACTCAGTAAGACATTGTACTGTCACTTTAAATATTTAGGCAATGCCTATACCATGCATGTGCCGTGCATGTTACAAAAATTTATACATGCTATAAAGAATTATATATGCTACATAAAGTTATCAAATTGTGCATACAGTCTGAGATAATATCAAAGACAGCAGCTGACCATTAATATTGCTCTCTCCCCATCCATTTCTTTGCTGTGTTGCTTTCCCAGCCCATATCCAGGTTGACCCCTTTCTTTTCTTCTTTTTGCCTGCATCCTTCATCAATCACCTCCCCCCTCTCATTTCCAGATTCTCCCGTCTCTTTTTCCTTTTCATCAGCATACCATGGTAAGCAGCCCCACTGCGTCTCATCTTGCTCCATCATCACTCATTCAGGTATCTCCCCTACTTCCCCCTCCTTCTTTTTAGTTCAAGCTGATATTGCTTTCTCTTTCCTGCCCTCCTTTCCCTTCGCACTCTTGTGAATCTGGCATCCCTCCATGCCTCCTTACCCACCTCCCGTCCACCTGATGCTCTTCCTGCACAGCCAAACTCAACTTTCTATTTCTTTGCCCTCTTTACCCTTCCCACTTCACAAGTCCACCATCTCTCCCTCCCTCCCTGCCTACTTACCCAATGCTCTTACAAATGATCATCTTCCCGGCAGTGATTCAGCCAGGCTTTCTCCGATGAGCCCTAGGGATCTTTCCTCCTGTTGCTGCAAAGAAGGGACACTCAGGAAAGACCGCTGGGTTTGGCCAGAGAAAGCCCGGCGAATTGCTGCCAGGAAGATGATAGTTTGTAAGAGCATTGAGTAGTCAGCAGGCGAGGATGGTGGACTTGTGAAGTGGGGAGGGATGGGAGGGCAGGGAAATAGGAAGTTGAGTTTCATTGCATGAGCTGCACTTTCCAAGTGAGTAGTTTGAGAGAGCAAGATGTAAGTGGTTCAAAGGAAGATTTCATAAGAGCAGAAAGAACCACATTAAGGTCCCAAACCAAAAGAGGTTTTATGAGGCTACTAAAGAGGTCTGTTGTCCAGGCAGGAATGAAATATACTGATAGCACTGAGAGAAACTCTAAATTGGATTTTAGACCAAAATTAGAGAAGTAGAGAAGGTAGTCAAGGATGGACAGAAACAGATATGAGACGGGTTCCAGAGAACATAATGCACACCAGGAAAGAAACGTATCCATTTGATGTGATAACAGTTCTGAGTGGAAGGTTTCTTAGATGCTTCAATGACAGCGGATACTACAGCTGAGACACAGAAAGCTGATTGGTGAAAGAAACCATATTGTAAGTGTTAACAAGCCGGGGTTGGGATGAAATAGGGACCCTTCGTTCTAAGTTAGCCATGTGGAAAATGGTTGCAATTTCCACAAGAATTCTAGGAGTGGAAACCAAACCTGGCATAGTCAAAGGGGTCTATGAGGAACATGGTGCCCCAATCTTAGTAAAATTTGAGTATTTTTCCTATAAGAGGGATTGGAAGAAATGCATAAAAGAACTTGTTCCCCCAATGAAGTAGAAAGGTGTCTGATGCAATGTGACTGGGGGCAAAGAGTCTGGTACAGAATTGTGGAAATTTGCTGTTCTGAGGGGAAGCAAAGAGGTCTATGTCCAGTGTTCCCCATCGAGATAAAATTGGATAAAAGACTTTTCATGCTGGGGACCATTCGTGAGGCTGAAGAAGCCTGCTCAACTTGGCTGCCAACACTTGCTTCCTCTCAAAGTAAACTGCCCTGAGAAGTAACCCACAAGCAGTGGCCCAATTCTAAATCTCATTTGCCTCTAAAGGGGATAAGATCCCATGCCTCTTTGTTTGTCAAATAGAACAAAGCAACTTCGAGTACTACCTGTTGAAGAAGGCAGTCCTAGAATGCTTTGAGAGTGTTCGCAGCTCTAGAAAATTGATATGGAGGGTTTGTTCATAATGAGACCACACACCCACACACCCTGTGTGGAGACTGTCTACATGAGCTCCCCAATCTATCATAAAAGCATCTTTGGTTAAACATTTTTGGTGGGGGAAGCGGCTGAAAATGGAGACACAGATAAGATTTTGTGCTAACATCCACCATTGGAGAGAGTGCTGTAGATATGGGGTGACCTGAACTGGAGCAGAGAGAGATCTTACGGCTTGGGAGCATTGTGTTGATAAGGTCCACTGTGGAATTCTGAAATGAAGGCAAGTAAATGGGGTCACATGAATCACTGATGCCATGTGACTGAGAAGGCTTAACATCTGTCATGCAGAAGTGCATTTGAGGGTGGAGACTGTCGGCCCTCTGCTAAGGTAGAAAAGCCCAACCTTGAATGGTATTCAAGAATGATCCTATGAACTCCAAGTTTGTGACTTTTGGTAGTTGATGGCAAACACTAGAAACTTGAGGAAACATACTGTTGATGTTATGGATGAGATGCTTGCGATTAAGCAGTCTTGATCAATCAGTCATCCAAGTAAGGAAATACGTGAAACCCTCCTAAGTGAATGGTTGCTGCAACTATCACTAGGCATTTTATGAACATATGAGGAACACAGGCTAGTCCTAAGGGCAAGATCTTGTACTGGAAGTTTTAGGGACTACGTGGAAGTGGGGATACTTCCTGTGAGCAGGTAGGATGGACATGTGAGTGTAGTCTTTTTTGAGATCTAGAGAGCAAAATCAATATCCTTTTGCTAGCAGGGGTAGAAGGGTTTCAGACCATGCAAAACTTCTCCTTAAGAAAAAATTTGTTTAATGCTCAAATAGGTCATAGGCCTCCAATTTCTATTTTTATCAGGAAATAATTGGAGTAGAGGCTCTGACCCCTCTCTTGAAGAACAAGTTCTATTGCATTTAGCTGGAGAAGGGCCAAGAGTTCCTGGTGAAGGAGGGTCTTCTGCAGGCTCTTTTGGTGGGTGGCTTGGAAGCTTTTTGATCAGCCCTGAGTAACAACTTGAAGCATCCACTGATCTGCTGTGATAAGAGTTCAATGTGGGTGAAAATAGAGAAATGTGCCTTTGATAGGGAGAATGGGAGATAGAATGAGGGGAACATTAGCAATGCTCTCTACAAAAAATAATCAAAAAGATGACTGCACTGAGAATGGGGTTGAGACTTTGTGTGTCTTTTGACAAGGGACACTGATCAACAGGTCTATAGGATGAAGAAAATAGCTGACTATAATGACAATGTGTAGTAGCAGTAGGAACATCTAGATGGAACAGAGTATATTCTAGAAGTCAGAGGTTTGAGGCTTAGATAAAGTGGTCATGATGTAGGTGTGTTTTTAAAATTTTATCAGCCGCTTCTTTAATCTTGTCTCTAAACAGATTATCACCCTTACAAGGAACATCTGAAAGGCGCTCCTTGACTCAAGTTTCTAGATCAGAGACCCTAAGCCAAATTAAACAGTGCATAGCAATTGCCACTGCAAATGTTCTAGAAGATACATGAAATGCATCAAATATGCCTCTAGCTAGGAACTTTCTCGTAGTGAACAAGTTCTTGGATAAGTATTGGAATTCATACTCTAAAGCTGAGAATACTCTGAAAGAATAGAACTGGTAGTCCATAATAATTCTACTGATGAGCATAGATAATTGAAAAATGCATTTACCAAAATAGTCTAATGTTCTGCTCTCCCTTCTTGGAGGAGCAGAATCATAAGATCTTGAACTGCATGAGCATTTTAGAGCAGATTCCATAACTAGAGAGTAATGTTGAAGTTGTGTTCTCTCAAACTCTGGACACTTTTGTATGCTATACAATGTATAAATTTTTTAGGAGCTATCTGGATTGATAGAGAGGTTTCCCATTTCTTAAATAGGGCATCTTTCAAGACCTTATGTAAAAGTACCTTGACACAGTCAATTGGTGGTGTTTTATAATAAAGAAGCTCAAAAAGCTAAGACTGAGGTTCTTCCTCCATCTCCATTTTAAAGGGAAGAGCTTGACCCATTTGCTTTGTAAAGCTAGTAAAGAATATGCTCTCTGGGGAAGACTTACGCCTTTGAGGTAAAAGAGAAGGATCAGAAGGTATGCCATAAGATTCTTATGCCTGTAAGCCTGTTTGAATGGTGACTGTATAATATTTTTGATTCACCTCCCCCATTTTTAACTTGTAAACTGCTTAGATTTTACTTTTGTTTATATTTGTAGTTTATCAAATAAACTAAACTTCTGTTGACAAAATTGGCAGAGCCTCATCTGAGTGGTTTGCAATATTAGTCAGAATCTTCAAAATTCTCTCTCCGAGGAGAATCTGGGTGTAGAGGAGCATCAAGGCAGGGGTTGATGCTCTGACACAAGAAATAACTCTTTTGTCAATGACAAAGCATGCCAAACCCTGATGCTCAACATTGAACAGTGTGCATAACCTTGTCCTTGATCAATGCCTCAATGCATCCTCAGGCTGGGCTGAGGCAGGCATGGATGCCTTTAAAGCCTGTGTAGGCAGCATCTGCAGTAGCCCTGAAAGCTCTTGTTGGAGCATAGCCGGATCTCCTCCTTAAGAGTCAGCATTTGCACTGGAACAGACTTTGGCATAGAGCAGTCTGAGTGCATGTTGTATGGAAGACTTCGATGTTGAGGCATACCTGGTAGGAAACATGATTTGAAGCAATGGAGATTGATGTACGATACATTAACCCTTACTATGCGTTGAGGAAGTAGACGCCTGGGATGATGTGCCATGCATAGAAGGGAAAGAATATTTATGCTTCTTAGCTTTTTGATATGCTATCCAACTGCCACATAGGTCTCTTATTTTCAAATGGGTGATTAAATATTAGATTGCGCTAGTAGAATGTACTTCAGTTTGCAAAGAGTTCAGAATTCTTCTGGAACAGAATGGATATAATCAAGAAGGGTATTACAACAAGAACAAAAGAAGTTATCCTGCCGCTGTACCGGGCAATGGTGCGTCCGCATCTTGAGTACTGCGTCCAGTATTGGTCACCATACCTTAAGAAGGATATGGCATTACTCGAGAGAGTTCAGAGGAGAGCGACACGACTGATTAAGGGGATGGAAAGTCTTTCATACGCTGAGAGATTGGAGAAACTGGGTCTCTTTTCCCTGGAGAAGAGAAGACTTAGAGGGGATATGATAGAGACTTACAAGATCATGAAGGGCATAAAGAGAGTAGAGAGGGACAGATTCTTCAAACTTTCAGAAAATAAAAAAACAAGAGGGCATTCGGAAAAGTTGAAAGGGGACAGATTCAAAATGAATGCTAGGAAGTTCTTCTTTACCCAACGTGTGGTGGACACCTGGAATGCGCTTCCAGAGGATGTTATAGGGCAGCGAACGGTACTGGGGTTTAAGAAAGGATTGGACAATTTCCTACTGGAAAAGGGGATAGAAGGGTATAGATAAAAGATTACACAGGTCCTGGACCTGATGGGCCGCCGCGTGAGCGGACTGCTGGGCGTGATGGACCTCAGGTCTGACCCAGCGGAGGCATTTCTTATGTTCTTATGATAGTAAAATACTGAATTATTTGAAGAAAATGATTCAGATTCTTCAAACTTATAGAAATATTAAGATATGAAAATGCCAGACCAGCATCACAATAAACAAAGGAGTTGATATTCAAAAATGATTTTTTTTTTTTGGGGGGGGGCTGCAGAATCACAAATTATCAGCCCTTGTGGTAAAAAAAACTAATGGCTCACAAACAATGTTACTCCATTTGGCTTGGAGCACTGGGCTGGCAAGCCATGGCCTGATGTTTCTGGGCCATCTCTTAAAAGGGCCAGCAATTTTTTAAAAAAGGCTTCCACATGTCCCCTCCCAATGGAAAAAACTTGTTGCAATCCCCCCTCCCAACCTGAAGGGCCCTTCCAAGGTGTGACCCCTCCCAGAAAGCCTGCCCACTGTCCTGAAAGCTCCTCCCTATCATAACTTAAATATAGGGTTAGTGTCATGGTATTCTCTCTAGGAGGTCATGCTACTAACTCTAGAGGATCATAGTTTCATATAAGAGTACAACACAAAATATTGGTCATTCAAGGATAGCCTCTGAATGCTGCCGAAGACTTGGATCTTCAGTACCTGGATACTAAGGGGCTCATAATCAAGAGAAATAAGTCTAAAAACCCATCCAAGTCGGCACTTGGATGACCTAAAAGTCAGGCCATCCAAGTGTCGATAATCAAAATGTTTTTTTAGATGTATCCAGGGATATTTTAGGCCTCTGAATGCCGTTGTGCGCCCAGAGCTCAAAGGGACGTTTTGAAGGAGTGGTGAGGGTAGCACGTGGGCCGACCTAGACTTAGTCGCACTGCAGGGATAATCTAAAGGTTGACGAAGCTGCCTGGATGTGATTTATATGTTGTGACTTAGGTGATCTAAAAACAGGTCTAAGTGGCCTAAACGTTTCCAAAGTGACCTGATAACCACTGCAGACACAAAAGTATAGACCCCCACACACTCCCCCAGTCATCACTGACTCTCTCACATTGCCATAAAAATTGGAATAAAAACATACATATGCCTCCGGAACATCAGCACCTGGCCTAGTAGAGCTGCATATAGGTGGATTAAATAGTCTGGGAGGGTGGGCTAGTGAGGACCCAGGCCCATAAGCAGTCTGGTAGAATATCCGAGCCCACCAAACCCACTCCCAAAACCCTACTCTACACTTCCCCCTCCGTATTCGCGGTTTCGGTTATTCGTGGTTTTTCATGTGCAGGCTCTACCCCCAAATTTACATCACAGAAAGTCGCTGCTCCCAGTGATGCACAGCAAAAATCAATCCTCCTAGCTATTCACAGAGAGAATTGATTCTCCCAGCGTTGTACAGAGAAAATCATGGCACTTTCTTCATAGGAACAGGTAAGGTTTTGTGTCTTTTTATAGAAAAACCGCAAACAACATATGTAAAGTTATTCGTGGTTTTTCTGTATTCGCAGCCATGCTGATCCCCTATCTCCGCGAATACAGAGGGGGAAGTGTACTGCCATATAGGCACCACCTGCAGCCATAAGGGCTATTGGGTTGTAGACATGTGGATATAGTGGGTTTTGGGAGTCTCAATATAAACTATAGAGGAGTTCTGGTGAGATGTTGATGTGCCAACTTTTTGTGAAGTTCACAGCAATGCCCTGTAAGATGCCACACTGATGTGTAGTCTTGTCTGGATGGCCAGTCCATCACATTGCTGGCCCCCTTCCACGGTTCATAGCGTTCATAACGCGGAAGACAAAGGCGCGCGCTGACAACTGAGCACAAGATGGAGGTGCGCTCCGAAGAAAAAGACTGTTTTTAGGGCTGCGACGGGGGGTTTTCTTGGGGAGCCCCCCCCCACTTTACTTAATACAGATAGCGGCGGCGTTGTGGGGGGTTTGGGAGGTTGTAACCCCCCACATTTTAGTGAAAACTTAACTTTTTCCCTAAAAACAGGGAAAAAGTTAAGTTTTCAGTAAAATGTGGGTGGTTACAACCCCCCAAACCCCCCACAATGCCCCCACAACGCGGCGCGATCTGTATAAAGTAAAGTGGGGGGTTTCCCCCCACACCCCCTGTCGTAGCCCCTTAAAACAGTCTTTTTCTTTGGTGCGCACCTCCGCGCTGCGCTCAGTTGTCTGCTCGCGCCTTTGTCCCGGTGCGCTTTTGACCTGACACCCCTTCCACGTCTAAAAGGTCTTGTTCTGTACGTTTGTGACTTGGACGAGTTTTTGAATGAGAATGTGATATAAAGATGGACGTACTGGTGGTCTGGGCGATCAAATGACTGGATGTACAGATGGAAGATTTTTGAAAAAAAAAAATAAATTTACTTTGGATGTATTTTTTGAGAATGGGCATTTTTCCACTGCCAAATTTGGGTGACTAGCACCCTACATCCAAATCGGACTTAGACGTATGTTTTAATTATGCCCCTCCATGGGCCTTAATATCCAGGTGTAATTTAGCTGGCAGCCATTAGTGGTTTTTGGGCTTGTTTGTTTTTTTAACACGGGCGTGGAAGCTAACCCCCTCTTTTATGAAACTGCAATAGCAGTTTCTAGTGTAAGGAGCTGCGCTGCTCCCAACGCTCATAGGAACTCAATGAGCGTTGGGAGCAGCGCAAGCCATTCAGTGCGGCGCTATCACAGTTTCATAAAAGGAGGCCTAAATTTCTGTTTTCAAAAATATTGAAAACAAAAACTTCTTTCCAATTTAACATATAAATTCTGTGTGCGCACATCGCCCCTCCCCTTCCCCCAACTACTATTGCTGTGGCCTGAAGAGAAGTCTTTTTTAAAACAAACTTTTTAATACAAATCTCATTCCAGTAGGGGCTGTGCATGCAATTACAATCGTCCTCTCCCTTGAGATCTGAGTGCATTCCAAGTTTTTTTTTTCTAGAATGAAAATTAAGGGCCTAATTTATCCAAAGGTTATCCTGTTTTGTGCCTGTGGGAAACATTCAGGGGTTCATTTTTTTGTTTCTATGCAAGATTAACTGTCACATTAAACAAAACAAGGATGTTATATTATGAATTGATAATGTAATCTTAAATCTGCAACTCAGAAGCAAAATGATGGCCGCTTCACTCTTTCATTTTGTCCGTTTTAGTCCAATCTCTAACCCAATTTCTTTACTTATAACTTAATAACTATTACACAGTAAATGAAGTGACAGTGCAATTCTGTAGCCAAAGGAACTTTAACAACAATATTATTAGCATTAATTTATATCACTAATCTTTAATGTTCTATTTGATGACAGAGCAAAGAGATAAAGACAGGCTGAAAAGTTTAACTGGAGGTCTTTACTGGCACAGAGATACTCAACAGGGCACTGAAAGATCTCCTAGTGCAGATTTCTCAAGCATTCCCATCTATATTCTCAAGAGCTTTTCTTGAGAAACAGCAGCATTCTAAAGGGACTTCCTGCCCCAAGCACCAAGGGCAACAAACCAGTTTTAAATTGATACTCTTCCAGCCAAAATTATGTACTTGTGCCAGATGGATTCTATTTGCTTTGTAAACTGTAACTGTGCTCGCTAGGAAAGACTGGGTTTGTAGTAAAGGGAGAATTTCATTCTCAAAGGCCAAATTAATTGGTCTGAAGGTGGAAAATATTCAACTATAATTACACAAAACTATTTTGTACTAATATTTTTATGTTCTGCAGTGAATATTTCAAGACTGCTTAACTAATGGACTTCCTGTTATAAATAACCCTTCTTAGTGTGCAAAAATGGGCATATTGATAACAGAAAGAACATGCAAACAATTTATTTTCTGGCATGTTTAGATAAATATTTACGATTTCACTATTTGTTTTTTTCAAATCTAAGCTCAGAGTGAGCTAAATTGTGAGCCCATTTGGACAGGGATATGAGCAGCACCTGAGGCAATGGAAGGTAACGTGATTGAGGTCACACAGAGTGTGGGAAAACAAGGATTTGAACTCTCATTTCCCTGATCACCATCTACTAGGCATGGACAGCTAAAAATGTCATGTCCTTTTTCTATTTTTCCTCGTTCCTACAAAAAGAGGAGTACAGTATGAGCCCCAAAAATCTCATTGGCAGCTTTCAAGTAGCCTGCTTAAGCACAAATGAGAGAAATAAATGAGGAAGGTATATTAAAATATACAAAACTTTGCAGATACTTGCATGATACTTGCAATGGTGCTTACAATGTGTTGTTTTCCTCTGCTAAGTGCAATTTGAAAAGCTTTTACATTGTGCTACAGGTAAATAAAATTACGTGAATAGTTTTCTATTCGGAAATTTTATTCACATAGAGGGGCCCCTTTTACTAAGCCGTGTTAAACGCTAACAAGCACTTAACTTAGGAAAAAATGTTCTAACACATGATGTACTAAAGCACATGGCCACTAACGCATTTCTGTGTCAGTTTTGCTATCTGCAAGAACTAAACTGGTTAATAAGTCCATAACACAGGAGCCCTTTGCACCTCCTAAATAGGAGACAGAAAGGCCTGGAATCTCTATAAAGCACCGATATCGGCGGCTGCCTACAAAGTGGCGGCCAATCACATGTCATTCATAGAATGGCTCCTCTGTGAAAACAGGCGCCAGAAATGTAGGCCTGGGTTTTCCAATCCCACATTTCCAGCACCTATCTTTGTGGTGAATCGTGCCTACGTAGGCGCTTTAGGCCACCGAATGACACTTCCGGCGTTAGCCATGCCCATAGTGGCATTCGGCGGCCTAAAGCGCTTTCATAGGCACAGTTCTAGTGTGTATTATTTAGGCACTGGTAGGCGTTTTAATAGTGCAACTTTTTGCCATTTTAAGTGGCATTTGTTACTTAACTTGGGCGCTGCATAAATTTAGGTGCCGTTTCTAGAATTTCCCCCTAAGTGCTTTCATGTAAATTTTTTTAAATGGCCATGCGCTAATGCTAACATTAGCACGTGGCCAGAAACTCAACACATAGAAAAATGCAATCCTACTAGGGAAATTATTTGCATATAATAAAATTTAAACTGCTTTAGTTGTACCTAGAAAGGCGGTATATCAAATACATTACCTAGCACAGCTTAGTAAAAGAGTCCCACAATTTAATGAATTCTTGCAATGCCAAATTAAGTAATACAGTTTATTAAATCTTAGGGTCATATTCTATAAATGGCGCCATACGTTAGGTGGTGAATGCCCTACCGCTGCCTAAATTAATTATTTTAATTGACTTTAATCGGCGTAGTAATTGAACCCATTGTTCAAAACCAATTAAAAACTTGTTTAAAAAAAGTAGGCGTCGGGAGACATCTACAATGCCCCATTTCTTTCTTTCTTTCTTTCACCCTGCCCCCTTCTTTCTTTCTCTCTCCATGCCCCCTTTCTTTCTCTATGTCTGTTTTTCTCTCTCTGTGTCCCCTTTCTTTCTTTCTGGCTTCCTCTCCCCCCCCCTTTCTTTCTCCCTGCCCTCCCCCATGCCACCGCCATTGGGAAACATGCTGCAGCCACCGCTGCCAGGGAAAGACTGCCACTGCCACTATCAGGAACAAGCAGGCACCGAGTTCTCCCTCCCTGCTTTTCTTCCCCTCAGAGCTGACCAACTCTCGCCGCCCGACGTCAATTTTAACGTCAGAGAGGACGTTCTGGGCCAGCCAGGCAGCGATTAGTTGGCCCGGAACGTCGTCTCCGAAGTCAGAATTGACGTTGGGTAGCGAGAGTTGGTCGGCCCCTCGGGGAAGAAAAGCAGGGAGGAAGAACTCGGTGCCGGCCTGTTCCCGATGGCGGCAGTGACAGCCTTTCCCCGGCGGCAGCTTATTCCCCGGTGGGTGGCCAGCTGTGCACCCCCTTGGGGAGTGCACCTGGGGCGGACCTCCCCCCCCTTGGTACGCCACTGGTGGCCAGCACCATTTTTTAGGCAGCTGCCGATTTAGGTGCTATTTACAGAATCTGGCCCTTAGGGTATAGCTAAACTAGAGAAAGGTTTTCATACCAAATTTTGCAACATGCTACACTTCTATGAGATGTAGCTTTTTTTTTTTTTTAAATTACTGTTGCAAAGTTTCACAGTTAAATTTTTCTACTATGCTTAACTGTATACACGTCCATGTAGAAAAAATTGTGTATGCAAATTATCTAACTGTACATAATTTTTCAATCTTTAGGATATATACTGGATTGAGTAAATGGATGTAATCAGTAATTCAAAATTCAACTATAAATAAGTCCACACTCTTAAAGATCAAAACCCAAGTCCTACAGCATTCTGATTGTCGGCTATTCAATGAATATTGGAAGAGGACTAAACCATTCTGATCTACTACTAGAAGAGCAAGTAAACAAACAAAGGGATCCTTTTACTAAGCTGCAGTAGCGTTTTTAGCGCGCGCTGCAGATTAACACGCACAGCCCCACGCGATATGTGGAAAAACTATCGCCAGCTCAATGGAGGCGTTAGTGTCTAGCATGCGCGCTAAAACCGCTAGCGCAGTTTAGTAAAAGGAGCCCAAAGAAATAAATGATCCCATTAAGGAAAGAATGTAGCATATACAAAAGACTGCCTTCATAAGCAAAAGATGACCCTAAAATTTTAAAGTCAAGAGAAACAATATAGAAAATAGAACGTTTTTGGCACCCAAACACTGAAAACATACCACTAATCAGATTAGGAACATACAAATGCTGCACTTGCCTCCTTCATGTGTCCAGCTGCTCAGCTGTGCTGTTCTCATAACCCGAAAGATGTGTCTGAAACCTCTTATTCATCAATCTGACAGTGCCCTGGCAAGATCTTTCACATAGATGAAGACCTCACAGTCCTTCACTGACACACATCGAGTTAATTGTATTAGTTTTGTTTTTATCTCACTTTTCACCACCATCACTTTTGATTTCATTAATAATGAGGACTTACTAACAAATACCTAAAAATATTTTGATCACACGCTGTAAATGGGTTTGTTTTTTTCATTTGCCAAATTTAACCTTGCATTTTTTTTCCAACTTGGCAATTATGTGATATTTTGAAAGTGTGTCAGTATGTGATTAAGCCTCTCTTTCTTTTGGCAACTAGTCACATTTTTCTGTCATATTTTATTATTTAAAATGATATGCAACAACAAAGAATGACAGGAATGGTTTTATATCCAAACACCAGAATTAAATTTGAACATAAATATATGCCACTGTTACTACAGACTTAGCTTCATGTAACCTCTGGTCCTTTTATCTTGTTTTACTAAAATAGGAACTTTGTAGATGTCAACTTGCCATGAAAGGTAATATTTTTCTGAATTCACCCTGGTGCTGACTTGGTTAAACTATATGCCAAATGTAGCCATTATACTGTAGTATCTTATGACTAAAAACACAATTCAAAGAGCATTAAAGTAGGAGTTTGTTTCACTGACTTACACAATAAATGATATACGTTAATTATAAAAGAACAATTACTGTACAGAAATATTAAAAAATAATTTTAGGAAAGCAAAAGAACTTGATTGTATGCTGTAAGCTTTTGCAGCCCTTCACCTATGACAGTTATTGCTGTAAAAGGAGCTTTTACAAAGTACTAGTGGTACTTACTGCCATCCATTTTGTAGGCAGTAAGGGCTGGATTCTGTAAACGGTGCCTAAATCAGCAGGTGCCTTGAAAAAAGGCGCCAGCCACATGTCAATTACGCTTAGGTGCTGTTTACAGAATCGTGTAATGGCACCTATCACAAAACTTAGGCACAGGTAATTTAGGCCAGGGTTTTACTGGACTACATTGTAGGCACCTAAGTTCTTTTGAGAATCACTGCTAGCGGCACCTGTCTCTATCTCTGCCCACATATGCGCCCATTTAGGGACTTGGGTATGATTGTATGTGATGATCCTAAGGTGGCTAAACAGGTTGAAAAGGTGACAGCGAAAGCTAGCAGGATGCTAGGGTGCATAGGGAGGGAGATATGGCCAGTAGGAAAAAGGAGGTATTGATGCCCCTGTATAAGACTGGTGAGACCTCATTTAGAATATTGTGCGTAATGCTGAAGACTGCATCTTCAAAAAGATATAAAAAGGATGGAGCCGGTCCAGAGGAAGGCTACTAAAATGGTACGTGCTCTTCATCATACAGCATATAGGGATAGACTTAAAGATCTCAATATGTATACTTTAGAGCAGTGGTCTCAAACACGCGGCCTGGGGGCCACATGCGGCCCGCCAGGTACTATTTTGAGGCCCTCAGTATGTCTATCATAATCACAAAAGTAAAATAAAACAGTTTCTTGATCATATGTCTCTTTAGCTACAAGATACAATATTATTATTAAGATTTAGACAAAAGGAAAGATTTATAAACTATAAAGAGTTTTACCTCATACAAAATTGTCAATTCTTTAATAAAACATGAACTATTTTTTCAGAGGCCCTCCCAAGTATCTACAAATCCAAAATGTGGCCCTGCAAAGGATTTGAGTTTGAGACCACTGCTTTAGAGGAAAGGCGGGAGAGGGGAGATATGATAGAGATGTTTAAATAACTATGTGGTGTAAATGCACACGAGTCGAGTCTCTTTCATTTAAAAGGAAACTCTGGAATGAGAGGGCATAGGATGAAGTCAAGAGGTGATAGGTTCAGGAGTAATCTAAGGAAATACTTTTTTACAGAAAGAGTGGCAGATGCATGGAACAGTCTCTCGGTAGAGGTTGTGGAGACAAAGACTGTGTCTGAATTCAAGAAAGCTCGGGATAGTCATGTGGGATCTCTTAGAGAGAGGAAAAGATAATGGTTAATATGGATGGGTAGACTGGATGGGCCATTTGGCCTTTATCTGCCATCATGTTTCTAGCTGCCTATCTTTTATAGAATGGGTAGGCACCTATCGACCCATTACATTTATTTTTCTAATTATGAGCTTGTTAAAGCTCGTTTAGGTAATTAATGTAGGCACCTAGCTTCTCTTAGAGAATCTGGCTGTTAGGACTCATGTGATAATCCTATGCTAACCAGTTAGTGTTTGGTAATGTATCTGCACTGATTAGGGTAGGAATGGCTCCCCTGACACCCGCTCCCCCCAAAATTTTTTAGTGCATGGATTGGCTTGTACTACATTGGCACTTACTGCAGGATGTCTGTGCACATCCTGTGGTACACCATTTTAAGCTGCATTAATGCAACTCAGTAAAATGACCGCTAAGTGATTTGTCTATCAACTTTGAAAAGTGACATGAGGGAGCTTTTGTCTATTTTTCTTGGCAGAAAAACTCATGCTCTTTGAAACTGGCTGGGGATCATCTGCACTGCAGTCTTCATGTCTTGCTACAGATAGTGCAAGAATTTAATGTATTTGGTTGGTGAATGAATTCCAACTACTTTGATCAATTGGTATTGAACCTCTTGTAACTCTGTTTAATTGATGTGAACCGCCTAGAACTCCCTGGGTATGGCGGTATACAAAAAATAAAAAAATAAAGTTATTAAGTACATTAAGGGGTCCTTTTATTAAGGCGCACTAGCCGTTTTAGTGCACGTTAAATATTAACGCATCCATACACTATAAAGGATGCATTAGCATTTAGCATGCGCTAATATTTAACGCACGCTAAAACAGCTAGCAGGCCTTAGTAAAAGGGCCTTTACAAAGGCACGCTACCCGTTTTAGCGCATGCTAAACGCTAACGCGTCCATAATGGATGTGTTAGCATTTAGCGTGCGCTAAAACGCCTTAGTAAAAGGACCCCTAAGAGTCAGTAGTTTTAAGTTAACCATTTCCTATTTTGGGGTAGTCTCAGTTATCTAAAGAGCTTTTCATATGATCACCCTCCTCCAGGGCCTCCCAGCTGAGTCCCATGGGGGTCACTCGCTAGGTAGACTAGACCTTCCCACATGTCCTCACCAAACTTCCCAATCTCCCATTCTTATCCCTGCTCACCTCCATACTGCATACACCCTATCCCCTCACCAACTTTGTTCTTAGTCCACTGCCACTCACTCCCATCCAAAACAATTTTGTAACCACATACATTCATCACACACTCCACCCATCCACTCTCCTATACCCAACTTCCCCCATAGTAACAAACAGATTTATAAAAATATTTCCTTTAAATCCCCAGTTCCTCCCAACTTTATCCACAAAATGCCCCCTAAGGATACCCAGTCCAATTACACTACTACCATTAGGCAAGTTTGTTGGGATAATCATAACATACCTTCTATATAGATTATTTTTTGATCTCCCAGCCACACCATATTTTTCTTCCCCTAGATAGGCACCTCACCCTGGTTAATAGATCATCTGGCTTCCCATGATCTCTCTATATATATCCAAGTAAGGTTGTAATGTAATGCACATGGTCGAAGCATCAAAAGTCCTAATGTTCAAAAACTCCCCTCCCAAAAAAAAAAATTAAAGAAATGTAAGAAATTCAAGATAAAGGTTCTAGCAGTCAGAAAAGATTCCCCTCCTCCCCCCTCCCCCAAGTCACATCTCTCTGAGATGCCTGTAAAGTGTAATTCAAGAAAGAGAATTATCAAAAGGTCTCTCCTGCAGCACAATATTTTAAAATTCTACTGGTCATGCTAGAGTATGTCTTATTTCTTCCATCACCTCACTGTGCTCTTCTGCCAGCATTTTCTCCATCAGCTGCCTGCACCATCAGTAATGGTCCATAAATGCTTTCACTGCATCCAATTCAGGGAATGTCACAGTGCAATTTTCATATGTCATTCGCACCTTATAATTTATGGCAAATCGGATCCCTCTACTGTGGAGAGATGTACAGTAGAGTGTAAGAATATGGCTGCTACCACTCTCACTCCCTAAACTCTAACTGTCTTTCCTTTCACATAGGCCACCATGATATTTTCTTTTTCTGCATAATTAAAGACACGTATCAACAGCCCTGCTCCTCTCCTCTTGGGACAACCTGATGCACTTGTTTCACCATGATGTATTCTTTTTCTCTGACCCAGATTACCCAGGCTCACAAAGGTCCATAGCTCACTGTCCTTAAATGACTCTAGTAGACCTGCTCTGTTCTTAAATGAACCCTAACTAACTGATTGCAAGGTATTTACTCTTTATAGAATTATAACATTTTGCACTATCTTTATATAAATTGTTCAATCAACAGCAGAGCTGAGGCTTGAAGTCACTGCTCAGCATTCTGTCATCACTTGATCCCCAACACAGCACTTTCTGAATTACTTTCTTTACCTTAGTCCATAAATACAAAAAGTCCAAGAGTTAAAATTGTTTTTGCAAGAAAAATTTTTTTTATTACTTCTGTTTTCCTTACAGCTTTTCCTACTGTAAAACATATAAATTATACTTTCTTAAAATTCTGTTATAAATGCAATTATATTATACTATTCATGCTAAAATATATTAAATGTTTCTAGGAACTCAATATCTGCAACCATCTATAAATCATGCAAATATAAAAGTAATAATATTTACTTTAAAAATAGAGAAATGTATAATCCACTGCAGATTAAATCCAATGCAGTATTTCTCAATTAGTGTGCAGTAAAACACTGGTATGTTGCCAGGCCTACAAATCTTTCAAAATATGCAAAACAGATAAAAATGAAGAAAATAGGAATAAAAACTAGTAAGTTAACTGTAAAGCACTGCAAGGCAGACCAAAAATAGAATTGGTAAAGAAGCTTGCAGTAGAGGTAAAAGCAACTTGTCAAGAGCATGCTAAAATACCTCAAATAAGCATATTTCTCCAAGGGAGTAGCATCTAAAGTGCTGTACTAGGATAGTTTTGTTTGAAGCTAGTGTGTCTATGTGTCAAGAGAAGCATATTGGTAATCTGATCCTGGACTGAATTCCCAAAATGGACTGAACCTAGAGCTAGATGCACTAAACAGGGTCATTAATACCGTGTGGGTCCTCAGCGATCCAATTTTTGGCCGATTCCAAAAGAACTATTGATGCACTAACAAGTTTGCATGCAAATGATTTATATGGAGGTTCGCTTTAATCCCTGTCACTCCCATCCAATGAATCGCTGTGAGAGTGACTCTCACACATGCGCAGAGCAGGCAGGGAAAGCCCGAACAGCTGAAAGGCAAGGGAAGCCCTGAAGCAGCCTCTTGGCACTCAGTTGTTCGAGGCAGCAAATCTTTTTTTTTGCAATGGACACAGATGTTGTGGGTATGTTACACATACACAATATCTGGTCTCATAAAAAAAAGAGCTATCCCCCCTCCGCTGATGATGGCCCTTCCTGACATCTCTCTGACTAACTGGCACCGGGGACTGCCCCCACCTCCGTGGCTGTGACCCTCTAGATAATCAAGTAGAAATTTTCAATGTTGAACCTGTTTATAATTTTGAAGATAAGGATATGGTTCAGTTTGAGTTGGGGAGGAATTAAGCCTCTTTGAAATGAAGTATGAGGTGTCTGAGGAGCCCAGTATGGATTGTATGGAGCTAAGTTAAAGGCTCACCTAAGTTAATGTCTGTTGAGAAAAGAAAGAAAAGAAAAATCCTGAAAGTATTGTTGTTTGCAATTAAGGAAGATAAAGCACAGAATTGCAAGAATTGATGTTTTGTGTCATGGCAGCAGGATTGTAGGCAGCCATGCAGTAACTTATGGGCCAGGAGCCATTTTGTGTTTGAATACTGCTGTGAAGAAGTTGTGTGTTTGGTGCCACTGTCCTTCTGATAAAAGACTCTTTGGTGGCTGTCATCATGTTGGGATCTGTTTGAGCATTATACCAACCTGAGCAATGGAATAAAAGTCTATTTTTGACTGTTTTGGTAACTTTGATTTTCTTTATTGCGTACCCTAAACCATCTACCATACCTTGCCTTCTGCTCGGCCAAGGTCTGTGTGCCCAGACAAGGCCTCTGGCGCCCAAGTCTGGGCGCGCCCGGTCATAAGAACTTAATTTAGATAATAATAATAACAACTTTATTTTTATATACCGCCATACCACAAACAGTTCTAAGCGGTTTACAAGGGAAGAGACTGTATACAGACATGATGAACAAACTCTTTGTTGAAGAGTTTTTAAAATACTGTATTTTTCGGTCTGTAAGACGCACCTACGTGTAGAGGAGGAAAAACCAAGAAAAAAAATTTGGATCAGAATTTTTTTTTCTTGGTTTTTCCTCCTCTACACGTAGGTGCGTCTGGTGCGTCTGTTGCTGGGTAGCCCGAAGCCTGCAGCCCCCTAGTACCTTTTTTAACTGGCGGTGGTCCAGCGCTATCTCCTGCTGGACGGCTGCCTTTCTCGCTGCAGAGTGGCGCATAAGGCAGAAGCGCAACCTTTGTGCTTCCTGACTGATCCCATGCCACTCCATGATTGGCTGCCGTCAGTTCTCGCGATTGACTGCCTTAAGTGCCGCTCTGCAGCGAGAAAGGCTGCCCTCCCACAGGAGACCGTGCTGGACAACCGTCAGTTAAAAAAGGTACTGGGGAGGGGTGGGGGAGGTGTATTCGCTCCATAAGACGCACCCACTTTTCCATCCCCTTTTTGGAGCGAAAAATACAGTAAACAACACTCTTCCATACCAGGGATAGGCAACACTAGTTCTAAAAGGGGTAATTTGGTAAAGTAGACAGCTACATTTAGGCACCAATTATTTTTATAAGTCTTTGGAATACTGGAATATATGTTCCTATGCCGCGAAGAAGGCAAACAGAATGTTGGGTATTATTAAGAAGGGTATTACGACCAGAATGAGAGAAGTCATCCTGCCATTGTATCGGGTAATGGTGCGCCCGCACCTGGAGTACTGTGTTCAGTATTGGTCACCGTACCTTAAGAAGGATATGGCAATACTTGAGAGGGTCCAGAGGAGAGCGACACGAATGATTAAGGGCATGGAAAACCTTTCATACACTGAAAGATTGGAGAGACTGTGGCTCTTCTCCCTGGAAAAGCGGAGACTCAGAGGAGACATGATAGAGATCTACAAGATCATGAAGGGCATAGAGAGAGTAGAGAGGGACAGATTCTTCAAACTTTCAAAACATAAAAGAACAAGAGGGCATTCGGGAAAGTTGGAAGGAGACAGATTCAAAATGAATGCTAGGAAGTTTTTCTTTACCCAGCGTGTGGTGGACACCTGGAATGCGCTTCCAGAGGACGTAATAGGACAGAGTACGGTACTGGAGTTCAAGAAAGGATTGGACAATTTCCTGCTGGAAAAAGGGATAGAGGGGTATAGATAGAGGGCTACTGCACAGGTCCTGGACCCTTTGGGCCGCCGCGTGAGCGGACTGCTGGGCACGATGGACCTCGGGTCTGACCCAGTGGAGGCATTGCTTATGTTCTTATGTATGTATGCTAAATATGCACCTGCTTGCTATTCTATGTGCATATCTTTTAACATTAGGAAAAGAATAAAAAGTTAAACAAAAAGTACCATAACGCCACTGCCACTCCATGGGGGGGAAAGGCAACTTGAGTATTAAGTGCAATTTGGGTTGCTGCATCTCAAATAAGATGCAGCAGAATTAAAAAAAGGTACTGAAAAGGGTGACCAAAATGATAAAGTGGATGGAATAATTCTTGTCCAAAAAAAAGGATAAAGAGGTTAAGACTTTTCAGCTGAGGGAAGAGGTCTATGAAATTCTCAGTGTAGTGAAACAGATAAACGTGAATTATTTATTTTTCATTATTAAGCATTTCCTTAAACTCCCAAACTCATTTACAATAGAAAATATCCACCACCACTCCACCCAGCCTACTTGAAAATCACAAAAATAGGTACATCCTAAAATCTATACATTCTGAACTAGCTCATGGATAATTCCAACCCATTGACACATTAGCTTTCTCCCTTCACATAGTACTGTATATAACAATTTTGACAGTGACACTATTTAGGGGGGAATTCATGAAAGTGCGTTAAACACATTAGCATGTACTAACTGCTAAAAACACCCATTATATTATAGGCAGTTTTAGTGGTTAGTGTGTGCTAACCTTCTTAAAGCCCTTTCATGAATTTCCCCCTTAATGTAAATGATTGCCTAAACAACCATGACTAACTTAGGTAGTGCTAAGTGATTTGCAAAATTCTCAGTGGTAACAGTTAATGTCTGGTAAAGTGCAAAGCATATTCCAAGCTCATGTTCCACTATGCAGTTAAAATGAGAATTAGCACATACCAAGCTACCGCATTAACTTTTGGTGCAGTCATGTGGTTAATAGCATGCGATAATTCCTGTGTAACACGTTTAATATACTTTATAGTCCCCCCTAGTTACTGCAAAAAAATTCTACTTCATAGTAGCAGAAAAAAAATATGTAAAGATATAGGAAAGCTAATTTTGTTATAGGCCACCCAATTATGTGAATAAATTACATCAATTTCATAATGTGCACTTTTTCCTTTTGAAAATTACCTTATAAAAAATATCCACATGCATTTACATCTGCTTGTTATTTTCATTCTCTAATTATATACATGCTCCTGGGAGTCCTCCTCAAAATGCTGCTAGAGGTATATTTGTTGTGGATCATAAGAATATAAGAGTTGTCATACTGGGACAGACCAAAGGTCCATCATGCCCAGTATCCTGTTTCCCATGTCACAATTACCCTGCAAGATCTCAAACAATAAAATCAATTTTATGCTGCTTATCCTAGAAATAAGCAGTGGATTTTCCCAAGTTCATCTTAATAATGGCTTATAGACATCAAGGAAGTTATCCAAACCTTTTTTAAACCGTGCTAAGCTAACTGCTTTCACCACATTCTCTGGCAATAAATTCCAGAGTTTAATTACACATTGAGTGAAGAAATATTTTCTCTGGTGTTAAATCTACTACTTAATAGCTTCATTGCATGCCCCCTAATCCTAGTACCGTATTTTCGCGGATATAACGCGCACCATTGTAAAACGCGCACAGGGGTATAGCGCGCAGAAATCACGATGATATGTACAAAAACTTTTCTATACCGCGCTCAGGCATATAACGCGCATGCTGCCCGACTCTCCTTTCGCCCGCCCTGACTTTCCGTGCGCTGTCCCGACTCTCCGTTCACCCCCCCTGACTTCCGTGCACTGTCCTCCCTTGAAGTCCTGTCCCCCCTTGAAGGTCTGTCCCCATCCTGAAAGCCTGATGCCCCCCCCCGACGTCCGATACATCCCCCCCCCGGCAGGACCACTCGCACCCTCACCCCGAAGGACCGCCGACTCCCCAACAATATCGGGCCAGGAGGGAGCCCAAACCCTCCTGGCCACGGCGACCCCCTAACCCCACCCCGCACTACATTACGGGCAGGAGGGATCCCAGGCCCTCCTGCCCTCGACGCAAACCCCCTCCCCCCAACGACCGCCCCCCCCCCCAAGAACCTCCGCCCGTCCCCCAGCCGCCCCGCGACCCCCCTGGCCGACCCCCACGACACCCCCACCCGCCTTCCCCGTACCTTTGTGTAGTTGGGCCAGAAGGGAGCCCAAACCCTCCTGGCCACGGCGACCCCCTAACCCCACCCCGCACTACATTACGGGCAGGAGGGATCCCAGGCCCTCCTGCCCTCGACGCAAACCCCCCTCCCCCCCAGCCGACCCGCGACCCCCCTGGCCGACCCCCACGACCCCCCCACCCCCCTTCCCCGTACCTTTGGAAGTTGGCCGGACAGACGGGAGCCAAACCCGCCTGTCCGGTAGGCAGCCAACGAAGGAATGAGGCCGGATTGGCCCATCCGTCCTAAAGCTCCGCCTACTGGTGGGGCCTAAGGCGCGTGGGCCAATCAGAATAGGCCCTGGAGCCTTAGGTCCCACCTGGGGGCGCGGCCTGAGACACATGGTCGGGTTTGGCCCATGTGCCTCAGGCCGCGCCCCCAGGTGGGACCTAAGGCTCCAGGGCCTATTCTGATTGGCCCACGCGCCTTAGGCCCCACCAGTAGGCGGAGCTTTAGGACGGATGGGCCAATCCGGCCTCATTCCTTCGTTGGCTGCCTGCCGGACAGGCGGGTTTGGCTCCCGTCTGTCCGGCCAACTTCCAAAGGTACGGGGAAGGGGGGTGGGGGGGTCGTGGGGGTCGGCCAGGGGGGTCGCGGGTCGGCTGGGGGGGAGGGGGGTTTGCGTCGAGGGCAGGAGGGCCTGGGATCCCTCCTGCCCGTAATGTAGTGCGGGGTGGGGTTAGGGGGTCGCCGTGGCCAGGAGGGTTTGGGCTCCCTTCTGGCCCAACTACACAAAGGTACGGGGAAGGCGGGTGGGGGTGTCGTGGGGGTCGGCCAGGGGGGTCGCGGGTCGGCTGGGGGACGGGCGGAGGTTCTTGGGGGGGGCGGTCGTTGGGGGGAGGGGGTTTGCGTCGAGGGCAGGAGGGCCTGGGATCCCTCCTGCCCGTAATGTAGTGCGGGGTGGGGTTAGGGGGTCGCCGTGGCCAGGAGGGTTTGGGCTCCCTCCTGGCCCGATATTGTTGGGGAGTCGGCGGTCCTTCGGGGTGAGGGTGCGAGTGGTCCTGCCGGGGGGGGGGATGTATCGGACGTCGGGGAGGCGGCCGGGCAAGAGGGCTTGGGCTCCCTCTTGCTCCGATCGTGGATGCGGGTGCGGGTGGGAGCGCGTGCGAGCGGGTCGTTCGGGGTGGGGGTGCGAGCGGTCCTGCTGGGGGGGGTGAATCGGGCGTCGGGCGGGGTGGGAACTATGTTTAAAAACTTTTGTATACCGCGCTCAGGCATATAACGCGCGAGGGGTATGCGCGGTACGTAAAATCACGTATAACGCGCGCGTTATATCCGCGAAAATACGGTAGTTTTGGTAAAACAAGCAATTCACATCTACCAGTTCCATTCCACTCATCCCTCTAATTTTTCATTATTGATCAAGGTCAATTTTCAGAAAGCCAGTTATCAAGCATAAATAGATTTGAAAATTGTGTATGTGTGTTTTGGTATTCTGCTACTAATTTGGGTTTCTGTACACCACCTTGGTGTCTTGTGACAAGAGTAGTATAACAAATGGCAAGAAATGAAATAAAATAAATACGTGGAGGGGCATAATAAAAAAAAGCAAACTTCTAAGTACCCTTTTAGCCTAGGCCCTAAACGCTGAAAGCAGAACTAAGGAAAATGTCCATTCTCAAAAAAAATGTCCAAAAGCATTTTTTTTATTTTTATAATGGTCTGCCTCTACATTCAGCTGTTTAAACGCCCAGACCACCACTACGTCTACACTAACAACATATAATCAACCAAAAATAAGCCTAAGTCCCAAAAGCCCAACACAAAAGCTGGATTCTGTAACCGGTTACAAAATCCACCCCCCAGCAACAATCGCAGCAGGAGAGATAGCCAATCTCTCCTGCCGCGATCCATTCCCCCCCCCCTCCCGATCGGACAGGAGGGAACCCAGGCCCTCCTGCCTGGCAACTCTACACCCCTCCTGACCCGATCGGGGCAGGAGGGAGCCCAAGCCCTTCTGCCCCTGCGAGCCACGACCTCCCCGACAACATTGGGGCAAGAGGGAGCCCAAGCCCTCCTGCCCTGGCGAAACCCCCTACCCCCTCTAAGATACGGGCAGGAGGGATCCCAGGCCCTCCTGCCCTCGTCGCACCCCCCCCCATGATCACCCCCCCGAACCCCCACTCGGACCCTCGAACCCCGCAGACCCCCCACCCCTGACCTCCCCACCCCAGGTTCCTTAAGAAAGTTGGCCAGATGGACGGGTCTCAAACACGTCCGTCCGGTAGGCCCGCCATCCTCAGAATAGCCTGAGGCACCTGGGCCAACCAGAATAGGCCCAGTTGCCTTAGACCCCCTCCTGAGGGCGGGGCTTGAGGCGCCTGGGCCAATCAGGCCCTAAGGCCTGCTATTCTGATAAGTGCCGACTAGGCAACCTGTCAAAAAGTTTGGTTACACCTGCTGTACAACTAAGTGTAGGTCGCCTACCTCCCCCTCCCAGTTCCGCCCTTTCCCCTCCTCTAAAAACATCTCTTTTCACTCTATGCATTTAGAAGCAGGGGAAAGACCTAAGCTGGTTTTAGATACATCTAAAACCAGCTTTGGTTATGGGTAATTGGACGATCAGGGCACTTTTTAGACTTTTTAAAAAATTATTATTATGAGCCCCATATTGTTTTCTGATGCTGCACTGCACTTTTTACATCTTTGCACAGAGGTCAAACATAACAAATGAAGGATAAAGGAGTGACAAGAAACAAAATGAAAAACTGAATAGTAATAGGTGAAGAATTTATAGTACAATAAGCAATACCAAAGATATTATAATAAAATGATGGCTGGGCCATGTTGGCCTATCTGCTGTTATTTACTGTACTACATTCTGAAAAGCCTTGGTTCTGGTTTTCTCTACTTGCAGCAAGTGCACAGTGCTCCCTTCTACAATATAAGGTTACTGGATTATAAATCTACATATGATACAAAAACATTCTCTTAGCTGCCCCGTTTCTGCACAGTTTCCAATGCAGTGTACTGCGCACACATTACTTTCCCACTCTGCTCTCCTAGTACATGACTTCCATAGCATTTAAACTACAAAACTCATAGCCTTGGGTATGTCCCTCTGCACATCCAAATTTTCATATCCCCTACCTGTAATAGTTTACAAATTATCCAAGACAAGGAACACACAGCCACATAAACCATAAAGTCTGATAAGCTTCTGTTCAGATATAGCAAGACTAAAAATATATAAAACAATCCTTGATGGCTTTCCATTACTTGCCTTCAAAAACATATTGGGGGTCCTCATTCTAAACTTTAGTTTTACATCTGTCTAACTCCTTCCCTATTATCTCGGCAAATATATGTCTTTTTTTCTTACGCCAAGGCCTCTGCTTGATAGGATCCATTTAATCTTTGTGCTTTGCTTTTTTCTTTCTTTTAATCTATGTTCAACTTGGCCACCTTTATCTTCAGTGTCATCATTATTTGCAAAGGACTCACAAATATTAAAGGTAATTTTGAATTTTCCTATGACGTGTGCTTTTAGGGCTCCTTTTACAAAGGTGCGTTAGGCCTTAATGCGCGGAATAGCGTGCGCTAGCTGCTACCGCTTCCTCTTGAGCAGGCGGTAGTTTTTTGGGTAAATCCGGTGCGTGCGCTAAAGACGCTAGCGCACCTTTGTAAAAGAAGCCCTTAGATTTGAAAATTCAGTAGGTGTGCAAAACACAGGCATGTTTCCACTCCCATATTTTACACTCTGCATGGAAGCATGATCAACTGCATAGAAATTTGAAACTGAAATTGCTACCCATGCTTCCATTCCAGTATGAATTTTTTTGTTGATATGCCAAAATGTTTTTTGCCCACATATAGTGGAATGAGGAAGATTTTTAAAATACATTTTTACACAAATAAATACCTATTTATCCACATTAACCCACAAATTCTATATATGACACTGAGTTCCATGTGCCTATTTGGGTGTGTGTGCAATTAGGGCAATTATCAGATTTCATTTATATTTATGCAAGTAAATTTAGGCACGGGATCCATACCTAAATTTTACATGCAGTGCCAAAAAGGGGCCATGGGAGTGTCAAGGGAAGATTGGGGACGCTTCTCAAATTTACGCATGTAATTATAACATAAAGGCCACATTTCCATACGTAACTTTAAGGGTAATGTATAGAATAGCATTTTAGCTTTTTTTTCTGCGGCTGGTTTATTAGGCAATATATATAGAATTCAATCCTAAATGTCATCTCCATCGTACATCGTTTATTTGACTTTTTCAGTGACTCTACTTGACAATTGTGTTTTTCTTTATTCAAGTATTGGCTCTATTTCTTACAACTAAAAGTTTCAAACATGGACGTTGTCTTGCATTGGAAGCACTTTGTTAAAAACATCTGGTTTATCTCATTCTTTGAATCTGATCTTACATATTTCACCTCTGTTCATAAACTTTACTGTGCTTTTTTGTAATGAGCTCTTTTTTTTCTCTCACATATTTGAAAAACTGTCTACATATGCTATGTTACCAATTCTTTACTTATTAAAACATCCATTCATTCTGTTGATTCCTCTAATCTTATCTATTTAGACCTTCCCAAATCCCAACTTTCTACACTTCTCTGTGTTTAACATCTAGAGCAGGGGTGCCCATACTTTTTTGGCTTGTGAGCTACTTTTAAAATGACCAAGTCAAAATGATCTACCAACAATAAAATTTTAAAAAACACAAAGCACACTGTAAGCAGAGAAAATGTTAATTATAATTTATATTTGAGTTTTTTTTCAAAGAGGTTAAGGCAGATAACTCTAAAATATGCAATGTCACCTCAGTACCATCTATATAAAAATAGACAAATATACTCCTTCCCCTTTTAATAAACTGCAATAGTGGTTTTTAGCGCAGGGAGCTGCGCTGAAAGCCCCGTGCTGCTCCCGACGCTCATAGGCTCCCTGCACTAAAAACTGTTATTGCACTTTAGTAAAAGGGGGCCATAGTGCAAAATATAGACAGCAGCTATAAATTCTCAAAATAGACACATTTTGATCACTAAATTGAAAATAAAATCATTTTTCCTACTTTTGTTGACTGGTGATTTCATGAGTCTCTTGGTTGCACTTCCTTCTGACTGTGCATCCAATATTTCTTCCCTTCTTTCTGCTTCCTGCATGTTTCCTCTCCTCCAGATCTCATTCCATTCCCCAACCAACCTCTCTCTCTGTCCCTCCATTAGTCCAACTTTTTCTTCCTGCCCCCTGACACACTCCATTCCCTCCCCCCAACTTTTTCTTCCTCTCTCCCTGACCCTCCCTTTTCTTTCTCTCTCTCTCTGCCCCTTCTTTCTTTCTGTCTGTCTTTCTTTCTCTCTCTCTCTTCCCTTTCTTTCTGTATGTCTTTCTCTCTCCCTGCCCCCCCAAGCCACCGCTGCCGATTTCTTCCTACTTCCTGCTGCCGCAAAAGCTAGGCCCATGTAGCCACTGCACAAGCACCGGGCTCACAAGCCTCCCCCTCCCCCGATGTCAGTTCTGACGTTAGAGAGGAAGTTCTAGGCCAGCCAGGCAGTGATTGGCTGGCCCGGAACTTCCTCTCAGATGTCAGAATTGACGTGAGGGGGGGGGGGGCAGGCTTGTGGGCCCCACGCTTGTGTAGTGGCTGCATGTGCCTGGCTTTTGTGCCATCAGGGAAGCAGGAAAAATGCAAAGGTAACGCAAGTCGGGCTCCACGATTGACTCACATTGCCCTTGCGATCTACTGGTTGATCGCGATCGTCCTTTTGGGCATCCTGAGGAATAAATTAGGACACTCCTACATATCCTCCCACTTAAAGTGGCTCAAATAACACACAGGTGCACATGATTAAAACATCGTTACTCAGCATTTTGAAGGAGGTTTGCCCTACTTAAACCTCAGACATTTAGTTTGGTGTGCTTGTGACTGCTGTGGTAAGAGTGAACACCATGGTGAGATCAAAATAGCTGTCTGAGGCCTTCAGAAAGAAGATTATAGCAGTTTATAAGTCTGGTAAGGGATTTAAAAAGATCTTGAAAGAATTTGATATTAGCCATTTCACGGTCCGGAAAATAGTGTACGAGTGGAGTACTTTCCAAACAACTGCCAACATGCCCAGACCACAAGATGCTAAAAGGAGTCTCCAAAAACCCTAAAATGTCATCACAGGGCCTATAGCAGGCTCTTGCTATGGTTGATGTGTAAGTGCATGCCTCTACAATCAGAAAAAGACTGCACAAATTTAACTTGCATGGGAGATAAGAACATAAGAACATAAGATGTGCAAGGAGGAAACCTTTGCTTTCTAAGAGAAACATCAAAGCCAGACTGAAGTTTGCCAGAGAGAACGTAGACAAACACCAGGACTTCTGGAATAGTGTTCTATGCACAGATGAGTCAAAATTGAAATATTTGGACATCAGAAAAGAGGACTTGTTTGGCGTACACCAAATACAGCATTCCAGGAAAAGAACATCCTACCAACTGTGAAGCATGGAGGTAGAAGTGCCATGGTTTGGGGATGTTTTGCTGCAGCTGGACCTGGCCAGCTCACTTTCATAGAATCTACCATGAGTTTTATCTTGTATCAGAGGGTGCTTAAGGAACATGCGAGACCATCTGTAAGACAATTAAAGCTGAAGCAGAACTGGAGCGTACAACACAACAGTGACCCAAAACATACCAGTAAATCTACCAAGGACTGGCTCAAAACTAAGAAATGGAGAGTCCTGGAGTTGCCGAGTCAAAGCCCTGATCTTAATCCCATTGGGCTGTACATGCAAGAAACCCCTCAAACATCTCACAGCTGAAAGAATTCTGCATTGAGGAGTGGGCCAAACTTTCCTCAGACCAATGACAGAGATTGGTAGATGGCTACAAGAAGTGTCTCACTGCAGTTATTTCAGACAAAGGGGGTAACACTAGCTATTTTGTTGTTTACCTGCAATTACATCACTTTATTTTCCAGAGATAAATCTAAACTAAACTAAACCTTAGGTTTGTATACCGCACCATCTCTGCAAGCATAGAGCTCGGCACGGTTTACAGAATTAGGGTAGAAAAGAACTCCAGAAGAAGAAGGGTTATAGGAAAGGAACTAAGAGGGTAGAGAGGGGCCAGGGTACTAGAGAGCGGGGGGTGTTAGATTTTTGAAAAGAGCCAAGTTTTCAGGTGTTTGCGGAAGAGTTGGAGGGAGTTGGAATTTCTGAGCGGGGATGTGAGGTTGTTCCAGAGTTCTGTGATTCTAAAGGGGAGAGATGTTCCTAGTTTTCCTGCGCGGGATATACCTTTTGTAAAGGGGAATGATAGTTTCAGTTTTTGGGAGGATCTGGAGGAGTTAGGGTTTGAGGAGTTCCAAAGGAGAGGGATAACGGGAGGAAGGATGCCGTGTAGGATCTTGAACGCTAAGCAGGCACATTTAAACAAGATTCTGGAATGTACTGGAAGCCAGTGAAGCTTGGACATAAGTGGAGAGATGTGGTCGAACTTGCCTTTTGCAAAAATAAGCTTAGCTGCGGCATTCTGAATTAGCTGAAGTCTGTAGAAGTTTTTCTTAGTTAGGCTTATATAGATGGAGTTGCAATAGTCCAGTCTAGAGAGGATGGTGGATTGAACAAGGACGGCAAAGTAAGAATGATGAAAGCAGGATCTCACTTTCCTCAGCATAAAAAAAAAAAAAAAGATTTGACATCAATATGTGAATAAAGACAAAACTGAATATTTCATGGGGTGTCCTAATTTTTTCATATGACTGTACTTTCCCAGTTGATGTAAAAACTTAGGCAACAATCTTTGGGAAGAGTGTACTAAAACCAGATTGAAATGGAAGGGGGTATTTGTGATTTATAAACAGTTGTACAGAATATTGTCTCTTTTTATGCTTTAATAAAAAGATTAAATATAAAATCATAAGTGTTTGAGGCTTGTGCAAATGATGACAGAGTCCATGGGGACTAGGCAGGGCAAGGACAGAGCTCAAGGGAATGGGTTGGGGATGGAACTTGAGGGGACAGGGACAGAGCCTGAGGGGACAGGGACAAACTTTGCCCCCATGTCATTCTCTAATGAGAACCTATCTTTTTTTCTCTTGCTGATTTATTTCTATTACGCTTTGCACAATCTGATTTGTAAGGCCATCATAAACCTCAATTGCACTTCTCTTTTCACGCTGAAATACGGTTGTATGAAAGATGCTATTTAAAAGAGTACCGCAATGAAAGAAAATTATAGAAGAATATAGTTTCTAATCAATTACTTGCATAAATATCATGGTCAGTTTTTAGTATTTATACTAGCAACACTGTCATGAGAGACAATCAGAGGTCAAAGCTGCTGAAAATTCTATAGTGCATTTTAATAAGTTAATGTGATTATCCACATCATCATCATCATTTCACCAGCATATTTTTACAGGATCTCAAACTGAAGGTTTAAGACAAAGCAGTTAAGACTATTGCAATTAATCATCAGAACAAACGTTCAAAATTCCATACATTGACATGATATAATTTTTATTTTCTATACAAATTATTCGATTCTGGTAATACTAAAATTTCTTTCTTTCAATATTTCTCTTTTGCACAGCTGGAGAGTTATATCCAGGATAACATGAAAAAAGAGATGGTTGAGATGCAACAAAATGCTGTACAGAACCATACAGCAGCAATGATTGAGATAGGTACAAATCTACTAAATCGAACAGCTGAACAAACTCGCAAATTAACTGATGTTGAAGCACAGGTAAGCAATTATATATATCTAGTTTACGTTACATATATAAATGGTCAAAAGTAATACTCAAAGTTAGAGGATACATCAAGTTTTGGTCTTGAGCAAAAATGAAATGAGAATACAATCAGATTAACGATGGCAATGTTGTATGGAACCATATATAAGCATATTTGATGGTTCATGGTGCAGTATACAAATCCCATAGGGAACACAGATTGGTTGGTTGGAGAACCCCAGTTATAGCCTTAGGAAAAAAAATAGGATCAAATAGTACAAAAGATAAAAGAGAGAGGCACTCTGGAGCGTGAAGACCAAGTTCCACCCAAACTAGTCACACCTTTTCTAGGAAAAGCTAGATAACAGGGCGCAAATGTAGCAGCTTCCTAAGAAGATTGCTGACCACTTCAGAATAAACAGGTCAAGGAAAAGAATCAGAGTTAAGGGGGAGGATCAAGAAGCAGCTATTGTAGAGCTGTGCAAAAAAAATATGTATTTTGGGGATTTCAAAAGCCTCTGACACCACAGAAACCCATTCATGACATGAGAAGCAGTGGGAGGTCAGGTTAGATAAGGGTTGCTTATGTACTATGTTTATGTTCAAATCTTTTTTTTGTGGAACAAAGAAAAACAAAAGATAGAACAAAGTCCATCCAAACCAAGATCCAACAAGTTCCATTTTTATACATACCCCATCCAAATCCATCCCCAATTAACCAATCTCCCTTTACCTCCTATAAAAAGGGGGAGGGGAGGGGAATTATTTGTAGTGAGAACAGTTAGCTAGATTACAAACAGAGAAAAATTAGACTCCAGCCAGAAAAGAGATGGGAGTAAAACAATCAAATAAAGTCTATAAACAGAAACCCAAGCCAAAAAAAATCACTCCGTCCCACCATAACTACACTAACACTAACCTTTCCTACCCACCCTCCCAAATAAACAAAAAGCTGGGGGACAAGAAATATAAAAGTAACAGAAGAGATGACTAAGAGGTCATAACCCTTCCAGGGGCCTGTACTCTTGTAGCCCCTGGCAACATCCACAAGCCCCCCCCCCCAAGTTAAAATAAAGCAGTATCTGACCACAAAGAACAGCCCACTGCCCACAAAGCACTAGGTGACAGGGAAGCCAAATAGGCCCCTCAAAACAAACAAAAAGCGTTTACGCTTGTTTGCATGTCCCACTGCTTCTCGGGCCTCACAAGAGGCCAAATTATGCACCAGCGATCGCCACCTCCAGAAAAATGGAGGGTCTGAGGGAGATACACCTTACGACACCACAGTGGACACCCCCTCCACCTTAGGGAGGTCTCGAAAGGCCCCCAGGCATATCAAGCACTAATTGTTCCACAGTTCCTATAAGGATACATTGTAGCAGACCTTGCAAGTATTGCACTATAGATGTCCAAAAGGATTGAACAGTCCAGCAGTCCCATTTAAGACAGTTCCACATTTAAGACAGAGGATCAATGCTCCAAATTTAGCTTATGTACTATGTTTATGAACACTTATATCTACACAATAAATCACCTACTAGAAGATATGAAATTTTAAAATTCTTCGACAGGAAACAATTCCAACTTTTGGTACAATCTCTAATCCTTGGACTAATAGACTACTGCAACATACTATACCTCCCCTGCCCAGCGACCATGATAAAACAACTACAAACAATACAAAATACAGCCCTAAGACTCATCTATTTGATGAAAAAATACGACCACATCACAGAGGCATACCATGACTCACACTGGCTCCCAATACAAGCAAGACCATACTTCCAATTCTATTGCCTACTATTTAAAGCTATGAACGGAGACAGCCCAACATACTGGAACAACCGACTAACTCAATCCACCTCAACCAGACACAGGAGAACCCAATCACTATTCACACACCCGCCAACCAAAAATGTCGAACAAAGAAAACTATATGACAACTTAATGGCCACCAGAGCAGCAAAACTAGACAGACAACTCATCAATCTGCTGTCTTTGACCACAAACTACAAAACCTTCAAAAAAGAAACAAAAACCCTACGCTTCAAAAAATACATAAAACCTTTTTAACATGACCAGATCCCAAGCCTCATCTACTATACTATCTACTCCTTATCAAATCTAAAATGTTCAAATTACTCGTTATGCATTACCTAATTTCATAACAATTCTTATGTAATCCGCCTTGAATCGCAAGGTAATGACGGAATAGAAATCACTAATGTAGTGTAATGTAATGTAATATTTATTTATTCAATTTTCTATACCATTCTCCCAGGGGAGCTCAGAACAGTTTGCATGAATTTATTCAGGTACTCAAGCATTTTTCTCTGTCTGTCCCGGCAGGCTCACAATCTATCTAATGTACCTGGGACAATGGGAGGATTAAGTGACTTGCCCAGGGTTACAAGGAGTAGCATGGGTTTGAACCCACAACCTCAGGGTGCTGAGGCTGTAGCAATAACCACTGCATCATGCTCTTCCCTGAGAATTGATCATTCAGAAATTGAAAAAGCTATATATTTCCTAGAAAACCTCTATGAAAATTAGACAGAAAGCATATATACCATATATCCTCAAATATAAACCAATCGACATATAAACCGAGGTAACTTTTTTTTTCTTCCAAAAAAGGAGGGAAAAAGGTTGATGAGTACAAACCAAGGATTTATATTCAGGTATAAGTATTGGTGGTCCTTGCCGGCTCTGCACCACCACCCCCTCCCCAAACTGTTGAAGGCCTCCCTGTGCTTGTCTAGAGGCCTGGCCAGCAGTGATCTGGTACAGGAGTGACCCCCCCCCATGTCCTGTCCAGCTCTGGACCATCTCACTTCCCTCCCACCTCCTTCACCTTTAAAGGCCTACCTTGCATGCCCTAGTGTCCAGCAGTGAACTGGGGCAGGAGTGATCCTCCAAGTCTGACTGATCCTCAATTCCCATGGACCCATGCTCATGAAAGGGGGAAGACGAAACACAGCCTGCACCCTGAAGAGCCCCGCTGAGCCTCCTGCAGATGCCTGATAGCCTATGCTTAAGCTGTTATGACCCAGTAGGCGAGTAAAGCTTCTAGGGGATCGAATCCCAAGCTCCACAAATGTTTCTGCAGGCTGGCTAACAGGTACTACAGAGGGACTGACCTGAAGTTGCGGACCTCAGTCTGCTTCTCCTCCATGCAGGCAGCGCTTTCCCTCAAATCTGGGGAGTTTTGAGCACCAATAGCTGCCCAAACCCATGACCCCCCCCCCCCCCCAAGAAATAAACAGAGCAGATCAGAAAGAATCCTTCCAATTTGCATTCAGAAGGAAAAACTGAAGGGGGCATCAGAGCCCTCTGATGAAGGAGGAGGAGTTAAAAAGCTGGAGTGGATTTCTGCATAGCCCACGAGCATGGAAAGAATACCCTACAGTCCAGAATGACACACCTTTTTTACTAGAATGTCTTTAAAAAAAAAACAAAACTACACTGCTACCTCATGAATCTGTGTTCATAGAAGCGTCCTGTCCATGCCATATATCAGATGTCTTTCTGGTGGGTAGGAGAAGTGCTCTCTTGTTTCGCAGCCTGACCTTTAATGGTAGTACTGTGAGAATTCAATTTTTTTGCTGGGAGCCACTGAGGTAGAAGAGTCAGTGGATTACTCATCAGGAAGACACTTGGCAGGTGCCTGGAGGAGTACTTGAAAATGGAAGTGGGGTGGGATGATTTTGTTTTTTTAATGCACCATTTCCTTAATTTCCCTCCTGAGGAGCATCAGACTGCACGCTTGCAGCCTGATACCTGTGAAAAGATCGTGTCTCAAATTGTCATCATCTATCCATGAATAACAGCTTGTAAGTTTGTACTCAGGTTGTGTTAATCACTTTGCATAATAAGCTGCTTTGCATGCATTTACTTGAGTACCTGAATATAAACTGCTTAGACAACCTCCATTGATAGATAGTATATAAATCACCGGTAACAATAATAATTATTATTACCGTACTGAAGTGTGTTGAAGTAAAAAAAAAAATAATCCTGCAATAAAGGGCAAATAATGCATGTTTTTGACAATTAACACATTGGAAACTCTCTCCATAATCAGTTATAGTTTTTAATAGCAAAGGGACTGCAGGGAGAAGATATTATAAAAGTCCATAAAGCAATGAGTGGATTGGAAGGGGTAAATTGGGAACTGTTGTCTTATTCTTTCAAATAGTTCTACAAGAAGGAATATGTAGCATATTTAAAACAAACTGGAGTATTTCTTCACTTAACATAAAATTCAGCTATGGAATTTGTTATAAGGCGTCTGAAAACTGATCTCCCTAGCATTCCAATCTCTTACATGTACTTTTTTTTTATTTACTTCTCAGCTTCAGCCAAATACTATTTCAATTTGGTGCTATGTGGTTGAATAGTGAAATGTTATATTTGACGCCACATTACAGGAGACTACTCAATCATTCCTACTTGATGAAGGTACAAGGGGCTGCTGAAAAGTTCTCAGCCCAAGCAACAATGTTGGGGCAGACTCTTGGAAAAAATATGGAATGAAAAGACTACCTCCCCCCTTTTACAAAACCGTAGCATGGTTTTTAGTGCCAGCTGTGGTGGTAACAGTTCCCATGCTCATAGAATTCTTATGAGTGTCAAAGCTGTAACCACACTACGGTTTTGTAAAAAAAAAAAAAAAAAAAAGGGGGGGGGGAGGAGGGGGGTAAGTGTATAGCCCTCGATGGAGACTGTCCCAACTTTGTTGGTTGGGTTGAGAACTTTTCAGCGGCCCCTCGTATATATGGCTAGAACTTCATGTTTCAAGTATAATTTCTATTCCTTAATTGCCTAAAAAAAAGAACTTCAAAACCTCTTTTTCAATCAGTTCATTCTTTTAAACTGATAGTTATGTATTTCTGCCTTGTTCTGTAATGGTTTTCCCCTTTTCCCTTCATTTAATTATCTATGAAACACAATCTGCCTGCTTTTTTAGTAAAGACAAACACATTAAAATTACAGTTTCTAAAAACAGATTCACAGTAATTTTTGTATATGCGTAAAATACAGTACAGACACCTTGAGCAAATGTTTAAATTAAAAAAAGCATTTACTGTCAGTAAAATTACTCAATTGCCTTACATCATATTTCTTTTTTCTATCCTACTATCTTCCAAAAAAGGATTCAGGGCAGCTTTCTAACCCCCACCCTCTTTTTTTTTTTTTTTTTTCTCCAGAGCCATGCTAGCGGCTGCCAAGCAGCAACAGTTCCAAAGCCCTTTGGGCTTCAGGGCAGTTACTGCAGTGGCCCACGTCAAATGTATTTATAAAAGAGGCCCTAAGGCCCGGATTCTGTATAGGTTGCCTGGGAGGTCCTATACAGAATCGGGCCTACACTAACCCCGATTCTGTAACTGATGTCCATGTTAAAGATGCCGGTTACAGAACCGGGTTAGCGTAGACGCAGCCACTACACTTATCGCGGCAAGGGATTGTGTTTATTTTATTACATAGTACTCAAAACATGCATCCTTTATCAAAGAACAGCAAGTGAAAGGAAAAAATTTGCTTATGCAAAAAAAACAACTCATGTAGCCAAGGAAATCCCACTTCTGCATAACCACACCATAAATTTGTAATAATTCTGCAGAAAAAAAAAATCATCTAGATCAGTGATAAGAGCATTAAACTGAAAAATCAATGAACACACCTCTATGTTAATTCAAAGTGTATTTAACCACTGTACCTATAACTGATGAGTATTAAAGAGCATTTTAACAATTTTCTTAATTTTATCATCGTTGCCCTTTCAAAAATTAAATGCTGCTATATTAAATTTCCTTGTGATTTCACTCCAGATATTAGTTTAAATTTGATCATGTTATGATCACTGTTTCCCAGCAGATCCAACATCATTACCTCTCATACTATGTCCTGCATCATTATTGTTACAATTCTTGATGTAACATAACATATGTGGCAACTATGTTGGGTCTATGCAGTTTACAACCAGGCAATTTTATCAGGTACTCTAGGGCCCTGATTCTATAAAGTCTGCCTAAAGTTAGGCATGGATATCGGCGTCTACTTTAATTGAGAAATAGGCTTAATCAGTGCTAATATTGGCACTTAACACCTCACAATCGGCCAAAATTGGACTTAATTGAAATTTAGGTGCCTAACTAAAAAACCACATTTCTTTAAAAAGTAGATATCTAGCCCAAAGTGCCTGCACAAAAAGTGGGTATGGTTAGCGGCGGATCATGGGTGTGTTTTTGAGTTAGGTACTTCTTTGTGAATCAGGTGCTATTAAGCTCTGATATTGGTATTCTCTCCCCCTCTCCCAATCGTGTCTCCTTTGCCACTGCAGCGATATACACATGCTGTCTACAGCCGGCTGTGGAATCTTTCATCTGCCATGTCCCATACATCCCCCCCTTCTACTGATGCAACTTCCTGTTTGCGAAGGGCCAGGATGTGGCAGAGGAAATATTTCAGGGCTGGCAACTGACAGGAGATAGATTTGAAGGAGAGGGAAGAAGTAGGATAGGTTCTTGGACCTGTAGGAACATAAAATTTGCTGCTTCTGGGTCAGACCAGTGGTCCATCGTGCCCAGCAGTCCACTCACGCGGCGGCCCTTAGGTCAAAGACCAGTGCCATATTTGATTCTAGCCTTACTTGCGTATGTTCTGTTCCAGTAGGAACTTATCCAACCTTTTCTTAAATCCCTGAAGGAGAGACGGAAATGGAGATTGCACCCCACTTCAAGAAAAGCAGCCTCTCATTGGTGGGCAAAGAGATTGCTTGCCTTGCTGCAGAGGCGTTTTCTACAACCCTTAGGCACCAAGTTTGATTTTTTAATCACCATTGCGACCTGGTGTCTGGGATTTGTTAAGCCATGAATTAGGGAATTTTGAAAATTAAAAATGGAATATTTTTAAAATGGATTTATATTGTCTCTTTTTAAACATTCTGTGTTCTTCCTGGCTAACAGATAAAGTACTGTAAATTGCTTTAAGAGAAGGATATTTGTTAGTGGGACACAAAAATCACAAAAGACATTTTCTACTCAGGTTGCTGCATAAATGTTTGTGCTAAGTTTCTCTACTTTTTGCAAATACCGACTGGTTTAAGGGTTTAATTGACAACATAAGGAGATTAAACACAACTATTGCTCTCACAAGGACACTTATTCTTCGGCAACAATTCTGAATTACACTCAAGTGTGAAATCATATCCTGAATGACCACTTAGCATGAAGGATGTGAGTAATCAATTCTTCCTGCTAAGGACAGTTAACTTCACATGGATTAGGAAAGCTTGAAAGGTGCTTTAATACAATGAGAACACCAGTGTTGACAAGGAACATGTGAAAAGGACTACAAAAATACAAAACTGATTAATTACTTAATACTCAAAGGCAATTGTTTCCTTATTAGTAGGTGACGCCATTTTCTGAATATAGATATTGACATTAGGAATGTAGAGAAATAAACACAGATACACACCTGGAGTGTCTAGGATATATTTAGTAAATATAAGCAATAATCTATATTTCACATTTCTCTCTTCTCGGAGCTGCTTTGCATTGTTCTAATACTATGCACTGAAATTGTGATGGAATTCCTTACAGTGGTAAAAACAACGGACTGTGGCTGTGGATGTCCTGAAAGACGATTTTATTTGCTCTTCACAATAAAATCATCTTTCAGGACATCCACAGTCTGTTGTTTTTATCTTTGGATCGTTTTTACTGTGGATCACTGGGTCTCCCTTTTTGTTTTTTTCTGTTGCACTTATTCCTTACAGTGGACCACCAATGGCTCATCCATTAGATTTGTATGGAGGCACGATTTGTGTTCCTGCAGCTGAGTTTTCAAAACCTGAGACGTTTGACCCACATAGAGTAGTGCACATGGGCATTGGATGCAATATATTATCCCACTTGATCTGCACATGGTGTGGGAGCATAAAATGTATTCAGAGACTTGAAACTTGTACAAACATCAAGCCCACTATCATCTGCTGACACATCTGGCAACAGCCACATTTATAGTGACCTAGCAAATCCCCCCCCCCCTCCTCTCCATCTCTAGTGGAGGTAGGCAATTCAGGCTCAAAATGTCACATAGATTTGAATTTCTCTGATATGAAAACAGGAATGTGGAATTTTCAAAACAGGGATGTACTTTTAGCATGTCAAAATTGAGACATATAGCCCTCTATAATCAAGTGGATAAGTTGGAAAATTTAGTAACAAAGGGGACAACTTTTCTATCCTCCCTTTGTGTGTTATATTGAAGAAGATTCTCCCTATGGTATGTTATATTGAAGAAGATTCTCCCTATGGCTATACAGTGCTCGCTTCTGCACTTTTCCAACTATAGATTTTGGATATCCATGAGCAATCAACTTCTGCTCCAGGGTTACTGATTTTCCCTTATATATCCCACGATAGTGCAAAAATTATACAAAAGGAATGTTTCTTTTCACATGTTGAAGGTGCATACTGTCAAAAGATAAAATTGTGTTTCTGTCTGTTTCTTTCGTATATACTGTTGTCAAAAATTGAACAGCAGATTTTTTGACCTGTACAACCAAGAAGCATGCAGTCTTATTGTCATATTTCTTTTCAAATTGAATTTGAGCATGACATGGAAAAAGCACAAACAGCATCAACACAGGTGCCATAAAGTGGTAAAAGGGGCCAAAAGAGACTTCGAGGAAAAAATAGCCAAGGAAGCGAAAAACTTCAAGCCATTCTTTCGATATATTAAGGGGAAACGACCTGCAAAGGAAGCAGTGGGACCTTTGGATGATCATGGAATAAAGGGAGTGCTAAAGGAGGACAATGCCATCGCTGATAAACTGAACGCATTTTTTGCATCTGTATTTACCAAAGAGGATATACATAACATACCGGAACCCAACAGGCTATACGCTGGAGGCGAAGACAGGAAACTGACAATGTTGACGGTCAGTCTAGAAGAAGTATGCAGGCAGATTGATAGGCTTAATAGTGATAAATCCCTGGGACTGGATGGCATCCATCCGAGGGTCATCAAGGAACTGAAAGGGACTATAGCTGAACTGGTTTAACTAAAAGCCAATCTGTCGATCAGATCGGGAAAGATTCCGGAAGACCGGAAGGTGGCAAATGTTATGCCAATCTTCAAAAAAGATCAAGGGGTGATCCAGGAAACTACAGACTGGTGAGTCTAACTTTGGTACCAGGAAAGATGGTAGAAGTGCTGATAAAGGAATGCATCATTGATCACCTTGACGGACACAATCTGAAGAGGATCAGTCAGCACGGCTTCAGCAAAGGATGATCTTGCTTGACAAACTTGCTGCACTTCTTCGAGGGGGTAAACAGGCAGATAGATAAGGGTGACCCGGTCGACATTGTTTATCTGGATTTTCAGAAGGCGATCAAGGTTCCGCATGAACGACTACTTTGAAAAATTGAGAGCCGTGGAATAGAGGGTGAAATACTCACATGGATTAAAAACTGGCTAGCGGATAGGAAACAGAGAATGGGGGTAAATGGATAATACTCGGACTGGAAGAACATCACCAGTGGGGTGCCGCAGGGCTTGGTGCTTGGACCCGTGCTCTTCAACATATTCATAAATGAGCTGGATATGGGTATGACGAGTGAGGTGATTAAATTTGCAGACGACATGAAGTTATTCAGAGTAGTGAAGACGCAGGGGGATTGTGAAGATCTGTAACGCGACATAACCACGCTTGAGAAATGGGCAACGACATGGCAAATGATGTTCAACATGGATAAGTGTAAGGTAATGCATGTCGGTATCAAAAATCCCATACACAAATACAAGATGTCCGGGGCGGTACTTGGAGAGACCCTCCAGGAAAGAGACCTGGGAGTACTAGTCGACAAGTCAATGAAGTTGTCTGTGCAATGTGTGGCAGCGGTGAAAAGGGTGAACAGAATGCTAGGAATGATTAAGAAGGGGATGACAAACAGATCGGAGGTTATCATGCCACTGTACCAGGCCATGGTATGCCCTCACCTGGAATACTGTGTCCAGCACTGGTCGCTGTACATGAAGAAGGACACGGTACTACTCAAAAGGGTCCAGAGAAGAGTGACTAAAATGGTTAAGGGGTTGGAGGAGTTGACGTACAGTGAGAGATTAGGGAAGCTGGGCCTATTCTCCCTTGAGAAGAGGAGACTGAGAGGAGATATGAACAAAACATTCAAGATAATGAAGGGAATAGACTTAGTAGATAAAGACAGGCTGTTCACCCTCTCCAAGATAGAGAGAACGAGAGGGCACTCTCTGAAGTTAAAAGGGGATAGATTCCATACAAACGTAAAGAAGCTGTTCTTCACCCAAAGAGTGGTAGAGAACTGGAATGCTCTTCTGGAGTCTGTTATAAGGGAAAAACACCCTCCAGGGATTCAAAACAAGGTTGGCCAAGTTTCTGCTGAACCAGAACAAATACAGGTAGGGCTGGTCTCGGTTAGGGGGCCGCCGCATGAGCGGACTGCTGGGCGCGATGGACCACTGGTCTGACCCAGCAGCGGCAATTCTTATGTTCATGCAATGGGCCGGTCCAGAGACAAAAAAATATTGTCAATGAACCGTACCCAACAGCCTAAATACTGGTTATAAGATGAATCATAAACCTACTGTTTCTCAAAATGATCCATTAACAGATTGGCCACTGAAGAGGCAAACGAGGCCCCCATGGCCACTCCTGAGCTCTCCTCAAAAAGAAAGTAGTTGCGAGTCATTGCTATTTCACTCAATTGTTTCAAAAAAATCTGATGGAACTAGATGTGGTCTGCATCTTTGTTCCAAACATGTATGTACTATTTCCAAAGCTTCCAGTTGTGGGATCGAGCTATATAGTGAAGACACATCTAGAGTTACTAAATAGGTGACATCATTAATAAACATCCCATCTTGATAGCTGTTGAAGGAAATGAGTAGTGTCTTGTAACAAAGATCTAACAGAAAGTAAACATTCCTGTAAATTAAAGTCCATAAACTTACAAGTTCTTTCTAAAGTACTAAGGTGGGTTAATATTTCATTGTGTTCCATTATCTTTATTGCAGTGACAAGTAACCTTGGCTTGTCATAAATAAATAAATATATTGTACTCCCACCCTCAAGATCTCCTAGGCTTCAGTTTCCAGAGAACAGCAACTCACCCCCACCCCCCAACTGTCAGCAAGGAAATTTAAGCTTCCATGGGATACTATCTGCTCTTTTCTTTTAAGCTGGCTTTGCCTACCTTGGGTCTACCTGAGAAAATCTCACCCTGCACATCCTGGCAGTGCTGATGACACCTCATGGGGGTCACAAGTCTTGCTTGCAGTCAAACTGGAATGGACTAAAGCCCATAGTCATTCCACCAAGCTTTTTGTTTTTTTAACCTCAATAGGACAGTCATTGGTAATGCACTTTATCCAACTGGCTACCAGTCTGTATCTCTTTCACTTGCATCCAAGCTGGACTGACTCTGCATGGTCATGCCATGTCTTACAATGTCAGAGCTATGGATGCATCAGTAGCCTACTTGAGGTCAGCCTCCATTGAGGAGACTTGCAAAGCTGCAATATGGTGTTTGCATCGTAGTACTGGTCAAAGAAAATTTCAAGATTTTCAACATGGTCATTCACATAGCATTACTGCCTTGAGCAGGATTCCCAATATGACAGCCAGTTTGGTCAGACAGTTCTGAAGAATTTGTTTGGGGTTCAGAATCCAACTCAACCCTCCTAGCCCAATTTCTTCTATTCCAAGGGCACCTCCTTTGTAGATGTGTTTTTTAGTTTAGTTTATTTGACTGGCCTTACCTGTTGCAAGTCCCTACTGACTATTGTTATCAGTGAGCTTGGTAGCTAGGGATTTCCAGTCTGTAATAAATGATGTCTTGCTTATCCTCAGAGAAAGAGAAATTCTCCAAGGACAGCAGAACACGTTACCACAGAACCTCCCATCTCCTCTAGGATTTGTATTTAAGCTTTTGAAGTCAAGTGCTGGTCTTGTGTGGCTGCTGCCTCAGCCACACAAGACCAGCATGCATAGTAGGAGTTGCCAAAGGCTTCTAGAAGCTTTAGAATGCTGGGCAGCTTCAGCACTATGGTTCCATCGATGATGTCACCCAATCTGTGGTAATGTGTGTCCTGCTGTCCTCAGAGAACACCTACAGCAGATAATTTTGCTTTACCTGCAACAAGTTTGAGATCTCTACAGTGTATTTAGAATGCTGCTGCTCACCTGCTTGTGGGTGACTCATTTCCAGCAAATTACATTTCTTCTTAGGCAATTAGATTGGCTACTTACTGAGTAAAGGGTATTTTTAAAAATCTTATTCTTTATTCTTAAAGTGTTGAGACAGTATTCAGCTTTTTAGTTCTCACAAATTCTTAAGATTTACAAAACCTATAAGACCTCTGAAATCAAAAGGTGTATGTTAGGTGATAATTCCTACTTTGTTAAAGGTGCATTTTGAGGAAACTAGAAACAATACTTTTTCCATTGCAGACCCTGCCAAATGAAATAAACCTCTGTCAGATAAACCAGTGTCAGATTGGTATCTGACACTGTAGCTTAAAAAAAATATTGAAGAGAGATTCAAGCATTCAGAATGTAAGCTTAGTGGATTTTTTGAATATACGCAAGGCTAGGGTGGATATTCAGGACATGTCATATTGTGATGGGTGAGAGTACGGTAGATACAATAGTGAATTGATATAATTAAGGTTAATGTATTTTTGCTGTGCATTCATATTGATAAGTTCTGAACATCTATATTATTTCAACATATTGTGTAAGTAAATTTCACTTTCAAATGCTACATTATATTATTACAAAATGCAAAGAGATTGATATTTACAGTAAGCTACACAAATCTTGGTATTTTGAATTCCTCCTCCTCCTACTGGATTATTTTGTCCAAGAAAATCACTGCCTAATTGGAAATAGCGCTGGAGTTACTGTTGTCAAAGATATCCAATTTATAGAGTTAGTTCTGTTGAATATCCCCATAACCAGTATATTTATTTAGGTATTTATTTATTTATATACCACTTATATCCTAAGTGGTTTATATTCAGGTACTTTATCATATTTCCCTATCTATCCCGGTGGGCTCAAACTCTATCTGGTGTACCTGGGGCAATAAGGGGTTTAAGTAACTTGTCCAGGGTCACAAGGAGCAGCGAGGGATTTGGACCCACAGCCTCAGGGTGCTGAAGCTATAGCTCTAACCCCTGTGCCACATACTCACATATATTCCAACTCCTATATCAATATGGCTTCTAGACTTCAAAGAAAGATTTAATACATGGAACTTCTATGTTGTATCTTTTAATTAAATTTTTATAATGGATTATAGCTAGTCTAAAAGTGATTTAATTTTTTCATTAATTTTTAAATAAGATTTCTTCTTAATATGTACCACTTCTTTCCATATCAATATTTTTAGGTCTTAAATCAGACAACACGACTTGAACGTCAGCTTCTGGAGCATTCTCTTTCAACAAATAAATTAGAAAAACAGATTTCTGATCAGACCAGTGAGATAACGAAGTTGCAAGAAAAGAACAGGTAATCATACACCCTGTGCTGAACCACATAAGGGCTCCAAATTTTCTTCCACACTAGGAAAATGACCTATATTTTTATAAAACTTGATCCTAAATCCTCTAGAAATTCAGTATTCTGACCTAACTGGAATAATTATTTGCAGAATATATTTGATTATAGAGTGAATATAATTCTAACATACTTTCTGGGAAGACATTTAAAGATGTGCCATTTTAGGATTTAAAAAAGGCTTAGCATAGAATAGGAATGGTAGCAGCAAAGAAAAATAAATGTAAGCATAATAAAGGAGTAAAAATAAACTGCATGGAAAAAAACCTTTCTAATCTTTATTAAAGATGGAAAATTATATGGAAAAAGAAATAGCTACTTTACAGCACTATTTCATTATTTGATAAACTCTGGAATTTGTTGCTGAAGAATGTGGTGAAATCAATTAGCTTAGTGGGGTTTAGAAAAGGCTTGGATAATTTCCTAGAAGCGAAGTCCATAGGCCATTATTGAGATGGCTTGGGGAAATCCACTACTTATTCCTAGGATAAACATAAAATCTGTTTTACTACTTGGGATCTAGTTAGGTACTTGAGACCTGGGTTGATTACTGTTGTAAACAGGATACTGGGTTTGATAGACCTTCGGACTGTCCCAGTATGGCAATTCTTATATACTTATGTTCTTAATTTTACACAGTAACATAGTAATGACAGCAGATAAAGACATGAGTGGTACATCCAGTCTGCCCAACCATACATGCTCCATAAATTAATTATTTAGTTTAAATGGTCCTTTTTCTTAGGTATTTCTGGGTCAGAAACCCAGAGCCCTGCCCACTAGTATGCTTAGGTTCCATCTACTGGAGTCTCCATCAAAGCTCACTCCAGCCCATCTTAACCATCAAAACCCTCCCCAGCCCGTCCTTAACTGAATGTTCACATAAGGGACATAGGATGTGAAACCTGCCCAGTACTGGCCTTAGTTCCTTCAATGTATACCCATTATTTTCTGATTAGAGATCCTCTGTGTTCATCCCATGCTTGTTTGAACTCTGTCACTGTTTTCTTCTCCACCACCTCCCTCAGGAGCGCATTCCACACATCAACCACCCTCTCCGTTAAGAAGAATTTCCTAACATTACTCTTGAATCTACCACCCCTCAACCTCAAATTACGCCCTCTAGTTTTAACATTTTCCTTTCTCTGGAATAGATTTTGTTCTACGTTAATACCTTTCAAGTATTTGAACATTTGAATCATATCTCCCCTGTCCCTCCTTTCCTCTAGTGTATACATATTGAGGGCTTCCAGTCTCTCCTCATACGTCTTCTGGTGCAAACCTTCTACCATTTTTGACGCCTTCCTTTGGACCGCTTCAAGTCTTTTTATGTCCTTTGCCCTTCAAGTCTTTTTATGTCCTGTCTTCTTTCATTTCCAAAAGAAAGCTAGTAAATCAGGTTAATGAAAAAAACAGATTTTGTGAATTGAAGTAGTAAACAAGTTACAACAAAGATTTTTTTCTCATACATTGATGGAAGGAGTAATTACTTGAAGGGCCCAGAGTCATAAGAAGCTGCATTGGGAAAAATATACTAGGACTAGGGGACATGAAATGAAGCTACTAAGTAGTAACTTTAAAACAAACCAGAGAAAATGTTTCTTCAATGTGTAATTAAATTGTGAAATTCATTGTCAGAGAATGTGGTAAAAGCAGTTATTTTAGCGGGGTTTAAAAATGGTTGTATAATTTCCTCCAAGAAAAGTCCATAAGCCATTATTAAGATGGACTTGGAAATATTCACAGCTTATTTCTAAGATAAGCAGCATAAAATCTGTTTTATTCTTTTTAGATTTTGCAAGGTACTTGTAACCTGGATTGGTTACTATTGGAAACAGAATACTAGGCTTGATGGACCTTTGATCTGTCCTAGTATGGCAACACATATGTTATTGCCATAAATCAAAGATAGGTGATTGGCTATTAATGTGTTATATTATTTTTAGAAAAACACCAAGATGATAACAGAATGGAGTTAAAATATTTAGCGTTTTTACGACGTTTCTATATAAGCATTTGATTTATGATTTGCATTTTTTCATCATGCTACTTTGCTGAGTTGATCAGTCAATCACAGCATAGAATACAGGAATTTGGCATTTAAAATAGTCAGCATGAGCCATGTCAGGTTTCTTTGAACGACAACAGGGCTGTAAGATTTCTCAACTGTGGGGCTGTTTTATATTATAATACATTACATTAGTGATTTTTATTCCGCCATTACCTTGTGGTTCTTTTGAATAATGTTTAAAAAGAAATTCCATATGTGACAGGAAGGATACATGCTTGTTGGGGATATACTACTGTTTTCTTAGATAGCATTTCAGTGTCTTTCTCTTTATCCTAACTCAACAAATCACCAGGACCAGATGGTATTCACCCCAGAGCCCTGAGAGAACATAAACATGAAATTGATAATCAGTTATTAGTAATCTGTAACATATCATTCAAAATGTTCAAAATAAGTGAGAACAGGAAGGTGGACAGGGTAACACCAATTATTAAGAAGGGATTCAGGATGATCCAAAAATCTTTAGACCAATTACATCTAAGCCAAGGCAAATGGTTGATGCTATACTAATCTAATCAAGTAAAAATCTATTACACTCCAGATAAAACTGTTACAGAATTGTTAAATATTTAAGTGGTATTAACAAAAGATTATTCAGAAGGAAAAGCCTAAGACCCCACAATCAGCACTAAAGAGAACTTGGGTGTAATTCTATCATTGGCATAAAAATTTTCAAGTGAACTTAGAATTATAACTCTTCATTAACTTATAATTTCACCAATTTGTAACTTCTCATCAAACACCTGCATGTTCTATGAACAGTGAGCAAAATCTTTACTTATCTTAGAAATGTTCAAAAATCAGAGTGAAATCAGTCTGCCCATTGGTGGCCAGTGTTTCACATTGCTGCTTCAGAAATTAACTTGAACCTTTGCACATCTTTGTGCATACGCTCTATTATCTGCCTCTGAAGGTCCAAATTAGTGAAATTTAGGGGCATATTCTATAAACGGCGCCTTAAGTTAGATGCTCTACCTGTGCCTAACTTATAGGTCCTTTTACTAAGGCGCGCTAGCCATTTAAGCGCATGCTAAATATTAGCGCACGCTAAACGTCAATGCGCCCATAGACTATAATGGACGTGTTAGTGTTTAGCACACACTAACACGCCTTAGTAAAAGGAACCCTTAACTGGCAAAGCTGTTATTCAAATATCATTTAAAAAATGTAGGTGCTTAGAGATGCCTATAAAAAATGGAGCCTCGATTGTATCTACAGAGGTGCGTTAGAACACCTAAGGTCAAAATAAGCATACATTTCCAGCACTTATGGTTGAGGTAGCTATGATTCTACAAATGGTTCAGTTGTGTGACTGACACGCAAACAGTGGCTGCTTTTTAAGGCGTCCATTCTTGGTGCCTTTTGCAGAATCTTGTCCTTGGTGCCAATTGTGGAGTCTGAGGCTTCTCCTTCTGAAGAACTGTCTAAGTTAATACACTCAAATATGTAATAACAGTTTTATATGGAGTATAATAGATGTTTTCTTGACTAGATTACAATAGCTCCAGCCCTCAACTTTATGATATTTTGAAGCTATACTAAAACAAAGAACCATCACACCCCTCCCCTCTCAACCCCCCCCCCCCAAAAAAAAAAAACAAACCTGACCACATGGATATATGTGACTTAATGGGAATGAGTGAACATGGATTTACTAAAGGCACTCTATTTGTCTTTTAAAACACAGTATAATAAATGGCACTAACACCTCTTTTACAAAAGAATAACACGGTTTTTAGAGATGGCCATGGCGGTAACAGCTCCAATGCTTATAGGAATTCTATGAGCAACAGAGCTGTTACCACTGTGGCCGGTGCTAGAAACCATGCTATGCTTTTGTTAAAGTGGGGGTGGGGGAATAAATAAAATAAAAATAAGTCTTCTTTACCTACCAGCATTCTTGTCAACATTCCATCAGCAATGAGAGTTACTAATTTTAGGTTTAAAATATGAGCATCTTTGGACATAAAAACACTGTTTTTATTCCTTAATAAAATTTAGGAAATATTCACTAAGTAAAAAGCTAGACAAGCTAATTATTAGATTTATCATTTTTGCCTAACAAATGCCTATGCCAAAAAGCTGTGTGTCAGGGAATAATTTACTCACCCAAAAATGTGGGGATATAATTAAAAACTAAAAGGATAAACTAATAATCCCTCATACATGTATAAAGTTTACACCATACACTGGAATTGTCTTATACCCGGTATATGATGATTTTTAGCATATACTCAGAGACATTGCATATGAAAACAATTTGAATTTTCTCATATGTTCATTTGTGAAAAACCAGTAAAACAAAGAAAAAACTATATAAATAAGCTGTCTTACTCAGGGAACTCAATATACGATGTCAATGTGCTTATTGCTGTCTATGGATGGATAAAATTAAATTCAAAACTCTGTAGTTAGATGTTAATTGAGCCCATCTGTGAATTCTTTGTATTGTGCCCAGTATCCAGTCTCTGTAAATAATGCATTATTCATACAAGTATACATTAGCCTTATAAAGAACTAAATATATCCTCATGTGTGCTCCTTACATAAACTGAAAGCAATATCAAGAGGATACCTGCCATAAATACCAGATTGTAGAAATATTTCAAGTTCTTCTAGTGCACTTTGAAGCCTTTCAATTGCCAAAAAATGTTGTCGGTCTCCTTTGAAATAAGAAACCTCAATACGTAAGGAAGACGTACAGGCGTGATGGTATCATGATTTAAAAGCCAAACGATGAGCTGTCAAAAAATCTCTGCAAGGGATCCAATAGATATGAATACATATTCAAGGAATCCTTATAGAAACGCATGCTACTTGATTTCATTGTTAAGACCACTAGGTGAAGAACATTTAATGTGAAGATCTAAACTAAACTAAACTAAACCTTAAGTTTATATACTGCATCCTCTCCATAATTATAGAGCTCGGCACGGTTTACAAGAGCTTAATATAGGAAGGAACAGCATAATGGGGTTGGAGGATGAGTGTAGGGGGGACAAGAGTATTACATTTTTGTGAATAGCCTAGTTTTCAGGTACTTTCGGAATAGTTGGAAGGAGCCCAGATTCCGTAATGGGGCAGTAAGATTATTCCAAAGCCCTGTGATTCTGAAGAAGAGAGAATTCCCCAATTTTCCCACATAGAGGATATCTTTTATCGAGGAGAAGGATAGTTTAAGTTTTTTGGGTGGACCTGGTGGTACCAGGACTCGAGGAGTTCCAGGATAGTGGAATTAGGGTAGGGAGGATGCCGTGTAAGATCTTAAAAGCTAGGCAGGCGCATTTAAAATGAACCCTGGAAATTACTGGAAGCCAGTGAAGCTTGGACAGAAGTGGGGAAACATGATCAAATTTGCTTTTTGCGAAGATCAACTTGGCTGCGGTGTTCTGAATTAGCTGAAGTCTTTGAAGACATTTTTTAAGTTAGACTTAGATATATGGAATTACAGTAGTCTAGTCTGGAGAGGATGATAGATTGAACAAGGACGGCAAAATGTTGTTGGCAGAAGCAGGATCTCACTTTCCTCAGCATGTGGAGATTAAAAAAGCATGATTTTTACCAAGGAGTTGAGATGGTCATTGAAGGAAAGAGAAGAGTCGATAATGATGCCTAGAACATTGTGCGGGAATGTTCTTGTATAGGTAGGAAGGGAATGGATCCAGGGCACATTTGCAGGATTTCAGTTTGAGACAGAGTTTAGAGATCTGGGATTCAGATACAAGTTCAAAGGCAGTCCAGGATCTGTCTGCTGGGATAGGGTTAGAGTCACTGGGAGCCAGAGAATTGTAGGAGACTGCTGGTGGGAAGGAGCTCCTTATGGTAGTGATCTTTTCATTGAAGAATTTTGATAGGTCGTCTGCTGATGGAGTGGAGGGGGGAATGGTGGAATCGTTTTTAGAGGTTAGGGTGCGCCAGATGTTAAACAGTGTACTACTCTGGTTGTTAGATCTGGAGATTTTATCACCTTAGAAGTTCTTTCTTGCTTTTTTTAGTACTGTGTTATAGAACTTGATATTGTCCCTTCAGGACTGTCTGTCTGAAGGGGATTTAGATTTTTTCCATTTACGCTCCAGTGCTCGACATTTCTGCTTCAGTACTCTGTGGTACGGGAGATACCAAGGAGTAGGAGATAGATTTAGTAGATAGAGGGGCAAGAGCACAATAGGTAGTCCTTAGCCCACAATGCTCGAGCTAAATCTCCTGCTCGGACAAGTTAACAATGTCCAATACTGAAAATCATAAATCTTCAACTTTTTGATGTTTGCTAGCCAGTGCTGAATAGAGGTGCTTCCTGTGCATTTGATTGAATTCTGCTGATATGCTCGCCGATGCGTGTTTTAACATTCCTGATCATGTGCCCCACATACTGAAGAGAGCACGGACACTGAATTATGAATACCATGCCACTGGAATGCCAATCTGATGTCTTATGGTTACTTTTATTTAAAAAAAAAATCTTTATTATTAATTTTCAATTCGAGAACAAAGTGCATTAAATTATACATACAATTAATATCATAAACAGCACTTTTATTCAATCAAAGAATACTATAAAACATATTTCCTCCCCTCCCTCCCACAACTAATCAAAGTTAACAAAATTTGTCAATGGACCCCATGTTATTTTAAATAGTTTATTATGACCCAATATTTCTGAATTCATTTTTTCATATCTATAACACAGACATAAAGTTTCCCACCAAAAGGAAAAATTAAACCTGTCTCGGTTTTTCCAATTCTTGGTAATCATTTGCATAGCAATCCCAGTCAATGATAAGGAGTCTGCTTTTATATCTGTCTAATGGAGGTTTAGCTTTCAACAATGTCCCACAGATGACCACATCGTAGGACAATGGAATCGATGTATCCAGTATCATATTAATTTGTCCCCATATTGATTTCCAAAAATTGAGTATCAAGGGACAATAAAACAACAAATTATCTAGTGTCCCTACCTCAAGATGACAATGGCCGCATCTATTAGACTTTGAACTGTCTAACTTTTGCAAACGAACTGGGGTCCAAAAAATTCTATGTAACATAATTAACCAGGTTTGTCTCATAGATGCTGACGCTGTACATCTCATCCTCCAAGTCCAAATCTGTGGCCATTGAGTAGCAGAAATCTGCTGCTTTATCTCAATGCTCTAAATGTCTTTTAGGCTAGTTTTAGGCTTCTTATTCAGAGATTAATTTATACCACTTGGCGGCCTGATGCCCTAGAAAATCTGTCTGGAAACATAGGCCTGGCAAGCTAGACTGATTTTTTAAATTTTACCAATCAGGGTACCCTTTCTGAATGGCCTGTTTCAACTGCAACCATTTATAAGCTTGAGACTTTGATATGCTGAATGACTGTTGCAGTTGTCTGCGTCTGCGGAATCGGAAAGAAGTAGGGAAATTGTGGATGCGTTTCAAGAGGCTCTGCTCAGACAAATGGTGATGGAACCCACAAGGGAAAAAGTGATATTGGATCTGGTCCTCATAAATAAGAACATAAGAATTGCTGCTTCTGGGTCAGACCAGTGGTCCATCGGGCCCAACAGTCCACTCATGCGGTGGCCCCCAGCTCAAAGACCTGTGCCCTAACCGGGTTATCTCTAATGTTTGAGTGGGTCCTCACCTGGGAAGTAGCGATCATCAAACGGTTTGGTTTGATATAACGGCTAAAGTTGAGAGGCCGCATGAGACTTAAAGTCCTAGATTTGAAATGTACGGACTTTAATGAAATGGGAGAGTACCTGAAGAAAGAGCTGTTAGGATGGGAGGACATTAGAGAAGTAGAAAAACAGTGGTCTAAGCTGAAAGGAGCGATAAAAATGGCTACGGACCGTTATGTGAAGAAAATAAATAAAAACAAGAGAAAAAGGAAACCGATATGGTTCTCCAAATTAGTGGCGGAGAAAATAAAGGCAAAAGAGTTGGCATTTGTGAAATATAAAAAAAACCAAGAAGAGGAGTGCAGAAAGGACTACAGGGTGAAATGGAAAGAAGCCAAGAGAGAGATACGTCTGGCGAAAGCACAGGCAGAATAAAAGACTAAAAATGTAAAAAAGGGAGACAAAATTTTTTTCAGATATATTAGTGAAAGGAGGAAGATGAAAAATGGAATTGCTAAACTAAAAGATGCTGGGAACCGATATGTGGAGAGTGATGAGGAAAAAGCAAATGTGCTAAACAAAGACTTCTGTTCTATGTTTACAGAAGAAAATCCTGGAGAAGGACCGAGATTGTCTGGCAAAGTTACACGAGAAAATGGAGTAGATTCTGCGCCGTTCACGGAGGAGGGTGTTTATGAGCAACTTGAAAAACTGCAAACCACCTGATTCCATCCACACAAGCCTCAAATAGTTTTATATTGAACTTATATTAGAATATAAAAAGAAACAATATTCTGTACAATTGTCAACTTATAAATCAGCGTCTTCTCCCCACTCTCTCTTCCCCATATCCCTTCAACATCCTCAGCCCACTCTCTCTCCATGTCCCTTCAGCGCACGCACATAAAAACAAGCAAGCAATTTTATATAATTTTCATTCTATTCATTCACAGAAATTAAAGTCTAATAATGCCCATCACATAACAAAACATGATTTTACAAAAATAATTCCCTGCACAGTCAAGCCTGTAAAGATTACTAGATGTCTTTCAGCAGCTCCCCTCCCTCCCTCCCCCTTACCTTTGTGGCCAAGTCAAAATGATCTACCAACAATAAAATTTTAAAAACACAAAGCACGCTGTACGCAGAGAAAATGTTAATTATCATTTATATTCCGCGGGCTTTCAAAGAGGTCAAGGCAGATGACTTTATGCAATGTCACCTCAGTAAGAACTATACAAAAATAGACAAATATACCCCCTCCCTTTTTACTAAACCGCAGGGTTTTTAGCACAGGGAGCTGCGCTGAATGACCCACGCTGCTCTCGACGCTCTTAGGCTCCCTGCGCTATAAACCGCTATTGAGATTTAGTAAAAGGGGGCCAATAGTGCAAAATATAGACAGCATATATAAATTCTCAAAATGGACACATTTTGATCACTAAATTGAAATAAAATCATTTTTCCTACCTTTGTTTGTTAATTTCATCAGTCTCTGGTTGCACTTTATTCTTCTGACTGTGCATCCAATATTTCTTCTCTTCTTTCAGCCTCCTGTATGCTTCCTCTCCTCCAGACCTCATTCCCTCCCCCAACTTTTTCTTTCTTTCTTTCACCCTGCCCCCTTCTTTCTTTCTTTCTCCGTGCCCCATTTCTTTCTCCATGCCCCCTTTCTTTCTTTGTTTCTGTCTTTCTCTCTCCATGCCCCATTTCTTTCTTTCTTTGCTTCTCCATGTCCCCTTTCTTTCTTTCTGTCTCTCTCCGTGCCCCATTTCTTTCTTTCTTTGTTTCTCCATGCCCCTTTCTTTCTTTCTCTCTCCGTGCCCCCTTTCTTTGTCTTTCTCTCTCCGTGCCCCATTTCTTTCTTTCTTTGTTTCTCCAAGCCTTCTTTCTTTCTGTCTTTCTCTCTCTCTCCATGCCCCATTTCTTTCTTTCTTTGTTTCTCCATGCCCCCTTCCTTTCTTTCTGTCTTTCTCCATGCCCCCTTTCTTTCTGTCTCCCTTCTTTCTTTCTGTCTCCCTGTCCCCCCTTCTTTCTCCCTGTTCTCCCCCAAGCCACCGCCATTGGGGAACATGCTGCCACCGCCGCCGGGGAATAGGCTGCTGCAAATTCTGAGCTCTTCCTGCTTCCCTTCCCCGCGGGGCCGACCAATTCTCACCACTCAATGTCAATTCTAACGTCAGAGAGGAAGTTCCAGGCCAGCCAGGCAGCGATTGGCTGGCCCAGACCGTCCTCTCTGACGTCAGAATTGACGTCGGGTGGCGAGAGTTGGTCGGCCCCGCAGGGAAGGGAAGCAGGAAGAGCTTAAAACTCGGCGCCAGCCTGTTCCCCGATGGCAGTGGTGGCAGCCTATTCCCCGATGGTGGTGGTGGTAGCCTATTCCTCAGCAGTGGTGAGAAGGGAAGGGAAGCAGATTGGGCACCCCTGCTCTACACGAGCCGCAGCCGCGAGCCGTACTCAAGTGGCTAAAGAGCCACATGCGGCTCGTGAACCGCAGTTTGCTGCCCACTGCCCTAACACAACATGAAGGCTTTATGATTCCTATAAAAATACCCCCCCCCCCCCCGATTGTGATTTTTGTAAAGATACTAAAGCTATTCTAGCAGTTTTACCCAGCCAAATAAATTTTGTAAGAATCCCATTCAATTTCTTATAAAAGGAACTTTGAAAATAAACTGGCAACATACTCATTTGGTAGCAAACTACAGGCAAAACCATCATTTTGATGGTTTGGACTCTCCCCCACCAAGAAAGATATAGTGGGTTCCAATGCTCACATATTTCTTTGACGTTCAGCAATAAAGACTTTTTATTTATTATCATTGTGTCTTCCAAAGTTCTTTGAATCATAATGCCCAAATATTTTATTCCCTCTTCCTTCCAAATGAAAGGGAATAGGTCAAATAAACCTGTTACACAATGCACATTTAGTGGAAGAACCTCTGATTTGCTCCAATTTATTTTATAACCTGAAAATTTGCCAAATCTATCAATCAATTCCAGTAAATGTGGGATGGTGGATTCTGGATTCTTCAAATGAAGCAAAATATCATCTGCATAGGCTGAAACCTTATAATCATGACCTGCATATGGAATTCCCTGTATCTCCTTTGCCTGCTGAATGACCAACAACAAGGGTTCCAAAACAATATCAAAAAACAAAGGATATAAGGGACATCCTTGTCTAACTCCCCTTTTCAGACAAAAACGCTCCGAGAATGTATTATTAATATATAATTTGGCTGAGGGGAAACTATACAAGGTTTGAATCATTTGAATAAATCCGGATCCTATTCCAAACCAATTCATTGCTTGGTACATAAAAGTCCATTCTACACAATCAAAAGCCTTCTCTGCATCCACAGTAACAGAAAATGCCAGATCATCCATTGTTTTTGCTAAATTTAGCATATGAAATGCCAATCTGGTATTACTTGAAGAATGTCTTTGAGCAATGAAACCCGTTTGGTGTATACCAATCATATAAGGGAGAGCGCCTTGGCTAATCTTAGAGCCAATAATTTAGCCAGGATTTGCCCATCCACATTAATTAAAGAAATAGGCCTGCAGCTTGAAACCAACATGAAATCTCTATTTGGCTTCAGGAAAACAATAGCTAATGATTCCGCCATAGTACCTGATATACAACCCTTACTCAGTTGTGATTGATATAAATTTAAAAGATGAGGTAATAATAAATTTTGAAAAGATTTTAAAAACTCCACTGTGAAACCGTCACTACCCAGAGCAGATCCAGCTCTGAGAGACTTCAATGCTAACTGGAGCTCTATACATGATATAGGCACCTCAAGTTTTTCTTTCACATACTCGGGAATTTTTGGCCCATTAAATTAATTTTAAAAATTATCTTCCTTCAATTTCTTTATTTGAATAAAGCTCAGAAGAATATAAGGCTATATAATAATCCAAAAATTGTCTTAAAATATCTCCAATATGGGTATGAATTTTACCTTTTTCATCTTTAATGGCCACAATCTTTACTTTACTTTTTTTTGTTTTAAGATAATTAGCCAGTAATCTTCCCGCTTTATTCAAGTTTCCATAATACAGAGCCTGTTGAGAAAACAAATCTTTCCTAGCCAATTATAAGGAAATCTCATTATATTTAGCTTTCAACAGGGCATGCAAAGTAGTCTGTTCCCATTTCGAGGCCAATTGTGACTCTAAAGTCAAAATAGTTTGTACCAAATTGGAAAATTCTAACTTAAGTAATTTCCTAATATGTGCTGAATACGAAATTATTTGCCCTCTCATTGTAGCTTTGAAAGTATCCCAAATAGTTTCCAAAGAGATTTCCTCTGAGGTGTTGAATCGAAAGTATTCATTCATTTTTATTTGAATTTCCTCAAGAAAGTTTGAAACTGCAAGCAATGTATTATTAAACCTCCAAACAGGTCTATTAGAATCTTCTTCGATGAACTGATATTTTATCCAATTCCAGCATGATCCGTCAAAAGGATCGTGTCTATGCTAGCTTTTGTAACCTATTGAGTTAAATGATCTGAAACAAAAAAATAATCAATTCTGGAAAATGACTTATGAACTTGGGAATAAAAGGAAAATGCACGAGCATTAAAATGAAAAATCTGCCATATATCTTTCAATCCACATGAATTTATAAGATTAGGCCTAATGATTTTAATTGTTTACTGGGTGGTTTGTCAATTAATGGATCCATGACAGCATTAAAATCTCTGGCCACAATTAAATTTGTCGTAGCCAGTGACAGAATTATATGATGGAGTTTTTTAAAGAATTCTGACTGATTTGAATTAGGAGCATAAATATTAAGAAGCGTCAGGGCATCATTTCCCAAACTCATATTAACATGGAGCCATCTACCCATAGGATCTGCCCGAAAGTTACCAAAAGAACAGTGTTTTACACACACCCCTTCAAGTTTGGCTGATTCAATTGATGTTAAATGCATTTCTTGTAAGACATAAATGCCTGCTTCCTGTTGTTTCAAAAAATTAAGTACTTTTTTCCTCTTGATAGTATGGTTAAGTCCATGAACATTTAATGAATATAATTTTAACTGCATTTTAATTGATTACTACATAATAATAAATAATCCCTTAATTCTCATTTGATCAAATAAATATATAATAATTCCACACACATCCAGGACCCAAACCTCAAAATTCCCCTACCCCCTCCCAAAACCCAACCCATCCTATAACACGACAACTTGTATGCAAACCCATAGACCAGGTGACTACCATCTTCCCCCATGCACCCTAATTGTCCCCCCAAATTAATCCTCTACATATTAAGTAATATAAACAATTTAAATTCAGTCTCAATAAAATTCCATCATATCCTAAAATTGAAAAGTACAATATCATGTCATATATATAAATTAATGCAGAACCTCAGATCTTGTGTAAAACTACTTTGCTCTATAATATGATCAATTCATTTAACTTAGCAAAATCAAATCACAACCCCCCAAATCTAAAAATTAATAATAGAAAATAAGTTAAAGAACAAATAGTTCAGCTGCTTTGAGTAATAACCAAATAGAAACAATTTAATAAAATTAATAAGAACACCAAATTAATTTCCCTAGTATTCCTTATAAAATATTCTATATCAGATTCTAAAAGGAGCAGTAAGTATCTCCCTTCATAAAATATCAAGAAAAGCTATATATGGAAATGAACATTATAAGACAAACCTATCTTTAAAAAAATGTATAAAATATGTATAATAATATGTAAAAAATATGTATAATAATATGTAAAAAATATGTATAAAATATGTATAATATCCATAACATGCAAGCAGGTAGAAATACCAGCATAAACATAGAAAATAATAAATATGAATAAGTTCAGTTTTAGTAGTCATTTAAACTTAATATTATTAATAATAATTGTTACAGTACTTTTATTCTTTACCCACATGGGTAAATGCAATTCATGAAGGGTCAAACAAAACTGACACATTTTGCAGTGTGTGCAGGCATAATGGCCATTCATGTCCTTTAGAGAATGCAAGTCTAGGGAGCTCTTGAAAAACGGAATGATATTGCAAAATGTTCTACCGTGCCTATAGCATGACAATGTATAACTTCAAAATGAAAACAGTCAGAGGGGACAGATTCAGAACCAATGCTAGGAAGTTCTTCTTCACCCAAAGGGTGGTGGACACCTAGATTGCACTTCCAGAGAGTGTGATACGACAGAGTATGCTACTGGGTTTCAAGAAGGGATTGGATGATTTCCTGAAGGAAAAGGGGATTGAAGGGTATAGATTGAGGATTGGATGATTTCCTGAAGGAAAAGGGGATTGAATGGTACAGATAGAAGATTACTATGCAGGTCCTGGACCTGATAGGCTGCTGCGCGAGCGGATTGCTGGGCGTGATGGACCTCTGGTCTGACCCAGCTGAGGCACTGCTTATGTTCTTATGTTATATGCTTAATGAAATTATTTAGGCCAAGAGATTGTGCCAAAAGGTTTAAAGAACTATTATAAATATTTAATTATCAATTAAGAAAAAAATCATGAGCTAGGTAACTATGAACTATGTACTTTTGTATTTTTCTCATGCTCAAAAATCAGTTACTGTATTTTTCGCTCCATAAGACGTACCCTAGATTTAGATGAGGAAAACAAGAAAAAACCCATTCTGAACCAAATTCTCCCTGCCAGGCTCTGCACCCAACCCTACACTCCTTGCCAAGCTCTGCACCCTGTACCTGCTTACAATTATGTAGACTATTTGGAAATTACCTCCTGTAAAGCTAAAGTTAAGTCTGAATTTGATGCAATGAATATTACAAATTCAACAAACTGAGGTGCATTACAAAAGCAGTTTTTAGAACCATTCCCACAGAGTTCAACAATACTCTATCCATTAAAAATACGTAAATACATCCTATGAGCAGGGGAAATATACACTTTTTTCAACAACACATGAACTTTTACCTGCATTTAGTGAATGTATAACTGGGGGTTAGAGCAAGGGTGGAGACTGAAACAACCTGTATACTTTTGTATCTTCAAAAATATGCACATTATTTTTTGTCAGATGTACTCACAAAAAATTGTTTGATGATACTTTTTCCTTTGGCAGTTTTCAAAGTGAAAATATGCAAGAACTTTTTCCATTTTCCCCCCAATGAATCTGTGCAATGGGTAGTTTGAAAAAACCCCCCAAAAAACCTTCTCAAACACATTCAACCAAATGTTTCCTTAGTTGGTCACTACTTGCTTGGAAAGATATACATGCATACCTTTATGTTTTAATACATTTTAATATATGAGTGAATATTTAATTGTCTAGAATCTCTATGGAACTGGCCTTATTTGTTGTCTTTTTCTAGACTGACACAAACAACAGCTATATCAGATTTTTGTTTCTTCAAAGCTAAATATATCAAACATGCTTTTACAACACCTGCTATGTGCAGTGTGCCAGTGCTTAACAATCTCTGCATCAATGTTTTTCACAAGTTGCTGTAACTGGTATGTAGTGACATGTCAACAACATTTCAGAAAAACTGTTTCCATTCAAGTTCAACTAAACTGCCTCCTCTGTGAGCTAGGGTACAGAAATGTTTTCAATTAAGAGTTTATTAATGGAATAACTAACTTTTCCCATATGATCAATAGAGGAAATACCATCTGCTTGCATGAAGCAATAAATGTGCCAGAGTTCAGAGGTTCTTCCTCTGAACGGAGATAAAAAGTAATTTCCATACAAAAATGACACATTAGTGTTTCTTTCTCACTCTGTTTTTATGACTTTTCCTCAACATCTCTGAGAATGATAAGGAAGGAAAGATTAGGGTTTTTACCTTGTTAATCTTCTTTCTTGTAACCAGTTGCAAGGGTTGCAGAGAGCTCACTGATTGTTTTCATACTCCACCTCCCATTACTCTGGGATGAGCTCCTCCCCCTCAGTCAGTATTAAAGCTTCTAGCGAGCCCTAGAATACAAACTAAGAGAGGGGTGTGGGGAAACTCTCCAAAACTACATAGGTCTGTTCTGCTCAAAATACAAACACTAAACAACAATGCTTTTAAAACCATGACTAAACAAAACAAAGTGGTAATAAAATTAACCACTTACCTATCTGCACCAATATTTCTGTAACTCTTATGAGTGAACTCTTCTTCATTCCTGACCCTACTGGGCAAGCAATAAGAATAAGACATCTGAGAAAGCAGGCATGTATGAAACAGAAAGCAGGCTAGCATATATCATACAGGGTGGGTGTCAAGACTACCAGTCCTAGTTACAAGAAAGAAGATTAGCAAGGGAAGAACCTACCTTTCCTTCTTGTGCAACAGGACTGTTAGTGGGACAGATGAGCCTGCTGCTATTATGGAGGACCCAAAAATGGTGTCCAGCCTGGCTGCTACATCTACCCAGTAAAACTTAGTGGATGTGTGGAGACTGGACCAAGTGGTTGCTCTGCAAATCCCAAGATGAGGTGACACTGCAAGTGGAATGTGCCTTCATTGCCATTAGAGACTGCTTTCCACTCCCAGCGTAGGTGGAAGATATAGCCATCCTGATCCACCTGAATATGGTCACTTTAGACGCCGGCCTCCCCTGATGTGCTGCATTCATAAGCACGAAGAGATGATCAGACAGCCAGAACTCGTTGGTCACCACCAAGTAATGAATCAAAATTCTTTGCACATCCAGAACTTTCAACACTCTCTTTTCTTCACTCCTGTAGGTGAGAAAGCTGGGAATTGCACCTCCTGGATCATGTGAAAATTGGACAAAACTTTTGGTAGGGAGGAAGGGATCATATGAATCGAGATGCTAGCCTCTGTATATCAAGAATGGGTTCCCTGCAGGACACAGCCTGCAGTTCTGACACTCTTCTCGTTGATATCACAGCCACTAAGAAAACTGTCTTAAATGTCAGATCAATCAGGGACACTACCTCCAAAAGGTCATACAGGGCCTTCACAAGTGCCTGCAGGACCAGATTAAGGTTCCAAGATGGAAAAGACTGTCACACTGGAGGGCAAAGAAGCAAGGCTTCCTTCAAAAATCTGGATACATCTGGAAGGGATGAAGCAGGAAAGTCCAGCTATCTGCACTTTGAGAGTTCCAACTGCCTCTAAGATTAATGGTGGCTTAAATTTACCTGATTTTTATTATTACTACATCGCCTCCTTAGCCAAATATGGATCTCACTGGATTGTTGACTCATATCCACAGGATAAACCAGCATGGTTTGAAATGGAATGCTTTTTATGTGCACCACTACACATCTCTTGCTTCCTTACAGTGTCGATACCTAGACACTTGAGAAAATATTCTTTGTTGAGTGCAACGCAACATGCTTTTCAACTATTAGATGCAGCGGCTGAGATCTCTGTTGCTGAAGGCCCACTTATGATCCTTTGGAATAATTCTAAAATTCAAAATAAGGGTAGATCCCTTTCATGGAAGAGGTGGCAACGGGCAGGGGTGTGGTTTGTTCATCAATTGATCTCCTCCACTTCATTTATCCCATTTGATACTTTTTGTTCTGTAAACTCACTCCCATCCTCTATATATCCCCAATGGCTTACGCTTACTGAAATACTAGCTAATGTGCAAATGCGCCCTGACTTTATGACCTCTCAACAAACTATTCGTCACTGGTCTACTTTGGCTTTACTGAAAGGTAGGGCGATATCTCTTTTTTATAGCATCTTAAGAGATCACACCTTCACCTTTACACCTCAATCCATGAACCATTGGGGCTCTATCCTAAAGACCACGCTTTCTGAAATAGATTGGGAACTCTTCTGGTCATCTACAAATCGTCCTCTATTATCCTCAAGAGTTTCGCAATCAATGTTCTTTGTTATGTGGAATGCAGTATGGACTCCATTTCGAATGTGGAAAGCGAAACTGAAACAAGACCCTACCTGTTGGAACTGTTTGAAAGAGCCTGGAACTCTTGATCACATGCTTCTTCACTGCACTATGGTTCATTCCTTTTGGACTCGTATATGGGACACCATAAAATCTATTACCGAATGTTCAGAAGCTATTTCCATAGACATTATAATCCTTCGTTCTCAACACCCTTGTTTCGCACTATCAAACTGCCCTCCTAAACTTATTGACACCATGATTGTGACAGCTCTTATGCACATTTTGAAAAATTGGAAGTCACCCACACTACTAGACTACACCTTTTGGTGGAACTCCTTGAGCATGTACCACAAATACGAATCATATGCATATGAAAAGAACACGATATCTCGTTTATCTACAAATTTGGTGCGAAATAAATCACCTTGGTCATTCTTAGATTCATATGTTCATTCTGCCTTGTAGACACTTCTGCCTCTCTCTCTTTCTCTCTCTCTTTCTTTATCCCTCTTTTTTCTTTTTTATTTCAATTCATCTTCTCTGCTTTTCTATCCTTTCTATTTCTTTTCTTAGCAGTTTCAAATACTCTGAATTCTTCTTACTAATCTACTATATGCAAATAACAGCAATTATGGTTTCTTTTGTTTCTACATCACTATTTCTTATTCAATTTTTAAGTATTTGAACTGCTTTCTGTATATTACTTATAATATTCAATAAAATTAATGAACTAAAAAAAAAAAAAAGAGAGTTCCAACTGCCAGGATCTTCTTCAGACCTTTCTTCAGAAAGTTGAGCACCACCGAAACTAGTGCAGTATGACTTACCCTTTGCCTGATTCATAATGGCTTTCCCTATTGACTCATGCTTATTAATCTAATATAATAAAACGCTAGCCGCGCATGCGCACTCCCACTTGTGTGCGCCGGTTTTCCGTGAGCTGTAGCGACCCGCAGGTATGAGTGCGCATGCGCGTGAAACTCTCTCTCTCCCTCCCCCCGACGCGGATAACACCGAACCAGTTCTGAGACCGCGCTGGAGGCAGGGGGGGGGGGGAAGGCTAAATATTTGTCCCGCCGGCCCTCTCAGCTCTTACCGTGTCTGCCAGAGAGTTGGGATAGAGGACGCTGTCGTGTCACCGTCTCCAAACTTCAGCATGGGACCGCAGCCACCCGCTGATCGCCTCCAGAAGCCCGCTCCGCTCCTCCAACAGCGGAAGGCCCCGAGCCCGAGTCGGCAAACGTGCTGGTCCTTTGCCGGCTGCTGCCGCTCATGATGAGGAGCGCGGTGTGCAGGCACTGAATGGCGGAGGCTCTGGGGCTTCTCCTCCCGCACAGGCCTCTCCCCTCTCCGCCAAAGACGCTCCAAGCATAGCGCAGTGCTGTGTGCGAAACCATGTCCCATGCTTGACACCAACCAAACTGTTTGTGCTCCCTTAATAAAAGACTGAGATCGGACAACTTAGACTACCTCCTCCCTCCCCTTAAAGTAACTTTGTCGTCGTCGCCGCCGCAATCGTTCCCTGTAACAACACTCTCTTAGTTTATAAATTCAATCAAAGATGCGGCGCCGGCTCCTTTCACGATCCGACGCAGGCGGGGATCGTGAGAGGAGCCGCCGCACTTACTAATAATTCTGCAAAGGTTTTCCTCTTAAGTTCTGCGTTGCTCCCTGATCCCTTAATGCTGTTGTTTGCATTTCACAGCGCAACCAACTTTACTTCTAAATTTTCCTCGGGGCACGTTCTATGGTTGCCATAACAATTTTCCGTGTGTGCAGGTTCTGTGCGCGTAACTTTGCTTTTAATCGAGTGTCCAGTGGCGGTTTATCTTCCACAAGTCACTCTGTGCCTATTTTACTACTTTGCCGATTACATACTCAATACTCTCCTGGTTTCATTCTTTACAACTATTCTGTGCCAGTTTGCAGTTACTGTGCCATCAAAAAAAAAAAAAGGTAAGTGAGAGAATGGGTCTATTCACACAAAACACCCCTAACATCTCCACACACACAATGAGAAGGTGGCAGTCAAACACACACAGAAGAACAGGGGGCAAGAGAGACAGATTTGCAAAAAAAAAAAATAAAATTAAAAAAAAAAGGAGAGAAAGACACACAAAAAAATACAGCTGCCAATGAGAGACAGTGAAATAAAGAAATACAGACATGGAGATAGACAGAAGGTGGTAGGTGAACACACAAAAAAGGACCATGGATATAATGGATATAAAAGTTCTCATGGTAAGTTTTTATTAAATTGTTTTAACTATTAACTCTGCATATATATTCTAGCACCCGTTAATCTAATGGGCTTAAACACTAGTATGATCATAATTTTTATTCTGAAGAATAGCTTTCACCACTACTATCAAGTACACTAGACTGTAATTTTCTGGACCACAGCTGGAGCCCCTTCTAAAAACTAACACTGCATTTGCTATCCTGTAGTCCTATTAGTCATATGGCAGATCTGAACATTAAGCTACAGGAAATTTCTTGTGTGCAAACCCTAAAATGTTGGCTATTTGTAGAGTCTTTCATTATTAGTGCAAAACACTTTTCACCAGTAGACTCCTGTTTTAGCCTCTTTGGCAAGTCTTTCCTGAAATCTTCTCTTTACTAGTAATTTATACCTAGTGTGCCTGTGTTTATTTTCTTTTTAATTTTCCCCATTTCTATTTTTAAGGGATCCTTTTTGAGGATTTATAGCCTGTTTCAGACTTTTGATTTTCTCTAAATCTTTAACTTGTGGTATACTTTATCTAAGATGTTATTTAAAAGCAATGTATATGGGACATTCAGTATCAAAGCTAAGATGCCAAGAAGGGGAGGTGGGTAGGTTGTGAGAATATCTGCCTGCTGTCCCTGGAAAACACCTATTTACAGGTAAATAACTATCCTTTATCCTAGGATAAGCTGGCAGCATATTCTCACATATGGAGATTCTCCAGCTAACAAAGAGGGCTGGAGGACAATTGGCTTCTAGTTGGAGATTAAATTTTGGAGAATTATATTACCCAACTGATTATCCTGTCCGGAAAGATTTTCCAAACAGTAATGGGTCATGAATATATGAACTGAGGACTAGGTGGGGCTTTACAGAAACTTGGAAAACTTATTTGTTTTCCAAGTTTTTGAGCAACTAACATTTCAATATCATCTACTATTATACTCATTCTGATAATGTTGATTATCTAATTTCTTTTTTCCCCTCAATTTTATTTCCTGATGTCAATGATTATTTAATTCTTTGTAAACCGAATGGAACATTTTGGTTATGTGGTCTAGAAATTGATTTTTATGTTATGTTATGAAGCAAAGCATAGCTGGACTATTGGAAGTCGCCATTGCTTGCACTTTATGTGCGGTAAAATGATCCTCTAGCATCAGCCCAGTCCCAGCACAGCAGAATGTGATACAGTCCACAATCCATGTTTTGACTGTTCTCATGGTTACAGGAGTTCCCAGCTTGTTTGGGTCAAATGACAGAAACAGCTGAGTAAAAGTTCTGTGAGGCTTAATTCTATCCAAGTAGCAAGCTAGTGTATGTTTACAGTCCAATGTGTGATGTGCTGCCTCACCAGGGTAAGCATATGGCAATGGAAAAAATACCAGAAGATTGATGGAATGGTTGAGATGAAACTCCAAAATAACTTTTGGGAGGAATTTCAGATAAGTTCAAAAAACCACCTTGTCAGGATAAAATGTAGTATAGGATGAATCTGCGACTAGCGCCTGGAGTTCACTGACTCACCATGCTGATGTGAGAGCAATGAGGAAGACCACTTTCCAAATGAGGTGCTTGAGAGATGAAGTAGACAGTGGTTCAAATGGAGGCTTCATGAGTGTGAAAAGCATCAAATTAAGGTCCCAAGCCACTGGAGGAGGTTTCAGAGGCAGCTAGGTATATTGTAAAGGCCCTTCATGAATCTAGAAATCAGAGGATATACTGCTAAGGGTTTCTGTCTAATGGTGTGTGAAAAATACTTATGAGAATTAAGATGAACTCTCACTTAATTAGTCTTTAGCCCAGAATTAGAGAGGTGGAGGAGATAATCCAGTATGAGGACAGGTCACTGGATCCAGAGATTTGATACTACACCACAATGAAAAGCGAGTCCATCCTAAACATGGAAATATCTGTTGTCAGAATCTTTTGATGAGGTAGTACTTGAAAAAGGAGATCTCTGGAGAGATTGGTTGGAGACATCCACCACAGAAGTGAATCTCCGAGCTGTGAGGTCACTGACAAGTGCTGGGAAAGTAGACCAGTTGCTTGAGACCATTGGGAGGACAATGCCCACTGAGGATGCCTGAGGTGAAGGAGAGCAAATGGGACCACATATACTGTGGAGGCTATGTGGCAGAGGAGTTGTAACATGTGACTTGCTGCGAGGTGCTGATGAGAATAGACTTTGTGGCAGAATTGAAGTAGTGTGGCGAGTCTCTCCTAAGGGAGAAACACACCCATCTAGTTTGTGTGCAGAAGAGCTCTAATAAACTCCAAAGTCTGAGTGGGCTTCAGGTGGGATTTGGGATAATTGACTGCAAATCCCATGAGTTTGAGAATTTGAATGGCTGCATGTAAAGTTATCTGAGCCTGTTGGGAGTCTGGAGGCTTTGATCAACTAGTTGTCCAAGAAAGGAAAAACATGGAAACTGTATGAGCGAAGTATTGCTGCCACTACCACCAAGCACTTTGTGACACTCTGGGTACTGATGCCAGTCCAAATGGGAGCACCTTGTACTGGAAGTGGTGTGTTCCCAGAAGAAAGTGAAGATATTCTCTGTGAGCAGGGAGAATAGAAATATGTGTTTACGCTTCTTTGATAGCTAGAGAGCAGAGCCAGTCATTCTTTGCTAAAAGAGACAACAGGGTTCCCAGAGAGAGCATCTGAAACTTCTCCTTCACAAGGTACTTATTAAGTGCTCAGAGGTCTAGAATTGGGCAAATTCCTCCAGTCTTCTTCGGGATAAGGAATTACCTTGAATAGAACTCCTCACCCCTCTCTTACAGTGGAACTTTTTTTTATTGCATTGAGCTGGAAGGTTGAGAGTTCCTGGTGAAGGAGGGCTCTCAATGAGAGGGTGGTAGATGCGTGGAACAGTCTCCTGGAAGAGGTGGTGGAGACAGAGACTGTGTCTGAATTCAAGAGGGCCTGGGATAGGCACATGGGATCTCTCGGAGAGAGAAAGAGATAATGGTTACTGGGGATGGGCAAAATGAAAACCTTCCTCTTTGACAACTGAACCTACTTGACTTCTCAGAAATGACTCTTTCCACCTCTTTCTCTAGATGAAGCTCTTAGACAACAAGGATTTCTCACCCCATTCTTACTCTCCCACCTTTCAAGGACCCCTTTATTCCCTCCTCCTGACCCCCTTTCAGAATGTCGCCTAGAGCCTGAATAGGGATGTATGACAAATAGAAGATTAGATTAGATGGGCCATTTGGCCTTTATCTGCGGTCATGTTAATATGTTTCTTGGAGGGTGGTTTGGTGGTTTCTTCTGCAGATGAAGGGCATATCTCCAACTCACCACTTGAAGGACCCACAGATCTGATGCTATGAGGGTCTAGTGCTATTGGTAATAGAGATCTTGCCTCCTATTGGTAGATTCTGAAGTGAGCGTAGAGATACACTCGCTAAACTCTGTTAGAGGAGTCAAAACGACTGCTGCTACTTAGGTTGAGTAGGCGCAGAAGTTTTCTGTTGCCTCAGGCATAGATGCAGGAGGCTGACAGTATTCATTTCTGAAATAGTATGAGGAACGCCTATAGGAGCTTGAAAATCGTTTAGGCTGTTAAGCTTTTGAGGAGAACAGAGTGGTCATACAGCCAGTATGAATTTCGATCTTTTGGTCACCTCCTCTATGCAATCTCCAAACAAGTCATCACCCATACAGAGTATGTTGGAAAGACAGTCTTGAACATTGGCATCTAGATCTGAGATTCTGAGCCAAGCCTGTCTGTACATAGCAATGTAAACCGCCAATGTGCGAGAGGCTACATCAGAGGCATCATATATAGAGTATGCAATGCATTGTTAAAGGTTAGCTATAAATAAACTAAAAACTATTTCTTGGTTTCAAGGAGATCATGCCGAGAAGCCAAGAGATGTTTAGAGGAGTATATACTTTTCATAAAGTGGACATCCTCTGGACAAGGGATTTCATGTAAAAGGATATATAGAAGGTGTGATTCAGTACATTTTGATGGTAGAATACTCTTTCCACAACAATCAGCAGCACAAGGAGACCACAATGCATTGATTTACTTAGGGATAACACCAACTTTGGTACTAAGTATTTAACTTGTACACATACACACCAATCTAATTCATAACGGCAAAATACTGTACTACAGTATTGTACTAAGAAGTAAATATTTACCTTTATTTTACCTGACATAGAAAACCAATATATGGCACAGATTTTGCTACTGAATTAAGAAATAGACTTTCTGACAAAAAGCCAACAACACTAACATTTCTTCTTAGTTTTCTAGAAAAGAAAGTCCTGAATATGGAAGATAAACACACAGTTCAGCTACAATCGATGAAAGATGAGAAAGAGAAGCTTCAACTATTAGTGTCCAGACAAAATTCTATCATTGAGGAACTAAGGAAACAATTAGTAACAGCAACAGTGAACAACTCTGTTCTGCAAAAACAGCAGCATGATCTGATGGAGACTGTTCACAACCTGCTCACAATAGTGTCTCCTGCAAACTGTAAGTCTGCCACTTTGGTCTCTCAACAGACAAAGGGGCTCATAATAAAAAAAAAAACCAAACGTCTAAAAAGTGGCCTAAATGGGTACTTGGACGATCAAAAAGCCTGATCGTCTAAGTACCCATAATCAAAGGTGGTTTTAGACATATCTAAAACCAGCTTAGGCCTTTCCCCTGCCTCTAAACGCATAGAGCGAAAAGAGGCGATTTTAGAGGAGGGGAAAGGGCGGGTGGTGGGCGGACCTACAACTAGGCGTACAGCAGGTATAACCAAAACTTTTGACATGTTGCCTAGTTGGTACTTATACGTTTTGACTTAGACCAAGTCAAAACAGGTATAAGTGCTGAAAAGAGGGCCACTGAGCTGATGGAGGCTGGCGCGATCAGCTCAGCGACCCGGCAACCTACCCACCCCCCACCGCAACCATCGCGGCGGGAGAGATGGCTCATCTCCCCTGCCGCGATGTGATCACCCCTCTACCCAAAATGCCACGACCCGCGGCAGGAGAGATGCCCAATCTCTCCTGCCACGGGTTGTGGCAATTTGGGTAGAGAGGTGATAGCATCGCGGCAGGGGAGATGGCCAATCTCTCCTGCCGCGATGCATCACCCCCCGACAACGATCCGCGGAGTGAGCCCAAGCCCTCCTGCCCTGGCAAAACCCCCTACCCCCCACTAAAATATGGGCAGGAGGGATCCCAGGCCCTCCTACCCTCGACACAACCCCCCCATGACTGCCCCCCAAACCCCTGATAGGCCCCCCTACCCCCTCCCCGTACCTGAAAATCGTCAGTTGGACGGACAAGTGCCAACCCGTCCGTCCGACAAGCCAGCCATCCCCGGAATGGCTGGCCTTATGACCTGATTGGCCCAGGCAGCTCAAACCCCGCCTACAGGTGGCGCCTGAGGCGCCTGGGCTAACCAGAATAGGCCCAGTAGCCTTAGGCCCCTCCTGTGGGCGGAGTTTGAGCCGCCTGGGCCAATCAGGCCTTAAGGTCAACCATTCCGGGGATGGCTGGCCTGTTGGATGGACGGGCTTGGCACCTGTCTGTCTGATCAATGATTTTCAGGTATGGGGAGGGGGGGCGATCAGGGGTTCGGTCGTGGGGGAGTTGCGTCAAGGGCAGGAGGGCCTGGGATCCTTCCTGCCCATATTTTAGTGGGGGATAGGAGGTTTCGCCAGGGTAGGAGGGGTTGGGCTCCCTCCTGCCTCGATTGTTGTCGGGGGGGGGGGGAAGGTGGGGGATTCTGTAACCGGTGTTGTTTTTGACAGACACCGGTTACAGAATCCAGCTTTTAGGCAAAGGAATGGCTCCTTGTTCACCTAAAAGCTTTTGTTTTGGCTGTTTGGGAGTTAGGCATTTTTTAGTTTGATTATATGGTGTTAGTGTAGACGTAATGGTGGTCTGGACGTTTAAACAGCTGAACGTAGAGGCAGGCTATTATCAAATAAAACCTCCTTTTGGACTTTTTTTTATAATGAACATTTTCCCTGCTTCTACTTTCAATGTTTAAGGCCTTAGGCCAAAAGGGGACTTAGACTTTTTTTTATTATGCCCCTCAAAATGTTAATTTTTGAGGGACAGAATCTGTCCACTCAGCAGCCTCCTATTACTTCTGTTAATCTACTTAAAGGTGGTATTCACTGGAATTTATTTAAAGATAGCATTACAAATAGAGGAAATAAATTCCATATGTGCTTCAGAATTTGGATTTAGATTTTGTCAGTCATTTTATTTCCCATATACAAATGTAGCAGAAAATTAAGGGGTTCTTTAACTAAGCTGTGGTCAAAAGTGGCCTCAGTTTGCCCTTATGCTGGTCTTTCCCCACACTCTAAGGCCATTTTTAATACAGCCTTAAAATGGCCTATTTTCTATTTGTTATATTAATGGGCATGCGCTGATGCTGCCATTAGTGCACAGCCATTTAAAAAAATTATCACATGAGCACTTACCACCGCTCATTTTATAGGTGGTAAAGGCTCACACAGTATCCCTACATTAAACAGTTAGCATGAGGCAATGTAGATGAGCTTGACAATGCAGAAGTACTTGACATATGATATCATCTTCCACTTCGAAACGTCCCGTGTTCCAGGCCCAGGCACTACAGACTAGAGAATGACACTGTGCCTGTAGATGGTCTGCACATGCTCACTGTGCTTGAAACTTTTTTTTTTTTGAGTCGGGAGGAACTTTACAGCTTTACTTTACTTTACTTTTTTTTTTACTTCACGAGCCTGTGATTTTAACCCGTGGGTTAAAACCACGGACTTGCACTGTGGGAAAGGGCAGGAGAGTTGGGGCAGAGAGTAGAAGATCGGGGTAGAGAATCAGGATCGAGGCAGAGAGCAGGATATTTAGGCAGAGAGCAGAGATGTGGGATTGGGGCAGAGAGCAGGGCGGCAGGGCAGTCTGAAAGGACCTGAGCAACTGGTCCTCAGCAGTCGCTTATTTTTTGATCGGTCAGCCCAGTCGGTGTCCCTCATTTTTTTTAGTGAATTGCTGCCTGCCTACATTTGAATGCCGTTCCCCCTCATTTGCATGCGTGGATCAGAGGATGATTGGGACAGAGGTTAGTGAATCGGGTTGGAGAAAAATCGGGTCGCAAAGGGGTCGCTAAGTGGTCGGGACTTGATCAGTGGGCTTAGTGAATCTAGTCCTAATTCATCCTGCCTAGGTGATAAAAAAATCATCTGTCATTTTGCAACCTTGTTTACTGGAAGTAGCCGTTAACTTAAATCCAGATTGTTTCCATCACGCCTCTCTTTACTCCATTCTTAGCATACCCAATAATCACTACCATTTCACATTGCTGATGGGCAGCCACTCTCAAAGGTCTGATTACTTTATCCAAAACAGACTGATATTTGAGCATGGCTGTACAGTGTTTTGCAGCAACACTACAGACACAAAATAGTGCTGGTTTGTCTTGCTTATCATGTCACTCAAAACAGACTGGACTGACAGACTGTAAGGTCATACGGAATACTGCAAAACATTACAGCTGAACACAGAAAGATGTTTAATCTTTAAATTCCAAACCTACAAACAGCGATGGAAACTTGTATGTTGTTCCAACTGTCATTCGGTTAGGAACTCGTAAGATCTTCAGTAGTCTAAACCACAGTTCTTCAACCGCCGGTCCGCGGACCGGTGTCGGTCCGCAAGAAAATCTTGCCGGTCTGCGAAGGACCCGGGTCCCCGCCGCAACGAAAGGTGCTGGCGTCAGCTGACTTGCAACTTCCTGTTGCCGTCGCTGTGCCAGGACTTTTGCCTTCGCCGGGACTCCTGCAGCGTATGCTTCCTGCCTTGTCTTCGCACCTCCCGACCAGCAGCGGCAGCTCTGTATGCTTTTAACTTTGGCACAGAGCTGCCTTTAAGCAATAGTTTAGCGCGGTTTCATGAGGCAGCCTCGGGGCCTTTGCTAGGCCGGCCCGCTTCGATGATGCGATGTGGGCCGTCCTAGCAAAGGCCTCGAGGCTGCCTCATGAAACCGCGCTAAACTTCTGCTTAGAGGCAGCTCTGTGCCGAAGTTAAAAGCATACAGAGCTGCCGTTTGCCTAAAGACTCTTGGGCCGCTGAAGGAGGGCAAAGAGCAGCTGTCCTGGAGGTTTCCCTTCCTCTCAACTTTGCAGGTCCCTTTTTTCCACCTTTTTTTTTTTCTTCTTCTTCTTCTTCAAACGGCAACGGACCCCAGCATTGACATCAATTAAGTTCCACTGTTCCTTGCAAGCGGTTCTGCTCGGCCAAAGCTTCCCCTCTGACATGAGCCACCCTCAGGGGAAAGAAAGTGACCGGCAAAGGTGAGGGGAAGGGGGGCAGATGATGGAAGTTGGGGGGGAGAGAGAAAGAGAGAGAAGGGGCAGATGATGGAATGGAGGAGATGAGAGAGAAAGAAGGGGACAGATGATGGAAGTGAGGAGGGAGAGAGAGCAGAAGGCAGATGGATGTCAGTTGAGAGTGGAGAGCAGATGCTGAATGGAAGTGGGGAAAGAACACATACTGGATGGAAGGAGGAGATAAATAAAGGGGGAAGAAAATAGTAAGATAATGGAGGGGTGAGGGAAAACGGTGACAAGCTGTGGGTAGACACAGTGAAAAGAGGGAAACAGGACTAAATAGTAAGAAATAATTTAATTTAGATGGAGACAGAAAATAGAGAAGACCAGAGAAGAAAAGGGAAGAGAGAACAGAGAACAATATCAGATCTGAATGGAGGAAATGAGAAGAAAGAGATGCTAAAAACCACAGGGGGGAGGGAAGAACAGAAATGCCAGACCATGAGGGGAACAGAAGGAAGATGATGGATGCCAGACCAAATTGGGGGGGGGGGGGCAGGAGGAGAGTTGGCAGGGAAAGACAGATAGTGAATGGAAGGGGCAGATGCTGGACTGAAGAGACAGAGAAGGTTATCATGACGCTGTACGCCCTCACCTGGAGTACTGCGTCCAGCACTGGTCACCGTACATGAAGGAGGACACGGTACTACTCGAAAGGGTCCAGAGAAGAGCGACTAAGATGGTTAAGGTGTTGGAGGAGCTGCCGTACAGCGAAAGATTAGAGAAATTTGGCTTATTCAGTTTTCTTGATAGTAGAGGGGATATATGTGAAGGGGAGGGGAGACAGGGGTTTTGTTGATCTTTGCCCTGTATTATTTGTATTTATAAAATGACAATTGTATAGAATATTGTTTCTTTTATTCTTTAATAAAATATGTACAATATAAAATCATAACTATTTGAGGCTTGTGCGGATGGGATCAGATGGTTTGTGGGACCGGGCTCGCGGGGACGGGGCGGCGATGGTTTTTTAAAAAAAAATTTCAGTCTTAGTAGTTTGCTGGTCCACGAAATAATTATTTTATTTCCGCCGGTCCACAGGTGTAAAAAGATTGAAGAACACTGGTCTAAACAATAGGTAAAAGAGATGGAAGAAACCTTTTTGTAATCACTTTGAAATATAAGCACCTTGATTTTAAGCAACATTTTTTTTGTCACCACATTTCACCATCTGTGGCAGGTTTTGGCTTGAGTGCATATGGATATGCAATCAGTTTTTATCTCTAGACAACAAATTGGGTTTCAGTATATTCAGCAACAATTTGGTAATTATCAGCTATCAACTGTGACCAAATTTCAGCTAGTATTCTCAGCAACACTAATTTTTTTCCACTTCTGAGTCAATGCTGCTACCTTTCATCTAAATGACTGTCAGTGATTGTGCCACTCAGTTCTCTATTTTATGGCACCATATTTTATTCAACTATGATGAATGAAATGCTGCATTTCATCCAGGAGCATTTATTGTGGCATTCAGATCACGCTGAATAAAGAGATGTCAATATTTATGGCTTTTTTTGGTAGCATGGATTTTCATCGGACTGACCATCTACAGTTAATACAAAACCTAGTGTTACCAAATGATCATACCACTCTTAGTTATGACTTTAAACACCTCCAGATTAAATAATCTTTCAAAGTCTAGACTATGACTGAGTGCTGTCAATGAATGTTTTCCTGATCTGATTGTAATAAATGTTAGACCACAGAAGCCTATGGTTTCATTGCTTCCAAGATCACTGGGCATGACGTATAATTAATTAAATCAGTTTATGTTTGCTAGCTACTACCCAATAATGGTTGAGGAAGCTGATTCGATATTGAGCTTGCATAAGAAGTGGACTCTTTATTCACAGCTTTCAAACCAGTTGGAATGTGACTCTTGGCTGATGAAACACTAATTGGTTCCAGCATGGATGATAGCTCTTTCAAGTGTTTGAAGGCAGCTGTGCAAAAACCTCCATCTATATGGATTGTGTGCATATTGTTTTGTGCTCTAATTAACTAAACTGGGACTGCTGAAACATGCTTGCTTTCTACAAATGAACTATGCTTTGGTAGAAGATGAAGGCATAATTTACTTTGATTTGAAATCCATCTGCCTACAAATGCGCAGCTGATTGATCTAAAGTTTTGATACTTCAGTAACTGTTGCACTGCTTTATTTTTATCATGCATACCAAAGCCTAGAAAGTTTCAGCAATCAACAGCTGATCGTCTTTAATTTGTGATCTACCAGAACTGTATTCTGATGTCTAGTGTTTTGAATAGTTCTGGATTCTCTTCCAAAACACTGAGTTTTTTTTCTTTTTATTGTTCTTGGCTTTTGGATTCCCACTGTAGCTCCTTGCGACTCTGGGCAAATCACATAACCCTGCAATGCCCCAGTTACAAAATAAATACTTGTACAGTATATAATACACAGTCAAGTCACATTATTATGACCACCTGCTAATATCCAGAATAACCGCTTCTGGCAGCATAGATGGCAGCCAGACACCGTGGGAGTGACTCAGTAAGATACTGGATGGTTGCTAGAGGTATCTGGAGCCATGCAGACTACAGTGCATCCAACAGTGGGTACATGATGGTGGATCCAGTCGTCAAACATATCGATTGAGGTGGTCTCAAATGTGCTTGATTGTGTTAAGGTTTGGGGAATTCGAAGGCCAGGGAAGTAGCTGGAAGTCTTGGTTGGGTTCTGTGAACCACTCATGAACAATTTTGACGGTATGATGTCGCACTGTGCTGTTGAAGGATCCCATTGGCCATAAGGAAGATCGTCAACATGTACTTGATCAGCAAAGATGGAGAGATAACCATATCGATTGAGTGTCTTCCATAGTATCAAGGGAAAACAGACCATACCAAGAAAACATTCCCCAGACCATAATGCTGCCACCACCAGCTTGTATACATCCAACAATAGTTGCCGGGTGTTTGTTTTCAGCAGTTTTGTGCCTGACACGCCAATGTCCATCTGTTCGATGGAGCTCAAAACATGACTCATTGGAGAAGGCAACCCTCTGTCAGTCAATGCAAATCGCAGCCTTTTTTGTGATGAGCCCTTATGATAATGGGTATAGTCACCAGCTGTCTGCTCTGGAGCCCCATTTGCAACATAGTTCGCTGTGCAGTCATTTTGGACACATATCAGGAAGCCCCCTGGTTCATTTGGACGGTGAGTTGCTCCATGGTAGCGTGCCGATCGGCCTGCACAAACCTCTGCAGATGACGTTCACTTCTCGCATCGATGGCTTGTGCTGCCCCACAGATATAAAGTTGGGTCTAATACTACTTATCACTTATATAGTGCTGTAAGGTGTATGCAGTGCTGTACATTTTGACATTTAGAGATGGTTCCTGCTCAGAAGAGCTTACAAACTAACTTGGATAGACAGACATGACATATAGGGTTGGAGGATGCAGAACCAAAGGTGAGAGGATTTAGGAGTCAAAAGCACTCTCAAAGAGGTGGGCTTTTATCTGGGTCTTGAACACTGCCAGAAACGGAGCCCGCCGTAGGGATTCGGGCAGCTTGCTCCAAACATATAGTGCAGCAAGGTAGCAGGGACAGAGTCTAGAGTTGGCATCTAAAGAGAAGGGCACAGAAAGGAGGGACTTACCAACTGAGAGGAGCTCACAGGGGGGATTATAGGGTCATTGAAAAGGTTCCATTTGTCCATACAAAGTACACTTTAACCACAGCAGTCCATGAACAGGTCACATACTCCACCGTTTCCAAAATGCTGCTGCCTTGGCCCAGTAGCTGATGATCATGTCTGATAAATTACGCTTTTCCCCCATGACGGCTATGGTTGTTATATTGGCAACTTGCTGACACAAAGTCTGCATGCGATATGTGCATTCATTCATTGGCTGTGTGTCCCTGATGTCAGAGGTAGGCGGTGGTCATAATAATGTGACTCAACCGTGTATGTAAACCACTTTGATTGTAGCCACAGAAAGGCAGTATATCAGGTCCCATCCCCTTTCCCTTTTAGTTTCCATTCAGCCTTTTTCTTTGCTTCTTTCAGAGCATTCTATATTTCTAAGTAGCTCTTGTTCCTATTGTTCTTAGATCAGCATTTAAACATCAAGCTGTGACTATAGTTGTAACTGCACTGATGCAATTCCGATTGAAGAGTTTCTAGTTGACTTATTTGTACCAGGCAGAGAATCATCAGCTGTAACATCTGTACCAATTGGTACATCAATTGGTGTGGAAGTTTGTTGAGGGATTAATGAACTATTTTTCTTTGCTGGAGCTGAAGTTAATTGTTTTGACCAAAATTTCAGCAAAGATCTTTTCCTTATTAGGTTTTTACCTCATTAATCTTCTTTCTGTTATAAGACAGGAATCTGTATTAAAGCTATTCCTCCCCCTTAGTTGCGAACTTTGCAGAAGTGTGTCACTCAAATCTTCCAACTCCTCCCCTTCAGCACTGGATAACAGCTTCCCCTTCAGTTAGTGCCAAAGCAATCAAACTCCACTGAAATAGAAGAAAAGTTAATTCAAATCTTCCAACTCCTCCCCTTCAGCACTGAATAACAGCTTACCCTTCAGTTAGTGCCAAAGCAATCAAACTCCACTGAAATAGAAGAAAAGGTAATTCAAATCTTCCAACTCCTCTCCTTCAACACTGGAGAACAGTTCCCCTTTCAGTTAGTAGGTAAGCAATTGAACTCCACCGAAATAGAAGAAAAGGGAAGGAGGGGCAAGGGGAATTTCCTCAGTGACAAACCATATCCTGTTCTGCTCTGTAACTTATGAAAAAAGAATGATGATTAATAACAATCAACACTGAACAACAAAATAAGCACATGAGTAGCTAGGAAACAAACTGCTAAGTGCAACTAGGAGGACCTATAAAAATCCCTCCTGTAGTTTTGTTTCTCCTAAATCTTCTCCTGTATTTAAGATTTAGCAGAGCAAAACTGTTTGGCAACATCCGAGGAAGAAATCAGGTTCCACCTGCTCCTTGGCGAACCACAACTGTAAAGACTTCCAGGTCTTTGCAAATGTCACAGGCTTCTTTGCTGAGTAGAGTTGCAACAACTACCTCCGAGTAACCCTTCAGAGTTAGGGTCGTGTGCTCAAGAACCATGCCGTAAGACCAAAGCGCTCTAGATTCTCCATAGGGATTGGACCCTGGCTGAGTAGACTGTGATGAACTGGTAGCCTGCAGGATCTGCCTCTTCGGGGGTGAACCAGATATGAATATAAAAACCAAAGGGGCCACTCCGTAGCCACCAGGATCACTAGCCTCTGGTGGCTCACTATTCTGCAGATGATCTGGCCCACCATGTCCCATGGTGGAAACACAGAGTAGGAACTTGGTCGGCCAGGGCTGAATGAGGGCTTCCAGCCCTACACTTCCTGGCTTGGCCATTCGACTATAGAAGTGATCTGCCTTTGCATTCTTGGTTGTGGCAATGAGATCCATTCTGGTCTTCCCAAGCACTGCATAATGAGGGTGAATGCCGTCTGAGACAGAAATCACTAACCCAGATCCAAAGTCTGTCTGCTGAGAATATCAGCCTGGACATTCTCTACTCCTGCCACACGGACAGCTGAGAGGGCTTGTAAGTGAAGTTCCACCCAGGGGCCTCCAGGTGAAGGTGAGCGCTTCTCGTGCTTTCTTGTCTGTCCACATAAGCTTCTGTAGTGGCATTGATTTCATGCCCCTCCTAAATAATATCCAGAACACAACGGTCTGATGAGATCTGTTCCCATTCCCTCCAGAAAGCCGACAGCCGCCTGCCAAATGTGGAGGTGGGGGGTGGCTGTCGACCTGGCATCATTGTGACTTTTTGTTGGCTGAAGGCTGCTGGCGCCTGTAATTGCCAAATCTCTGTCTGGACCCTGGAAGGATCTCTGGGAAGAGGAAATGGAGGAAAACTGGTGGTATCTTCAAGAGGTATGAAAATTGCCTCTGCTACCCCCAGCAGAATGATGACCCTTGCAATCCAGAAGGAATTTGGAATGGTGATTCGCCATGCTGGCCATAAGGTGATCCAAACCTTTGCCACAAAGTATCTGCTCCTTAAAGGGTAATCTACTGAGAGTGGCATTGGATGCTGAATTGCTCGTTCACTGTCTGATCCAGAGCATTTGAAGGGCAGAAACAGAATAAGTTGAAACTTTACTCATGACTTTTAATGATCAGTGTTCTCCCTAGGGCCTTTTAGCGGGGCGCTCCGCCCAGCTAATTTAGATGACCGCCCAGCTGTCATCCGATGGCGAATCCAGCTCCTGCTCAACTTTTTTTTTTAAAAAAAACAAAAACTCACCGGCTTGGAGATTCCCACTTTAGCCCGTAGCGAACTCGTGCTCCGAGGCTCTAAAGTGTGCGTGCCAACTTCCTTTCTCTTCCCTCCGAAACCGGAAGTTATGTCCGGGGGGGGGGGGGGGGGGGGGAGAGAGAAGGAAGGGAAGCCGGCACGCATACTTTACAGCCTCGGAGCACGAGTTTGCTACTTAATATCTGATGAGGCCTTGACCATGCTGCCTGAAGATATCCATCTAGAACGTGCTCATAGAGCCTTGCAAGCGCCACGTGCTAACAGGCCGCGCGATATATTAGCCTGTTTTCAAAACTTTAAAGTCAAGGAGGCTGTCATGGCTAAAGCTCGGGTGCCATTGCCTCTTCAGTGGAAAAATTATGACCGGCTTGGCGTCGGTCACTTTAAGGCGGAGAGTGGACTTAAAACCAGTCTTGAAGTACTTGCGAAAAAAGGCGATTCGCTATCATTGGCACCACCTATTCACTCTATTATTTCATCTGAAAGGAACTTTGAAAACAGTGCATTTCATGGAGGATGCGATCCAGATTTTTCTGGACGTGAACTTTGGGGGTCCAGGAATCGTCGGCGGGTGGTGGCCTTTGAGATTTCCATCTTTTGAACCACCGTGGCTGGCTTGCACGTCCGGCCTCTCAGCACAGACCATCAGAAGGGGGCCAGCTTGATGGACAGCTTAACAGGATCTTTTTGGCTGTTACACCTGTTCTGGCACTAATTTCAGGGATTTGCTTCTATTTTTCCTGATGTGTGTTTGAGTTGAGATTGTTTGGTGTTTTGTGGTTATTGAGTGTAGCGGAGTGGATGGCTGGGTGTTAGTTTTTACTTTCATACCGGAAGGTTGCATTTAAGGTTGGTGGGGAGCAGGGATTGGCCACCATGTGATGGGATATTTCCAGTAAATTGTTGATTGGGAGTGGGTGGGGTGGGGGTGGGGAGCTCAGTATTTTTGTTTTCATTTGGTTCTCAGGGTCTTCAGATATTGAGGAGGGATTTTGTTGAAGGTCTCTCTTTTTTTTTTTTTTAAAGTACAGATGGGGGAGGGGAGTGAGCTTTTGGGGCCAGAAACAGACAGAGATATGGTGGACAGTGATCTGAAGGGAGAAAAGTTGTTCCAGGGTTGGTATGGAGGAAGAGGGAAAGAGATACTTGAAGTAGAGAGTTGCGCGGGGACAGAAATCCCACCCGTCCCCGTCAAAGTCCCACCCGTCCCCACCCGTCCCTGTGAGGAATCCCTCCGTCCCCACCCGTCCCCGTGAGGAATCCCCTCCGTCCCCACCCGTCCCCGCGAGGAATCCCCTCCGTCCCCACCCGTCCCCGCGAGGAATCCCCTCCGTCCCCGCCCGTCCATATAAACTTCAGAAATAGTTATTTCATTTAATTATGCTACTGAATTAAAGGCTCTGGTAGAAACCCATTTACAAATAAGCAAAAAGACTTTATTAATTTGAAAATATTAATTGGGAAGAATACATACATTGCAAATGGGTTTCTACCAGAGCCTCTAATGTTTATAAATTTTTATCTACACAACTAATATACTACTTTATCCTGAAGCAAAATAAAAAAAAAGAAATATAATTCTTTTCCTACCTTTGTTGCCTGGTTTCTGCTTTCCTCATGTTCTCATTCAATTCCTTCCATCCACTGTCTCTCTTCCTTCTGCATCTTCCATTTGCTCTGTTGCTGTGCCTCTCCCTTTCTTCCCCCTTCCAAATTGGTCTGGCACCCATCTTCTTCTCTCCGCTCCCCCATAGTCTGGCATCTGTCTTCTTCCCTGCCAGTGTCTTCTCCCTACTCTCTCTTCCCCATTTCCTTTCAGCGTCCTTCTCCCCCCCATCTTCCCCATGTCCTGTCAGCGTCCTTCTCCCCCCTCTGTCTTCCACATGTGCTTTCAGTGTCCTTCTCCCCCCTCTGCTTCCCCATGTCCTTTCAGCGTCCTTCTCCCTCTCTGTCTTCCCCATGGCCTTTCAGCGTCCTTCTCCACCCATCCCCCCGTCTTCCCCATGTCCTTTCAGCGTCCTTCTCCACCCCTTTGTCTTCCCCATGTGCTTTCAGCATCCTTCTCCCCCCTCTGTCTTCCACAAGTGCTTTCAGAGTCCTTCCCCCCCGCCCTTCCCATGGCCTTTCAGCGTCCTTCTCCACCCCTTTGTCTTCCCCATGTCCTTTCAGCGTCCTTCTCCACCCCTTTGTCTTCCCCATGTGCTTTCAGCATCCTTCTCCCCCCTCTGTCTTCCACAAGTGCTTTCAGATTCCTTCACCCCCCCCCACCCTTCCCATGGCCTTTCAGCGTCCTTCTCCACCCCTTTGTATTCCCCATGTGCTTTCAGCGTCCTTCTCCCTCCTCTGTCTTCAAGTGCTTTCAGAGTCCTTCCCCCCTCCTCCCGTCTTCCCCATGGCCTTTCAGCGTCCTTCTCCCCACTCCTTCTCTACCGCCCCGGGTGCAGTACAGCCGGCCAGGTCCCCTTACTTTTGTGGCACTTCCCCGACCGACTGACAACAGCCCCGGTCCGACAAACCTCCCTGCCCTTAACTGCGAATCTAAATTACCTTATTACAGCTGCTGTAAGAAGATAATTTAGATTCGCGGCTACAGGGCAGGGAGGATTATCGGACCGGGGCTGTTGTCGGTCGGTCGGTCGGGGAAGTGCCACAAAAGTAAGGGGACCTGGCCGGCTGTGCTGCAACCGGGGCGGGGTGTGGCGGGGCGGACCGCCCCCTCCCTTGGTAGCCACTCGAACCGCGAGGCTACTCTCCTCCTTACCTGCACTGCCTGCAGCACAGAGCCAAACGGAAGTCTTCCCGACGTCAGCGCTGACGTCGGAGGGAGGGAGGGCTTTGTTTAAGCCCTCCCTCCCCTCCGACGTCAGCGCTGACGTCGGGAAGACTTCCGTTCGGCTCTGTGCTGCAAGCAGAGAAGGTAGGGAGAAGAGCTGCGCGACTGAGTACATCCAGCTTTGTTTAAGCCCTCCCTCCCCTCCGACGTCAGCGCTGACGTCGGGAAGACTTCCGTTCGGCTCTGTGCTGCAAGCAGAGAAGGTAGGGAGAAGAGCCGCGCGACTGAGTACATCCAGCCCCGCAGGAACCCCGCGACCCTCGGAGGCGTCCCCACGGGATCCCCGCTACCCTAGGGGGCGTCCCCACGGGATCCCCGCGACCCTAGGGGCGTCCCCACGGGATCCCCGTGACCCAAAGGGGGAACCCGCGGGATGCCCGCGGGTCCCGCGGGATTCCCGTCGTCCCCGTTCCCGTGCAGCTCTCTAACTTGAAGGGAGAACTGTTGGGAAGAGAAAGGGAGAAATGGTAGACCTGGGAGAAGGAAGCAGGGGGAAAGATGGGGTGGGAGGTAGTTGGGAAGAGACAGGGAGAGAAGATGGATCTGGGGAGGGAAGGGAGGTAGTGATAAATTTTAGGCCTGTGTATGGAAGACAGAGAGATGCAGCAGCTCTCTTTTTTTTCCTTCATTTCATTGTTCAGCATCAAGGGGGAGGGAAGAAGAAAAACAGAAAAGAGAGGGAGCAAAATGTTGGACCATGGGGATAAGGAAGAGAGATGGACCCATGGGAGGGCAGAAGGGAAGAGAGATAGGATAAGAAAGGGGATGGAAAGAAAGGGACAGGGAGTTATAGCCTGACCAGTAGAGAGAGGGAAGGGGATTCTGAAAGTGGTGAACCACGTGAATGAGGTCAAAAGAGAGATGATGACAAGATGAGTGAGACAGCAGTGAGTACGTAGTAGAAATGTGGTAATGGGGAGTAGATAGCAGGAAATAAGAGGCTGGGAAAGGAGTGAGATGGGAGAGCTAGGGACAGAGAAGATTGAGAATTGAGAGGTAGATGAACATTTAAAAAGAAGAAGGGTGAGAAAGAAAGCAAGATTTGAGTGGACAGAGGCAAAAAAGAAAAGAAAAAGTTAAAGCTGAAAGGGAAAATCAATATGTTGGAGACAAGTATAAGGAGGAAATGGAACAAGAGGAGAAAAAAAATGAACAGCAGCCACTGGAAAGAGAATTAGTTGAAGATAGACAAAAAGCAGAAAGAGAAACTGGGACTAAGATGATGGAAAAACAAAATATCCAGACAAGGTAGAAAAAATTGTTTTATTTTGAATTTATTAACTAGAATATGTTAGCTTTGGGATATGTGCATCACAATTATGTTTGTAGTCAGTGGCGTAGTCATATACAGCTGTTTGGGGGAGGGACTGGAGTCCAAAATTAGTGAATGGGCACCAAAGTTTCTTCCCACCTGAGTGCAATTTACAAATACTTGAGCTATTGGGGATTCCCAAGCCCTGCCACCTGAAGACATCTTCCTCCAGTCTGGCAACCCAAAATCTCCAAGCTTTGCAGCCAATGGCAATATCCTCAAGCTGCCACTGCTTTCATGCATGCAAGCAAGCCAAGGTGGAGGGGGGGGGGTGGGAGGGCAGGGAGGAGGGAAGGAAGGCAGCAGCTCTGCAATATTGCTGCCAGCTGCAGAACTTGGGAAGTTGGAGGGGAGGAGGTGGCCATCAGTTGGTGCGGCTTGGGGATCTCTACTAGCTACAGCAGGGAGATGTTCATTTTGAGGGAGCCAAATTCAAAGTGGGAGGCCCAAAAAAGCAGCAATATTTACCCTGACTGAACGATCCTCCACCTGCACCGCTGACAACTGATGCAGCATCCCCGCTCTGAAGAGGCTCATCGTAGCTGTAATAGAAGTGAATGGGAAAACCAGGAGCAGGCATCCCTGTTCATTAGAGTCGGGATGCAGAAGCCTGTGGCTGCTCCCACTGTCAGCGGTGCACGTGGAGGATCACTCAGTCAGAGTAAGCGTTATTGCTTTTTTGGGTTCCTCTCCACAGTGTCTCTTTAATGAAGGTTTATTATTAGATATGTACATCTTCTATTTTAATGATTGCAAATTTGGGACCTGCTCAGCCTTTTTTTATTTTATATATTATTTTATTTTATTTCAGCTAGTGTTAGTGTTTGTGCGGCCCCAGATTTTTTTTGTCCCATGTGGCACAGGGAAGCCAAAAGGTTGGACACTGCTGTCCTATTCCTTCACCATGAGCAGGGAGAGGTAATTTTCATAGTGTTCCAGGCCATGCACCAACTCTATTCCCCACTCCTACTCCTTCACTGCAAGCAGAGAGGGGAAATTTGCATAGTACCAAATTTGAACCATCAAATTTCCCCGTCCTGCCCCACCCAGCTACTTTTTCGTGCCACCTGGCTGGAAAAAATTTCTGGGGAGAACACTGATGATGTCATAAAGAGCATAGGCCACATAATTCACTCCTTCCATAATCATGTGGCGCAGGCGTCCCCCCAGCTCCGAATGACTACTCCGCAATCTGGTGTGACAGGGTCCGTACCATGGAGGTGGCAGCTGCTACTGCTTTGATACCCAAAGTCAGTGCTTCAAACTGTCTTTTAAAGACCACATTCACCTTATGGTCCTGCGTGTCCTTCAGCACCACTCCTCCCTCACTAGGATGGGAGGTGTGCTTACTTACTTGCGCTACTGCGGAATCCACTTTTGGATGTGAAAACAGCTTCTGGAAGCCATAGGGTAAAGCCTAGACATAGCTTTGACAACCTTCAGAGAGCCTTCAGGTGACTCCCATTGGTTAGTGATTAAGGAGGTGATGTCCAGATGAGCTGGAAAGAAGGTAGTTTGTGCATTAGTGCCACTTATAATGGAACACCGAGGGGGCTGCTGGGAGTCCAGTTTCAACGCACAGAGGGTGTCAGAAATTACAGGTGAAATGGAAGTCGATTTAAAAAGCCAGCGCACTGAGGGATCATCACTGTGATTAACAGCCACCACAGCCTCCTGACCTCCAGTCTCCAAAAGGGTCCCTAAATCATCCAAGGATGCAGGGGAGCCTTATAATAATAAAGGCATGGAAAGGAACCTCCAGCCCTCCAAGTTCTGCTATTAGGGGTCATTGACACTAGGAGCTGGCATGTTCTAAGGCGGAGAGGCCTGTTTGTGACAGGAATCCCCATGTTATCAGAGCAGGCACATTCACAGGCAGCACAGCACTTCCTGGGCCCATTAAGCAGGCTTTCTACATTATTTTATTAATTACATTACAGAAAAGTACACCAAATGACTAGATTAATGAAAACATTGCATGTGTTTACTTGAGACACCCAGATACGCTTCCAGATTTAGACCAAGAATAATGTGATTGGATTTATCAAGGAATTCCTAAGGGAAACCCTTTTCAAAAGGAGATCATTATATATTTGTTCCTCAGCCAAGCAGTACTGGGCTATCTACTATAGCATAACATAACAAATTCACTTATATGCCGCAGTAACCTCTCAGTTCAATGTGATTAACAACAAGCACACTGTATTATAATCACATTCAGAAGAATTTGTCAAATAAGTGGGTTTTTAATATTTTTCTAAAGGAAAGATAGGAGTTAGAGTTTGTTATCAGGACAGAAAAGGGTTATCCCATGATCCAGATTGAAAAGATAAAATTCTATGGAAAAATCTTTTGTTTATGCAACCTTTTAAAGTAGGAAATGCAAATAATCTAAAATGCCAAGAAAAACGTTTTCTGCCAGTAAATTTAAAGTGATTAATAATATAATCAGGTATAAGGCGAATGTCTTGTAACAGGTACAACTTAACTTGAATAATATTCTTGCCTCAACTGGGAGCCAAGGTAGCTTCCGATAGAATTTACTTGCATGATCACATTTTTTTCAAGTTGAAAATCAACCGAACAGCTGTGTTCTGAATGATCTGCAACCTTTTGATAAATCTTTTTACTGGAGGCTAGATAAATGATGTTACAATAATCCAGAGAACCCAAAATCAATAATTGTACCAATAGCCTAAATGAGGAAGGATCAAAATATGCCCTAATCCAGGGGTGCCCAACACGTCGATCGCGATCGACCAGTAGCTCAGGAAGGCAACGCGGGTCGATCGCTGAGCCCATCTCGGGCTCCGTAATAGACTCGTGTTGCCGTCCTGATCTACCGGGCCGATCAGCCTTCCTCTCCAGTGTTCTCTCTAGGGCCTTTTAGCTGGGCGGTCCGCCCAGCTGTCATCTGCTGCTGCTGCTGCCGCCGCCGCTGAACATTTAAAAAAAACAAAAAAAAACCGGCTTGGAGATTTCAGCCCGTAGCGAACTTATGCTCCGTGGCTCTATCGTGTGCGTGCCGGCTTCTCTTCTCTTCTCTCCGAAACTGGAAGTTATGTCGGGGGGAGGAGGGGTAGGCGAAGGGAAGCCGGCATGCACATGTTGAGAGCCCCGAAGCAAGCGTTCGCTATGGGCTAAGGCGGGAGACAGATTAGTGAAGCATTTGCTCTTCTTGCTGCCGGGTCCTGCCTACTTTCTGTTTCCGCGAAGGCAGGACCCGGCAGCATTTCCCCCAATAGGTCGATCGCGATCTTGGGCCAATCAGCCTTCCTCTCCCCGACGGCAGAATTGACGTCGGGGAGAGGAATGCTGATCAGCCGAAGCAGGGAGAGCTTGGGGCGGCGTCGGCTTTCGGGCCTGTTATTGGTGGCGGTTTGGGTCCTGGTCCCCGATAGCAGTGGCTTGGGGGAGGGCAGGGAGAAAGAAAGAAAAAGGGCAGGCAGGGAGACTGAAGGAAAGAAGAGAAACAGAAAAAAAGAAAGGGAGGCAGAGAGAAAGAAAGGGCAGGGAGAGAGGAAGGAAAAGTTGGGGGAGGGAACGAGGTCTGGAGGAGAGGAAGCATACAGGCTAAAAGAAGGGAAGAAAGATTGGATACACAGTCAGAAGAAAAAAGTGCAACCAGAGACTCATGAAATCACCAGACAAGGTAGGAAAAATGATTTTATTTTAAATTTAGTGATCAAAATGTGTCTGAATTTATATCTGCTCTCTATATTTTACACTAAGGTCCCCTTTTACTAAACCGCAATAGAGTTTTTTAGCGCAGGGAGCCTATGAGCGTCGAGAGCAGCGCTGGGCATTCAGCGCAGCTCCCTGTGCTCTAAAAACTGCTGTCGTGGTTTAGTAAAAAGGGAGGGGGGTATATTTGTCTATTTTTGTATGGTTGTTACTGAGGTGATAGTGCATAGAGTCATCTGCTTTTGAAAAACCCTGGAATAGGAACGATAATTAACATTTTCTAAGCGTACAGTGTGCGTTGTGTTTTTTTTAAAATTTTATTGTTGGTAGATCATTTTGACTTGGTTATTTTAAAAGTAGCTCGCAAGCCCAAAAAGTGTGGGCACCCCTGCCCTAATCGATCACAATTTCCATAGCATGAAATAAATTTTCCTAACTAGTGCATTAATTTGAACATCGAGTGATAGATTTTGGTCTAAATAAACCCCTAAAATTTTTATAACTGGCATAATAGAGTATGTAATGCTGTTCAACTTTATGGTGATCTCTGTGATCTTATTGTAAGGTGAGGCCAGGAAGATTTTAGTTTTGCCTGGGTTGAGTTTAAGTTTAAAGTCCCTCATCCAGGGAGTCCACTATCTCAATTATAGAAGAGATAAATTGTAGAGTGTCTGCTGATAAAGATAGGATTGGGACAACAATTGTTATATCATCCTATTGTGTAGCTATTGTGTATGATTTTAAAGGAAGCTAATTGTGTTTTTAAAGGGGATAGATTCTGTACAAACGTAAGGAAATTCGTCTTCACCCAGAGAGTGGTGGAAAACTGGAACGCTCTCCTGGAGGCTGTCATAGGGAAAACACCCTCCAGGGATTCAAGACACAGTTAGACAAGTTCCTACTGTACAAGGACGTACGCTGGTAGGGCTAGTCTCAGTTAGGGCGTTGGTCTTTGATCAAAAGGGCCGCCGCGTGAGCAGACTGCTGGGCATGATGGACCACTGGTCTGACCCAGCAGCAGCACTTCTTATGTTCTTAGATAAAGACTAAACAGTGTTGGAGAAAGCGGTGATCCCTGTGGCATTCCACATGTATTTTTTCTTTTAAATTAATAGTTTTCATCTTTACGAACCTGATAGGTATGACTTTCTAGGAAACCTTTAAACCATAGGAAAACATGTCCTGATATTCCTATAGCACCCAGACATGTCAGTATTGTCTCATGATCAACAAGATTGAACATACTGCTAAGATCAAACTGAAGAACTAAGGCACTTTTACTCAGTGGCGTACCTAGCATATGTGACACCCAGGGCCCATCATTTTTTGACCCCCCCAATCTGTATGAAAAACATGATTTTTAGTAACAATCCACACGTCACACAAGAGTGTACCTAGGAAATGGCAGCATCTTACATACTGTAGTGAGCAGTACATCAATACACCCATTGTAAAACTAAACAAGCCAGACTAGTATAGATCAATCCTGCACAGTCAATCCTAACAGAAAACCATGTTTTTCGAAAACACAAACTAACCTCTCCCCCTTTTACAAAACTGTAGTGCGGTTTTTATCAACAGCTCAGATGCTAGTAGAATTTTGAGCATCAGAGCTGATACCACCATGGCCAGCACTAAAAAACACTCTACAGTTTTGTAAAAGGGAGGATAAAATAGAAATATGTAGACAAAGGTTAAATTGAACCACAAAGAAGCTGGACTCTGCATACAATGCAACACCACAGAAATAGTGATGCAACTCCCCTAGAGCAAAAAAAAAAAAAATAATAATAATAATCATTTTTTTTCTACCTTGTCTTCTCTGGTTTCTGCTTTCCTCATCTTCTTGTCACTCTCTTCCTTTCATCCACTGTCTACCCTCTTTCTGCCCATTATATAGGGCATCTTCTCTCCTTCTATTCCCCTTCCAGAAACTTTATGCCTCCCCCTTCCATCTCTCCCTTCATCCCCATTGGTCTGGTATCCATCTTCTTCCTTCCATCCTCCAATGGTCTGGCATCTCTCTCCTCTCCTTCCCTTCCCTCTCCCACACCCTCATGATCTGGCATTTCACTCTCTCCTCTCCCTTACCCCCACTTCCATCAGCATCTGCCCCCTTTCTTTCCCTCCGACCCAATTCTATCCAGTATCCTTTCCCCTTATGTCTCTCTCCCCTTTCCCTGCACACCAATTCATTAGCATCTGCCCCCTTTCTTTCCCTCCAACCCAATTCCATCCAGTATCCTTCCCCCTTGTCTCTCTCTCGTTTCCCTGCACACCAATTCCATCAGCATCTGCCCCCTTTCTCTCTCTCCACCACCCTTCTATGCTCCTTTCTCCCTCCAAAACAGCAAGGTCTTGCGATGACTGCTTCTGCTGCCTCCAGAAGATGTAAGTGACGTCAGAGGGGGTGGGCCGGCAGATGCAGGGAGTTGCGGCAAGGTCCCACATTGACTGCGGCTACCGGTCCACCCCCTCTGACATCACTTATGTCTTCCGGAGGCAACAGAAGCAGTCATCTCGGAACCTTCCTACACTTCAGCGCGGCTGCCGACTCTGCTTCGGAATAAGTATGGCAGCCATGCTGAGGTATAGGTCCCATTGAAGAGCAGCGCGGGAGGTTCCAGATCCTGCCGGCTGTGCACCCCCCTAGAACTGGCACCCAGGGTGGTCTGCACTCCCTGCCCGCTCTTAGTACGCCACTGCTTTTACCTATGCTGAACAGTTGGTGAAGATAGTCTAACAGTGATATTAGTACAATCTCTGTGCTATGGAGAGCGCAAAATCCTGATTGGGATGGATATAAGACTGAGAATCTGTTTAGATAATTTCTCAATTTAATACTCACTAGTCCCTCCATTATTTTTATAAAGAAAGGAATAGCTGCAATTGGACAATAATTGCTAACGAGAGCTAAAGACTCTTCTGAATTCTTGGTTATGATAATTGCTAACGAGGGCTAAAGACTCTTCTAATTATTGGTGTAATTAAAATATAGCCTAAATTTGACAGAAATTCACCATTCTGCAGTAATATTGTAATCGAATCAAACACATCTCTTCTGAAAGGTATTGGCGGAATAGAAGATACTAATGTAATATAATTACAAAGGAGCTGCATTTAAAATAACCGGGGTACAATTATCTAAAGCAGTAGTCCCCAACCCTGTCCTGGAGGACCACTAGCCAGTTGGGTATTCAGGATAGCCCTAATGAATATGCATGAAAGAAATTTGCACGTAATGAAGATGATAGGAATGCAGATCTGCCCCATGCATATTCATTAGGGCTATCCCGAAAAGCCAACTGGCTAGTGGTCCTCCAGGACAGGGTTGGAGACTACTGATCTAAAAGACAATTAGATTTTATATATTTATTATATAACTTGCCGAATTCTTCCCAATCTGGAGTTTTAAACTCATTCCCATCAAAACTCCCAAAGGGGCCTTGCCAGTCAGAAATCAGAATTGCTGGCTAAAAATGACAAAGATATTCGGGGATATAGAAAAATGATATTGCAATGTATTCTGTTGTCAATGAATTATAAATCGTTACTAACTTTTCCTCCCTTTTATAGAAGTGTAGCATGGTTTTTAGCACTAGCCACAGTGGTAACAGCTCCTACATTCATATGAATTCTATGAGCGTCGGAGATGTTACCGCCCCGGCCGGCGCTAAAAACCACGCTACACTTATGTAAAAGGGGGGGGGGGAGGGGGTTATGAGCCATCTATTATTGTATATGTCTTTAAAATTACAAGTTTTTAAAGTACTTATTTATTTTAGCTGGCAATTCCGCCTTTATGTCTACGGAAGAACAAATCCTTTTCAAGGACTGTGCTGAGGCTTACAAATCAGGGCTTACAACAAGTGGCATTTATACACTGACTGTACCCAACACTACAGAAAAGATCAAGGTAGGATATTTTTCAGATATGGTAAAACATGTTAGGATGACATGGACAACAAAAATAATCACAAACATTTATAGTAAATCCAAGTAAAATGCATATCATTTGTATGAGTATTTTTGTGCAAGTTCCGTAGCTCAGGGAACTGTGTGTTTTTTTATTCCTAGCTTCACTAGGAATAAAAAAAACACACACATTTAGTCATATTAAGGAGCTCTGGTTCTGAGGGGGAGACTTTTTTAAATTTAAATTACTGTAACAAATTATCCCCCTTTTACAAAACTGTGGAAGCAGTTTTTAGTGCAGACCGGCGTGCTGAATGCTCTGTACTGCTCCCAACACTCATAGAAATTCTATGAGTGTTGGGAGAAGCACAGAGCATTCAGCGCGCTGGTCTGTGCTAAAAACCACTTTTGCAGTTTTGTAAAAAGGGGGGGGGGGTTATATGTAGGGCAGTAATCAAAGCTGCTGTTGTGGTAAAACATTATTTTGCTTGAGAGAAACATGCCTATAAAGACTGCCTGCTGTGGAGGGAGTTTAAATCTGTTTGCACACATTTGTGAAGGAATACAGAGGGAGCAGAAAAGAGGATCTATAAGGGTTGAAGGAAAACAGGCCCCCTCCCAACCACAGCAGTTACATCCCCCCAATGACAACTGCAGGTCCCTGAACCACACAATGATAATGGCCGCCCCCCACAAGAGACAGGAGGGATGCCCACTACCTCCTGCCAAAGGAGGCCACCCTGTGAACCATCCCCTCCCCTCCCCCCTTTTCTCTCCCCAAAAAAGGCAGGAGGGATGCCCACTTCCTCCTGCCACTGGATGCTTCCTAAAACCTCCCCCCACCCCCATATCTTTGTCAGAAGTCGACAGCAGGAGGGAAGCTTGGTCCCTCCTGCTCCGAGTTCTGCTACTTTAAAATGGCAGGCTTTCCCCTCTCCAGTGCATCATGTGAGCCTAAAGCTCGATTGGCTCAGACGCATAAGGCCCCTCCTATTGGGAGGGTAGGGGATGGTTCGCAGGGGGGCACATGGAGCATCCCTCCTGCCATGGGGGGGAGGAGTTAACTTGGCAGGAGGGAGTAGGCATTCCTCCTGTGGGTTGCTGAGGCAGGAGGGAGTGGGCATCCCTCCTGTCTCTTGTGGGGGGCGGCCATTATCATTGTGTGGTTTGGGGACCTGCAGTTGTCATTGGGGGGAGGGGGGATGTAACTGCTGTGGTCGGGAGGGGGCCGGAACTTTTTTTTTAAAATGGGGACAGATATTGTACATGAGTAACACACACACATCTGTGTCTTTTAAAAAGAAAAAAAAGGTTTCCTGCCCCAAACAGCTGAATGGCAAGAGGTTGCTTCAGGGCTTGCCCTGCCGCCTCTGCGTAGGTGTGAGAGTCGCTCTCATAGCGATTCATCAGTGGGATTGGATGGGTATTATGATGAACCTCCCCTCCCACAATCATTTGCATGCAAACTTGTTTGTAAATCAATAGCTCTTTTGGAATTAGTCAAAAATGGGACTGCAGCCGACCCATGCGATCTTACCAACCCTGTTTAGTGCATCTAGCTCTAAGTGGCTTACAAAATCATACACAAACATAATTCAATAATGTACACAAACAAATAATACATCATAAAATCTGGTACTGAACCATCAACCTGTCAAAATCATAATATCTAGCTCTTACTCATCTTTCTCAAACAAAAACAATTGTGAAGAAGGAAAAGTCTGTAGAAACAAGTTGAATAAAAGTACCACATTCATCAGCTTCTGATGTTACAATTCTGTGCTCAGCCTGAACTTAATTAGCATGAGTGTTCATTATACTTTGGATCAAACTGTGCATATACTGTATTATAGAATTCCTGGAGGAAGTCTAATATTCAGCCAGCAGTGGTCAGCATTTTTTAAAATGATGACCACTGACAGCTAGATTAGTCCCAGATGTTCAGTACCGGTCCATGAATGGGGACTGGAACTGAATATTGGGGGTTAAATTTGGTGGGTATGGCTGCTGGATCCTATGATGGTCCTAGCCGATGTTTACTCAAAACCTGAATAAGACAGTTGGCTGGAACCCGCACAGCAGTTTTTCAGCTCAGATTCTTCTCCCACACACACACCTATCCCCTCCTCTAGCCCAAAAGACTGTTAAGCTCTCCTCCTCCTTTGTGTGACCCCCACGCCCAATGCCCCTGTGATGTACAGTAGGTAGACCTCCCCAGGCCTATCTGTATTCTTGGTGGTCCTAGTGGTGCACTGGTGATAGAAGAGAATCCCACTCACTCCTGCCCTTTGCAGCTGCCTTCTACACCTAGCTTCTGCATCCTCTTGCAGTACTTAGGGCTCCTTTTACTAAGCTGCAATAGCGTTTTTAGCGCACGCAGGATTTTAGCACGTGCTAAACCCGTGCTATGCAGCTAGTACTAATGCCAGCTCAATGCTGGTGTTAAGGTCTAGCACGCGGCAATTCAGCGCGTGCTAAAACCGCTATCGCAGCTTAGTAAAAGGAGCCCTTAGTATCACAAGGCAGTTATGTTGTTTATTACCTAACCTTAAACCCTACCTAGTTAATGTGTAACACACCAAAATTACCTAAAAATAGGCTAGTACCAGAGCAAACTAATCTCAAGAAGGCTGTTAGAGACAATGGATCTCAAGTGCTCACAGCCAGTAGCCACTTGAACTTGTCTAGGCTTACTGGCCTACACGTGAGCTATCATCGGTCCAAACGGTCTTTTATTAAGAGCTGTTTAATCACTAATTTTATTACTGTTTTTTTGTCATATATTTATTTTTTTATCTTATATTTCTCAAGACTAAATCTATAAATAAATAAATAAATACAGTGGTACCTCGGTTTATGAGTGCACCGGTTTGTGAGTGTTTTGCAAGATGAGCAAAAGATGAGCAAAACATTCGCAAAATCGGCGCCTCAGAAACCAAGCGTGCCTCGATTTACGAGCGCCCCCCTCCCCCCGCAATCCGGCTCCCTCCCCCCCCGCGATCCGGCACCCCTCTGCTCGTGTTGCACCCCCCCCCTTGCTGCGATCCGGCATACCCCAGGCACCCACCCACCCACCCCCATTTGGCACTGGCACCAACGCACAGGACATGCCGGTGCCCGAAGATCTGCCTTCTTCTTCGCGCTGGACCTTGACCTTCCCGTTCTCTCGCTTTGATATACGAGTATTTTGGTTTACGAGCATGCTTCTGGAACGAATTATGCTCATAAACCAAGGTTCCACTTGGGTTGGGTTTTTACCCAACTAACATGAAGATATATAGGCCCTTCTCAAGGCCATAGTATTTGTATAAAGTACTTAGCTCGGGTTTGATTGTCTACCCAACCTCAACACCAGTGACGGAGGATCTTCGTTTCGCTCTCACGATATAACGAGAGCTTCTTCAAAGCATAGGTGGTATGCATTTACAAATACTAATAATACTGCTCCGGCATTTACTCGCCGTTACAGGAAACTTTCAGCAACGCAAACCTACCTAACTTCATATATCGGCATATATGCAGTACAAGACAAGCAGTTGATATAACAAAATAAATATTAAATAAAAGGAAAGGAACTCCAACAAAATATAGGAAAAACACAATCATTCAAAGGAGCCATTCAATAAAAACAATAAGCAATTAGCCATGAGTAGATTAAGAAAATAAAGAATGATAGAATATGAAAGCAGATAAAAGCAGGGCCCAGCTAGATTACTGATTTCCACATTCTGTGCTACAATTTTGCAGACACTTTTTGGATCTCCATTTTTATTGCTGCTTCCTCACAATTAAGGATTCGCTTTTATTATCCAAAGCTTTCTTGAATTGTGCTACTGCTTTTGCCACTACCACCTTATTATGAGGCAGTCCCATGCATCACCTTCATTTCTATACTATACCTCCCCTGCCCAGCGACCATGATAAAGCAATTACAAACAATACAAAATACAGCCCTAAGAATCATCTACTCATTGAAAAAATATGACCACGTCACAGAAGCATACCACGACTCACACTGGATCCCAATACAAGCAAGAGTACACTTCAAATTCTACTGCCTACTATTCAAGGCTATTAATGGAGAAAGCCCAACCTACTGGAACAACTGACTAACTCAATTCACCTCAATCAGGCACAGGAGAACCCACTCACTATTCACACACCCACCATCCAAAAATGTCAAACGAAGAAAACTATATGACAACCTAATAGCCACCAAAGCAGCCAAACTGGACAGACAAATCACCAATCTGCTGTCCTCGACCACAGACTACAAAACCTTCAAGAAAGAAACTAAAACCCTACTCTTCAAAAAATACATAAAACCTATTTAAACAACCAGTTCCTACCCAAACCCCACCTACCCACTCTATACCCATAACAAATCCCACCTACCCACTCTATACCCATAACAAATCTAATATGCTTCTTATTACCCAACATGTATCACCTTAAGGTCACGACAACTTTCAGGTAATTCTTATGTAACTCTTACGACAACTCTTGTTATGTTACAATTCTTGTAACCTCCTGACAACTCTTATGTAATCCGCCTTGAACCGCAAGGTATTGGCGGAATAGAAATCACTAATGTAATGTAATGTAATTTCTATTAAGAACATTTTATATTGTAGCTGTACCTGATCAAAAATCGTTAGTGCTTCCTAGTAGTTCACTTCTGCTTAAATCCCCATCCAGGTTTTGAGGATAGTCCTTACTACCACTCTTCCCCCTTGAGGGCGGGGGAAGAGGTTCATGCTTCCCACATGTTCACAAGCAGACCAAGAAACCCTGAAGCAAGTACACTCCCCATAAGCTCTCTTTGTTAATACATTGTTATTAGGATTATGGATTTTTGTTGTAGTCTGCCCAGAATTATAGATGGAGTGGAATAATTTATTTTCTTTAAAAATTTATAAGTTCAATTTGAGCCTTGGTCTTGATTCTGGAACCTACTGAGATGCTGTACTTGCTGTGAAAGTTGTGTGTTTAGCTTTAAGCTAATGTTACTCCTAAGTCAATCTTTCTCCAACTTATTAGATTCATGGATTTCATAGGTTATGCACCTTAAACATGTTTACCTCTTGAGTACATTATTTTATATCTTAGGATAATTTTATTTGTCACACCTTTTCCCTAAGAAATATAAAGTTAGATTTTTTTTATCTCACTCCATGATGCAGACCCTACACATTTTTTGGTAACCATCCTCTGGATTCAGCTCTTTTTATACAGTACAAAGTATTTAATGTTTTCCTTGAAAATAAATGAAGGGAATGTAATGCCTTCATTTAAGCTATCTCAGTAAAATCAAAGTAAAATGAAGTATTCCACAGCACTACCCTTAGGCAAAGCTGTTTCACAGTGGAACTCCAATACTGTCTGAGTCATCAAGTGGTTAACTATTGAAAGAATTTCAGCAATAAACTTTAAATCATTAGTTCTCATTTTTTATGCCTAAATTGCTTAAACAAAAGTTGTTGTGGCAATGGTTTTGAAAAACAATTGGTGAGTTGTGCTTTTTTGTGCTTAGAGGCTTTATTACGGTACACAGTTGTTTTGAATTTTACATGTGTTCCCATTTTATCCTGTTTATGATGTCAATATTGCATTAAATTACCATTCACAATAGCAAAAATCTCACTGCAAAGGCTTAGTCACCCACAGCTCATTCTGCACTGACTTGATGAAGGAAGCTTAGCTTTAAAAACCTATCCACAAATGTATTAGTAGTACAGATAATAGGTATCAACTTACCACTTGTTTACTGACCTTAATTTCTATGAAGAACAGGAAACAGAATGAAACCTTTTATTTGACAAAGTCCAGGACGTCTGTGTATGCTGAATTTCATGTTTTCCTCTTACATCTTTTCACCTCCCAAGGGGATCATTAAAAAAACCTCTCTCAGCCTACATTGCTTGCCTGGCATTACTATTTTGTTGTTATCTAGAATTAAACAAGTCCCCTGAAACAGCACCGGTTGATTGTTTTTCAATGGGAAGATACAATATATTCAACATTTTGTCAATTATTTTCTACCAGGATGATTGTCAAGGATATATTACTATGCCATATTTCAGCGCAATGTGGATATTCATGGAATTTCAAAATCCCTGCAATGTTTTTAGTATTGGTATTACTGAGGTGATGACTACTCTTTCCTTTTCCTTTGTGAAATGTTGTAAGCAGAAAAACTTAACACCCTGTGTGGATAACATCCTGTACAAGTGTCAGCCACTGGAGTACGCTATTTAATGTACAGTATAAATTAACTGTAAACCTGTTGAGTATCTCACAGATTAACTTGAACATCATTGCTGACAGACATTCAGCTTCATTTCCATGTTGGGGCACAGCTGCTAGGTCTTCAGGCCAAGTAGCAGCATGTTCATCAAAAGCATGTAAGAAATACTGAACCTTCATGGTTTCTCATAATGTTGCAGTTACCCCAGCTTAATGCAGAACTTTATTCCACAGTAGCTGCAAATTAGAAACAAAGAAACATGATGGCAGATAAAGGCCAAATGGCCCATCTAGTTTGCCCATCCCTTCCTCGCTGGACATCTACCTCCTCCAATCTTGCGGCCAGCGGTGCAGGGCAGGAGCAATCTTTTTGCGCTCTAGCCTGGCTCCACACTGCTTCCTGAATAGCTGCCATCAGTTCTCGCGAGTCCCGCAAGAATTGACAACAACCATTCAGGAAGCAGTGCGGGGCCAGGCTGGAGCACAAAAATATCGCTCCTGCCCTGCACCGCTGACCACGAGATTGAAGGAGGCAACTGGCAGCCGTCCAGCGAGGGAGGGATTTAAGAGGAAATTAAAAATGTAGGGGGGATGATTTTTACAAGTACATGATTTAAAAAAAAGTTTTCATGTCTTTAGATAGGCCGCCCCATTTAAGCAAGATGCACACCATAGGCAGGTTTGTAAAATCAATGTATAAGCCGCGGCCTATCATTGGGGGAAATATGGTAATACAAAACCATCTATATCAATTGTCATTATGTGTGACTAAAGAAATCAACTTATATAGTTAACAGACATTATGCATAAATCACTATTTTCATAATCAAAAATCTCACTAGATATGATAAATTAAATCCTAAAATAGGTAGATATATCATAAGGCTTATGATACTCAGATCATAGATCTCTTACAACTTATATGTTATTTCAGATCCCCATCCTGGGACCATAGCTTTAATCATGTATACATACCACCTGCCCTGGAGACTTATTCTGTATAATTTCATAATAGATTACCTATAAAAATGTCCAGAAATAAACATATTTTATAAAAGAAACACAGAAGCCAATGTGCTTTATAAAAAGAGGTTCCCAGAACTAGCTCAAATATTACATAAACTGTTTTGCACCTTCATACCTGCTGTAAAACAGATATGAATATGTGCACATATTCTATGCATGTACATACATATTTTATAAAATTATGAGGTATGTGTATACATTGTAATTCTTCCATTCCAAACTATGTCCCCACACGTATATCACAGAAAAATAGGCACTATCTTTTAGTGTGACCACTTTTTAAATGTGGATTGTGCACAATTGTATATAATAGAATTTTCTGTATTCAAATGTTTACATACAAAAATACTCACTAAAATTACTCAGTCATCAAATCATGGAATGTTGACAATAAAAACCATGACCTCAGAACATACAGTAGATCTTATCCATGCATGCTGGAAGGATGAGAGTACTGCTTGTTCTTCTTGAGATTTCTTATCAATGGTCTAACTTATTAAGCTTGACACTGTCATTAGTCATTGCTTAGACATCTGTGCAACATAAGGACGGAACTTATATGTTCTCACTGGGAATAACCTGAGTTTTAGACAAGTGTATAAATCAGACACTGTGCTCCAACAAGATCACAGAGAGTAATTTCCTTTATTACCTTAGCCCATTTGCAAAATATCACTTCTGTCATCATTTCCATGTGAGATTCTCATTCCCCACATTGTCGAAGACTGCAGTCATTGCTTTCCTTATCTCTATTTAGTAAGTGCTTAAGAACTTACTTTTATGTAATTCATCTTTTCTCCAACTCATCACCCTTTCAAAAAGTACAAAAACCAGGGGACACAATGAAATTACATGGAAATACTTTTAAAACAAATAGGAGGAAATATTTTTTTACTCAAAGACTAGTTAAGCTGCGGAACTCATTGCCAGAGGACGTGGTTACAGCGGTTAGCAAAGCTGAATTTAAGAAAGGATTAGACAAGTTCCTGGAGAAAATTTCCATAGTGTACTATTGAGACAGATATGGGGGAAGCCACTGTTTGCCTTGGATTGGTAGCATGAATGCTGCTACTATTTGGGTTTCTGCCAATTCTGTGACCTGGATTAGCCTCCGTTGGAAATAGGAACTTGGGCTAGATGGGCCTTTGGTCTGACCCAGTATAGCTGTTCTTATATTCTTAAGAAAACTATTTAAGAGATATTTATAATATCTTCCTCTTATTTATGCTCTAGTAAATGTATGTGTCACTTTAATTTTTCCAACTCAGAAAAGTGTTGAATTTTCCAATCCTTTTTATTATTTAACAATATATATGTATAAACCAGTGTTCTCTTTCCTAAATGATCCATTCAGTTGGTTTTTTTTTTCTCCTAAGGCTTTTCTTTCCATCACATCTATACTTTAGCATCACACAGAGACACAGTTCCCTTCAAAATCTAACATTTACTATTTTTCTTCAAAGTTAGATCCTGTTTTCTTTCTGTTTTTTTGTTTTCTCTCTTTAATCAGTTTCCACCATTGCTATGAAACAAGTCTTGCAGCTGATTATTGTCACCAGTAGTTTACCCCCTAAACTTTTAGGTAGTTACCTTTATTCCTTGACCAACTCAATATTCACAATAAAACATGCTTACAGCTTGTAGCACATATATCCAATGTTCCCTCTAAGCTGCATGGCTGCACAGCTTACTTCACACCACAGTGATCAGTTGATCACCATCATACTTCAGCTCTTTGATTGGTGGATGTGCAGAGCTCTCATCCCTGCACAGCCACCAATCAGAGGCAGAGCAGGAGCTTGATGGCCAATCAGGAGCAGTTTCTTGCATGTCATCCAATCCCCATTTTTCCAGTAGTGAGCCTCGGCCATGACCTCCTCTTAAGAATCCCCTGTCAGACTGTCCCTGCTGTGATAGCCGAGCCCAGGCAAGAAAACATATTGCAGACAATCTTCTTCCTGCCTTCCGTTCCTCTCCCCCTCCCCCCTCCACCATCGCAACTCGATACCCCCCACACATACATAACACTCCTCACCTGCAGCCTAACCTATCTCCCTAACCTGACCCATCCCTTTCTGAGGAAAAGGCCCAGTGCAAGCCACAGGTAGATTTTCAGTAGGGCTGATGCTGGCTGCAGGGCCAAAGACTGGCTTAATAGTAAGTCACAGGGGAGTGGATGGAAGAAAGAAGTGATACTGGACTATACTGAGATGTAAGGAAGGAAGGAATTAATAGCTGGGCAGGAGGAAGATGTAGAGTCATAAGAACATAAGGAATGCCTCCACTGGGTCAGACCTGAGGTCCATCATGCCCAGCAGTCGGCTCACGCGGCGGCCCAACAGGTCCAGGACCTGTGCAGTAATCCTCTATCTATACCCCTCTATCCCCTTTTCCAGCAAGAAATTGTCCAATCCTTTCTTGAACCCCAGTACCGTACTCTGCCCTATTACACCCTCTGGAAGCACATTCCAGGTGCCCACCACACGTTAGGTAAAGAAGAACTTCCTAGTATTCGTTTTGAATCTGTCCCCTTTCAACTTTTCCGAATGCCCTCTTGTTCTTTTATTTTTCGAAAGTTTGAAGAATCTGTCCCTCTCTACTCTCTCTATGCCCTTCATGATCTTGTAAGTCTCTATCATATCCCCTCTAAGTCTCCTCTTCTCCAGGGAAAAGAGTCCCAGTTTCTCCAATCTCTCAGCGTATGAAAGGTTTTCCATACCTTTTATCAGACGTGTCGCTCTCCTCTGAACCCTCTCGAGTAACGCCATATCCTTCTTAAGGTATGGCGACCAATATTGGACGCAGTACTCCAGATGCGGATGCACCATTGCCCGATACAACAGCAGGATAACTTATTTCGTTCTGGTAGTAATACCCTTCTTGATTATACCTAGCATTCTATTCGCTCTCTTAGCGGTCGCTGCGCACTGTGCCGTCGGCTTCATTGTCATGTCCACCATTACCCCCAAGTCCCTTTCTTGGGTACTCTCATTCAATAACATCCCTCCCATCGTATAGTTGTACCTCGGGTTTCTGCTTCCCACATGTAATACTTTACATTTCTCAACGTTGAACTTCATCTGCCATCTCGTCGCCCATTCCCCTAGTTTGTTCAAGTCCCTTTGCAATTCTTCGCAGTCCTCTTTAGTCCGAGCTCCACTAAATAGTTTGGTGTCGTCCGTAAATTTTATTATCTCACACTTCGTCCCTGTTTCTTTATGAATATATTAAATAGCAGTGGCCCGAGCACCGAGCCCTGTGGGACACCACTCGTGACCCTCCACCAGTCCGAGTAGTGGCCCTTTACTCCTACCCTCTGTTTTTTGCCCACCAACCAGTTTCTGATCCATCTATGTACGTCTCCTTCCACTCCATGGTTCTTCAGTTTCCGAAGTAGGCGTTCATGGGATACCTTGTGAGATGGATGACAGGTACCTATGGGAGACTTTTACAGGTTGTGAGACCTATTCCTACATTTTATTGACGTTGTTAGTCACGGGCTTGTGCAAACTAGTTTCAGTTCAGGTGCTGAGATGCTAATGTGTGGCATGTGAGTGTATAGATTTCTTGCTGTGAAGAGTTTCTCAAGGACGCTAAACAGTGCTGGAAAAGGCAATGAACAGTGCTCAAAGGAAAATGCAAGTCAGCAAAAACACTCCATTTGGGAACCTAAGAACTGATAATGTGATGCTGTACGCGAGTGAAGAATGGAAACTTCAAGAAGAAGAAAGTTCTAGATGCTATGCCTGTCCAGGACCCCCCAGGGAAGAATGGAGGAGTGGACTAGGAGAGGGAGTTAGATAGGCATTTAGATTATCCAGTAGGGTGGTACATTAACAGCCAGGGGAAGGTCTTACTGGAAAGAGATAATTTTTGTATAAAAACCCCCATGCTCTGGCAGTCTCTTTAAGTTTAAGTTTCAAGTTTATTATAGAATTTGATAAATCGCCTATTCCAAATTCTAGGCGATGTACAAAATCGATAAAAATTACAGAGTTAGGGAAAACAAACGTAACTAACAAAAAAAACTAAATCTACTAAACATAATGAAAAAACAACTTATACAAACATAATAAAACACAAGGAAAGGCTAGGAAAGAAATACAATCTGATTATAAAGAAAAACAATTAAGGTTAAAAAAAATAGGAAAGGGAAAGAGAAACTATCAAAAGATAAAATGAGAGTCATAAGCAATTCATTTAGTCATTGAATGCATCTTTAGAGAAACTATGCTATGCTTACAGAACGATGCTGGCACTGTTGGTATGAGGTCTTTTCTCTCCATTGTGTATGTCCAAACTGATTTATTTCTGATTTGACAAATGCTAATTACTAGAATAATAAATTACTAATAATAAATTACTAGAATAATAAAAAAGCTACCTGTTTTGGAATATACAATGTAATATTTTTGGTTTTTATTGTTATATTTGGGTATTTTCTCTCCATCACTCCCAATGAAGAAAAGTTAGCAGCCTTTTACTTCACTTGTCAAAGGCTTTTTGGAAATCTAGATGTATGATGTCTATGGGGTCTCCTCTATCCATCCGTTTGTTAATTCCTTCGAAGAAGTGCAATAAGTTCGTTAGGCACGATCTCCCCTTGCAGAAACCATGTTGGCTGGTTATCAGAAGTTTGTTTCTTTCAAGATGTTCATCAATGTCTTTTTGGGAATATTCAGCAGCAGTGGTTAGAGTGTGAAAGGTTTCATGCAACTTAAAGAGAGCAGTCCTATTATTTTGGCAGGCAAATAAAGTGGTAATGCATGGTACAATTATCACTTATTAAACAGGGATATGGAGGCGGACGAGTTCCACCTTAGTTTCTTTGGGGAATCAGCTGCAGAAATTAGAGAGGCAACCGGTACAAGGAGTGGAGGTAGAAATGGAAAAAAATGCACAAAGTGCAAATGGAGCTGAATTCTTTATTGCATCATAGGGCAATGAATATGCTGATGTAATTTAAGTACAGATTGTTTTGATATGGAAATAAGACAGACAAACGTTTAGTGAGAGTGGTAAAAACGAAAGGAGGTGAATGATTTCTGCCTTGTTGCAAAATGAATTTCGTGGCTGGCATAGGTCAAATCAAAAAACGTTCCCCCCAACCCTTTTAAGTATTAAGGAGCTGTATTCAGGTGCATTGGTAAAATGCAGGAATATAGATGAGTTATTAAGAATGGAACACGCTAAAGGCAACAGAGGATAAGAAAGTGGCTCTTGAACAGCAAATTGAGTATGTCAAAATTATGATAGTAGAAAAACTTTAAAGGTTTCAGGGTTGGATGGTCTGTATGTTGAATTTTCTAAGTTGCTAGGGATCCACAGAGCAGCTCCTTTAAGGAAAGGATATGAGTCTGGCTCTTTTAGCTCAGCAGTTAATCAAGAAATAATTACAGTACTCTCAAAGACAGGAAAGAACCTTCTATAGGCTCCTCACTTCAATGCTGATATTAAGATCTATGCCAAAAACTTCGCAAATAGGCTTAATGAGGTGTTGCCCTCTTTAGTTGCAAAAAACTCAAGTTGGATTTGTATCAGTTAGAAAAATGATGCAGAACACACATTGTAAATTTTGACAGAAAAAAAGTATTTGATTGAGGGTCCTGGGAATACTTATGATACAGTATGTATTGAAGCATTTGGTTTCCAGAAAGAATTTCTTAATTGAGTTATAATTTTCTATCAATGACCCAAGGCATAGCTAATGGTAAAGGAGAGCTCTCAGAAGAATCTGATTTAAAAGGGTAGCAGGGCAGCAGGCAGGGTTACCCTCCTTCTCCAGGGGTATTTGCATTATGTATAAAACCTTTGGCTATGTCTCACATCAGGTTATAGTAATAGCAATGATCTATGTTGGCGAGGTGGAAATTAAGAATGCTCTATTTGCTTATGATTTCCTAGTGATAATGGCAAAGCCCAATATTACTTTAAGAATAGCCATATTGGGTCAGACCAATGTTCCATATAGCCCGGTATCCACAGTGGCCAACCCAGGTCAAAAGTAGCTGGCAGAAATCCAAATAGTAGCAATATTCCATGCTATCGATCTCAGGTCAAGCAGTGGCTATCTTAATAGCAAACTATGGACTTTTCCTCTAGAAAGGGGTTGGAACTTGTATACCACCTTTTTGTGTTTATACATTCAAAGCGGTTTACATACAGTATATACTTTCCCCTCCATATTCGCGATTTCATTATCCCTGGTTTCAGTTATTTGTGGTTTTCTGAACGCAGTCTCCGACCCCCAATTTACATCACAGGAAACTGGAGGAAGCACCCGAAACCTGCAGCCGAGGTGGAGGCCGATGAACTGACAGAATCCAGCGCTGTTCCCAGAGGTCCCAGCCCGCCACCGAGCGCACACATATCTGCAACTCAGCGGGCACGCGCTGACTCTGTACCTGGAATTTGCTGGCACCAGGCGCGCAGTCTGATCCGGAAGTCCCCTGCGAAACCACAGCAGGTTACTGCTCTCTCCCTCGCGCAGTGGTAGCCCTGCGCTCTGCTTTGGAAACAGTTCTCAGGATCCAGACCCACACTTTCCTTTACTGCCACAAAGGAACAGGTCAGGTTATTTGCGGTTTTGTGCCTTTTCTAGGGTTTTTTTTTTTTTTTTTTTACAGAAAACCTACAAATAGCATACAAAAAGTTATTCGTGTTTTTTCTGTATTCATGGCCATGCTGTTCCCCTATCACCACGAATACGGAGGGGGAAGTGTATACAGGTACTTATTTTGTACCTGGGGCAATATAGGATTAAGTGCTTTGCCCAAGGTCACAAGGAGCATCATTTATCCAAACTTTTTTTAAAGCCCAAATATGCTGTTGTTACCACATTCTCTGGCACCAAGTTCCAGAGCTTAATTATTTGCTGAATGAAAAACTGTTGCAGCAACTGAGATCATTTGTAGTGATCTAAAGCAATGTTCCTTCTAAGCTGCACAGCTGCTTGGCCAAGCACCCTTTAGCAAGAGACCATGCAGCCATTCTGTCCCACTGCGTAGCTGATGGGGATCAAGACCAACACATTCTCCTTCATCATTCTTCCACCTTCTGCTGCTTTCCTGAAGCAGCAGAAGCAAGCAGACCAGCTGTGGAACCTTTCCATACATACAATGTAATAGAAAATTTTTGCTTAAATTAACTCGGTCCTTTGCTCACGAAAAAAAAAAAAGTTTTTGCTCACATGAATTCAGTCCTTAGAGGGAACAATGCATATATCAGTTGTTTATTTGAACAAATTCTCCTTTGGAAAGTTATGCTTTCTGGGTCCTACACCTCACCAGGAAACCTGGATGGCTTAAATACTTTAACATATTTTTTCAGAATCAGGAAAGCGAAACCATTAATTGCCATTTCACAAAGAAATACTATATTTTACCATGCATGAAATAATTTGTAAAACTATTTCTGCAAAGTATTATAATAGTTCTAAAAAGTTATCTTAAATGCTTTCATTCCTAGATGGGCTAAGAAGACATAACTTTACAGCCAGCTAGTGATCAGATTAAGGACCCAATAACAATAAAAGTTTATCAAAATTTACAGCTAAACATAGCACTTTAACAAAATATATGCAAAAAGAGTTTTTTATATACCCATTTGTGTGGGAGTCTACAACACGCTCCCACTCCCCCTGCTGGATACTCCCTGGGAAGATGATTGAAGCACTAATAAAGGATAGCATAAAGCAACACCTGGAAAATCACGACCTGATGAGAGCTAGCCAACACGGCTTTAGGAAAGGGAAGTCATGTTTGACTAATTTACTTCAATTTTTTGAGGAGGTGAACAAACAAATTGATAGCGGTGAACCGGTGGATATAATATACTTGGACTTCCAGAAAGCGTTCAACAAGGTTCCCCACGCAAGGCTTCTGAAGAAACTACAAAGCCATGGAATAGAAGGAGATATACTAAGATGGATAGGCAAATGGTTAGAACACAGATTGCAGAGGGTGGGCATAAATGGGAAGTTCTCGGACTGGGAAGAGGTAACGAGCGATGTACCCCAGGGATCGGTTCTTGGGCCCATCTTGTTCAATATCTTCATAAACGACCTAGAAGATGAAACAAGTAATTTAATCAAGTTTGCGGACGACACAAAACCATGTCGGGTAGTTGGGACACAAAAGGACAGAGAAGAACTTCAGAGAGATTTGAACCAGCTAGAGAAATGGGCAGAAAAGTGGCAGATGAAGTTTAACATAGAAAAATGCAAAGTGATGCACCTGGGTAAGAAAAACAAGGAACATGAATATAAAATGTTAGGTATGACACTGGGCAAGACCGAACAAGAAAGGGACCTAAGGGTACTGATAGACAGGACCCTGAAGCCGTCGGCTAATGCGCAGCGGCAGCAAAGAAAGCAAATAGGATGTTGGGCATAATAAAGAAGGGAATCACTAGTAGATCGGCGGACATCATAATGCCGCTTTACAGAGCAATGGTCAGACCACACTTGGAGTAATGTGTTCAACACTGGTCTCCCTACCTAAAGAAGGATATAACCTACTGGAGAGGGTGCAAAGGCGAGCCACGAAGCTAGTTAAAGGTATCGAGAATTTGAGCTACAAAGAACGCCTCAGAAAACTGGGATTGTTCACCCTCGAGAAGAGAAGACTGCGAGGAGACATGATAGAGACTTTTAAAATACTAAAAGGATTTGACAAAATAGAGCAAGAAACATCATTATTCACATTGTCAAATGTGATTCGGACAAGAGGTCATGGACTGAAACTAAGGGGCACCAGACCCAGGACAAATATTAGGAAGTTCTGTTTTGCACAACGAGTGGTGGACGCTTGGAACGCTCTCCCTGAGGAGGTCGTGATGGAGACCAGCATTCTGGGATTCAAGAGCAAGTTGGATGCACACCTTCTTGCAAATCACATTGGGGGATACGAGTAAACAAGGTTTCTCAGCAGGGAACACCTAGCTTGGCCTCCGCGGGTGCGGGTTGCCGGACTGGATGGACCTAGAGTCTGATCCGGCGAAGCCATTTCTTATGTTCTTACATTGTCAAAGCTACCTTAATATAGGTAGTTCTTCCTTAAGGGGAAGTAACATGGGACGGAGGAGTCAGGAAGACAAGAATCGGTTAGTATAAAAGGGCAGGGCCACAGCTAGGTCAGCAGGCCCAGGGAAGAAGAAGGAAGAGGTGATTCCTGTATGTGCCTTGACTACAAACCCTAAAGACTCTGCTTGGCTGAGGTAAGCCAACCTTTTTATTTATTAGATTTTTTTTTTAGCCCGACCTCCCAAAGGAGCTCAGAACAGTTTACAAATCAGGTACTCAAGCATTTTTTTTATCTGTCCCTGCAGGCTCACAGTCTATCTAATGTATCTAGGGCAGTGGAGGATTAAGTGACTTGGAAACAAAAAAGGACTGCAGAGGAAAATGTACAAGTCGCAGGAATTTTATTAAAAGTCAATAAAATATAATCCAAAAACTGGCTCTCATGTGCATAGGGACTGGACTCAACACGGTCCGTGTTTCGGAGAAACATTCCTTCCTCAGGGGTCCAAGTAGTCCTATGCTGTACTATTCGAGAACCTTGTAGACAGCAATAGTATTGAATCCGTAACCGCTCCTTGGTAATGAACGTTCAGTGTGAACACCGAATTGAAAAGAAGAAGTCCTGCCTTGTTCTTTCTCCAATCCTCTCCAGACCGCTCTGTTCCGCCTCCAACCCCACCCCCAAAAATGTGTCTCTTTTTTCCTGACCTCTAGGTTGCTTCTGGAGGGCTTCCAGCATGTGCAGATGCGTGTGATATCATCCTTGCATGCTTGTTGATGGCATTCCAGATGCAAACAGAGCTCAGTGATTTCCAAAACCCAGACAAACTTCTGGATTTTGGAAAGTCTGTCTGGAAACCCAGAAGGTCCTCTAAAAAGATGACATGTCTGGGTTTTCCCAGACATCTGGTAACCCTAGCTGAGACTAGCCTTTCTTTTTTACCTGTCTCAAGAAGGGCTGTTACAGAGTGTGTTTAACATAGAAAAATAGAACATGACAGCAGAAAAGGGCCACGGCCCATCTAGTCTGCCCACACTAATGGCCCACCCCCTAACTACCTCCATGAAGAGATCCCACATGCCAATTCCATCTTTTCTTAAAATCTGGCATGCTGCTGGCCTTAATTACCTGTTGTGAAAGATTATTCCAGCGATCAATCACCCTTTCGGTGAAGAAATATTTTCTGGTGTCGCCATGAAATTTCCCACCCCTGATTTTCAACGGATGCCCTCTTGTTGCCGTGGGTCCTATAAGGAAAAAGAGATCCTCTTCCACCTCGATAAAGCCTGTGACATATTTGAACATCTCGATCATGTCGCCCCTCTCTCTGCGTTCCTCGAGTGAGTACAGCTGCAACTTACCCAGTCGTTCCTCATACGGGAGATCCTTGAGACCTGAGACCATCCTGGTGGCCAGTCGCTGAACCGACTCAACTTTCCGCACATATTTTTGATAATGCGGCCTCTAGAATTGTACACAGTATTCCAGATGGGGTCTCACCATGGATCTGTACAATGGCATTATGACCTCGGGCTTACGGCTGACGAAACTTCTACGGATACAGCCCATGATTTGTCTAGCCCTGGATGAAGCTTTCTCCACTTGATTGGCAGTCTTCATGTCTTCACTAATGATCACCCCCAAGTCACGTACTGCTACAGTCCTTGCTAGGATCTCACCATTTAGGGTGTAAGTCTTGCATGGATTTTTGCCACCAAGGTGCATGACCTTGCATTTTTTGGCATTGAAACTTAGTTGCCAAGTCTTTGACCAATGCTCCAGCAGGAGTAGGTCCTGCGTCATACTGTCGGGCATTGAGCTTTTGTCGGGCACTGTGCTTTCATCTGTTGTGTGGTTGCCTACTATGTTGCATAGTTTGGCGTCATCGGCGAATAATGTAATTTTACCTCGAAGCCCCTGAGCCAAGTCTCTTATGAAGATGTTAAATAGGATCGGGCCCAAGACTGAGCCCTGTGGCACTCCACTGATCACCTCTGTCGTATCGGAGAGGGTACCATTTACCACTACCCTCTGAAGTCTACCTCTAAGCCAGTCCCTAACCCATGCAGTTAATGTTTCACCCAGTCCCATCGACCCCATCTTGCTCAATAACCTGCGGTGTGGGATGCTATCAAACGTTTTGCTGAAGTCCAAGTACACGACGTCCAGAGACTCCCCTATATCCAGCTTTCTTGTTGATCAGTTTTGATTGGCAGGACCTTCCCTTCGTAAAACCATGTTGATGGGGATCTCGTAGATTCTCCTCGTTCAGGATCGTATCCAATTGGCGTTTGATTAGTGTTTCCATAAGTTTACTCACTATCAATGTGAAACTCACTGGTCTATAATTCTCAGCCTCCGTCCTGCATCCCTTTTTGTGGAGTGGAATGACGTTAGCCATTTTCCAATCCAACGGGCAGTCACAAGTCCTAAAAAATACCTGCACTTTTGCTTCTTGAACAAAGAGACTTGGCTCTATGAAATAACAGGCTCAGGTTTTCCTTTCTTTTAATAATTTTTCTTTACCAGTTGTGTCTGGGACTGGCTGTGTGGGCACAAGTCCAAACCTAAACCCTGCTCACGCTGTTACATGTGGTATCAGAAGTGGCTCATACTTGCCAGAAGCAGCATATCCCACGAGCTCCAGGATCTGGGCCTGAGTCTGAGACCCCTTCATATTGTGAGGCTAATGATATTAGCTCCACCTCGAGAGAGAGACCTGAAGCAGTAGTCAGGATTTTTTTTATATCCAGAGTGCTTTAGTACTAGCAGTCAAACATGGAGAAACTAATACAGATGATGATAAGAACATAAGAATAGCCTTACTGGATCAGACCAATGGTCCATGTAGCCCAGTATCCCGTCTTCACGGAGATCAATCCAAGTCACAAGTACCTGGCAAAAACACAAATAGTAGCAGCATTCAATGCTACCATCCCATGTCTGTCTCAACAGCAGACTATGGACTTTTCTTCCAGGAATTTGTCCAAACCTTTTTTAAAACCAGCTAGATTAACTGCTGTTACCACATTCTCTCGCAACGCGTTCCAGAGCTTAACTATTCTCCAAGTGAAAAAATATTTCCTCCTATTAGTTTTAAAAGTATTAGTCTAACTTCATAGAGTGTCCTCTAGTCTTTGTAAATCTTGATGCAGTAAAAAAAAAAAAAAAAATTAAAAAAATCGATCCACTTGTACTTGTTCTATACCACTCAGGATTTTGTAGACATCAATCGTATCTCTTTTCCAAGCTGAAGAGCCCTAACCTTTTTAGTCTTTCCTCATATAAGAGGAGTTCCATCTCCTTATCATCTTGGTCACTCTTCTTTGAACTTTTTCTAATGCTGCTACTGTATATCTTTTTTGAGATAAGCAGACTAGAACTAAACACAATACTCAAGGTGAGATTGCACCATTGAACGATTCAGAGACTTCCACCACCCTCTTCCTGTTAAAGAATTTCCTAACATTCCTCCTAAGTCTACTTCCCTGCAACCTCAATTTTTGCCCACTAGTTTTACCATTTTCCCTTCTCTTGAAAAGATTTGGTTCTATATTAACATCTTTCAAGTATTTAAACATCTGTATCATATCTTCCCTGTCCCTTCTCCAGAGTATATATATTCAGGTCTTCCAGTCTCTTCTTGTACTTCTTTTGGTGCAGACCCCCTATCAATTTTGTCACCTTCCTCTGGACCACTTCAGGCTTTCTTATATCCTTTGCCAAATATGGCCTCCAAAATTGAATACTCGCCTCAACAACGACCTTTACAGGGGCATTAATAGCTCCCTTTTTACTGCTGTTTACTCCTCTTTCTATACAGCATAGCATCCTTCTGGCTACTACCACCGCACCTTATCATGCTGTTTCATCGCCTATAGATACTATCACCCCAAGGTCCCTCTCCCTGTTAATGTACATTAGCCTCTCAACTTCCAGCACATACTGCTCCCTCGGATTTCTACTCTACAAATGCATCACTCTGCACCTTTTTTGCACTGAATTTTATGAGTTGTCAGATGTTAGACCATTCTTCTAACATTTGCAGATCCTTTTTCATGTTTTCCACTCCATCCAGGGTATTCACTCTTACAAATCTTGGTATCATCTGCAAACATTACCTTCTAACGCTTCGGTAATGTCATTCACAAAAAAACTGAACAGTATCAGTCCTAGCACCGATCCCTGAGGCACTCCACTACTCACCTTTCCCTCCTCCAAGCAAATTCCATTAATCAGTACCTTCTGGCATCTGTCCTTCAACCAGTTTCTAATCCAGTTCACTACTTTGGGCCCTAACGTTAGCCTGTCAAATTTATTCAAGAGCCTCAAATGAGGAACCATGTCAAAGGCTTTGCTAAAATCTAACTAAATTATATCTAGTGCACACATCCTTGATTCAATTTTCTGGTAGCCCAGTAAAAGAATTCAATCAGATTTGTTTGACATGATTTACCTTTAGTAGGGTCTTGTTTTGAGAGCTTATTGTGGCTGCCCAATTTGCTGTGCAAAGTGCACTCAGTAGCATACCTTTGAATTGTGCCTTAGATGGTGTGCAGCCCAAATAGATGGCCCTCATGTTGGCAGGAGATGGAGCTTCAGATCCCATGCTCCTCTGCTGCCTTGTGGTCCAGAGCTGTCCTGAAAAAAATAATCTGGGATTCTGGCAGACCTACTGATGTTGGCAGGGGGCAGAGCTTAGGCTTCCACACCTCCTCTCTTGTCATATACAGTCTGTTCTCGTTAATTGCAGTAATATGGTTCACAAAAATATGTGTGAACCGCAAAACCATGAATAAAGAAATATTGTGTCTATGGGAAAATAGAGGTTGAGTTCCAGTCATACACATCATGCCTTAAAACTGTGGAAAATGAATAAAGGATCCTATTGGGAAAATAGGGTTAGGTTTCTGCATGGGCCCACACTTGAAGTATCTGTAGATGCTTGTAATTCACTCTCTGGATGCTTAGGGACCATATCTGACATCTCTATCTTCCCCTTCCCGGCCCCCCACACCTTCCTACAAACTCAAGAGAAACACACACCCAAAACTAATTTCCCCTCCAGTTAGAGGCTGCAAAATGAAAAAACACCACGAACACCTTCTCTCTCACCAAGCAGTCCTATGGGGCAAAGACCTAGACCAACTGCTTTCGCCCACTACATAAGGGGAATTCAGGAAACGCCTAAAAACATACCTGTTCCAGAAATACCTAAACAATTGACCCACTCTCCCTCTCCCTCCCCCCTCCCTATTCCACCTGAACTTACAGCACTGTTATAAATATAATCTGTTATCTTCATCTTATCGTAACTTTACGTTGCTATTTATCTCCAACAGGTCCTGTCGGACATTACCTACTAAAATGTACATATTACATTTTCGCTCAGCAAATTGTATTTCTATACTATTGCCTCCTGAGGTCTCTGATCTCTGTATTTCCTCTGAATATCTACTTATTGTATTTTGCTGAATGTCCAGCACTCTTGATTGTAAACCGCCTAGAAGTTGCAAGATTGTGGTGGTATAGAAGAATAAAGTTATTATTATTATTATTATTCCTATGGCTTGGCACCTTTCTCCTCTCCTTCCCACAACCTGGCATCTCTCTCTCTTCTCCAATGGTATGGCATCTCTCTCCCCCTTTCTGTGGTCCAACATCTCTCTCCTATCTTTCCCAAAGTCTGGCATCATTCTCCTCTCCTTTCAGCAGTCTGGCATCTCTCTCTCCCCTCCTTCCATTCTATTCCCTTTTCTGGCATCTCTCTCTCCCTCCTTCCATTGCCCTTCTCTGGAATCTAGCATCTCTCCCTTCCTTGAGTCATCTCTCCACCCTCCCAGTATAACATTTCTCCCTTCCTTCTTTCTGCTCCTTGCAGTCCAACATCTTCCCTCCCCCTGGTCCGCATTTCTCCCTGCTCTCATCCTTCTCCATCCCCACCCCTCGGCTAACTTAAAAACAGCTCCGATGGCATCTCTTCCTCTTCTGTCCATCTCCTCCCTCCTTTCTCCTCACCTTCCCAGTCTCCTTTAAAAGTTTAAATCTTCTATATTAGAAGGGTCCTGGTGCAGCAGCCATTCTCACAGGCTGCTGGTGCTGTCCCGAAGCTTTTCCTCTGCTGTGATCCGCCCAAGCGGAAACAGGAAGTTGCAACAGAGGGAGGCGGATCTCAGTAGAGAAAAACTTCGGAGCAGTGCTGGTAGCCTGTGAGAATGGCTGCCATGCCAGGGCATTCTTGAAAAGAAGATTTCATAGAAACATGATGGCAGATAAAGGCCAAATGGCCCATTTATGCCCATCTGCAGTAACCATTATCTCTTTCTCCATCCGAGAGATCTCATGTGCCTATCCCAGGCCCTTTTGAATTCAGACACAATCTCTGTCTCCACCACCTCTTCTGGGAGACTGTTCCATGCATCTACCACCCTTTATGTAAAAAAAGTATTTCCTTTGATTACTCCGGAGTCTATCATCTCTTAACTTCATCCTATGCCCTCTCATTGCAGAGTTTCCTTTCAAATTAAAGAGACTCAGCTCATGCGCATTTACATTATGTAGGTATTTAAATGTCTGTATCATATCTTCCCTCTCCCGCCTTTCCTCCAAAGTATACAGATTGAGATCTTTAAGTCTGTCCCCATACACCTTATGATGAAGACCACATACCATTTTAGTAGCCTTCCTCTGGACCGACTCCATCTTTTTTATATCTTTTTGAATGTGCGGCCTCCAGAATTGTACACAATATTCTAAATGAGGTTTCACCAAAGTCTTATACAGGGGCATCAATACCTCCTTTTTCCTACTAGCCATACCTCTCCCTATTCAACCTAACATCCTTCTAGCTTTCGCCATCACCTTTTCAACCTGTTTAGCCACCTTAAGATCATCACATACAATCACACCCAAGTCCGCTCTTCTGTCGTGCACATAGGCTCTTCACTCCCTAATCTGTACCGTTCCCTTGGGTTTTTGCAGCCCAAATGCATGACCTTGCATTTCTTAGCATTACATTTTAGCTGCCAAATTTCTGACCATTCTTCAAACTTCGCCAGGTCTTTCTTCATGTTGTTCACACCATCTGGATTGTCTACTCTATTGCAGATTTCATATCCGCAAAGAGGCAAATCTTACCCGACAACCCTTCAGCAATATCATTTATAAAAAAATGTTAAAAAGAACAGGCTCAAGAACAGAATTTTGAGGCACACCACTGGTAACCCTTTTCCTCATAGTGATCTCCATTGACCACTACCCTCTATCATCTTCCACTCAACTAGTTATTGACCCTGCCAGTCACTTTGAGACCATTCCCGAGGGCACTCAGTTTATTTATTAGACGTCTGTGTGGAACACTATCAAAGGCTTTCCATTAATTTGCTTACCACAGAAGTCAGACTTACCGGCCTATAATTCCCTACTTCTTCCTTACTTCCACTTTTGTGGAGAGGGACCACATCCTCCCTTCACCAGTCCTCCAGTACCACTCCTGACTCTAGAGACTCGTTGTAAAGGTCAGTCAGAGGAGCCACCAGAACTTCCCTAAGTTCCTTCAGCACCCTAGGATGTACACCATCTGGCCCCATTGCTTTGTCTACTTTTATTTTAGCTAGCTCCTCACAAACACAACCCTCTGAAAATCGATCAGGTTCTATTACTTCTCCATCCCTATTCACATTTGCCTTTTCTTTATCAGCTTCTACATATTCCTCCCCTTCACCTTTGAGTGTCACAATGCCACTTTTGCACTTCTTCCTATCACTAATATATCTAAAAAATATATCTAATATATCTCCCCATTTTACCATGTCAGCTATTTTTCTTCCATTTGCATCTTTGCTTTCCTGACTACAAGACCAGCCTCTCTTAACTTTTCAGATATTTTTGCCTGTCTTCCTCTTTCTGTGATCTTTTGTAGTTTATGAACGCTAACCTCTTATTACTTACCTTCTCAGCTACTACTTTTTTTTTTTTTTTTTTTTTTTTTTATAGTTTAAAATTTTATTAAACAAAATGAAAACAGTACACAGGCAGTATGCCAACAGCAAAAGTACATTGCCCATACGAAACAACAGAACCCCCCCCCCCCCCCCCACCGAGTGATACAATATAAGCCTAAAACAAAGGAAGATGCAAAAGAAAAATAAGAAAAGTTTCAAAGTAGACCTCGCCAGGAGCTATAACGAGACCACTGTCGATGAAACGTTCCACAGGAATCATTATTTAAAGCAGTCAATTTGGACATCAAGTAAATTTGATCAACCTTATGTAACAGTTCAGTCCGAGAAGGCAAAGAGTCCCGCTTCCAATATGTAGCCACTAAAAGTCTGGCTGCCGTAGCAACCAGGGCCACAAAATGATTCTGATCCACATCCAAACTTCCCAAAGGATAGTTAAGTAAAAATGTGTCCATACGCAATATGATGGGTAAGCGTAACACATCAATCAGCAGTCGTTGAACCATCTTCCAAAAAGGTACAATCTTAATACAATCCCACCACACATGCCCAAAGGAGCCCAGACACCCACAATTGCGCCAACAGTGCCCGTTCCCACAGTGATAGAAACGATGCACCTTTTCTGGCGTGAGGTACCACTGAAATAGCATCTTATACCCCTGCTCCACTAAGGGAGATGCCAAGGAGACTCTCAGCAGTGTACCATAAAGACAGTCCCATTGCCGATAATCCAAAACCCTTCCCAGCAAGAGTTCCCAACGATGTTCATATGTGTGGGCCTGTGGTCGAGTGTATAAAAGAGCCCTATAAAGACGGGAAATAAGGCCCACCCCAGATCCCATCCTAAAAACTTGTAAGAAAGCAGAGTCTGCCCCTTCCCACTCCGGGACCACCCTCTTCACCATAAAATCTCGAAGTTGGACATAGGCGAAAAAATCAGTCGAGGGGAGATCATATATAGATTGTAAGGCAGCAAAGGGTACCAGTTGTCCACCCACTACCAGCTGACCTAGGACCCTAAGACCCTCCATTTCCCAACGCCGAAAAATCCCAGTATCTTTAGCAGGCAGAAAATCAGGGGCAAATCTAATGGGAGTAGCATAAAAATAGCGCTGACGTGGGAACCAAGCTCGTCGAACCCGGCTCCACGCATGCAGAGTACATTCCATCCCATAAGATGTCTCAGTTTGCAGATCCCGAAGGATATCAAAAGACAGCCAGGGCACTGCTGCCAAAGGGTAAGTAGGTTGTAAGGCCTGTTCAAGTGAGACCCAGCGCTGGGAGGGATATGCCCAATGAAACAGTCCCTGCAGTTGGGATGCATAATAATATGTAGAAAAATCAGGAACACCCATTCCCCCATGTAATCTGTCCCAGTACATACGTTCCCTCCGCACCCTAGGGGGTTTACGTGTCCAGATATAAGCAAAGGCCCGCCTTTGTAGCCTAAGCAAGAACCGTTTAGGAATTGAGAGAGGTAGGCAGGAGAACAGATACAAAAAACGAGGCAATACATTCATACGCAACGCACTAATCCTACCCATCCAAGACAATCTCAATCCCTCCCATCGGTCCAGATCAGCAAATACAGTTCTTAGCAACGGGGGGTAATTCAATTCAAAAAGGTCAGAAAGTCTTCGAGATATACGCACACCAAGGTATTTAATGGATTTAGCCGCCCATCGAAACGAGAACCTAGCACGTAGGTCCGTCACCAACAAGTCCGGAAGGGAAACGTTAAGCAATTCAGATTTTTCGATGTTGATTTTAAAGCCAGCCACCGCCCCAAATGTAGCCATAACACGAAGCGCCTCTGTCAGAGAGCGAAGTGGGTGGGTCAAGGTAAACAAAATATCATCGGCATACAATAAAATCTTATGCTCTTCACCACCCACCACAATTCCCTGAATGGCAGCATTCGCACGTATAGAGGCTGCTAAAGGTTCCATGACCAGCGCGAAAATCAGTGGTGACAAAGGGCACCCTTGCCTAGTCCCTCTACGGATCATAAAATTAGCAGTATATCTTCCATTAACTCTTAAACAAGCCTCCGGGGCAGCATATAATAAAGTCACCCAGTGTAGAAAAGCACCCGAAATGCCCATTTTCTTCAAGGCCGCTAACATAAACGGCCAATAAACCCTATCAAAGGCTTTTTCAGCGTCAACTGATAACAGGACTGCCGGAACAGAATTTTGATGGGCCACTCCAATAAGATCTAACACTCTTCGGATGTTGTCACCAGGTTGCCTCCCTGAAATAAAGCCACATTGATCTCCATGCACTAGGTAAGGCAGAAAACGTTGCAACCGGACTGCCAAAATACGGGTAAACAGCTTATAATCCACTCCTAACAATGAAATAGGGCGGTAAGACCCACAAAGGAGGGGATCTTTCCCAGGTTTAGGAAGAAGGGAAACCGCTGCTTGACGAAACGAATACGGCAGACAATCCCCCTCCAAAAAAGAATTAAACAATCTAGTCAGAGGATTGACTATATGGGCCTCCATTTTCTTATAAAACAGGGGGGAAAAGCCATCAACACCCGGTGCCTTGGAAGCAGCCAGATGACGTATAGCCGCTACCACCTCAGCGGGTTGAATAGGGGAAGAAAGCCACTCCGCATCCACTTCCGCCAAACAAGGCAAGGTGACGTTAGATAGAAAAGCATCAATCTCCCCCTCCGTGGATTCAGTTTCCGGAGTGTACAGAGTCTGATAGAAGGATAAAAAAGCCTGATGGATGTCCCCATCATCTACACAAAGCTGACCCGAAGCATTACGAATCCGAGTTATGGAGTGTTGTGCTTGGATTTGCTTAATCTGTGCCGCTAACAAGCGGCCTGCCCTACCACCCCATTCAAAAAACCGCTGTTTCCGCCTCTGCAGGGCCCAAGCCATGCCCTCTAAATCAAGTTCTTGTAAATCTCTCCGGCACTCCGTCAACGCAACCCTCCCAGCCACCGACGGGGCTCTCTTGTGAGCATTCTCTAGGCGTCGAAGGCGAGACACCAGTTCTAATCTGCGTGCCACTCGACATTGATTTCTGTACGACCCTCTCGAAATGCAACAACCCCTAAGGGTAGCTTTAAAACTTTCCCAAAGAATTGCAACATTAATGTCAGCTATGTCGTTGAATACAAAAAACTCCTCGACATCAGTCTCTAAAAGAGTCAAGGTATTGGGATCTTTTAACAAAGAGTCATTCATACGCCACAAGCGACGGCCGCCTCTAACCTGTCCAACCTGTAGCTCCAGAGTCAAAGGAGCATGATCCGACCACACCCGGGGCTCAATACTGGAGGCTAGGGCTCGAGGCAAAGCAATACGAGGTAGCATCCACATATCAATTCTAGTATATGAATTATGTTTTGATGAATAAAATGTGTAATCTCGCGTGTCTGGATGTAAATAACGCCACACATCTATCAAATCATGCCTACACAGGAAGCGCAGCAATGCTCTTCTGTCGCTTCTAGCGTAGCGGATGGAAGAATTTGAATTATCCTCCTGAGGATAGCAAGTAAGGTTAAAATCCCCACCCACAAGGAGTGTACCTTCTACATGATCTAACAGCATACGCTCTAACAACGTAAAGAAGGCCCCCTGACCAGCGTTTGGGGCATAGACATTCAGCAAGCTATACAAATTCCCATCCAGCTCAGCCTTGACCAATATGTAGCGGCCCTCAACATCCCGCACCACCTCTCTCAATACCACCTGGACACGTTTATGTATTAAGATGCCCACCCCCTGGGTCTTTTTCCGGACCTTATTAGAAGAAAGGAAAACGTGTGGATAGTTGTGGTGTGTAAGCAATTTCTCATAGTGAGATTGAAAATGGGTCTCCTGAATAAATCCAACCGCACTATTCAGGCGGCTCAGTTCCTTAAATAACAAGCGTCGTTTTTGTGGAGAATTCAGACCATGTACATTATAAGATAGCAAAGTGAGTTTATCCATTTGTACCAGAAAAGAAAAAGCACATCATTACCAAATCAACCAATAGTTCCAAAGCAGCCAAATCATCCAACCCCTGCAATCGCAACCTGAAAAAAAACATTATACAAACACACTTCCATACAATCATACAAGAAAGCACTCGGTTACTACTTTTCCCAGCACCAACACCCCCCCCTCCCCCCAACCCCCCAACAATACCCCACATGGTCCAGCCACCAAAGCACCTGGTAACCACGGTACAGGAAGTGTAGAGAGACAGTTCACAAAGGGACCCCCAGAACAAGCCCTATAAACAGTCTTCGCGACAGATGCCGCTCAGCAAAGAGAAGAGAAAACAGCCACAGCACAAAATTTCTTAATCACATTGCACAAATACAAATGTTCAAGTGGGTGAGGGTGCGGCCGCCTCCAAAGGGCGACGAGCTGTAGCCGATCTAGCCACTCTCTGCCATCCCAGCCCTCTTCCTGATTTGGGCACAGGTGACCTCTGCGGAAGCGGAGCCATTTCTGAAGCTGCCATCAAACCTGCTTCCACCAGTCGAGCCTGAACATCCACCACAGTTATTGCAGTGTAGGTCTTGCCCGCATGTGTAAAAGCCAGTCCAATGGGATAAATCCATCTATATCGAACACTGTGCTCCTGCAGTATACGGGTGCAATCTCTATACGTGCGACGGCGGGCCAGGGTTGCTGGAGCTATATCAGGATAGATATCAATGTCCGCTTCTTCCCATTTAACGGTTCCTCCCGAGCGCCTCACCGCCCTAAGCACATGCTCCTTATCCATATAGCGATGGAAACAGGCCACAACATCACGAGGGCGGTTCACATCTCGAGGGCCAGGGATGCGATGAGCCCTATCAAGCAATGGCTTTCCCACTTCCACAGGTAAGCCAGCAGTCTCTAGTGCCTGAATACAGATATGATCAATCACCTCCATACAGCGAGAATCGGAGACAGTGTCCGGCACACCCCGAAAGCGAAGGTTGCATCTCCTGGAGCGATTCTCCAAGTCCTCCATTTTTAGGGTGCTCACTTCAGCTCTCTCCTCCAGCGTTGCAATCTTGCCCTTCAGCTGGGCCAATTCAGAGCTGTGAGCCTCCACAGTAACCTCAGTTTCTCCCACTCTACTTCCGATCTCACCCACCTCACGTTTCAGTTCAGCCACAACTGTGTGTATATCAGCCCGAACCGCTGCAATTTCTGTTTTTAGGTCTTGAAACCAGCCGCGCATCTCCCGATGAAATGTCGGCAACTCTGCCTCCGACAGCGAGACCTCCACAGCTGCAGTCGGGTCGGGCGCCATTTTGGAGCTAGCTTTAGTCGGCCCATGCGGGAGCGGCGAGGAAAATGTCTTGATGTCCGTTTGTTTCTTTCGAGTTGCCATCAGAGTGCAGTAGACAGCTTTACAAGTGTGCTGAAGGAAAGAAGAGGTGCAGGCACGCAAAATCGCGCGAAGGCAGCGAAAAACAGCACCGGGGTCCGCGGAGCTATCGCTCTAGGCTGCCATGAGCCACGATGACGTCACTTCCTCCCCCCCTCAGCTACTACTTTTGAGAACCAAAGTGGCTTTCTTTTCCACTTACTTGTCTCACAAAAAAGGTTTGTCGTCCTTACAATTGCTCCTTTCAGTTTTGCCCACCGCATTTCCACTTCTTCCATAATTCCTTGACATAAACTCCCATCCGAACAAATCTAGTTGTTTTTTAAAGTCTAGAACCTTTGCTTTTGAATGAGCCCTCTCTATACCCATCTTAATATTAAACTGTACCATGCAGTGATCACTGGATGCCAGATGATCACCCACTGTAACATCAGAAACACTTTCCCCATTTGTAAGCACTAAGTCCAGTATGACCCCATCCCATGTGGGTTCTATTACCAACTGCTGGAACAGTTCTCTAGAGAATCCTAATCTCCCTACTTCTAGAAGACCCTGCAATAGGGATACCCCAATCAAAATCCGGCATGTTAAAATCACCTATTAGCAAGACTTCCCCTTTTTTAGATATACAGTATTCTGAATGTCTACTATTAAATCTCTATCTACTTCTTCCGTCTGTGAAGGAGACCTGTATATCACACCAATGTAAATATATTTGATTTTGAAAGGAGACCAGGAAGGCAGTGGCTACCTAGTATATATGACACCTGGGGCTGATCATTTTTTAAACCCCCCTCTTCTATATAAAAAAATATATATAGTAATAATCTATGAGTCACACAACAAGGGTGCACCTAGGAAAGGACAGCATCTTAAACACTGCAGTTAGCACTAGAATATCAATACACCCATTATAAAACTAAAGAAGCCGGATTAATACAGAGTGATCCTGCAGAGTCAATGCTAAAAAAACCAATGTCCTTGTCATATATAAAGAACACAGTACACCCTCGCCCAGTATGGAATAAGTAATCACAAACTAAAAATAGAAATATGTAGACAAAAGTTAAACTGAACCACCAGGAAGCCAGTGAAACACCCCAGAAACAGTGATACATGGCCCCTAATAATGTGCAAAATATAAAGATAGCAGATGTAAATTTGAAAAAAAACACCTGACAAAAACAATCACCACTCTACAAATTAACAAATAGAAATAAAACAAAATAAGAAAATACCATTTTATTGGACTAATCCATTTTTCCAATTAGCATTCAGAGGCCAAAACCTTCTTCTTCAGGTCAGTACAGTATACCGCTGTTATGGTATCCTGTCCTGACCTAAGGAAAGGGATTTGGACTCTGAAAGTTAGTAAAATGTGTATTAAAATAAGTCCAATAAAAAAGATTATCTTATTTCCTTTTTCTGTTTATAAATGTTTATCAATACAACTACAATACTATTTTATTCAAAAGGAACAAAAATATTTTTTTCTACCTTTTCATTTCTGCTTTAATCATCTTCTCTTCACTTTCTTTCTATACAGCGTCTGTCCTCTCTCTCCCTTCTATGCATCTGTTCCTTTCATTTAGCCTTTGCCCTCTTTCTCTGCCCTTCCCATTCACTGTCCACCCAATCACCCTTCCATATGGCATCTTCCCTCCTTCTATGTCCCTTCCATAAACTGTCTATCCTGAGGCCTTCCTGTACAGGATTCATTTCAGCTTCACTCCCTCTCCATTTTTCTCTCCCTGCTTCCATCCTCTCCCCTATGCTCTGGCATCTCATTCCTCTCTTTTCCTTCCTTCTTTCCCATCCCACCCCTCAGTCTGGCATCTCTGTTTCCTTCCCTTCTCTCCATCCTTTCCATTGCTCCCTCCTACTCCATGGTCTGCATCTCCTTCCCTTCCCTCGATGCCCTGGCATCTCTCTCCTTTCCTTCCCTTCCTTCTGTCCCTCCATGCTCTGGCATCTCTCTCCTTCCTTTCCTCTCAGTCTGGCATCGGTCTCCTTCCCGTCCCTCCATGCCGTGGCACCTCTCCCACCCTCTCCACGGTCTGGCATCTCCTTTCCTTCCTTTCCCTCACTCTCCAATCCCTTCCCTGGTCTTCCTTCTCCCCAATCGGGTGCAGCAATTTTCTCCCCCTCCCTCTGTCACCCCCTCCCTGGTCAGCAGCACAGCATTCACAACTCACTGCTCTTGTTGGCTTCGCAGAAACAGGAAGTAGGTGGGACCTAACAGAAAGGAAGACCTGAAGCCAACAAGAACAACAAATTGTGAATGCTGTTGCTGTCAGAAGAAGTTCATGATGTCGGCCCTAGGAGCACACCCTTATAGACAGCACCCGGGGTGGGGAGATATGTGAGAAGGTGATGGGAAAGGAGGGAGATGGACAAAAGGGAAGAAAAAATGGACTGCATGGGGTCACATGAGGTCCAAAAAATATTAGGGGTGCTCAGGCACCCACAGAGCTGGCACCTATGCATGTGCCCCTACTGCATTTACCTTACTGCAGTTAGGCAAAGTCTATGGCTGGTGTAATTGTGCATGTAAAAATAAGGTGCACCTATACTGGGTTACATTAGTATTGTATAATGAAAACTAGGCAGCTAAATGCTATTAAAGAATAGCCACTCATTTACTTTAAGGGACAGGGAAATTATTTCTTAAATTTTAAATACTGTAGTGTGCTGAAATGGATAATTTACATTAGAATGTATTTAGAATATTGATTCACAATGCATGAGATGATTACAATGTTATACAAAACATAAGCTGAATATGGATGTACAGAGCATGCAATTAATATATATATGATTTACAATTTGCAGACATATTGTGACATGGACAATGGAGGAGGCTGGACTGTTATTCAACGGCGCATAGATGGAGGTGTAGACTTTCATCGAACATGGAAAGAGTATAAGACGGTAATAGTTACCTTCATTAAAGCTATAATTACAAAGAATTTATAGATTTACAGAACTTGTAACTCACAATAATACAAGCGCATGAATTGAAGTTGGCAGTATTGGAAGTTGAAATTAGTTTATTTTAGTGCAAAGAAAAATATTTTCCATCTGAAAAAATGCCAGTGTAACTTGAACTGTTTAGCTAAGGAAAGACGTGCAAAAGTGGTGTTTGTTTTGCAAAGGAAAGTTATTTTTTTTCTTAAAGTCAACCATTTATAGTTCAACATCTTTAGTTTTTATGAAGCATTTATAGTTATGTTTCTATTGGCAATTTTTCACAACTGTAATAAATTTAATTCATTTTAATGCAGTTTGTTTTTGCAACTTTCTGATATGTTAGTGTATCTATTTGTTGAAGTCCAGATCACAAATTATGTACCCATTTATTTACATAATTTCTATGGCACACTACTGAAGCTAGCTTAACTTAGAAATGAATACAACCAGGAGGACATACAGTAATACAGTGGAACCTTGGTTTACAAACATAATTTGTTCCAGAAGCATGCTCGTAAACCAAAATACTCGTAAATCAAAGCGAGTTTCCCCATAGGAAATAATGGAAACTCGCTTTGATGCGTTCCCCCCCCTGAGGCTAGCGGCACTGCTCCCCCCCTCCAAAAGGCCCCCTCCCACGCGAACCGGCACCCCCCGCCCGAACAACTTGAACTTACCTCCCCGTCTGGCACCGGCATGCAGCCCACAGGATGTGCCGGTGCCACTAGAAGATCTCCCTCAGCTGAACCCATGCTGACTCCGTCTCATTAAATCATGCTTGTCTATGTGTTCCACAATTTTATTTTTTATAATCTTTTCTACCATTTTGCCCGGCACCGAAGTGAGGCTTACCGGTCTGTAATTTCCCTGATCTTCCCTGGAGCCCTTTTTAAAAATCAGCGTAACATTGGCCACCCTCCAATCTTCAGGTACTACAGACGATTTTAGCAACAGGTTTCAGATCACTAACAGCAGGTCAGCAATTTCATTTTTGAGTTCTTTTAATACCCTTGGATATATACCATCCGGTCCTGGCGATTTATTACTTTTTTGTCGATTTGGCTCAGTACATCTTCCAGATTCATCGAGATTTCTTTCAGTTCCTCCACATCATCACCCTTGAAAACCATTTCCAGTTCAGGTAGATCTCTTACATCTTATTCCATAAAGACCAAAGCAAAGAATTCATTCAGTCTTTCCGCTATGGCCTTATCCTCCCTGAGTGCCCCTTTTGCTCCTTGATTATCCAACCATCTCACAGATTCCCTCACTGGTTTTCTGCTTCTGATGTACCTAAAAAAATTGTTATGAGTTTTTTGCCTTTTTTGCAAGTTTCTCTTCATATTCTTTCTTAGCTGTCTTTATCAATGCTTTGCATCTAACTTGCCAGTGCTTGTGTTTCTTCTTATTTTGTTCATTCAGATCTTTTTTTCATTCTATAAAGGATATTTTGGGCTCTAATAGCCTCTTTCACTTCACCTTTTAACCACGCCGGCTCTCGTTTCCTCTTCTTTCCACCTTTGTTGATACGTGGAATACATCTGGTCTGGGCTTTTTAAATAACATCCGGATGGACCACGATTTGCCAAATGATGACTTGGCCTCTCATGGGCCAGGGAGGAAAGAGATACAGGAGAATCTCCTGAGGCCAAAACTGCAATAGAGTGTCGAGACCCTCGCTTCTTGGCTCGGATCTTCAACTGAAGAAATGATACGCTTTTTTGTTCTTTGCCATGGTCATGAGGTCAAAGTGGGGCTGGCCTCAGCTCGAAATGCCGTTGCAGACATGGCCTACTCACCCAGATCCAGAGTCTGTCTGCTGAGAAAGTTGGCTTGAACATTGTCGACTCCCTCCACATGCACTGCTGACAATGTCTGGAGGTAACGTTATACCCATAGAAAAAGAAGATGGGCTTCCTGAGCCAGAGGGGTGCTCTTGTTCACTCCCTGGCGACCGACATAGGCTAATGCCAATGCATTCTCAGAGAAGACCCTGACCGCTTGGCTCTCTAGAGTCTTCTGCAATCGCATTAAAACCAGCTAAATGGCTCTCAGTTTCAACTGGTTGATTGACCATTTCCTCTGAGAGGGTGTTCAACACCCCTGGATGAGGCAACGATTGCAGTGGGTTTCCCAGCCTCTAAGGCTAGCAGCTGTCATCACCACAATCCAGGAAGCAATCTGCAGCAAAATGCCACTGCAGAGCGACTGTGAGAGAAGCCATCAATTCATGCTGGCCCTAGACTCCAGGGAAGACAGGTCTGTAATGCATCAATGTGTGGAGCCCAGTGAGAGAGTAAGGCATGCTAAAGGAGATCATCTTGGCATTTGGCAAACAGGCACTCCCGCGGCCAGCTACTGAATTTCAGAGCTGGGAGGGGAGGCCCTTTCACCTCTTATAAGGAACATCTTATAAGCAGCTAGAGGGCTTTTTGTATCCAGAGATTATCTTGGCATTTGGCAAACAGGCACCCCCATGGCCAGCTACTGAATTTCAGAGCTGGGTAAAGAGGCCCTTTCACCTCTTATAAGGATCAAGCCACGAGCCTGTGGCCACGAGTCTGAAGGGGTGTGGCCAAAGGGGCAGGGCACGCCCCTTTGGAGCCCAAGAGGAGCAAGGAGCAGAGGGGGCTTTGGGGGGAAAATGGGGAAAAGAAAAGTGAAAATTATTTCATTGTCATCTGTGCCCCATTCACACTTCGAGTGGAACATCTGACCCTAAGTCTAACTTAGAGTCTCCATTTGCTTCATTATCCTCGGGTGAACCGTCACCACCCATTCAACCTGTCTTAAATTCCTAAGTGAGTGTTGAATTGGCTCTCCAAGTGGAAGAAGAATCACCTTCTTTACAATCAATAGATTTGGATCCATCACTAGGAATTAGGTGAATATCTAGTTTGCAAGTTATTTCTCCTGTTCAAATGCCATCAGGGTCATGTATAAAACCTATACCTGATGATAAAATAATTACCTTACAGGATGTCTGGATGGTAGTAAATCGAATTGAAACCTCACTTCAAGGTTCTTTATCTAAGCTTTGTCAATTTTCTTCTGAGATTAGTGCAAAGGTAACTGATCATGGGACTCAGTTGGTTTCAATGGGAAAAGAGTAGATAAAGTTGAATCATCTTTAACTAATTTACATGGTTTAGCAACATCAAATATTAAGGATAGTACACTTTTACATTTACAAATGAAGGTGGAAAATTTAATGAGATCTAGAAATATTTGATTTCTATATTTTCCTCTCTCTCATTATTTGGCACCATTGGAATTCCTAAAGATGTACATGAGAGATATTCTACAATATGCCCAGGTGGATTCATTCACACCTGATAATGTTTATTATGTCTCTATGAGTTCCAAGATGGTAGCTGAAGAAGTGTGTGTGTGTATGTGTGTGTGTGTGTGGGGGGGGGGGGGTGTAGGTCAGTTATCAGTTTGAATGTTTCCCAATTTTTAGAATCCTCTAAGGATTACATAGCGAAATGAGCAACATTATTAGTTACATTTAAATCTAAAATTGAAAAACAAGCTATCTTGAAACTTTATTTTTCAAATAAACAGTCCTTGTTTTGTGGACAATTACTAAAAGTGTTTCCAGATGTAGCCAAACAAATGCAATTCAGGAGAAAACACAGTTCCTATTGCTTAAGCCTAAAGCTTTGACAGTGGGAGCTACTTTTTTTTCTTAAATTCCCATGCAAATGTTCGATTTTGTATGGTAATAATAAGTTTATATTTATGGACCCAACTCAACTGGCAATTTTTCTTCAAGCTAAACCTTTATTAGAAAATGTTTCAGATACTAATGCAGAGGTTGATGATGATAAATTACTTTAGATAGATTTTTGCCCGTTTATTGAAAATAAATAATTTCTTTGGTTTCCTATTTGGGTCTTTGGGGAACAAGTCAACTGGCTCATCTCCAGCAGTATCTAAGATCTTATTTAGGTAACGTGAGAGGTTCAGCATCTTCGCATCAGGCAGGCAAGTGAAATCCTCCACATCTATCAAGCACCTAGCTATTTATATGCCTAATAATTGAATCATCAACTACAACAGCTGTCATAATCCTTTCCAGTTAAGATCTTGAGAACAAATCCAATTAAAAAAAAAAATTCATGCATTGGAGGGGCACTGAAGAGTCTTACTGGTAGTGAAATAAGGATAAATCCAGATATCAAGGAAGGTTGCAATAAGCAAGAAATATAATCAGACTGCATAAGCCTTGTGGTTTTATCTGCTGTCAATCAGCCTTTGCATAAATACCATTTTATATGCATCAGTTTCTAGTATTTTAATGAGCTATTGTGACCCAACTGCAAATATTTCTGAACCTCTACAATTCTCCAGATTGTCGCATATGCTAACATGTTTGCAATATCATTGATTGCAGGTACGTTAGCTAGATTGTGAGCCCACCGGGACAGAGAGGGAAAATGCTTGAGTACCTGATTGTAAAACCGCTTAGATAACCTTGATAGGCGGTATATAAAATCCTAATAATAAACTTGAAACTTGATTGGCCAAATGCTGGAACCAACTACCACTTATACCAGGGGTGTCAAACTCAGTCACATAAGGGGCCAAAATCTAAAACATAGGCTAAGTCGCGGGCCAAATTTTTTATTAAGATACTTAGGAGTCCTTTTATTAACCTGTTACTAAAACCGATTTTGCGCGCGCTAAATGCGCACCTTAAGAAAAGAATCCCTTAGTCTTAGTAGAAATATAGGGTCACAACTTCTCCAACCTCGCGCCGGCTCTGTGATATAAACAAAATAAATAAAAAAGACTTTTCCTCTCTTTTAGGACCAAGTTCACACCTACTATCTAACACCAGCTCTGGCAGGTTACACATTTCAAATCTGACATATTGTAATCACAAAATAGAAAATAAAATTATTTTTTCTACCTTTTGTTGTCTGGTCATTATTCAAATCATGTTGTGGTCCCAGGTTCTGGTTGTCTTCTGATAACTCATTTGCCAGGGTCTCCTTCTTTCTCCGTGCTAACCATTCATCTTCAATCTCTGTCCTCCTCTTCTGTTTCCTTCCCCTCCCCCGAGGTCTGGCATCTTTCCTTTTTCTCATCACCTCCCTCTTTCTTTCATGCTGTCTTCAAGCAAAGTCCTAGGCATCATCATAGACTCCTCTCTCTCCTTCAACGATCACCTCAACTCCCTGGTAAAAAAATGCTTCTTCAGCCTCCATATGTTGAGGAAAGTAAGATCTTGCTTTCATCATTCTCATTTCGCCATCCTCGTTCAATCCACCATCCTCTCTAGACTAGACTACTGCAACTCCATCTATATAAGCCTAACTAAGAAAAACCTCCTTAGACTTCAGCTAATTCAGAACGCCGCGGCCAAGCTTATTTTCGCAAAAGGCAAGTTCGATCACGTTTCCCCACTCCTCTCCAAGCTCCACTGGCTCCCAGTATACTCCAGAGTCCTCTATAAATGTGCCTGCTTAGCCTTCAAGATTCTACATGGCGTCCTTCCTCCCGTTATCCCACTCTTCTGGAATTCCTCAAACCCGCTCTCTTCTAGACCCTCCCAAAAACTGAAACTATCTTTCCCATCTATAAAAGGTATATCCCGCGCAGGAAAACTCGGAACATCCCTCCCCTTTAGAACTACGGAACTCTGGAACAACCTCTCATCCCCGCTCAGAAATTCTAGCTCCTTCCAATCCTTCCGTAAACGCTTGAAAACTTGGCTCTTCTCAAAAATCTAATCACCTCCCGTTCTCTAGTTCCCTGCCCCTCTCTATCTTCTCAGTCCCTCTCCTATACCCTTTCTTTGTAGTTCCTTTCCTCTCAACCTCTGTAAACCGTGCCGAGCTCTGCGCACGCGGAGATGGTGCGGTATACAAACCTAAGGTTTAGTTTAGTTTAGTTTTAGTTTAGTCTTCCTTTTGTTACACTTAGTGCTGTCACATCCTGCTCTTGCTTGTGTTCCTGCTCCAGCTCAGCATACCTAGTCATAGTAACTGCAACAACTGTAAAGCTCTGTTAACTCATCTGTCCCCCCTATTCCTGACTCTCTCCAACTCATCACTCTCCAAACAGCTCAATCATTTGTCCTCTCCTTTCTTCTTCCCCCTTCCTCATTCAGTTCTCCTCTATCCAGATCGCTCCCACTGTCTTAAACTTCCTCTCCTCCCCAGTCCCCCCAAATACTAGCATCCTCAATCCCCCAACCTTGTAAGTCTCATCAGTAAAAAAGATCCTCTTGGTTTACTAACCTGTCAGTTGCATCATTTCTACTATTTCCACCTTAGACCCTAATACTCAGTCTCCAGCCACCTCTCTTCCTTATTTTTATCGCTACTTGCTGTATTTGTCCTAAGCATTCTTCTGTTCATCACCATTTTGATCACTACCATCTGTGGAGCATTCCCCACTTCCTGGTAACAGCCCTTCCCCCACCTAGGGGAAAGAAAAAAAAACCAACCCTAAAATTCAAAACAGTTCTTTTCAGTTCTTAGAGGTGCCTCCAAGCACCACACCTTCTTCAGGGTTACCAACAAAAATTCTTCAGTCAACTTAGTTAAGCAGTGTTCAAGTTAAGCATTTAGGCAATCTGTTACTTGTCTTCAGTCCAGCAAACCTCCATTGGCAGGACTCCCATTCGGTAGCTCAGAATATGGCTCCAGTTCCATGTCCTGGAAATCTTGAGGCATGAAGTTGGGTGACTCCAAACAAGCTTCAGTCAGCTCCATACTCTGCCATTCAGAGCTCTCAACCCTGAGTCTCTCTGCCTTTCCTTTTGCTGTTCCTTTCTCTTCTGCCTCTCTAGATGTTCTGCTTTTTGGTGTAATAGCCTGCAGCCATACCCCAAACCTTCATGTGAAAAGGTTTTCCTGGTATTTCTGCTTCCAGCCTGCAGGTGACTGCTGGGACCTAACTTAGAGCTGTGTGGGGGTTGGGAAACCTGCAAATCTACTCTCCCGCTCTCTCTAGGAGCTAAAGAAGGAAAGTCATCAAAAGGTTTAGTCTGAGGGAGAGAGTTGTGCGGGGACAGAAATCCCACCCGTCCCTGCCAAAATCCCACCCGTCCTCGCGACGACCTCTTCTCCTTCTCAGCAAACAGACACAAGAGAAGCTCCCACTTGCACTTCCTTTCTCCCCTGGTTTGCAAACTAAAAAAACACCATGAGCATCTTCTCTCACATCAAGCAGCTCTATGGGGTAAAGACCTAGAACAACTCCTATCGCCCACCACTTACGAGGTATTCAGGAAACGCCTCAAAACTCACCTATTCCTGAAATATCTAGACAGTTGACCCGCTCCCCTCTTTCCCCTCTTTAACGGTTTTCCTGCCCTTCCCCCTATTGTTCCCACTTTCCTTAAGTTATCTCAACTTGTACTTCACTAATCTTTTGTAAACCGCATAGAACTTAACAGTACTGCGGTATATAAACTGTTATTATTATTATTATTTTCTGTCTGTCTCACTCTCTTTGTCCTCCCTCTCCCCAGGGCCTGGCATCTCTCTCTCCTTAGTTCAGTGTGTTTCCCCTCTCTACCCCCTCTAGTCCAGCATCTGCTCTATCTTCCCCCTCCATTTTGGTTCAAGTCTGCATTCCAGCCCCTCCTCAAGGTCCTTTTCTGTCTCTTTCTCCTCTCCCCCTCCCCCGTCCAGATCCGGTGTCTCTATGGGTTTACAGTCAGCTAAACTCTAGGTTAAGTTGGATATTTAGTATTTAACAGACTATGGTGAATGGCATAAAGGAAGGATTGAGTTTTAAGCACAGTCCCATTGACTTTGGCAAGTTAAGTCTTGAATATCAGTCCTTTACTAGCCAAATGCTCACTCCAGCCACAGAATGACCCCAACATACCCGGTTTTCAGTGACCCGGAGCCATTTAGGGACAGTAAAATTGCTTTGAATTTCCCCCCCCCTGAGACAACCACCTCTTTGGTGCTTACAATGAGCTTTGGAAATGCTTAAATTCACCAAACTTAGCCCTGAAACAAAAACACCCTAAGATTTAAAAGCTTATTTTCCTCTTAAAGCGTGCAGTAAGGCAGCTCCTCCATGCCTAGGCCCAGTGAACCGTCTCTATCCCTGACCTCCTTGCGACCTGGATTACATCGCTTCCTATCGTTGGAATGGAAACAGAACCATGACTAGAGCTTTGGTATCCCTGAGAGGTAATAAGCCCCTCCCCAAACCCACGTTCCTCCGCAGTGCTTCCATCCACAGGAATTTGTGTCAGAGGAGGCGGGTCGCGGCAGATGGAAGGCTGCGGGGCGGCCGCTGGTGGATTGTTTACAATTGCTGCCGGCGACCCACAGCAAGTTTGGAGCACTGTAGGGGAGGTGAGAAGAGGAAGAGAGGGCCGGAAAAGTGAAAGGAGAGAGCGAAGTGATAAATGCAGGCTCCAAGGCACCAGGAGAGGGTGAAAGTGCAGAGCCTGTGCTTGAGAGAAGGGCTCTGCACCAGCTGAGCTGGCAGGGGGACAGCCGGGCGCTCACTTAAATTAGCTGGGCGGAGCACCCAGCTAAAAGGCGCTAGGGAGAACACTGCTCGTCTTCCGTTTCCTGCCTGCCCTGCCGCAGCACACATAGCCGACCAGAAGTTTTCCGTAAGCCCTCCCTCCGACGTCAGCGCTGACATCGGGGAAGACTTCCGGTCGGCTATGTGTGCTGTGGCAGGGCAGGCCGAAAATGGAAGACGAGCCTCGTGGCAGGGCAGGTAGGAAAATCAGACGAGCCTTGTGGCTCAAGCTGTATTGAACCCCGCAGGATCCTCGAGACCACGAGGGGCGTCCCCACGGGATCCCCCGACGCTAGGGGTGTCCCCAGGGGATCCCCGCGACCCGAAGGGGGAACCCACCAGATCCCCGTGGGTCCTGCGGTATTCCTGTCGTCCCCGTTCCCGTGCAGCTCTCTAGTCTGAGGTTTAAATTGAGCTGTTTGTGGAGTGTCTATTTTTGAGCTGTGCACTGCTCTGGGGACACACCTAGCAGGCATAGGCTGAATACCACAATATATACAGTGGAACTTGGTTTACGAGCATAATTTGTTCCAGAAGCATGCTCGTAAACCAAATTACTCGTATAGCAAAGCGAGTTTCCCCATAGGAAGTAAGGGAAACTCGCTTGATTGGTTCCACCTCCCCTCCCTCCCGGCCACCGGCGCTGCTCCACCCCACCACATCCCCAAAAGACCCCCTCATCCCCGAGGCCATTGGTACGCTTCCACATCCCCCCTGCGATCTGGCATCGCTACCCTGCCCGCACTGCCCCTCCGTGAACCGGCATCGCCCCCCCCCGCGCGAACTGGCATCCCCATCCGCCAGAACTGAAGGCTTACCCCCAATGTGGCACCGGCACGCAGCACCAACCCTCAGGAGGTGCCGGTGCCCGAAGATCCTGCCTCTTCCAGAACTGGGCCTTGAGCATCTGTGCATGCTCAAGGCCTTCTAGCTCTCATTCTCTCCGAGAATCTCGGAGAGAGGTGGGAGCCAGAAGTCCTTGAGCATGCGCAGATGCTCAAGGCCCAGTCCGGGAAGAGACAGGATCTTCGTGCACCGGTTCCTCCTGTGAGTTGGTGCTGCGTGCCAGTGCCACATTCGGGGTAAGCCTTCAGTTTGGGCGGGCGGAGGATGGCAGTTCGCACGAGGTGGGGGGGGCAAGCATTCACAAGGGGGAGCGATGCTGGTTCGCGGGGGGGGAGGGGGGCGGCGTTTGCGGGCAGGGGGGGCGATGCCAGTTCACGGGTGGGTGGACTCGCAAATCAAGTCAATGCTTGGTTTGCGAGTCAAGATTTGCGAGAATGTTTTGCTCATCTTGCAAAACACTCACAAACCGCGGTACTCGTAAACCAAGGTTTGACTATATTTACACAACTATCTACATCTATGCAAACCGAACACACATTATGGTATAAATAGAATCCAGACTGATCATTAACTTGATTGTCTTTGGTCACTAGATGTAGGCATATTCACAAATGAAAGAGTTGGCATAGTCCACTTTTGGCTTTAGCTTACAAAAACTTCTGCCAATTATGATCAATGATAACAATATTTGCTTAATGAAGAATTACTATATATCATGTGTGTCTATACTAGTCACAAGACTGCATGTTTCTACATCAGAATTGAGCAAAGTGTGATTATTATAAGTCAAGTGAGATGATTTCAATGTCAACTCCTCAGAAAACTAAGAAATATACAATTTGGATTACAGGGATTTGGTGACATTTCTGGAGAATACTGGCTGGGAAATGAGTTTGTGTTTCAACTGAGTAATCAGCAACGTTATGTTCTTAAAATCCTGTTGAAAGACTGGGAAGGAAATGAGGCATATTCACTATATGAACAGTTTTATCTGGAAAGTGAAACACAAAACTACAGGTGAGTATAATTCTCAACTGAGCCAAAAGCATATGAACAATGGATTCTACTATAGTATAATCTCATTATAATGGACTCGCTTATAACGGAACCTCGCCTATAGTGGACGAGGTCCGCTGGTCCCGGCCGAGCGCCATTATAACATACAGAAAATCATTGCATATAGCAGACTTGCATATAATGGACTTTCGGATATAAAGGACAACCAATTTGGTCCCAAGAGCTGCTTTTAGCTGTAGTTTTATTCGGCTATAACGGACATGCAGGCTCCGCCTACAAGGCATATGGCATGCCAGTGATATAGTATCAAAATGCAGCCCAGAAAAAAAATGACAGAGTATTTTTCTTTCCAGTACAGTGTTCTGGTTTGCAATCATTTCATGCCATATCAATGCTTTGCTGAGTTTTGTTATTGATATTGCTGATATGCTTGTGCAGTGACTGTTGTTCATGGATTTACATTTTTTCAAGTTGCTCTAAATAAAGTTTTTAAAAAATGCAACTCTGGATATAACGGACCACTTTTCCAGGTCCCTTGAAGTCCGTTATAATGAGATTATACTGCATATGATGACATTTGCTGCCCATAAGGTTGCCCAGATATTATCACAAGGCTGCCCAGATAAGATCATAAGGCTGCCCAGATAAGATCACAAGACTCACTGATGACCTTCTGGAAAACAATGAAGACTCACCTCTTCAATTGAACCCTTCCTAACTCCCACTCCCCTGCTTTCCCCCCACCCCCTCCCCCTCCATCTCCCCTTCTGTCTCTCTCTATGACTGCCTATAAACTTTGTCCTATAATTTTATTGTGAATGTCAATTGTAACCCGTTCTGAGCTTCTGAGAGAACGGGATAGAAATATAAATAAATAAATAGATTAAAAAATGTATTTGGAAATGCCTACCTCCTTGAGAATACATGCAATAAAAAAAAGTCTGAAGGCAGGCTGAAGAGGTAGATGTCATTGATACACAATAATGTTGAGGTCTCACATGGGAAGACAGTTGGCAACTCTCCTTCAGCCCACTTAGATCCAAAATGGCCCTGACCTAAAAATTAGTGAAGATCACTAGTATATTTGATATAATGCAAAAAAAAAAAAAAAAAAAATGAAGAGGAATGCTACATAAGAGAAACAAGTCAAAAATTGAGGACATATATCAATTTTCATAGATCAAACTATTACAGAAAATGAAAGCTCATTAGGTGAATTTATCATAGAAAGATCTCTCTCTTAATAAACTTAAAAGAAACCCAGGAGCATACAAGAATGGAAAATTTTCAAAATTAGAATAATCACTGAGACTGATAAACTCAGCGGACACATTGGATTTCTCACCCATAATCAGATATAGGTTCTCTGAACTGTAACTTATTGCTGGCTTATCACCTTTGTCTATCCCTCCATCTCCTTTCACTGTACTTTACTAACATATGCAGACAACCTAAAAAATAGATGAATTTGTACTATAAATCCAGTGTAACTGCACTTTTTCTCCACTAACCTGATAAAAAGGGATAACTTCTGAAAGCTTCTCAACGTTACAATGAGTTAGTCCAATAAAAAGGTTATCACCTACAAATACGTTGCTGACCCTTATTTGTACATATCCAAGTGGCAGGGCCGGATTAAAGGGTAGGCCCAGTAGGCACGTGCCTCGGACCCGAGGAGTTCAAGGGGGCCCGACGCCCAAACATGTCCTCCTTTTGGAGATGACTCAGGGTGTCGGGGCAGATTTTGAATTTGTTCGGGTTTTAGTGCTGCAGGGGGTGGCAGCAGGAGAGCAAAAATTTAAAATCAGCGCTGTGCTGCTCTGGAGGACCCAGCTGTGGCAATCATTGTGCAGACGCACAGCTGGCTGGTCTGATGCTGCACTGGAACCTCTTCTCTCCTCATGCAAACATAGTGCAGTGCATGCCAGACGGCCAAAGACAGAAGGTCTCTGAGATCAGCAAGGACTATCTCCCCCCCCCAGGGCCAGCGTTAGGGGAAGGCAAATCGGACAGCTGCCTGTTTCTCTCTCCTTTTTCATCTTGAGCGAGGCACTAATTTCATTCCTTTTGATCTTGGTAGTTGCTGTTTATTCGATTGGTGCAGCTGTTTCCCCCAGAACGGACAAAACAGGCTGAGGGTTCGGCCTTGCCACCGGGTTTTTCAAAGCGAAAGTAAGGGGTGACAGGCAAGAGAGGTGAGGCAGAGAAAACAAATAAAAGGAATGGGAAAGCAAGAAGGAGAATTAAGTCCAGTTTTATTGCCCACGACGTCTGTGTAAGGACAGGGTTTGAACTACCTATGTTGGGGTAGTTTTACAGTGGTAAGCAGAACGTGTTTGTCTCCTGTAGTTACTGCTACTCCTGCTGTCCAGGTTTTATAAAACAATACCAATTCTCTTCCCCAGTGGATGGAGAGAGGAGGAGAAGTGGGTTGGACTGTGGAGGTAAGGGGGAGAGAGAAATTAAGGTAACAGGCTAAGAAGGAAGAATTGGAGAGCAAACTACAAATGGGAAGGTACATAGATAGAATAAAGAGAATACAGTATAAACAGCTAAGAGGAAAAAAAGAAGAGGTAGATTTGAAAATCTGAGAAAAATAAGTACTATTTGGGTTTCTGATAGTCGGAAAGAGGACTTCTTGTCGGTGATTAGCAGCAGCAGCGGGGAGGTAAGATTGCAGCGGCGCAGACCACGGGAAAGGAAGGAGAGAGGCGCTTTTTTTTTCCGCGGCAGGGAGGGAGAGAGGGAGATAGGTAGGCAGGCAGGCAGGCTGGCTTTCGGGGTGGACAAAATCTGGAAGGCAGGGGGGTACATAAAAAGGAGGCACTGGGGGCACTATGGACACAGGACGGAGGCCCTGGGGGCACTAAGGACACGGGAAGGAGGCACTGGGGGCACTATGGACACAGGACGGAAGCAATGGGGGCACTATGGACACAGGACGGAGGCACTGAGGGCACTATGGACAGAGGACGGAGGCAATGGGGGCACTAAGGACATGAGAAGGAGGTACTGGGGGCACTAAGGACACAGGACAGAGGCACTGGGACACGGGAAGGAAGGAGGGAGGGAACAGGAAGGGACAATTGTTGGGCCTGAGTGCAGAAAGAAAGAAATGAAAGAAAGGATACACAGTCAATTAATAGATGTCCCCTTTTGATGAAAAAAATAAATGGTCACGTTACCTCTGACTTACTTTCTCTGCAACAGAGTCGGCAGCCGCGCTGAGGTGCAGGAAGGTCCCGCGATGACTCGTCTGCTGGCTCTGCTCCAGAAGAAGTAAGTTACGTTGGAGGGGGTGGACCCGGCAGATGTAGTCATTGCGGAACTTTGCCACAACTCCCTGCGTCTGCAGGGTCTACCCACTCCGACGTAACTTACTTCTTCTGGAGCAGAGCCAGCAGACGAGCCATCACAGGACCCTCCAGCATGTGGCTGCTGAGTCCGCTCCAAAGCAAGTATGTCGGAGTGGGGTGGACTGGCAGCCGGCAGCAGCAGTCATCGTGGGACCTTGTTGCATGAAGGGAGAGAAAGGAGCAGGACTGCTGGAATGGAGGAGTGGTGGAGGGAAAGAAAGGGGTCAGGGTGGTATGGAAGGGTGGTGCTGATGGAACTGATGTACAGAGAAAAGGGAGAGACATAAGGGGGAAGGATATTGGAGGGAAAGAAAGGGGCAGATAATGATTGATGAGGGGTGGATAGCGAGAGAAAGGTAGTGGGGAGCCTATGCTGGATGGAAGTTCAGATGGGAGAGATAAGGGAGCAAATGAAGGAAGGAAATGGGAGGAGAGAAAGAGGGGAGTAGACGCTGGATAGAAGTTGGCAGAGAGAGGAGAAGGTACTAGATGGAAGGGTTGGAGAAAGAGGGTACATTATGGAAGTAGGGGATAAATAATAGGAGAGCACATGATGGGGAGAAAAGGATTGAGTTAGGGAAACAATGGAGGGGTGAGGGAAAGAGGTGGCAAGCTTTAGGTAGACAGTAAAAAAGGACATTGCTGAGAGGGTAGTAAGAATGTAATCTAGACAGATGCAGAAAATAAATTGAAAAGGAAAATGAGGGAAAAAAGGGAAAGGGATTGCAGAGGAGAGGTGTGGGAGAGGGAAGGAGAGGAGAGAGATGCCAGACCAATGGGGGTGAAAGGAGAGATGGAAGGGGGAGGCATACAGTTTCTGGAAGGGACATAGAAGGAGAGAAAATGCCATATAGGGGAAGAGAGACGGCAGACAGTGGATAGAAGGAAGAGAATTACAAGAAGATGAGGAAAGCAGAAACCACAGAAGACAAAGGTAGAAAAAAAATTTCTATTTATTTATTGCTTTAGGAGGCATGTGTCACTGTTTCTGTGGTGCACTGTATGCAGAGTCCAGCTTCTTACTTGTTCAATTTAACCTTTGTCTATGTATTTCTATTTTATCCCCCCTTTTACAAAACTGTGCAGTGTTTTTTAGCGCCAGCCGTGGTGGTAGCAGCTCTGATGCTCAGAATTCTATGAGCGTCAGAGCTGTTACCATCATGGCTAAAATCCACACTACAGTTTTGTAAAAGAGGGAAGGGTTAGTTTGTGATTACATATTCCATACTAGGTGAACGTGTTTTCTGTGTTCTGTGTGTTCAAAAGACATGGTTTTCTGTTAGGATTGACGGTGTAGGATTGATCTGTACTGGTCTGGCTTGTTTAGTTTTACAATGGGTATATTGATGTACTGCTCACTGCAATATGTAAGATGCTGCCTTTTCCTAGGTACTCGTGTGTGATGTGTGGCTTGTTACTAAAAATCATGTTTTTCGTACAGATGGGGGGGGGGTGTTCAAAAAAACGATGGGCCCCGGGTGTCACATATGCTAGGTACGCCACTGATCATTCCTAGTAAGGAATATCTCCTGAAGATTCCTTGTTGGTACTCTTATTCTGTCTGGAACTAAACCCACAGAATACTCAACTCACTGGGCTATGGATTTAGCCTTAATCGTAGAGGCATTAATAAACCTAAAATAAAATTCACACCTACTATTTATGCACAATTTGAAGCATTCTCAAATAAGAATATAAGAACAGCCATACTGGGTCGGGCCAGTGATCCATCCAAGTCAAACTACATGGCAGAAACTCAAATAGTAGCACCATTCCATATGCTTGATCTCAGTGCAATCATTACTTCCTCCATGTCTATCTTAATAGCAAACTATGCACTTTTTCTCCAAGAACTTGTCCAACCTTTTTTATACCCAGATATGCTAACTGGTGTTACCACGTCCTCTGGTAATAAGTTCCTGAACTTAACTATTCGTTGAGTAAAAAATATTTCCTCCTATATGTTTTACAAGTATTTCATGTTATTTCATTGAGTTCCTCTGGTTTTTGTACTTTTTGAAAGAGTAAAAAATCAATTCACTTTTACCTGTTCTACACCACTCAGAATTTTATAGAACTCAGCTACCTCTTTTCCAAGCTACAGAGCCCTAACCTCAGTAAATCTCATCTAATTATCCAATTTGTAGCTTTGATGCATCCATACTTTTTGAAAGGAGTATCCTGTTTCACCATGAAGCATCTTCAGGAGAAAAATTCTGACTGAAACTATGAGCACTACTTCTTTAGATAGACTTTGATAAAGTTTATATGGAAAGTAACATAATAACTCAGTAAATGATAGCAGATAAAGACCTGAATGGTCCATCCCCCTAAAATCACAAACATTACAATTTCATGATTAAATTAAAATGTCTTTTTTCTTTGGGGGGGGGGGGGGTGTTTCTGGGCCATAGACCTTAAGTTCCAACTACTGGAGTTGTCATTGAAGCTCACTCCAGCCTATCCAAACCATCTCCTTTGTGGGATTCAGACTGTGAAAGTTTGCCCATTCATATTCTAATTAGCGATCCTCTGTGTTCATCCCATGCTTTTTTGAATTCCATCACAGTTCTCCTTTCTATCCCTTCTCTTGGGAGGGCATGCCAGGCAACCAACTTTTGCAGATCCTTTTTCATATTTTCCATTCCCTCTTGTGTGTCAACTCTGTTACAAATCTTGGTATCATCCATAAAAAGACAAACCTTTATTTCTAACCCTTCAGCAATATCGCTCACAAACATATTGAACAGAATCAGCCCCAGCACCAATCCTTGAGGCACTCCACTACTCACCTTTCCTTCCTCTGAACAAATTCTATTAATCACTACCCTCTGACGTCTGTCCGTCAACCAGTTTCTAATCAAGTTCACCACTTTGCGTCCTAACTTCAGCCAGTCAGGTTTGTTCAAGAGCCTCCTATGAGGAACCATGTCAAAGGCTTTGCTGAAATCTAAGTAAATTGTATTTAGCGCACTTCCTCAATCTAATTCTCCGGCCCCAGTCAAAGAATTCAATCAGATTTGGCATGATTTACCTTTAGTAAAGTCATATTGTCTCTGATTTTGTAACCCACTAGAATAGATTCTAGAAATTTCACTATGCTCTCCTTCATCAATGCTTTCATTATTTTTCCAATAACCAAAGTGAGGCTTACCGGCCTGTAGTTTTCTGCTTCATGTCTGTAACCACTTTTGTGAAGAGGAACCATATCCTCTCTTCTCCAATCCTACGAAACCTCTCCCGTCTCCAGTGAACAAATCTTTAAGTGGACCTTCCAGAACGCCTCTGATCTCCCTCAGTATCCTAGCATGGATACCATCTGGTCACATGGTTTTGTCCACCTTCAATATTTCAAGTTGTTTCTAAACACTTTCTTTCATGAACGGCACAGTATCCACTCCGCTCTCATGTGTAACTTTTCCAGCTAATTGCTGTCCTTCTCCAGGGGTTTCTTCCATAAACACAGAAGTATTTGTTTAGCAAGTTTAACTCCACTCATAGCTTGTTTCAGTCTCATAGTTCCATTTTTGTCTTTCTCCTTTCACTAAGAATATAAGAATTGCCATACTGGAACAGATGAAAGGTCCATCAAGCCAAGCCCAGCATCCTGTTTCCAACAGTGGCCAATCTGAACAATATCTGAACACTGAGCATTGACGTATGAATATCCTAAGGTTCTTAGGAAAAGCACAATATTTAGTGTGCCAAAACCAGCCAAGAGCATCTGGCAGGCATAATAATGATCATCATTATAATTATTTTTATATCAACAAGTCCAAAAATCCAGACTGCTCGGGAATTGGGTCAGTCTAGATTTTCTGGATCCTCAGGCAGCATCTTTAAAATTTAGCATTTCTCTCTTTCTTCCCCATCCAGTGTCTCTCTATCCATTCAGCTGTCTCTGCAGCTTAAGAAAATGCAAGATCCCAAAGGAAAGGACCTAAGGTCCTCCCTCATGCCTACACCCTCCCCTCTGTATTCTCTGGCGTCTTGGCTCTGCCTGCCCGATCATACCTGCCCATAGCTCTCTCACTCTCCAACCTAACTCCAAGAGTACTTTTTCAGTAAGCAAGTCTTCCAGGCTGCTGCGCCAGTGACAGACTTGGTTGCAGGCTGCCTCTGGCCTGCACCAGGCCTTTTTCTCTGACCTCTCCCACCCTTCTGAAAATAGGAAGTTGTATCAGAAAGGGCAGGACAGGGAAAAGCCCAGTACAGGCTAGAAGCAGAATGACAGAATTTATCACCATTCCCGTGGATAACCGTTAGAAACCATCCCCATGTCATTCTTTAAGGAGAGAGGGAAGAATCAGAGTATGAATGGCCACTGACTCTCAAGCCTTGCATTGAAGAATGCTAGTGTAGAAGGACTGAGATTGAGATAGACACAAAAGAATGAAAGAGGATGGTTTCCTGTGGTTATCCACGGAGACGTGGATGGTGACAAACTCTGTCACCATGTCATTCTCTACCTGTGGCTAAGTCTGCCGCTGGTACTGCAGCACAAAAGACTTGTTTACTGAACAGGTACATTGGGGTTTGGGCTGGGGAATGAGAGAGCCGTGGGCAGAGCTGGGAGGGGAGGGAGAAGGTGTGTAGCACTTGAAGTTTAGATTCTCAGGAGGTCCCAATGTTATGGTTTTAAAGGGTCTGGATTTGCAGGTTGTGTGGACTTCTGCTATTTGGACTTGTGCTATACAGTAATAGACATTCCATATAGAATATGATGCAAACTTAGTGCAGTAAAATAGTATCACTGATAGAAAAAGCAGTAAGGAAATTAAATCCAAAGGGAGACAAATTTAATGATGGACTGCATCTTCTCCTTCTCCCTTTAAATAATATCTCACAGTCCAAAAAAGGAAGGGCTAAACATAACAAGTCAAGGTTAATCTCTAAATTGTTTTACTATTCTGCTTATAGGGATATCATTGTAATACATATAAAGTTCACATCAGTATATCAGAACAGAACTGAAGTTTTTGATCTTTGCTAAGGTTCATGCCTTTCAAAAAATAATTTCAGTAATACTAATCAGCGGCTTGTATCTATGTTAATATATATATATATATATATATAAATATACAATAAATATGTTTTGCATTACAACAGAATCCATCTTAAAGGATACACAGGAACTGCAGGCAAAATAAATAGCATTAGCCAACCAGGAAATGATTTTAGCACAAAGGATGCCGACAATGACAAGTGTATTTGCAAATGTTCACAAATGGCAACTGGAGGTATGAATGGGTTTCTTTATCATTTTCTTCCTATTTTTCCTGGCACTGAATATAATTTCGAACAAATGAACAGTGGAGTTGTTCAAAGGTCCAGGTGTGCAACTTTATTTCAGAACTCTGCCTAATTGTGCGATGGTTTAAAACACATGTGTTTCGGCCTCACTGGCCTGCCTCAGGAGCCTTGTTAATAACTTTCACTATTATGCAGAGCAGCACATAAACATAAAAGCTTCTAAAATACATGCTTTTAATCATCAGTCACCATTGAGCTTGGCAGCATATACCATAACAAAAACATCTGAAGAACATACTTCTGGATGAAGTTCTCGTGAGTACCATCCTGACATCTCCACTGTTCGTTTGCTCGTGTTTGAAGTTGTGGAGATTTTTCTCCCTGTATTGTTTGCCATACTGAATATAATTTGTCAGTAAGCAGGATTGTACAACATGACTAGTTATAATATGTCTATTCCAAAATTCATAACAGTACAGCAAGGTCAATAATGAATTTTTACTCAAAAATAAAAAGTATTTATTCTGAAATATGTCATCATAGGTAATATATAACTGAATACCATAACTATTTCTAACTGTTTACAGAAATACCAGGTTTATATTAAAACAGAATACAATTTTGAATTATACAAAGAGATTAGGTTCTTACCTTGATAATATCTTTTCCAGTAATGAGTCCATTGCAGGAAATACTGATCACTGTTTTCAGCATCTCCTCCTTCTCCCTGTTCTCTGCTGCCCCCAGTCAGTTAGTTTCAAAACCAGTGACAGCCCTACAGAAAAAAACAGGAAGAAAATGGGGAGATCCCCTTGCTCCCTAAAAATAAAAATCAGGAACTTGATCTGCTTATACAAAAGAACACAATGCTCACAAACATGCCAAGAAGAGGAAAGGAAAAAAGTCAAGAAATTTACTAACAATAAGCCCTAAGAAACTGTGGAACTCAGGGGAAAACACCTTTGAAACTATATACATTCAATATATAATTTGTTCAAATTAATGATTGATGGCAGAAAGTTCAGAGATGCAGCCTTCAGGCAGCTGACAGTCCAAGCAAACTCATCAACAATGATTGGTAGAGGGTTCAGTATACTAGAAAATATATTATCAAGGTAAGAACCTAATCTCTTTTTCCAGTGCAATAGGGATTGTATGCTGAAACAAGGTAAAGATAAAAACAACAGACTGTGGATGTACTGAAAGATGATTTTTATGTTTTTCTCCGAGTCTTGGAAAAGAATTTAAAATACTGCCAACCACAGTGGACAAAAATCTGATTTTACAACTTTCACATAAAAAAAAATATCTCAACCACCATAATTATAACTTCTAATTATATTCTATGAAAATTCTTGTTATCAGCAGTAAATGGAAATAAGAGATAAAAGAAATTCTTCATCTGGTGTAAGAAGAAATTTATAAGAAAAAATGCCCTTGAGTTCTTTCTAAAGTGATAATTGTCAAAAATGCTAATGGGTAAATGGCCAACTCTTCTTCTTCTATACTCCTGTCCTAAGACACCAACAGTAAATCCAGCTAGTGAATATGAACATGGCAAATAGCAGAAGAAAAGCTAATTATGTCGAACCCACTTACTATTACCCCAACTTACAATAAAGACCTTTTTTTAAATGGAGACCAAGTTTTACAAAATGGCTGCCTGTAGGCCAGTCTCATTCAATTGAAAGGAAGCTCCAAGCTGCTAAGGTTCAGGTATAATCTAAGGAAATACTTTTTTACAGAAAGGGTGATAAATACGTGGAATAGTCTCCTGGTAGAGGTGGTGGAGACAAAGACTGTGTCTGAATTCAAGAAAACATGGGACAGGCATGTGGGATCTTTTATGGAGAGAAAGAGATAGTGGATGCTGCAGATGGGCATATTGGATGGGCCATTTGGTCTTTATCTGCTATCATGTTCCTATATTTTTGTCTGTATTTATTTCCTTAAATCAGAACAGTGCATCTGATTGTTTCTAAAGAGTTTATCATTCTGTACATTTTTCATGTTATATTCATAAAAGTGTTTTCCTTAAACTAAAATAAGTACTATATTTATTTTTATTTCTATCTTGTTACAGGTTGGTGGTTTGACGCATGTGGTCCTTCTAACCTGAATGGGATGTACTATTCATTGGGACAGAATACAAACAAATTTAATGGCATTAAATGGTACTACTGGAAAGGATCAGGCTACTCTCTTAAAGCTACAACAATGATGATCAGGCCTGCAGATTTCTAAATGAATTTGCATTTTATGGAACATTTTTTGTACTATAAAACCTTCAGAGACTTTATTTGCACACATGTATGCTGCCTCATGCCCCACTGAAACAAATGCACCAGTATTCCAAATGGATCAGTCAGTTCTGATATTTAAATTTTAGCAGCTTTTTTAGACAAATATGATTTTTCTTACAAATAATGGGAAAGCTTTTGTACTAAAGAATCAAATTTTATGACTTTGGTGGAAGATCATAGATAAGAAACTGTGATGCAACTTGAAACTGCACGATGAAGAGATGTGTATGACTTCAGAAATAACTGGAACTGTGAAAATACACTTCACTTTAACATGTCTAATGCACATTCTTGAATTTTGAACATGATATTTTTACAGCATTATCTACAACGAGGACTATTTTGTACTTTTTGTACAGGTATACATAGTTATATAATTTAAATCAACATTTTCTAAAGGATTTCAGACCTTTTAGCTATGCTGCAAGCCACTTTTAGTTATAGATCATGGATTTTCTTGAACAGTATTATCAACTTATTGAACAGACCCCAAGACCAGCATATTCAGACACATTTAATACTTTAAGTGCATAAACTAATGTTCTATAGAACTACTGCAATTACATATATTGACTGTGTGATTTCTGGTTAACTTTCATTTTGTAATTCATTTACAATAGTTGATAGTTTGGTGTGGTACCATTTATTACATAACATCTTATACAGACATCATTTCTGGTTTTCTATAATAACCTGTTTTTGTAAAATACTTTCAGATGGTGAGTTAAACATCACCAATAAGATAGATACTTTGTTACTAGAATAAAATAATAAAGTAAAGAGAAAGCCTTGTTAAAAATAATTTTGTGCTTTCTGTACAACATTTAAGAAGGCAACTTTATCCAAGTAAAAGACAGACTGAAAAATGGTCAGTCTTACTGTCTAGATCAGTGTTCTTCAACCTTTTTACACCCGTGGACCGGCAGAAATAAAAGAATTATTTTGTGGGCCGGCAAACTAATAGGACTAAAATTTAAAATCCCTGTTTACGCTCCATTTCCGCGAGCTCAGTCCCCTCAAACCATCTGAACCCATCTGCACAAGCCGCAATTATGATTTTATATTGAACGTATTTTATTAAAGTATAAAAAGAAACAATATTCTGAACAATTGTGATTTTATAAATACATATATACAGAGCACGGACCAACAAAACCCCTGTCTCCCCTCCCCTTCACATATATCCCCTCTACTATCAAGAAAACTGAACAAGCCAAGTTCATAGAAATATCATGCTAACAGAATACTGCAGTTCCCAATTATGTCTCTAGCAGGATATATATTTCAAATCTGATATATTCTAATCACAAAATAAAATTATTTGTTTCTACCTTTTGTTGTCTCTGGTTTCTGCTTTCATCTTCTTTTCACTCTCTTCCTTCCAGCGTCTGCCCTCTCTGTCTCTTCAATCCAGCATCTGCCCCTTCCATCTACTGTCTGACCTCTCCCCCTTCCATATGGTATTTGTCTTCTTTCTATGCCCCTCTCCCCTTTCCATCCAGCCTATGCCCCTCTCTCCTTTTTACACGATTCACTCCAGCTTCACTGCTCTCTTCATTTTTATCTCTCCTACACCAGATCTAGCATCTTTGTCCTTCTCAATTTCTCTGCTGACCCTCCCTTCCCATCTCTCCCCTTCCCCTCCTCTAATCTCCTGCAAGCTGTTTCGTTCCTTTTTTCTTCTCCCTTCCCTTATCCCCCCTGTCCAGCAGTAACTCTCTTCCTTTTCCTTTCCCTCCTCCCCTCCCAGCAGCATCTCTCCTTCTCCCTCCCTCCAGGTCCAGTAGCAGCTGTCCCTTTTCCCCCCCTTGCCCAGCAGCTTCCCAGCCTCCTTTCCCTCCTCCCCTCCCAGCAGCATCTCTCCTTCTCCCTCTCCAGGTCCAGTAGCAGCTGTCCCTTTTTCCCCCTTACCCAGCAGCTTCCCAGACTCCTTTCCCTCCCCCCTCCCAGCAGCATCTCTCCTTCTCCCTCTCCAGGTCCAGTAGCAGCTGTCCCTTTTTCCCCCTTACCCAGCAGCTTCCCAGACTCCTTTCCCTCCCCCTCCCAGCAGCATCTCTCCTTCTCCCTATCCAGGTCCAGTAGCAGCTGTCCCTTTTTCCCCCTTACCCAGCAGCTTCCCAGACTCCTTTCCCTCCTCCCCTCCCAGCAGCATCTCTCCTTCTCCCTCTCCAGGTCCAGTAGCAGCTGTCCCTTTTTCCCCCTTACCCAGCAGCTTCCCAGACTCCTTTCCCTCCCCCCTCCCAGCAGCATCTCTCCTTCTCCCTCTCCAGGTCCAGTAGCAGCTGTCCCTTTTTCCCCCTTACCCAGCAGCTTCCCAGACTCCTTTCCCTCCTCCCCTCCCAGCAGCATCTCTCCTTCTCCCTCTCCAGGTCCAGTAGCAGCTGTCCCTTTTTTCCCCCTTACCCAGCAGCTTCCCAGACTCCTTTCCCTCCTCCCCTCCCAGCAGCATCTCTCCTTCTCCCTCTCCAGGTCCAGTAGCAGCTGTCCCTTTTTCCCCCTTACCCAGCAGCTTCCCAGACTCCTTTCCCTCCCCCCTCCCAGCAGCATCTCTCCTTCTCCCTCTCCAGGTCCAGTAGCAGCTGTCCCTTTTTTTTTTTTTCACCATGCCAGCAGCTTTCTCCCCTCCCAGCAACTCTCTTTACTTACCAGCGCTGCGATTCAGTAAGGCAGCCTCGGTTCCTTTGTTGGGTCGCACCGCCTCTGAGGAAAGCGGAAGTTGCATCATCAGAGGCGGCCTGACTCAGCAAAAGCTCCAAGGCTTCCTTCCTGAGTTGCTGCACTTGTAAGGAGAGCCGCTGGGAGGGAAGAAAGCACAGTCGGAGGCTCCCCATTCTATCTCCGGCCCTGCGCTCCTCGATCTTGCCGTTCCTGCGCGGACCGGCAGGAAATTGAAGAATTAATCTTGCCGGTCCTGTGCGGACCGGCACCGTTCCGCAGACCGGTGGTTGAAGAACTGTGGTCTAGATCAGTGGTCTCAAACTCAAACCCTTTGCAGAGCCACATTTTGGATTTGTAGGTACTTGGAGGGCCGCAGAAAAAAAAGTTAATGTCTTATTAAAGAAATGATAATTTTGCACGAGGTAAAACTCTTTATAGTTTATAAGCCTCCCCCCCCCCCGAAGGCCTGCATGTTCCCCCCTTCTTTGCAGCTTCCTCCAGCTTCCCTCCTGGCCTCCCGGTCTTAGTTTCAGCTAATTACCGCATCCTGCAGAGAGGATCGCCTGTGCTGTAGCATTCCTTGCAGGCTGCCATCAGCCTCCACAGCATGTTCCCTCTGCTGCGGTCCCGCCCATCTTCTGATGTCAGGGGCAGGATCATGGCAGAGGGAACGTGCTGCTGAGGATGACAGCAGCCTACAAGGATCGCTACAGCATTGGCAATCCTCTCTGCAGGCTGTGGTAATTATCTGAAGGTAAGAGTAGGAGGCCAGGGGGAAGCCGGAGGATGCTGCAAAAAGCGGGCAGCACTAGTACAGACCGCGGGCCGCAAAATAGTATCTGGCGGGCCGCATGTGGCCCCCGGGCCGCGAGTTTGAGACCACTGGTCTAGATAAAAGTACCCATGGCATTAAAAAATGCACACACTTACCTGTAGGGAAAAGACAATGGGCTGGGGGGGGGGGGGGGTAGAGCTCAGTGTACAGATAAAGTGACAACAGAAAACCTATAAAACTATGTGCAGATATATATGATTACTTTTTCCAGGTCAGTTTTCATGGAAGATAACTTTATAAAAGAAGTTTTGTGTATAAGCCAGTGTACATGTGAAAATACCTATTACAAAATTACCCCAATATACAAGTACATGCAATTACAAGAACACGTATGCTTGGACACAACTTTGGTATAAGCATATCTGTCAAGCAGAGTATGAGCAGATCTATTGATGAACATACTTTATAAGCATGTATTGTACATACATATAACTATACCTGTTTTTCTAGCTGGTGTAAATATATTGAGTTTATTAAAACCATGATTTGTGCTGGTATTTTATGAAGTCAGAGCCCACTCTTAAGAAAAAGTCCCTAGAGAACAAATTAATTTTACAATATAAAAAAGCAAAAATCTTCTTTGCTTATTTAAGTGAGAAACCAATAATAAATTTGGTTTAAATGGGAGACTCTCACTCAAAACAACTATATGATATGATAGTCATTTAAATACCTACCTAATATAAATGTGCATGAGTCGAGTCTCTTTCATTTGAAAGGAAACTCTGCAATGAGAGGGCATAGGATGAAGTTAAGAGGTGATAGGCTTTGGAGTAATCTAAGGAAATACTTTTTTTTGGAAAGGGTGATAGATGTGTGGAACAGTCTCCCGGAAGAGGTGGTGGAAACAGAGACTATGTCTGAATTCAAGAGGGCCTGGGATAGGCACATGGAATCTCTCAGAGAGAGAAAGAGATAAAGGTTACTGTAGATGGGCAGACTAGATGGGCCATTTGGCCTTTATCTGCTGTTATGTTTCTATTCAAAGTTGTTAAAACAACGCAGGCTGAAAAATTGAAGACATTAGAAAATTGGAAGACTAGCCAAATGGCAGATGAAAGTTAATGTGGACAAATGCAAAGTGATGTACATTGGGGAAAAATGTTCAAGTCACAGTTACCTAGTGCTAGGTTCTACTTGCAGTCAGTACCCAACAAAAAGATCTAGGTACCATTGTGGAAAATATGCTGAAATCTTATGCCCACTTTGTGGTAGAGGCAGCCGAGAAAACAAACAGAATGCTGGAAATTATTAGAAAAAGGATAGAAAACAAGACAAAAATTGTCTTGCCTTTGTATTGTTCCATGCTGCAACCTCAATGGAATATTGTGAACAATTCTGGTTGATGTATCTAAAGAAAGAAATAGCAGAATTAGAGAAGAAAAGATTCAAAGAAGAGTAACCAAAATAATTAAGGGGGTGGAGCTCCTCTCATATGAGGAAAGGCTTAAGAGGTTAGGCTCTTCAACTTTGAGAAGAGACAGCTGAGGGGGAATTATGACAGAGATCTACAAAATCTTGAGTGGTGTAGAACAGGTAAACGTGAACTTATTTTTTATATGAATTTACATGGTAATACTTTTAAAACCAATAGGAGATATTTTTTCACTCAATGAAAAGTTGAAGATGCAGAGGATCTGGTAACAGCAGTTGGCATATCTGGGTTTAAAAAAAATGTTTGAAAAAGTTTCTAGAGGAAAAGTCCATAGCCTGTTATTGAGACAGACATGTGGAAAGCCAGTGTAATAGAATCTTGCTATTTGAAATTCTGACAAGTACTTTTGACCTGGATTGGCCACTGGTGGAAGCAGGATACTGGACTAAATGGATCAGTGGTCTCATCCAATATGGCTGTTTTTACAGTATGTATCAATAATACTTGATTCAAACAAGCTAAAGGAGGAATAGCCTAAAGATTAGTACAGTGGGCTGAGAACAAGGGTAACTGTGTTCAATTCCCACTACAGCTTCCTGCAACCCTAGGCAAGTCATTAATTCTCCACTATCCCAGGTACAAAATAAACAAACAAACCTTAGATTGTGAACCCACTAGGGATAGATAAAAGTACCTGTATATAATATGCATCCTGCTTTGGTTGTAACATTGAAAGAGAGTATATCAAATGCATGACCCTTGTGACACATGAAAAGTAAATAAAGGAAAACATGAACTAAGACTTAACACTATCAATATGAGTAAGTGGATAAGCAGGCTTACAATTGTATGCAACTTTAGACACTCCTTGTCAAAATGTACATGTCAATGAATCCCTAACAGTGGTGCTGCCCGATTCGAATCGGTTCACCGATTCACTTTGGGTGAATCGATTCAAATCAATTTAAAACAAACAAACAAACAAATCGGCTTCCCAATTCGACTGACCCTCCCCCCTTGATCCCTAAAGCAGGAGCGGCAGCACTGCTCTTGCTGGCCGGCCGCTGCCGTACCTGCTTTAGAGGGCGAGGGTCAGTCGGGAAGTGCTGGTGTCCAGCTTCCCCACCCTGGCGTCCAGCTTCCCCTCTAGCCTCTCGCACACTATTTACCTAATAGGAGCAGCCTGCAGAGAAGATCACTGTGCTAGCGATTTTTGCAAACTGTTTCAAAGCTGTTTCCTCCGTCACGCCATCAGAGGAGGAAACAGCTCCGAAGCAGTTTGCAAAGATCGCTAGCACTGCGATCTTCTCTGCAGGCTGTTCCTATTAGGTAAATGGTGTGCAGGAGGCCAGGGGGAACATGCAGGCCTTCCCGGGAGAGGGGGGAGGGAGAAAAGTCCTTCGGGGTGGGAGGTGGGACAGACCTTCAGGGGGGACAGACCTTTAAGGGGGAGACAGGTCTTCAGGGATGGTGGCGCAGGCCTTCAGGGGGAGGTGCAGGACTTCAGGGGAGGACAGACCTTCAGGGGAGGGGGGCCCTGGTGTAGAAGTACAGGGAGAGAGGGAGGGAAGGGCGGGGTTCAAAGAGACATGCATATGCTGGACTTTGGGGGGGGGGGAAGAAATAAAAAGTCTAAAAATAGAGGAGAGGGAGAGAGATGATGGACAATGGCATTTAGGGAGGGAAGGAACAGAAAGGGAGAGAGGTTGGACACAAGGGATGGTGTGGAGGGGGGATAGAGATACTGGATAAGAGGGCAGTTGGGAAAAGAAAGGGAGAGATGGTGGACCCTGGGTGGTGGGGAAGGAGGGAGAGATGCTGGATGAAAGGGTAGTTGAGAAAAGGTGGATCTGTGGATGAAGACGAAAAAAAGGAAAGATGCCAGACCTCCGGGGGAAGGAAGGGAAATAGAAGGGTAGGACAGAGATGGCAGATGGATGGTTAGCACGGAGAAAGAAGAAAGAAGGAGACCCTGGCAAGCAAGACAACCAGAGCCTGGGACCAACAAGATCTGAATAATGATCAGATAACAAAAGGTAGAAAACTAATTTTATTTTCTGTTTTGTGATTACAATATGTCAGATTTGAAACGTGTATCCTGCCAGAGCTGGTGTTAGACCACAAATGTAAGCTAGGATTTAACAGAGAGAGGAAAAGTCTTTTTTGTTTGTTTATTTTGTTTACACCACAGCGCCAGTGTGGTTAGGAGAAGGCAAAAGGGGTGAAGAGGCTATAAAATAAACCCACCAGGATATTTGAAAAAAAATACCCAATTGGGCAGGAAAATCGAATCGAATCAAAAAACCAATTCAATAGGCTGAATCGAATTGAATTTTTTTTCCTGAATCAGGCAGTACTACCTAATAGAAGCTGTCAAAACCTCTGCAGGTTGAAGTTAGAGATGATACCTTTCTGTAATGTTTAATGCAAAATTATTATTTATTTTAATTTGCTGAAATCAACAAATAAAGTGAGTGTGGCATGTGCATATTCCAGTTGATTAATCACCATTTTTAAAAGTTGATAATAAAGGGGGAGGAGCAAGATGGCAGCTCGGTAAGGCACGCTGTGAGACAATGCTTTGATGTATTTTGTTTTTTGCTGTTCTGCTATTAGTACATTTTATCTCATGCCAAAAAGATATGATGCTTCTTTTGCCTGTCTGGGTGTCGCAGATCCCCTCAACGAAACAAACAGAAAATCACTAGCTATGTGGATACGTCATTTCAGGGCAAATTGGCTGTTCTGGGAGCAAGAAAGAGCTCAGAATTTGGAAGTAAAGTCTGCTTAGCCCCATGGACACAGTAGTGTTTCAGAATCAGAGGGGGAAGAGATTCAGGAGTCATGCAATGTTACACAACTTATATTAATCAGCACAGATGAATGGGCCCTACTCAGTCTCTTTTCCCCACTGCGATTACAACTCATTTTTATGTTTATTTACAAAACCAGCCTTATTGGTTCAGAGCAGCTTACAAAACAAAATACATTAAATTTCAAAACGATAAAAGAACTCCATTACTAAAATAGGAAAGCCCCACTTTCCATACCAAGAATACATCCATCCATCTTATCAACTATACTACAGTAAATTCTCAGTCAGCTGTTTTTGTTGATTATTTCTACACCTATTGATTTAAGCCTCAAATACCATTCTAAAGATGTGGCACTGGCAGTAAAGTTGTTGCTTCCTTGGTCCATAGTTGACGTTTGAACCCACCATACCACCTTTCTCCCCACCCCCTCAAGTTAAGCTTGCAGAAGTAGCTCTAGATGCAATTTGGTCTACTTTAGACTCTCTCTACTAGATATGTTCTGGAATTATCTCCTCTGTGTATTCAAACTCTACTTGATTACAGAATGTAGAAGGGGGTCTGTTTCTTATTGTGTAAAAATGAAGGACTTGGGATCTAAAGTTCAACAGGTAAAACAAATGCAAGTGTCTTTGGCCCAGAATAAGATGGTTATCCATTGAAAAATAAAGGATTTGGACAATTTTACTAGACATTTGAAAGTTCTGAATTTCCCCAGATGATGACAATTAGTCCTAAAGATTGATTTTATAGATTTTTGAAGGTTTAAAAATATCCAGACTTAGGGTTCCTTTTACAAAGGATTAGCGAGCATTATTGCCTGCTTAAAAGGAGGCAGTAGTGGATAGCGCACGGGGCATTTTAGCACATGCTAAGCATGCGCTAAAACCGCTAGCGCACCTTTGTAAAAGGACCCCTCAGTCTTTCCTCCATTACATTATGTATTATGTACCAGCTATGACACAAACTTCTTACTACCGCATTGGAAGCTTCTGTTGCTCAGATTTCATCAGACAGTTTCAAGTATGATAGAATTTATTTAAGTTGAATGGATGAGGTCACATCCAGAAATACCTTATTGGTTTCATTTGTCTTCCTGCAGGATAGAGAATTTTTGTTAAGATTTTTTTTATTGAGTTATTGTAATTTTCTTGGTCAGAAGGTTTCTATTTTTCCTGATATATATCTAGATGGAAATAAATTAGAAGAAAGAAATCTCTTTTTGTCAACAAGTCATCAAATGAAAAGATTTTTCTTACACTTTCTAATGATGAAGTAAAGCTCGTTTTGTATTACCTGTCTCACGTGAAGAAATTTGCTTCTAAAGTTCACTCAGAGTATGACTATTTTCAGTGGGGGCATATCAGAAAAGATATAGCTTCTAGCTGCACATAATTTACACATTTTGCTTATTTTAACCAGTGCTAACAGATAAAATATGAAAGCTTTTTCTTTTATATCTTTGGTAGAGTGGTTTGCTTAGTGGCATTTTGTTACATGAGATTGAATAAAATCCCATTTTTGACAATATCTCAGAAACCATGTGGCCCAACTCAAAATGGGTTGCAGTTTCTGAATCTACACAAAGTTCATAATGTATAGCAAATGTCGCATTTGTTGAACATTTAACAGTAGTTATTAAGATCTAAAAGGTACTTAAATTTTGTCTGCTGCAACTGTGTCAATTCCCCATTAGATAAAAAAGCTGATTGTTCAAAACTATTGAAACCAGAAGTCTGAAATTTTGCCGTTTTTTCTTAATCTTGTATATTGGTCTCCATTCTATTAGATTATCCATTTTTAAAATGGTGAGGTGGAGACCATTGGTTGAATTGATATGGAATGGCCCACAGCCATGGGGCAGAGCAAAGTAATGCTACAGTAGTTTGATGTGTCTTTTTATCTTTTTTAACTAGACTGGAAGTGGGGCTTTTAAATGATGAGCTGCAACCTGTTGTTTCTTAGCCAGTGCTTTTTATTCATTGAAGGACTATTTAATAATGAGTTGATAATTCTATTGAATTGAACTGAACTGGGAATTTCTTTTGAACTGCAATGGAAGAGTTTTCCAGTAGAGACTGAAAGAAATAGGGGATACAAATATGACTAGGTTTGGAGTAAGCCTTGAGGCCACTAATTTCCATATGAATCTTGAATTCCTTAAAACTTGCCTATTTTTAGACTGTCCATGGAAGGAACCAAGATTTTGGAAGCTCAGGACTATTAACAAGTAATACTCTCCCAGTGAACTTCGTGTGTTCAAACATTTTCCAATAGCTTTAAAAAAATTAGTTTGTTTTCCATCTTGAGTGGAATGAGAAAGAAAATAAAGACCTCTCTAGACTGAGATCTGCTAAAAGGTAAATTACTTCTTGGCATTAGAAGTTCTTTTCCTTCCTCCTAAGGCATCCTTGGGGTGGTTCTCATCACAATCTCTAACAAAATGACAAACATACTACCATCTATAGTTAGCATTGGACTTTCCAGGCCAAAAAAAAAATCTGAAAGCATGACACAAAAACATTACATCAAAAACAAAAGCATATGACAAAATCAGGCAGAGATATGTATTGTCATCCTTTTTAAATAAATCGGTCTTAAGATGGTTTCTAACATTCCTTTAGTTCAGTTCAGTTCGATATACCGTAAATATAAAGCAAGGTAAAAACTAAGATCTTTACAAAGTGAAATAAGGGGAGGGAACACACTTCACAGCCACTCAAACCAAACTGATGACAACACAGGACACACAGAATTAAAGGTAGGTAGGAAAGGGTAGGTTACAATATAAGCAAGGAAAAAGGGGGACAGGATGATAACAAAAGGAGGGGGGTGGAAGTGCAAGAACAGTCTTAATTAGAAGTCAAGTCAAAAGGGAAGGACAAGAACAAAGTCACAAAGAGATTCCAGATTGTATGAAAGAGAAAAGTAATAAGCCTTTAATAGACTTTGGAACCGCAGGAAAATGACTCAGTCCTAAGATAGATGGGGAGGATCGGAGCCATGACAGAGAAAGAGAAACTTCTATGAATGTCGAAGAAAATGTGGTAAAAAGAAGGAATGGTCAGGAGGTAGTGCTTTCTCAGAAGGGACTAAGGTAAAGCATTCCAAAGGACGGGTCCTGCCAGTCAAAAAATAGAAGAGTGGAACTCATCAAGTCTAATTTGATGAAATGATGGAACATATAATTAGGGAAAGGGATTGGGACTTGTATACTGCCTTTTTGTAGTTACACAACCACACTCAAAGCGGTTTTACATACACATACTTCAAGCATTTTCCCTATCTGTCCTGGGTGACTCATAAGAACATAAGAATAGCCTTACTAGGTCAGACCACGTTCTCACGGTGGCCCAATCCAGGTCACTAGTACCTGGCCAAAACCCAAGGTATAGCAATATTCCATGCTACAGATACAGGGCAAGCAGTGACTTCCCCGTGTCTTTCTCAATAACAGACTATGGACTTTTCCTCCAGGAACTTGTCCAAACATTTATTAAAACCAGATATGCTGTCTGCTTTTCCTACATCCTCTGACAATGTGTTCCAGAGTTTAACCATTCTCTGAGTGAAAAAAATTTCCTCCTATCGATTTTAAGAGTATTTCTCTGAAATTTCATTGAGTGTACCCTAGTCTTTGTAATTTTTGATGGAGTGAAAAATCGATCCACTTGTATCCGTTTTACTCCATTCAAGATTTTGTAGTCTTCAATCATATCTCCCCTCAGCCGTCTCCTTTCCAAGCTGAAGAGCCCTAACCGTTTTAATCTTTCCTCATACGAGAGGAGTTCCATCCCCTTTACCATTTTGGTTGCTCTTTTTTGAACCTTTTCCAGCACCACTATATCTTTCTTGAGATAAGGAGACCAGAATTGAACGCAATACTCCAGATGAGGTCGCACCATGGAGCGATACAGGGGCATTATAACATTCTTAGTCTTGTTAACCATCCCTTTTTTTAATAGTTCCTGGCATTCTATTTTCTTTTTTGGCCGCTGACGCACACTGGGCGGAAGATTTCATCGTATTGTCTAAGATGACACCCAGATCCTTTTCTTGGGCGCTAATCCCCAAGGTGGACTCTAGCATCTGGTAACTGTGATTCAGGTTATTCTTCCTAATGTGCATCACTTTGCATTTGTCCACATTAAATTTCATCTGCCTTTTGGATGCCCAGTCTTCTAGTTTCAATCCGCATGCGTTTTAACAGCTTTGAACCGTTTAGTGTCATCTGAAAATTTAATTACCTCACTCGTCGTTTCAATTTCCAGATCATTTTGTTTGGCATCAGTGAGAGCGGGAGGGTGGGGGGATGGGTTGGGTTGGTAGGGTGGGTTTGATGGTTTTAGTATATAAATTTGAGCTACCTTGTTGTCTTCTGTTTTTGATTCTGATTGTTGTGCTCAATAAAATATATTTAACAATAAATAAGTTAAATAGCACTGGTCCCAATACAGAACCCTGCAGCACTCCTCTGTTTACTCTCCTCCATTGAGAAAAATGACCATTTAATCCCACCCTCTGTTTTCTATCTGATAACCAATTCCTTATCCACAACTGAACTTTGCCACCTATCCCAAGACTCTAATTTTCTCAGTAGCCTCTCATGAGGAACTTTATCAAAAGCTTTCTGAAAATCCAGATATACTATATCAACCAGCTCACCTTTATCCACATGTTTATTCACACTTTCAAAGAAATGAAGCAAATTTGTGAGGCAAGATCTCCCTCAGCTCACAATCTATCTAATGTACCTGGGACAGTAGAGGATTAAGTAACTTGTCCAGGGTCAAAGGGAGTAGCGCAGGGTTTGAAGTCATATCCTGAAGGCTGTAGCTCTAACCACTATGCCACACTCTCCTAAGTACCTGAATATATGTATACCGCATTGAATGTGTAACCACAAAAAAACAGTATACAGTACATGTCCCAATCCAATTCCCTTTCCCTAATATCGTTAGCACAGTGCAGCAAGCTACATGGATGGTAAAGTAGTAAGGTAGTAGCAATACCCAACAGAGTGTCATTATTTAGTGTTCTGTGTATTAAACCCAAACTTGAACTGCAAATGCCAACACAAAGGGAGCAAATGCAAAGACTCCAAAATATGTGATATATGCTTGAAGTGTGAGATTTTCTTGATTAAGGCTGCTAATGCATTTTAAGCCACTTACAAGACCCAAAACAAAGTAATGTCCTTCTTGCCTGAAACAGAAAAATATTATTTTATATGCCAAAATTGTGAGCTACACTTAGCTATAATAAACCTTTTTTATGAAAATAAACCTATCTTAAGCTTCCTTACCGAAAATAATTGATTAATTTCTAAGACTGGTAATTGTGTAGAGCAACGATTCTCAACCTTTCTTCTATGACATCTGACAGAGCATGTTTATGTACTTCACAACCTGAACAAAAAAGAGCCCAAATATTTTATTGTAGTTTCTTTAAATAAACTTTATTTCCATGTTTAAAACTTATCTTTGCTTACTCTTTCAGTGGGAAATCTGGAACTGATATTTCAATATTGGGTCTAATGGTAGATAATCACACTAAAACTGTGATCATCAAGTCTAACTAGAACAGAGCTAAAACATTTGCCTTTACTACTTGCCATATACAAAACATTCTGTTATCACTTCTGTGATAGCAACACACAATTCCTCCAATGCCAATCCTTTCCCAAGAGGAAGGAGGTTCTAATTCTGTTTGGGAAGGAGAAAAGGCGGCAGAGTCTGGGTTAAGATCATCAAATAACCAAAGGTCTGATAATGAAGACTCTATGGGGCTCATAATGGAAAGAGGAAAACGTCCAAAAACCGGCCTCAGTTGGCACTTGGACAATCATCAATCAAAAATGTCCAAGTGCTGATAATAAAACTGGGTTTTGGACGTATTTTAAAATGACCTAGGCGTTCACAGTGGCGCTGAACAACCATAGCTAAATGCGGCATTTCAGGAGGAGTGTCGAGGGCGGGATTTGGGCAGGACATGGGCAGGTTTAGACTTAAGTCGTACTGCATGTATAACCGAAAGTTATACAGCACATAGACAGAACTTGGACGTTGTACTTTAGACCATTTAAAACATGATCTAAGTCACAAAAACCCACCTAAAGTCACCAGATAAGCACTGCAGACACAAACTACAGACCCCCCCCCACTACCCCAGTGATCACCGACCCCCCCCCAACCCCATAAAAATTGTAATCACACCTTTAAAATTCATCCTCCAGACCATCATCACCTGGCAGCCTGGTATAGGAAAGCCTAATTGACCTGCCCAGAGACGGCTTAAGTCATCTTGGGGGTGGGTTAGGGACCCATGGAGAGGAGGACCTATACCCATAAGCGACTGTAATCACTGCATTGCTGGTTAAACATGTGCACACCCCTAAAAAAAACCCAAACCCTTTTGTACTGCCCTTTAAGTGGCTTCTGCAGCCATAAGGGCTATTGAGGTGGTAGATAGGTGGGTCTAGGGTATTTTGGAGGTGGTTTGGGGGCCTCACCATTATCTGTAAGGGAGCTGTAATGAGATGAAGACATGGCACCCTTTTTGTGAAGTTCACAGCAGTGCCCTGTAAGGTACCTCATTATTTAGGTGCCATGTCTGGTTGTCCAGTCCATCACTTTGTAGACCCCTCCCATATCCAAAAGGTCCGTTTCTAGGCATTTTTGCCTTGGATGAAAAGTTGGACAAAAATGTGGTATAAAGATGGACGATTTAGCAGCTTGGACAATCAGATCGGCAGGACGTGTAGTTAGATGATTTTCGAAACGGAAAATAATTTGGACGTATTTTTTGAAAATATGTCCAAGGCTGTTTTTTTACTTTGTACGACTTGCGACTTGGACGAAATGAACTTAGACGTTCTTTTCGATTATGCCCCTCTAAAGGTATAGGATAGTACAGTCAAACCTCGGTTTGCGAGTAACCCGGTTTGCGAGTGTTTTGCAAGACGAGCAAAACATTCTTGCAAAACGTGTCTCGCAAACCGAGTGTTGACTCGATTTGCGAGCACCCCCCGATAACCGGCATCGCTCCCCCCGCTCGCAAAGGGCCCCCTCCCACTCGAATCGGCACCCCCCCCGCGAGAACAGAAACCCCCCGCCCGACCAACTTTAACTCACCCCCCCTTTGGCACCGGCACGCAACCCACAAGTGCCGGTGCCGCTTGAAGATCTTCTTCCCAGTCTCTGCCGGCTTTGAGCATGCATTTGCGCATACTCAGATGCATGCTCAAAGCCGGCAGAGACCAGGAAGAAGAAGATCTTCAAGTGGCACCGGCACTTGTGGGCTGCATGCCAATGCCAAAGGGGGGGTGAGTTAAAGTTGGTCGGGCGGGGGGTTCCTGTTCTCGTGGGGGGGGGGTGCCGATTTGAGCGGGGGGGGGGGGCCTTTGTGAGTGGGGGTGAGCGGTTCTCGTGCCGGTGCCAGACGGGGGGGTGAGTTAAAGTTGGTCGGGCTGGAGGTACCTGTTCTCACGGGGGGTGCTGGATCACGCGGGGGGGGGGGGGATTTTGTGAGCGGGGGGGGGGGGATTTTGTGAGCGGGGGGGGGGGAGCAGCGCCCTGGCCTCGGGGGGTGGAGGTGGGGGGGGTGGGAACGTATCAAAGCGAGTTTCCATTATTTCCTATGGGGAAACTCGCTTTGATAAACGAGCATTTTGGATTACGAGCATGCTCCTGGATCGGATTATGCTCGTAATCCAAGGTACCACTGTATACATATTTTAATGGTTGAGAATGTGTTCTGTGCACATGTTCAAATTCCAATACTTTAGCCAAGATGAATTTAAGCGGACTGGGTATGCATGAATCCAAAAAAAGACAAATCAATTTAGATTCTTCCACATGTTTATCCAAGCATAGGATAATAATATTACTCTAATCCTCATATCCTCATATCCTCTAGTCCTCATATCTCTGCTAGATAATCTCCACAGAAACTGCCTCAGTGTTAGTGCTGCTGGATTCCTCAGCAATTTTTTACATTCTGAACCACAATATTATGCTAGCATGGTTGGCAAAAACAGGCATCGGTGACATTATTACCTGGTTCAGATCCTACCTATCAGATAACTAAACAATATAACCTGTTGTTTAATACCTCATCACCATTCTAAGCACCTAATCCAGGGTCACGTCTCTAAATTAGTTAGTGTTGCACATACTCTAAACTTTAATTCTAAGCTAGTACACTCAGTGTGGTACTTATATCATGCTAAAAAAGAGTTTCCTTCTTCATAAGATGTATGAGGGTCATTTCATAAATAATGCATACTATTTTTTTAAATTTATATGTTTTATTTTTTTTTTCAAGCATTTCTTTACAATCCTTCAATATAGTCTCCCTGCTTTGCAATGACCGAGTCCCAACATCTGGGAAGCTTCATTATTCCATCCAAGACACCGTTTCTTTTAAGTTGCTGAATGGCTCGGGTATCGGCGGAAAAAATCTCTTCCAGAGATGCAAAATGATGTCCATACTTAGGTTGTTTCACCTTTGGAAAAATGTTTAAGTCTGTTGGACTCATGTCTGGACTATAGGGAGCATGAGGTAACAACTCCCAGCCATATTTGCGTAGTTTTTCAATGACGACATTCCCTATGTGCGGGCAAGCATTGACGTGAAGAATGAGTGGCCCAGCCAAGAGCAACTGAGGTTGGGTTTTGTGCATTTTTTGCAAAAAATCACGATAATACACTGCTGTGACATTTCTTCCACATGGAACTTTGTCTGTAATGATGATGCCTTCATGATCATAAGCAAAAATCATCATTTGTTTGACTTTTAATTGAGCTTGCTGAAATATTTTTGGCCGTGGGGAAGATGGAGCTCTCCACTCGTCATTGAAAAACTACACAAATACGGCTGGGAGGTGTTACCTCATGCTCGCTACAGTCCAGACATGAGTCCGCAAGACTTCAACCTTTTTCCAAAGTTGAAACAACTTATGCGTGGACATCATTTTGCATCTCTGGAAGAGCTTTTTTCCGCCGGTACCCGAGCCATTTGGCAACTGAACAAAAACGGTTGTCTTGGATGGAATAATGAAGCTTCCCGGATTTTGGGACTCGGTCATTGCAAAGCAGGGAGACTATATTGAAGGATTGTAAAGAAATACTTGGAAAAAAAAACAAACATGTAAATTTAAAACAAAGTGTGCATTATTTATGAAATGACCCTCGTAATATGTATCACAGAGTGCTTAGAAATTGCTTTTAATCCATACCGTCACTTTTTTTTGTTCAGTATCTATTTTATCACTAGCTAAACTGATTCAGTTGACAGAATCAGAAATTTAGATCTACACAGATGAAGTACTGCTACATTAAAATCAGATTACCTAATACTCTGAGTAAACTGATTACTTATTTGAGAGATTTCAACAGTGGACAAAAAACAAACTAACTGAGCCAAATAAAACAAAGTTGATATGTGTCCCTAATGCAAGTGGTCAGGCACCCAAAATCAAAATCCATTTTGGGAGATATTAACTTACCCAAAAAGTACAGGTGAAGGACTTTGGGATTCAGCTAGCCTTGACATTCTCTGATCCCCTAAATTCAAAAGTGGTGTCTATCACTTGCAGCAACTGAACAATCTCTCCCCATACATTGAGGGGCAAGTCTAGTCAGTGGTCCAAATCATACCATAGCTGAACTACTGTAATACACTAACCACAAAGGGTCTGGCTCCATCTCCAATGAATTCAGAATGATATAAGTAACATACTATATCATACCATTTCTTTAAGAACTACTGGCCAAACTAAAAACTATCTCTGATCTTCAAAACCTTTAGACAAAATGGGCCAGAGTACTTGAGCAGGCTTACCCTCTAAGCATCTTCGAGTACTCTAAGGCATCCTCTAGGAGCATTGGTAATTGTCTCCCTGCCAAAGGAAATCACATGATGTGACAGAAGTAACCCCCCCCCCCCACACACACACACACTCTTGAACTCAGTATTATTAGGACTTAACAAAAGGTTACCTCTACATCAGAAAGCAGGTGCAGGCCCAGGTTGTTTTCTCAAGCCTTTAATGGGTGAAATGATTGACTCGCCAGCCATACAAAATAGCAGGGCTAGTTTACCACATATCCTAAGATCAGTTGCACACATTGTTATATACAATTTGTTTTCCAGTCAGTAGCCAATTATTATTAATCTCAAATTCTTTTGTTATACCTAATCTTGTTTGTCCACATTCTTCCTCTTCTATCCCTTTTGATGTTTATTAAGGTGTTTTCATTTAAACTGTGTTCCTGAGTACTGTGGCTTTTTAATATAAATGTATTACGTAATATGCTTTATTATATATTGCTACATGAATACCTTAATGTGTATTCTGCTATCACTATCTTACTATAGTTACAGCTATGACTTTTTCTTTTGAATTATTAAAAATTTTTTATCTTAAATTATCAGAATGTTTCTTGGACAGCATAAAACAAATATTTCAACTGGACAATAAGATTAGCTACACAACGGATCTATCCCAAAGCAAAAAGTCTTCTAGTACTGCCCAAATATAAGTCAAATACAATCATATACTGTGCCTCTAATTGCTTCTGCCTCTACAGATTCCTTGCACACCCTAAAGCAGTGTTTCTCAACTTGGTCCTGGAATACCCCCTTATCAGTCAGGTTTTCAGGATATCCACTTGGACCACATAAACTTGATTTGCATATACTGCCTCCATTACATGCAAATTTCTTTCATGAATATTGATGATATCCTGAAAACCTGACTGGCAAGGGGTACTCCAGGACCGATTTGAGAAGCACTGCCCTAAAGGACCAAGATGAAACCTCTTTAAATAAAAAAGCACAAACCTCTATCGTGCCAAGAAACATTCTGAGATTGTGTAGGCGAATAGAGAACAATAGCTGGTACTTAAATCTTAGAAACAGATGGGGTGTAAGTTTTGTAAAGTATAAAATATCATTGAACTTACAGGAGCTGCAGGAAAGTGGCTTGAAAGTTCATATGGTTCCTCAGGTATCCAGTGACCATAATCCAAAGAACAAAGCACCTGAAACAAATTTCAGCAATAAGATTTTATTTCATTTCATTCATTTATGCACAATGCTATTTAGCTTTTAATAGGGAATTAAATTTTAATAGATACAGGAAATGAGACATTTACTTTAACGAACGATTTGGATATCCCTCTGAAAGAAAACAAAGAACAAATTAAAGAAAGATTAGGTTCTTACCTCGATAATCTTCTTTCTTATAGATGTGTCTAGTGGTCCTGAACCATAGAGGGGCATAATCAAAAAAACACGTCTAAGTCCTCTTTTGGACAAAGGCCTTAAACGTTGAAAGTAGAAGCATGGAAAATGTCCATTATCAAAAAAAATGTCCTAAAGGAGGTTTTTTTTGATAATGGCCTGCCTCTATGTTCAGCTGTTTAAACGCCCAGACCACCACTACGTCTAAACTTATACCATATAATCAACCTAAAAAAAGCCTAAGCCCCAACGTCCAAAATCAAGGGCTTTTAGGCGAAGGAGGAGCCAGCCTATAAGCTGGATTCTGTAACTGGTGTCTGTCAAAAACAACACTGGTTACAGAATCCACACCCCCCCCCCCCACAACGATCAGGCCAGGAGAGAGCCCAAGCTCTCCTGGCCCCACCGACAATGATCAGGCAAGAGGGAGCCCAAGCCATCTTGCCCTGGCGACAGCCCGACGTTCCCTGACACGACTGGGGCAAGAGGGAGCCCAAGCCCTCCTGGCCACGCGACCCCACCCCCTACAAGATCAAGCAGGAGGGAGCTCAACCCCTAAGCCTAGGATCCTAGGCCTTCCTGCCCTCGACGCACCCCCCTTACATGCTCGCCCCGAACCCCCAATCAGCCCCCCCGCCGACCCGCGATCCCCCCCACCCCCAATACCACCCCCGTACCTTGAAATCATTGGCCGGTCAGACGGGTGCCAAGCCCGCCCGTCTGGTAGGCCAGCCATCCCAGGAATGGGGCCAAATTGGCCCAGGCGGCTCAAACCCCACCCACAGTTGGGGCCTGAGGCGCTTGGGCCAACCGGAATAGGCCCAGGAGCCTTAGACTCCTCCTGTGGATGGGGCCTTAGGCACATGGGCCGAGTTGGGTTTGGTGGCGAGCATGTAAGGGGGAGTGTGTCGAAGACAGGAGGGCCTGGGATTCCTCCTGTCCGTATTTTAGTGGGGGTGGGGGTAGGGGGTTCGCCTGGGCAGGAGAGGTTGAGCTCCCTCCTGCCCGATCTTGTAGGGGGTGGGGTCACGTGGCCAGGAGGGCTTGGGCTCCCTCCTGGCTTGATCGAGTTGGAGGTGCCACTGGGGCAAGAGGGCTTGGGCTCCCTCTTGCCCCAATTGTGTCGGAGAACATCGGGCTGTCGCCGAGGCAAGAGGGCTTGGGCTCCCTCTTGCCCGATCATTGTCGGCGGGGCCAGGAGGGCTTGGGCTCTCTCCTGGCCCAATCGTATCGGGGGAGGGGTGGATCGCTCCAGGAGATTTGGGTCATCTTTCCTGCCGCTTTAGCGGCACTTGGTGGTATCGCTATCGCGGTAGGGGAGATGAGTCATCTCTCCTGCCCCAATGGTTGCGGTGGGGGGGGGGGTAGGTTGTAGGGCTGCTGAGCTGATCGCGCCAGCCTCCATCAGCTCAGTGGCCCCTTTTCCGGCACTTATACCTATTTTGACTTGGTCTAAGTCAAAACGTATAAGTGCCGACTAGGCAACCTGTCAAAACATTTGGTTATACCTGTTGTACGCCTGGGTGTAGGTCGGCCCACCTCCCGGCCATCCCCGCCCTTTCCCCGTCTCTAAAAATGCCTCTTTTCGCTCTATGCGTTTAGAGGCAGGGGAAAGGCCTAAGCTGGTTTTAGAGTCTAAAACCAACTTTGATTATGGGTACTTGGACGATGAGGCTTTTTGATCTTCCAAGTAGCCATTTAGGCCACTTTTTAGACTTTTTTTTAATTATTATTATGAGCCCCATAGAGTTTTGCTCCTGAAACCACAAATTGCTTGCAGAAAACTGTCAATCTTTTCAACTCCATCTCCTTTCCAGGTTGCTGCTCCTGTCCCCTCAGTTCATACAAAAGCAATCAAGGATCACTGCAATGACATAACTGGAAGGAGGGAAACAGGGAAGAATCCCCGATAGTACAATACTGTTCTGTTCTGTAACAAACATAAACAAACATTATAAAATTCAAGCAGCTGTTATAAAACAGACAGAAAAACTTGTGCAGTCAGCACTAATCTTCTATAAAGCTCGTAGCTACTTGCATGTCCCACTATCCAGCAGTGACTTGAAGCAGACTATACACTCGAGTGTTCCCTAGTTTGTTGTTGTTTTGTTTTTTTTCTTCTTTTCAGCTCAACTAAAGACAGAGATCTGTCCAGCTCCAGACTGAGGCAGAAGGCAGGTGAAGCTCACATATAGGGCGGGGCGTCAGGACCATAAGACACATATACAAGAAAGAAGATTATCTAGGTAAGAATGTAATCTTTCATGCTAGTGCAATGTGTCTAGTGGTCCTGAACTGTAGGGACATACCAAAGCAATCCCCAGAGTCAAAGGTGAGCCTATTGAGTCTGCCTTCGGAGCAGAGGACCCAAAAGCGGCCTCTTTCCTGGCTGCCCATTCTGCCCTATAGAACCTGGTAAAAGTATGGAGGGTAGACCACGTAGCTGCTCTACAGTTCTCCTTGGGTGAGATAGCCCTACGAGGCAGCAACTCCTCTGGTAGAATGAGCATTCAATGAGATTGGCGGCTGCTTACCGCAGCCCACATATGCGGAGGAAATGGCCATATTAATCCATCTGGAAATCGAAGCTTTAGACATTGGCCTCCCTTTCTTTGCATGACTGGTCAGAGCAAAAAGGTGAACTGATAAGCAAAACTCGTTGGTAAATTTGAGGTACCAGAGTAGAGTCCATTTGACATCCAGCAAATGCAACGCCCTGTACTTTTTCTGCGACACCGTAAGGTGGAAAGCAGGCAAGCGGACTTCCTGATTAACGTAGAAGGCCGAGACAACTTTTGGTTAGAAGAACGGGACCGTACATAAGCAGAGCACTACTTCCATAATTTTGAGGAATGGTTCCCTGTAGGAAAGAGCTTGCAATTCAGAGACTCATCTTGTTGATGTAATCCCAACAAGAACACCATCTTGACTGTAAGATCCAGAAAGGCTCATACGGAAGTCCACTAAGTCCTGAAATGTGGTGTTGAGATTCCAGGACAGGAAAGGGGGATGCACTGGAGGGTGCAACCAAAGAGTCCCTTTAATGAACAGGATGACATTTGGGTGAGAAGCCAGGGAGCCTTAATCTCCCAGCACTTGGAAACAGAAAAGGTCTGTTTTCTGCATTTGCATAAGAACATAAGAATAGCCTTACTGGGTCACACCAATTGTCCATTAAGCCCAGTAGCCCATTCTCACAGTAGCCAATCCAGGTCTTAGTACCTGGCCAAAACCCAAGGAGTAGCATCATTCTATGCTTCCGATCCAAGGCAAGCAGTGGTTTCCCCCATATTTTTCTCCATAAAAAGACTATGGACTTTTCCTCCAGGAAATTGTCCAAACCCCTCTTAAAACCAGCTATCCGCTCTTACCACCACCTCTGGCAATGCATTCCAGAGCTTAACTATTCTCTGAGTAAAAAAATATTTCCTCCTATTGGTTTTAAAAGTATTTCCCTGTAACTTCAAGTTTCCTTTATAATTTTTGATGGAGTGAAAAAGCGATCCACTTGTACCCGTTCTACTCTACTCAGGATTTTGTAGATTTCACTTGAGATGAGGAGACCAGAACCGAACGCAATACTCCAGATGAGGTCACACCATGGAGTGATACAAGGGCATTATATCATTCTTAGTCTTGTTAACCCTTTCAGGACCATAAGGATCGTAGGCCAATTTTTGTGGTTTTGACGACATTTTTATGGTAAAAAGGGCTTGCAGATGCCAAAAAATTGATTTTTTTTGTGAAATATCATTATTTTTATTTAAAAAAATCACACTTCTGGCTTATGGACAGTGTGGCAAGTGAATCTTCTCATCAATCTAGCAAAGACGCTAATGAATGAATGTCGGAACCAGTTTGTTTACATAAAGGCAGTATCATATGGAATCCGTACATATCAAATTTAGAACTGTAGACTATCCCAATCAAAATTTATAGGATTTTAAAGTTATGGGACAAATATGTCCCTTGGTCCTGAAAGGGCTAACCATCCCTTTTTTAATAATTCCTAGCATCCTGTTTGCTTTTTTGGCTGCCGCTACACATTGAGGAGAAGGTTTCATTGTATTGTCTATGATGACACCCAAATCCTTTTCTTGGGCACTAACCCCCAAGCTGGACCCTAGCATCCGGTAACTGGGATTTGGGTTGTTCTTCCCAATGTGCATCACTTTGCATTTGTCCACATTAAATTTCATCTGTCACTTGGATGCCCAGTCTTCCAATTTCCTAAGGTCTGCCTGCAATTTTTCACAATCCGCATACATTTTAACAACTTTGAACAGTTTAGTGCCATCTTCAAATTTAACTACCTCACTCATCGTTCCAATTCCAGATCATTACAAATAAGTTAAATAGCACTGGCCCCAGTACAGTGCAGAGAGCTGACTGACAGCCCCTTCTGAAGTCCCTCCTGCAAAAAGTCCAAGACTACTGAAATTGGAGCTCAGAAGGGTTCTACATCCTCCATAGCACACCAGTGCTGATAGGACTTCCAGGCCTTAGCAAAGGCTGCCACCATAGACAGCTTCTTTAGTTCTGAGCAAAGAAGGCTTTAGGTACATACAGTAGGTGGATGGGGTAATACATGGAAAAACAAGAAACTATATTGTAATGATGGGTTACATCTTACTATAGCAAGGAAAATAATCCTTGCTGAGAAATGCAGGCAATATGTTTCTAGGTGTTTAAACTAGAAGGTGGGGGTAACGTATGTATGCAGGACAATTTTGGTGACCACCCCCAGCAAAAGACAAGTTTCAAGTTTTATTTGAATTTTGATGTATCGCAATATCATTAATTCAAAGCGATTTACAATTAAAACAGGGTCTTAATTATTAACTAAAACTAACACAGACGAAGAAGACATACCAATACATAAGGGAAGTAGGGAGAACTACAATAAGTATAGTAAAGGATACATACAAGGAACACACAAACGGAGGGTAAGAAACTTTAAAAGTATTGATAAAAGTATAATAGAAAATTAAGAACTTTTTTTTAAAAAAATTCAATTTCTCAAAGCCTAAGACAGAGGACAAGTGAATTTAAGCAACGAATGGGATCAATAGAGACTCCGATAATTAGGTCTCAAAAGCATCCTTGTACAACCAGCATTTTAACAGTCCTTTAAATTTACTTAGTGATTTTTCTTCCTTAATAAAAGATGGAATTCCATATTTTGGGCACTGTAACTGCAAAGATCGTATCTTGTCTTGTATTTATTATACTAAGTGGTGGAATTACTAGAAGGTTTTTTCCCTCTGATCTCAAACTTCTAGTAGGAATATATGGGATAATGTATCTTTCTAAAAATGATGGAGCTTTAGTTGTTAATATTGCTAATTTGTAGGAGATTCTGTGAACAATTGGAAGCCAATGAACTTCTTTAAGAAGAGGCGTCACATGATCAAATTTTTTCCTATTCATTATAATCTTAATTGAGGTGTTTTGAATTAGTTGTAATAGACGGATTTCTTTAAGAGCTACTCCTTTATAGAGCGAGTTGCAATAGTCTAACTTTGAAATGATCAGTGAATGTACAAGGATATTCAGTGACGATGAGTCCAAAAAGGGGGTGATTGATCTAATCATTCGTAACCTCTGAAAACAACCTCTTACTACAGCATTAATCTGATTATGATATGTCAATTTTTGATCCAGAATAACCCCTAGGACTCTAATCGTAGTGATTCCTGCAATTGGATGTGACAGTAGTAAAAGTAGCAATATAAACAACAATCATAGGAAATCACTACTTAGCAATGCAACAGGAAGTGAAATTAATTAAAAAAAAAAAACTATAGAAAAAATGAGATTACTGTTGAAAGGTAGCTGGAAAGCAATGACCACAAACATTTGCAGTCTAAGCAACAAAGTTCATGATCTGCAAGCTCTGATGTTAGGGGCAGACTTGGATATTGTTGCTATCACAGAGACATGGTTTAGTGATTCCCATGGATGAGAAGTAAACATACCGGGGCTCTTTTTAAGAAAGACAGAGATGGGCAAAAAGGTGGAGTAGCAGCTCTCTATGTAAAGACCAATATCCAAGCGACTAAAATGCAGGGGAACTAGGGAAAGGAAGAAGCGATATGGATTGCTCTGAAAAGAGAAGATCGATCTAAGTGGGTGTTATCTACAGACCTCAAGCAAAATCACATCAAACTGATAAAGATCTAGTGGCAGATATACAAAAGTTGCGAAAGAAAGGGGAGGAGATGTTGTTGGGTGACTTCAACTGGAAAGTAACATCAGCAGTTGGAAAGAAGTAGAGAAATTGTGGATGCCTTTCAAGGGGCTCTGCTCAGACAAATGGTGACAGAACCCACGAGGGAAAAATGATACTGGATCTGATACTGGATCACAAATGGGGAGAGTGTCTCTAATGTCCAAGTGGGTGCCTACCTGGGAAGTAGCGGTCATCAAACGGTTTGGTTTGATGTAACAGCTAAAGTGGAGGGCAGCCACATAAAATTCAAAATCTTGGATTTCAAACATGTAGACTTTAGAAAAATGGGGTAGTACCTGAAGAAAGAGCTGATAGGATGGGAAGGTATAAGAGAAGTGGAAATACAATGGTCCAAACTGAATTTAAATGGCCGCCGACATGTAAGGAAAATAAACAAAAACTAGAGAAATAGGAAACCGATATGGTTCTTTAAACTAGTGGTGGAGAAAATAAAGGCAAAAGAGTTGGCACTCCTGAAATATAAAAAAAAAATAAAGAGGAGTACAGAAAGGACTACCGGATTAAACTGAAGGAAGCCAAGAGAGATGTCTGGCAAAAGCACAGGCAGAAGAGCAAATGGATAGAAAGATAAAAAGTAGAGACAACATTTTTTTTCAGGTATATTAGTAAAAGGAGGAAAACAAAAAATGGAATTGCGAACCTGAAAGAAGCTATGGACCGCTATTTTGAGAGTGATGAGAAAACCCCCCAAATATGCTAAACAAGTACTTCTGTTCTGTATTCACAGAAGAAAGCCCTGGAGAACGACCACAAGTGGCTGGCAAAGTTACACATGAGAAGAGAGTGGAAGTGTTTATGAACAACTAGAAAAATAAAAGGTGGACAAAGCAATGGGACCAGACAGGTTCCATCCCAGGATACTGAGGGAGCTCAAAGATGTTCTGTTCTGTTCTTAAAGATCTGTTCAATAAATCCTTGGACATGGGAAAGGTTCCATGGGATTGAAGAAGAGCAGATGTGGTCCCTCTTCACAAAAGTAGTCACAGAGAAGCGGGAAACTACAGGCCAGTAAGCCTCACTTCTGTTACTGGAAAAATAATGGAAGTGTTGTTGAAGGAAAGGATAGTGAATTTCCTAGAATCTAGCGGGTTACAATATCTGAGGCAACATGTGTTTACTAAAGGTAAATTGTGCCAAACCAACCTGATTGAATTCTTTGACTGGGTGACCAGAGAATTGGATAGAGGACATGCACTAGATATAATTTACTTAAATTTCAGCAAAGCCTTTGGCACGGTTCCGCATAGGAGGCTCATGAATAAACTTTATGGGCTGAATTTTGGACCCAAGTTGTGAACTGGATTAGAAACTGGTTGACAGACAGATGTCAGAGGGTGATGGTTACTGAAATTTGTTCGGAAAGAAGGGTGAGTAGTGGAGTGCCTCAGGGATTGGTGCTAGGGCTGATCCTGTTCAATATGTTTGTGAGTGGCATTGCCGAAGGGTTAGAAGGTAAGGTTTGCCTTTTTGCAGATGATACCAAGATTTGTAACAGGGTAGACACCCCGGAGGGAGTGGAAAACATGAAAAAGGATCTGCAAAACAGTTAGAAAAATGGTCTAAGGTCTAGCAAGTAAAATTCAATGCAAAGAAATGCAGAGTGATGCATTTGGGGAGTAGAAATCCGAGGAATCCATATATCTTGGGAGGTGAGAGGCTAATATGCACTGAAGGGGAGAGGGACCTTGGAGTGATAGTGTCTGAGGATCTGAAGGTGCAGAAATAGTATGACAAGGCAGTGGCTGTAGCCAGGAAGTAGGCTGTATAGAGAGTGGAATAACCAGTAAAAGAAAGGTGTTGATGCCCCTGTCCAAGTAATTGTTGTGGCCCCACTTGGAACATTGTGTTCAATTTTGGAGACTGTATCTGGCAAAGGATATAAGAAGACTTGAAGTGGTCCAATGAAAGGTGATAAATATGGTAGGAGGTTTGAGCCAAAAGACGAACATGGAGAGACTGGAAGATCTGAATACTCTAGAGCAGTGGTAGGCAATTCCATAAGAACAAAAGAATAGCCTTACTGGGTCAGACCAATGGTCCATCAAGCCAGTAGCCTATTCTTACGGTGGCCATTACAGGTCCCTAGTACCTGGCCAAAACCCAAGGAGTAGAGACATTCCATATTACCAATCCAGGGCAAGCAGTGGCTTCCCCCATGTCTTTCTCAATAACAGACTATGGACTTTTCCTCCAGGAAATTGTCCAAACCTTTTTTAAAACCAGCTCTGCTATCCCCTCTTATCACAAACTCTGGTAATGCGTTCCAGAGCCTAACTATTTTTTGAGTGAAAAAAATATTTCCTCCTATTGGGTTTAAAAGTATTTCCTTGTAACTTCACGTGTCCCCTAGGCAAGCTGGCAAGCTAGGTATTCCCAAGGGCTGATCCTGCTAGCAACAAACTTCCCCAACCTGAGTCTGCATCTTCTCCTAGGGAAGGGTCCCAATAAGAGGGAACCTCTGGGCATCGAGCCTCCAATGGAACACTTAGAAAAATACCTGAAAATAATAAAATTGCACAGCAGAGCAGAAACACTTCTGAGCAACTTGCTTGCAGAAAAACTGAGTGGGCAAGAGCAGCTCCTTGGAAAGGAGGTGGAGTTAAAAAGATGATTGATATTTTTCTGCAAGTAATTTGCGGGTTCAGATACAAAACTTTAAGGTTCAGAACCACTAGAACAGTGATATTTTTCTGCAAGCAATTTGTGGGTTCAGATACAGAACCTTAAGGTTCAGAACCACTAGAACAGTGTATTGCTAACTATTCAATATAAAACTCTACCAGCATGTGTCCCCTAGCAGCAGCAGCGGCAAACTGAAACAAACCGGCATGGGACTTTCTCATACATATGTGCAGCTCCTGGCTTTGCCCCGGAAGAAGGAACGATGGCGAGGGCAGGCCAGCAGCCATAGGTATGTATGGGAAGGTCCTGCAGCCAGTTTGTTTGTCATTGCTCCTGCTACTGCTTTGGGAAAGCAGCAGCACAAGAGAGAAGAGTGATACTGGAGGAGTGCTGGTCCTGACTCCACCGGCTGCAGGGTGGGGCTGAAAGGCTGTGCAGCCTCCTGCTAAAAGGTGCAGCCACCACCTTAGAGAGAACATTGCACGGCAGCATCACTACTGCAGCTTTGGAAAAGGGGCTAGTTGGGATTGGGAATTATAATACATAAGCACTTCCACTAATGGCATTACATAAATAATTTTTATAACGAGTGCTCTTAAAACTGCTTTAATAGCTAAGCAAAGCTAACAAAAATTTCAGACTTATCTCTTTCTTTTCTGAAATATCCAAATTATGCCACCAAATGGTGATAACTATAATTGTCATAATATTGAAGGACTTCCTAATATACATTAAATGAAACAATATTCAAACTTACTGGCATGCAGGATTGTACTAATAAGCAATGACAGAAGAGTTGATTCATGACAGACCAAAAAAGCATTTGAAATTTGCATTTAATAAAATATATGCTGTGGATTATAAAAAGGGCTTCAAGCCTTAGGTATTTGTATCACTTGAAAAGATTGGCAATTATTTTCCAGCTAACTGGGAGTTTTTTGAGAGTATATGAAAATTGGTATTATTGCTTGATATCTTTTCCTATGGAATAAAATATGTAAATTTGTGTCACATGCATAATCAGTTCAGTAGAGACATAAAATTGGGTGCATGATATCAGATAACCAAGGAGGAGATGAGCAAATACTAGGGACATGATGTTTTTTTAGTGTTTACCCCATAAAATGCATCTTATTATTTTTTTTATTATGCGTATTAGATTCTTACAGTTCAGGTGTTTTATCAGTTTTTATTGGAGCTCTAATTATAGGTCACTATCAAAATCTTTTCTAAAAATTTTGTCAGGAAAACATTGACAGAGTTGAACGATTCTTGGTTTATTACATCTCTCCAGGAAATAAATCTAGTTTATTCTCACTTCAAGAACCAACTGTGCTGCAGACACAAAATTTTAGAAATAGCAATGAACTCTTGTTGTTCTATGAGAATACAGAGGCAGATTATCAGAATTTGGGATCAGGGATCAAGGACATTGGACATTTAGAGATACAGAGCAGAACAGGTAGGCAGCAGCTGTTTCATTTAACTATTCCCAACAGGACAATTAATAAAAGGATTGTATCAAAGGTTGAAAATAATAGAGTCTGATGAGAGATTCAAATTACATTTTTCCATAAAGCATAGTCAGACAAAACACTTCCTTTTGTGATAGAATGAAATGTTTCCTCAACCTTTCAGGAAAGAAATTTCCATCTCACTTCTGACAAACAAAGGTAGAAAGATCATTTACATTAACTATCAGGCTTGCAAAAGATTTCAGCACATTTTAAAAGAATACAAGTAATGGTTAGACAGTTGAATGTTAATACAAAACAGTGTACATTCTTAACAGTTTTAGAAACAGACACATGATGACAGATAAAAGCCAAATGGCCCATCCAGTCTGCCCATCTGTAGTAACCATTATCTCTTCCTCTCTCTAAAAGATCCCACGTGCCCTATCCCATGCCCTCTTGAATTCAGACACAGTCTCTATCTCCACCACTTCCTCCGGGAGACCGTTCCACACATCCACTACCCTTTCTGTAAAAAATAATTTTCTTAGATTACTCTTGACCCTATTGCCTCTCAATTTCGTCCTATGCCCTCTCATTCCAGAGCTTCCTTTCACATGAAAGAGACTCGACTCATGCGCATTTACGCCACATAGGTATTTAAACGTCTCTATCATATCTCCCCTTTGCCTCCTTTCCTCCAAAGTATACGTATTGATACCTCATTCTCTATGGAACACAGGACTCATTGGCAATTGAACCAGTCAATTACCACTCTGGACAGTTATATCAGGGGAATTCCTAATATCGAAGTACACAAAACTGAAATCAGTTTTTGAATCTTATGTTTAAAAGCCCAAAAAAATATACTACAATTCATTAACCCCTCCTTTACTAACGCGTAGCGCAGGTTTTAGCGTCAGCAGTGGCGGTAACTTCATAGGAATTCTATGACCATCGGATCAGTTACCGTTCCTGCTGGTGCTAAAACCTGCACTAGTAAAGGAAGGGGTAAGATCTTTGTCTAACTTACCAAATGGAACATTTTATATTTTATTATACACATAATGGAAGACAAATGATCTCATGAGTCAGCCTTGTTCCCCATTCTGATGATCCCAACAGTTATAAAAGCAAGATTTAATGGGTGAACAGCAGCAGAGTTGACATCCACAGTGACGATGTTTCATCAATAGGTTATGGACATAAAGCTGGGTATATTGGATATTGACGTGGCATAAGTCTGCAGGGCAGAGGTGTCAGAACAGATAAAGGCTTTGCACCACTAAAAGGAAAATTATGCCCCCTTTTTACAAAGCCACGCTAGCAACTGCTGCTGCGGTAATCGCTCCGACATCCATAGGGAATTAATGGATGTCGGAGAGTGCTGTGCGAAAACCGCAAGTGCAGCCTTGTAAAAGAAGTCCTAAATAAGTAAATATTTTTTCAATCAGAGAATAATTAAGCTCTGGAACGCATTGCCAGAAGTTGTGGTAAGAGCAGATAGCGTAGCTGGTTTTAAGAAAGGTTTGGACAATAGTCTGTTATTGAGAAAGACATAAGGAACATAAGAATTGCTGCTGCTGGGTCAGACCAGTGGTTCATCTTGCCCAGCATTCCGCTTCCGCGGCGGCCCTTAGGTCAAAGACCAGTGCCCTGAGTCTAGCCTTACCTGCGAACGTTCTGGTTCAGCAGGAACTTGCACTTGCATTTTAGAATTCAATTGAAAACTCATCTTTTTTCAAAATATTTAGCGAACTAATTTAAATCATCATTAGGTTATGTTATTTTTAATCTTTTGTTCACCGCATTGAACTTAGATACTACAATAACCCTGAATGGACAGAACTTCCCCATTGTCGATACCATAAAAATCCTAGGAGTGACACTGGACCGCTATCTCACCCTAGGGCATTCAGAGCTTTTAATCAGAAAGGGCTTCTCGACACTATGGAAACTTAGAACCATCAGAAAATACTTCGACTCAACATCATTCCGCCTACTGGTGCAATCCTCCATCCTAAACCTACTTGACTACTGCAATATCATTTATCTGGGGTCACTCAAGAAAACCGTTCAAAAACTCCGAATCATACAAAACTCAGCGGTGCGACTGATTTTCGGACTAAAGAAATGGGACCACATAACCCCCTACTACCAAAAACTCCACTGGTTGCCCCTGGAGGCAAGAGTATTGTTCAAATTTGCATGTCTCTGTTTCAAATCCACTCTCGGTTTGGCTCCTTTGTACCTGGTCTCCCACTTCAAACTAGACCGCTCCTCCAGGCCTACACGCAGAACACGCATGTTCAGCAACCCTATAAAAAAAACCTGCTGATACAAAAGATTCCTTGACAGAACGCTTGCCTTCCAAGCAAGCTTACAGAACGACTGGCTAAGCAGCACCATCATGCACTCCTCATCCTACCTCAACTTCAGAAAACTAATCAAAACCGACCTCTTCAACCAATTCGTGACCAGGAATGCCTAAAGTCTTCACTACTTTCCCTCACTGTATGACCTACCCTTCTTCGTAAATCTCCTCGATCTACTTCCCATTGACCAAGTTCTCCCAAAACCTTCACTGCTTACCCCTCTGTACGACCTGCTCCCCTTTGACTTACTCTTATTGTAAACTCGTCCCTACAAGGTTACCTTACTCTATACAAACAGCCATGTAAGACTTCATTATTTCTTTTTCGCTGTATGTCCAGCTCTTCTATACTGCACTGCATTGTATTGTACTCAAAGACTTCATTGTTTTTTCGCTGTATGTCCAGCTCTTCTTTATTGTAAACCGCCTCGAACTACCTTGGCTTTGGCGGTATATAAACAATAAATTATTATTATTATTACAGTTATGCGGTTTATAAGTACGATGTTATATTATGTTTGTCTTGAATCCCTGGAGGGTGTTTTCCCCTATAACAGCCTCCGGAAGAGTGTTCCAGTTTTCTACCACTCTCTGGGTATAAAAGAACTTCCTTACATTTGTACGGAATCTATCCCCTTTTAACTTTAGAGTGCCCTCTCGTTCTCTCTACCATGGAGAGGGTGAACAACCTGTCTTTATCTACTAAGTCTATTCTCTTATTATCTTGAATGTTTCGATCATGTCCCCTCTCAGTCTCCTCTTTTCAAGAGAGAAGAGACTTAGTTTCTCTAATCTCTTACTGTATGGCAACTCCTCCAGCTTCTTTACCATTTTAGTCGCTCTTCTCTGGACCCTTTTGAGTATTACTGTGTCCTTCTTCATGCACGGCAACCAGAGCTGGATGCAGTATTCCAGGTGGGGACGTACCAGAGCCCGGTACAGCGGCATGACAACCTTCTCTGATCTGTTTGTGATCCCCTTCTTAATCATTCCTAGCATTCTGTTTGCCCCTTTCGCCGCCACCGCACATTGTGCGGATGGCTTCATTGACTTGTCTACCAGTACTCCCAAAGTCTCTTTTCTGGGAGGTCTCTCCGAGTACTGCACCGGACATCCTTTATTCGTGTATAAGATTTTTGTTACCGACATGCATCACCTTACACTTATTCACATTAAACCTCATTTGCCATTTTGCAGCCCATTTCTTGAGCGTGTTTATGTCACGTTGCAGATCTTTGCAATCCTTCTGTGTCTTCACTACTCTGAATAACTGCTTGCCCTGGATCGGTAGCGTGGAATGATGCTACTCTTTGGGTTTGGCCAGGTACTAGTGACATGGATTGACCACTTGAGAACGGGCTACTGGGCTTGATGGACCTTTGGTCTGACCCAGTAAGGCTATTCTTATGTTCTTATGAACATCTCCAAAAATATTACATTAGATTAGTGTCTTCTATTCCACCAATACCTTTCAGTTCTAGGCGGATTACCAAAGAATTGGTCTGGGTATACCCAGTGAGATTACAAAATAGATAATTAGATTACAAGATAGATAATTAGAATAAGCATTAGGGTCCAAGGATATATTGAGAAGGTTAGTTTGACTTGACAAATTTCCTAAACTTGGTTTTTAATTCTCTCCTGAAGGTTTTGTAGTTGGACGCTGTGATCAGCAGGTTGGAGATGTGGTGGTCTAGTTTTGCTGCTTTGGTGGCTAGTAGGCCATCATTCATTTTCTTACATTGTATGCCTTTGATTGGGGGGGTGAGTGAAGGGTGCCTGTGTTCTCCTTGGTCTGAATGTGTTGTTCCTGGTTAGGCGATTGTTAGCCCATTCAGGGCTTTGAATAGAGTGCAGTAGAATTTGTAAAGTATGAATGCTTATACAGGGAGCCATTGTGAGTCTTGGAAGGCAGTGGTAATGTGGTCTTATTTTTCAACTAGTATATCAGTCTGAGGGCTATATTTTGTGCTGTTTATAATTTTTTTATCATGTTGGCAGGCCAGCGTCCCGGTGAAGGTATTCCTGGCTGTTGAGATTCTATTTCTAAAGAATTCAGCCAGTTTGGTGGCTGTTTGTGGAAGGGGGGCAGATTCTTTTGTGGCCAAATAGGATTTGGAGTCTGTGACTTCCCTTAGTAATTTGAAAAGTTTCTTGGTGTCTTGGATTTCTGTGCCTATTGTTTGTATAGTGTTCTCCAGGATGTTTTTGTGTGTTCTTAGTTATTTTTTTTCCGTTCTCTTTAGATTTTGCGTTATGGTTGTATTTGGGTCATATCCTCGAAGAGGGTTGTACTTAGTGTGTGCCAGTGGGTAATGAAGTCTTTGGGGTTACCATCTTGGAACATGGTGTCTGCTTTGTTCAAGAATTATTATTATTATTTTTTTTTTTTATGGGGGGGTGTCGATGTTTTAACATGCTTCGTAGGTTAAGCTTTGGTTATTTTGTTTGGGTTTGCCCCATGGCCAGTTTATTTTGAAGGTGTATATGTAATGGTTTGACCAGAGGGATCGGGACCAGGCTCCATTTATAGTGTGAATTTCTGTTGGGATGGGTTGTTGGGACATGAAGTCCACTATGTCAAGTTGGTGGCCTCTCTCATGTGTGGTTTGGAGGCCTAGAATCTTGAAGGATAGGACTTTAAGGAAAGATAGAAGACTTTCTGCTTTGTTTGGAAAATTTGTCTTCAAGGTGAAGGTTTAGATCTCCTAAGATCAGGTTGTATGCTGATGTGAAGGAATTTCTGAAGATAAATTCTTTGCATTTTGGCTTTACTGAGTTCCATTTCCCTAGGGTTATGTAGCATTGGAGGAAGGTTATGGATCCTTTTAGTATGGAGCTTGATAATTGGCAGACAAGTAAGTTCATGTTAGAGTGTGTGTGTGTGTGGAGGTTTTATCCAGTATGTTTATATTTAGAGTGTTTTTGGCTATGATGGCTAGACCTCCTCCATGTTTTTTGTCTCTGCAAACTACTTGCATGTTGTAGTCCTACGGACAGATTTTGGTTATCTGCGGGTCGTTGTCTGAGGTTAGCCATGTTTTGGTGAGAAAGAGGCATCCTTGCTTAAATATTAAAGAAGATGAATTGCAGGGCATTTTGGAGACAAGGCTACCTAGAAACATAGAATATGATGGCAGAAAGGGGCCGTCGGCCCAACCTGTCTGCCCACTCAAAAGAACCCTCCCCTTAAAAGAACACTCCCCTAAGCAATTCCCCAAAGTGAACCCACATGTTTATCCCATTGTTTCTTGAAGTCGAGCATGTTGCTGGCCTCAACTACCTGACGTGGAAGGCCATTCCAACGATCAACCACCCTTTCGGTGAAGAAGTACTTCCTGATGTCACCATGAAATCTCCCACCCTTGAGTTTGAGCGGATGCCCTCTTGTTGCCGTGGGATCCGTAAGAAAAAGGATATCTTCCTCCACCTCGATACGGCCTGTAAGATATTTGAACATCTCTATCATGTCTCCCCTCTCTCTGCGTTCTTCGAGAGAATATAGCTGCAGCCTCCTTAGACGCTCTTCATATGGGAGATCCTTGAGTCCCGAGACCATCTTGGTAGCCATTTGCTGGACCAATTCCATTCTCTTCACGTCTTTTTGATAATGTGGCCTCCAAAACTAAACACAGTACTCCAGATGAGGTCTCACCATGGACCTGGACAACGGCATTATGACTTCAGGCTTTCGGTTGACAAAACTTCTTCGGATGCAACCCAGCATTCGTCTAGCCTTGGCTGAAGCTTTCTCCACCTGAGTGGCTGTCTTCATATCTTCGCTAATGATTACACCCATGTCCTGTTCTTCAACAGTTCTTGTTAAGGTTTCCCCGTTCAGGGTATATGTTCTGCTGGGGTTACTGCTACCAAGGTGCATAACCTTACACTTTTTGGCATTAAAGCTCAGTTGCCAAGTTTTAGACCATTATTCCAGTAAAAGTAGGTTCTGCCTCATAGTGTCAGGCATGGTTGCGCTGTCAACCACGTTGTGTATATTAGCGTCATCGGTGAATAGTGTAAATTTACCTCGAAGTCCCTGAGGCATGTCCCGTACAAAGATATTAAACAGTATCGGACCCAAGACCGAGCCCTGCGGCACTCCACTGGTCACAGCCGACGTTTCTGAGGGGGTACCATTTACCACCACCCTCTGAAGTCTACCACTGAGCCAGTCTTTAACCCATGCAGTCAAAGTTTTTCCTAATCCCATCGTTTTCATCTTGTTTAATAACCTACGGTGTGGGACATTATCAAAAGCCTTACTCAAGTCTAAATACACGATATTCAGAGATTCCCCCCTGTCTAGTTGTTTCGTTACCCAGTCAAAGAAGCTTATTAGATTGGATTGACAAGACCTTCCCTTCGTGAACCCATGCTGCTGAGGGTCCCTCAGCTTCTTGTCATCCAGAATCGTATCCAATCTGTTTTTAATCGACGTTTCCATAAATTTACACACTATTGATGTGAGACTCACCGGTCTGTAATTTTCAGCCTCTGACCTGCATCCCTTTTTGTGGAGCGGAATGACATTAGCAGTTTTCCAGTCCAAGAGGACTTTTTCCTTGTTTAGGGAAAGATTGAAAAGCACAGATAATGGTTCTGCCAGGACATCTCTCAGTTCCCGAAGTACTCTGGGGTGCAGATTATCCAGCCCCATTGCTTTGTTCACTTTTAGCCTCGATAGCTAATGGTATACATTGCTCGTGATAAATTCAAAATTCCAGAACGGGTCCTCTGAGCACTCCCTTGTTTGCGGCTGTGGTCCGGATCCCAATGCCTCACAGGTAAAGACCGAGCAGAAGTGTCCATTGAGTAGTTTGGCTTTGTCTGAGTCCGAGTCTACATAGTTACTATCAGGTTTCCTTAGGCGCACAATCCTGTCTGTATTCCTTTTTCTGTCGCTAACATACCTGATAAAGGATTTATCCCCTTTGTTTACATGCCTAGCTATATTCTCTTCCATCCGGAATTTGGCATTCCTGACTGCTGTTTTAACAGTTCTAGATTTCACCAGATAGGCTTATTTAGCTTCTGGTCGTTGCTTGTAGGATACAAATGCTCTTTTCTTCTGCTTAACTAGTTCCGAGATCTCCGCGGAGAACCATTGGGGTCTATTATTTCTCCGTCGTTTACTCACAGTCTTTATGTAGAGGTTGGTTGCTTCCTGCAGAGTAGATTTCAAAGCCGACCACATTACCTCCACACTGTCCGTTGTGTCCTGGTTTTGCAGTGCCTCATAGACCTAATCTCCCATGCTCTGGAAGTTAGCTCCCTTAAAATTAAGGACCTTTGTCGATGTATTTGACCTAGTGACTCCCTTCCTGAGGTGAAACCACACCATGTTGTGGTCACTGGAGGCCAAAGCCTCACCTACCAAAACCTTTGTGACACTGTCACCATTGGTGAGCAACAGGTCCAGGATCGCCTGATCCCTGGTGGGCTCCAGTACCATCTGTTTGAGGTGTGCTCCTTGTATGGAGGCTAGTAGCCTCCTGCTGCCACTGGTCATAGCAGAAAGTTTGTTCCAGTCTACATCAGGCATATTGAAGTCCCCCAACAGCACAATGTCTCCACGAAGAGTGATGGTCTCAATGTCTTCGATTAGTTCTTTGTCTATGTTGTCTTGGAGGTCTGTATACAACACCAAGATACAGGCATTTGTCATTGCCTCTGGCAAGGTTCACCCAGAGTGATTCCCCCGTATACTTGACGTCTATGATCCTGGTAACTTTGATGTCCTCTCTGTATTGAATCTTGTCAGTGAACTCAGTATTCGGACTACTGAGTGAGCACATCTTGTGGGTCCATAGAAGGAAAGAATTGAGCACCACAAAGGTGATTATAACCCAGTTCTTCAATTTTGTGAATGAAGAGGCTATATTAAGATTAGTTTGCCAGACCCAGACCCAATTTCAGCTCCATGAAGGTAAGGAAAGTCTTGTTTTTTAAGGATTAGTCCTCAAAAGTGTTAGTGTTCAATTTCCTGGCAGTCTTCATATTCATCATAATGGCTCTGTACAACAGTTTAGCTCTGACAGAGATAGACACGTTTGTAATTACTTTGAATTCAGGGATTTCTTCTAGAACTGAAGACTAATGGAGGGAGTACAACAGAACTGAGCCCCATCTTTAGCTGCACCATGGACAAAGCCAGCACTGATAGCAGATGAATGGCATACCTAGCTTGCATCTGAACTCAAGGAAACTGGAGTATTTATGAGCTGCAGGACTTTGCAACCCTCTTAAAGAACGTAGCTCAGCTTAGCACCTAGACTGAAGCCTGTGTGTCAGAATAGGACAAGCATATCAACTGAAAACAAGCTAGAGTATTTTCTTTTGGGGGAGGAAGGGGTATTTAGCTCACTCCTTTTTGAGTTGTAAATCAAGGGAAGTTACAGACAAGTGCAGTATATATTTTCCTGACCCTGGAAGGCTTACAATCTAGGTATGAAGACAAAGTTTTATTTTATTTTTCTTTCCAGCTTACGATTTATCTTTAATCTTATCTATTGTTTTGCCTTTTGTCTTTGTTTTGTTCTATTTCTATCATTTAAATTTCTCCAGAATTCTACTGTTCAACGGCTCCCCCTTCTGCTTCTATTCCTTTCTCTCCTCTCTTCTACCTTCCAAAGTATTTAGATCAATGCTGTCTTGTTAAAATGTTTATTTTATTTTTATTTTTCCTCTAACTCTACTTTTCACTTCTCTATTACCCTCCAGGTACTTTAGTTAGATTGTGAGCCTTTGGGACAGTAAGGGAATTTTTCAAGTACCTTTCTTATTTCTAATCTTAATGTATATTTTTTGTAAACCGCTTAGAACCTAACGGATGTAGCGGTATATAAGAAATAAATTACATTACATTACATTACATATTTACCTGAGGCAACAGAGAGTTAAGCGACATGCTTAAGATCAAAAGAAGCCATAGTAAGATTTGAACCAGGTTTTCCTGGTTCTCACTTGGCTGCTTTAATAATTTAGGCTACTCCTTCATGCTTAAGATTTGCAGAAAAACACAACATTCTGATTTTGTTTCACAAATATTAAAGCTGCTGCAAATAAACAAAGATTCAACATTGCAAAAAGCAAACAGATATTCAAGCTTTTTTAAATAAGCAAGCAGCATACCACTGAAATTTAACATTAAGTCAGCCAGCGAACCACAGATTGATTTATTTAAAACTTTTTATATGCTGTCCTTCTCAAACAAATCAAAGTGGGCTAAACCAACCAAAAGCACTGTGGTTAAACCAACTAGCAATCAAATAAACCTTAGAAACATAGAAACATGATGGCAGATAAAGGTCAAATGGCCCATCCAGTCTGCCCATCCACAGTAACCATTATCTCTTCCTCTCTCTAAGAGATACCACGTGCCTATCCCACACTATCTTGAATTCAGACACTGTTCTATGCATCTACTACCCTTTCTGTAAAAAAGTATTGCCTTAGATTACTTCTGAGCCTATCACCTCTTAACTTTATCCTATGCCCTCTCATTTCAGAACTTCCTTTCAAATGGAAGAGACTCAACTCGTGCATTTACATCACGTTGGTATTTAAACTTCTCTATGATATCTCACCTCTCCCACCTTTCCTCCAAAGTATACAGATTGAGATCTTTAAGTCTGTCCCCATATGCCTTATGATGAAAACCACGCACCATTTTAGTAGCCTTTCTCTGGACCGACTCCATCCTTTTTATATATTTTTGAAGGTGTGGCCTCCAGAATTTTATACAATATTCTAAATAAGGTCTCACCAAAGTCTTATACAAGGGCATCAATACCTCCTTTTACTGGTCATACCTCTCCCTATGCACTCTAGCATCCTTCTAGCTTTCGCAGTCACCTTTTCAACCTGTTTGGCCACCTTAAGATCATCACATACAATCACACCCAAGTCCTGCTCTTCTGTCGTGCACATAAGTTTCAAGTTTCAAGTTCAAGTTTCAAGTTTATTAGGATTTTATATACCGCCTATCAAAGGTTATCTAAGCAGTTTTTACAATCAGGTACTCAAGCATTTTTCCCTCTCTGACCCGGTGGGCTCACAATCTATCTAACATATCTGGGGCTATGGAGGATTAAGTGACTTGCCCAGGGTCACAAGGAGCAGCGCGGGGTTTGAACCCACAACCCCAGGGTGCTGAGGCTGTAGATCCAACCACTGCGCCACACACTCCATAAGTTCTTCACCCTCTAAACTATACTGCTCCCTCGAGTTTTTGCAGCCCAAATGCATGAACTTGCATTTCTTAGCATTAAATTTTAGCTGCCTAATTTCAGATCATTCTTCAAGCTTCACCAGATCTTTCTTCATGTTATTCACACCATCCTGGGTGTATACTCTATTTCAGATTTTGGTATCATCCGCAAAAAGGCAAATCTTACCCGACAGCCCTTCAGCAATATCGTCTATAAAAATGTTAAGAACAGGCCCAAGAACAGAACCTTGAGGCACACCACTGGTAATATCCCTTTCCTCAGAGCGATCTCCATTGATCACTACCCTCTGTCACCTTCCACTCAACCTGTTCCTGATGCAGCCCGTCACTTTGGGACCCATCCCAAGAGCACTCAGTTTATTTATTAGATGTCTTTGTAGAACACTGTCAAAGGCTTTGCTAAAATTTAAATACACCTTGCAGCTAATCTAGCAGTAAGCTCTTAACTTTCAAAACAATAAACTTTGCAAGTTCAGCTATCAAGCAAACATTTTGCTTTCTACAGGACTGATGTACTGAATCTCCATTAAATTTTTAGTACAGATTTTTATTTCTGCATTAAAATTTTAACTTGCTTTTGGACGAAATAAAGCAATAAAAAGTATAGAGCACTGAACTCAAAATAAATCTGTGCTAGATTAGAATTGGCTTGGTTAAACCAAGGCAAACTTTACTTCTGTGCTAAAATGAAAGTAAACATTACTGCTTCTATCACTGTATCAACTGTAAATCTCCATATATTGAGAAGAGCACGATTATTTTTTCAAGTTGTGATAATATCATGGCTAAACTACATAATCAAGATACTGCTAAAGAATTGGCTAAACCTCCTTAGACCTGAAAAGAAAAGTCTGGCAAAATAATCATTCCTTGGAAGAACACTGGGGTTGGAATAAAGGACATCAGTATGAGCCCATCAAGAATCACATCAACCTCTGGCTCAGGCTAAATCTCACAGGTGACTAGCACCATACATACGTCTAAATGAGAATAGCCTCATACATCATGTAGTCCATAATCATCCCCTGTGAACAAAATAATAATTGAACTTCCAAATAAAGATTGCAGACTTAACATTCAGGAGAAAGGGGGAATAAAGACATCACAACATATATCCCATGAACGACTAAACCAACAAAATATATATGAGTGAGTTGGGTGTGTGAAGTGAAATAGATAATTTATGCATACATAATTTTAAATTTTGATGAATACATACACAGACATTAACAAACTAATACATAATATCTAATTGTCAAATCTTACTAAATAAATATCTAGTTGTCAAATCTTACTGAATAAATATCAACTGTGCTAAAAATATGTAAAAGAAGAATATAAAAAGATAAATGTGCAAAGACCTACTACATAATGCCCTGTAATGTAATGTAATATTGGTCAGACCACAAATAGTTCAGCATGCTACAGCACAGCTTATATGCAAGTGCTGTGACCTCATCCCAATCTTTCTGTAAAAAACGCAAAGTACTAGGACCTTATAGAGCCAATTTTAAAACTGAGTCTGATTTTCAAGGCACTTAGATGAAATGGGCCAGCATACCTAAAAAATAAGTTAGCCCTTTATGTACTTTTGAGGTTTCTAAGATCCACTCAAGGACCAAACTGTACACTTGTGAAAAGAATCATATGGTGTAATAATTGTCAACAAGCCTTCTCATATATAGCTATGCCGACTATCCAATCATTTACACCACATCTGGATTATTTTGCTGCACACTCTATAACTGAGACCAGTAGCACACAAAAAGTCAACTGCATATAAAGCACAGTTACTTACCGTAACAGGTGTTATCCAGGGACAGCAGGCAGATATTCTTAACGCATGGGTGACGTCACCGACGGAGCCCCGGTACGGACACTTTTAACTAGAAAGTTTTAGTTGGCCGCACCGCGCATGCGCGAGTGCCTTCCCGCCCGACGGAGGAGTGCGTGGTCCCCAGTTAAGATAAGCCAGCTAAGAAGCCAACCCGGGGAGGAGGGTGGGACGTAAGAATATCTGCCTGTTGTCCCTGGATAACACCTGTTACGGTAAGTAACTGTGCTTTATCCCAGGACAAGCAGGCAGCATATTCTTAACGCATGGGTGACCTCTAAGCTAACAGAGAGGGAGGAGGGATGGTTGGCCATTAGGAAAATAAATTATGCAACATAGATTGGCCGAAGTGTCCATCCCGTCTGGAGAAAGTATCCAGACAGTAGTGAGTAGTGAACGTGTGAACTGAGGACCAAGTGGCAACCTTGCAGATTTCCTCGATGGGCATGGAACGGAGGAAAGCCACAGAAGCAGCCATAGCTCTGACCCTGTGAGCCGTGACAGCACCTTCCAGTGAGAGACCGGCCCGAGCATAACAGAACGCAATGCAGGCAGCAAGCCAGTTGGAAAGCGTCCGTTTGGAGACAGGGCGACCTAGACGGTTAGGGTCGAAGGATAAAAAGAGCTGAGGGAACGAGCGGTGAGCCCTGGTACGGTCAAGGTAGTATGCAAGGGCACGCTTACAGTCCAGCGTGTGTAACGCCTGTTCCCCAGGATGAGAATGGGGCTTAGGGAAAAAGACAGGCAACACAATGGATTGGTTGAGGTGGAAGTCCGAGACCACCTTGGGAAGGAATTTAGGATGGGTACGCAGAACCACCTTGTCATGGTGAAAAACAGTGAAAGGTGGGTCGGCCAACCAGTGCATGCAGCTCACTAACCCTCCTGGCAGAGGTGATGGCAATGAGGAAAAGCACCTTCCATGTCAGAAATTTGAATGAAGTAGTGGCAAGAGGCTCAAACGGGGGTTTCATGAGGGCTGATAAAACCACATTCAGGTCCCAGACGACTGGAGGAGGCTTCAGAGGTGGTTTGACATTGAAGAGGCCTCTCATGAACCGGGAAACCAGGGGATGAGCTGTAAGCGGTTTTCCGAGGATAGGCTCATGAAACGCAGTGATGGCACTGAGGTGGACTCTGATTGAGGTGGACTTGAGGCCAGCATCAGATAGAGAGAGCAAATAGTCCAGTACAGTTTCCACCGCCAATGAGGTGGGATCGTGGTGATGCAGTAGACACCAAGAGGAGAACCTGGTCCACTTCTGATGGTAACATTGGAGGGTGGCCGGTTTCCTGGAGGCATCCAAAATGCGACGGACGGGCTGAGACAGATTCCCTGGGGAGGTCAGCCCGAGAGAAAACAAGCTGTCAGGTGGAGCGAGGACAGATTGGGATGTAGTAGAGACTGATGCTGCTGTGTAAGTAGAGTAGGAAACACAGGAAGAGGAATGGGCTCCCTGGAGCTGAGCTGGAGCAGGAGGGAGAACCAGTGTTGGCAAGGCCACCGAGGGGCGATGAGAATCACGGTGGCTCTGTCCCTGCGGAGTTTGAATAATGTCCGCAACATCAGAGGCAGTGGAGGAAAGGCATAGAGGAACCAATCCGTCCAGTCGAGCAGGAATGCATCCGGGGCCAGACGATGAGGAGAGAAGAGTCTGGAACAAAACTGGGGCAGCTGATGGTTGTGAGGAGCTGCAAAGAGGTCCACCTGAGGAGTGCCCCAGCGAGCAAAGATGGAGTGGAGTGTGGGAGGATCCAGAGTCCACTCGTGAGGTTGAAGGATGCGGCTGAGATTGTTGGCCAGGGAGTTCTGTTCGCCCTGGATATAGACAGCCTTGAGGAAGAGACTGTGGGCCGTGGCCCAGGTCCAGATGCGGATGGCCTCCTGACAGAGGAGGGGAGATCCGGTGCCGCCTTGCTTGTTTATGTAATACATGGCGACTTGGTTGTCTGTGCACAGGAGAAGAACCTGAGGGTAGAAAAGGTGCTGGAAGGCCTTGAGAGCATAGAACATGGCCCGGAGTTCCAGGAAGTTGATGTGATGTTGACGCTCCTGATGGGTCCAGAGTCCCTGGGTGCGAAGATCTCCCAGGTGAGCTCCCCATGCATAGGGGGAGGCTTCTGGGGTTATGATCAAGGAGTGAGGGGGTAGATGAAAGAGTAGACCCCTGGAAAGATTTGAGGAGTTCAACCACCAGTAAAGAGATTGCTGAAGAGACGATGACACAGAGATGGGATGAGAAGGAGGATCCGTGGTCTGGGACCATTGGTTGGCCAGCGTCCATTGAGGTGTCCTGAGGTGGAGTCGCGCCAGAGGAAGCACATGGACCGTCGAGGCCATGTGGCCCAGGAGGACCATCATTTGCCAAGCTGGAATGGAGCGACGAAGGAGCACCTGACGGCAGAGGTGGAGTAGGGTCCGTTGGCGGTCTGAGGGGAGAAACGCCCTCATCAGAGTGGTGTCGAGGACAGCTCCAATAAACTGAAATCGCTGTGTGGGAAGCAGATGCGACTTGGGGTAGTTGATCTCGAACCCCAGGAGGTGGAGGAAGGAGATGGTGTGCTGAGTGGCTTGTAGCGCAAGAGGAGACGTAGGTGCTTTCACTAACCAATCGTCCAAGTAGGGGAACACCTGGAGGTTGTGGGACCTGAGAAAGGCCGCCACCACAATGAGGCACTTGGTGAACACCCTGGGCGATGATGCGAGGCCAAAGGGTAGCACTTTGTACTGATAGTGACGGTGCTGTACCTGAAATCGAAGGTAGCGACGTGAAGTCAGATGGATTGGAATGTGAGTGTAGGCCTCTTTGAGGTCTAGGGAACATAGCCCATCGTGTTGAGAGAGAAGAGGGTAAAGCGTGGCAAGGGAGAGCATTCTGAACTTTTCCTTTACCAGACACTTGTTGAGGTCCCGGAGATCGAGGATGGGACGGAGGTCTCCTGTCTTCTTGGGAACTAGGAAGTAGCGGGAGTAGAATCCCTGACCCCTTTGGGCTGGGGGTACCTCTTCAATGGCATTGAGAAGAAGGAGGGATTGGACCTCCCTCAGGAGGAGAAGGGATTGGGAGGAGTGAGAAACAGACTCTATGGGAGGATTGTCTGGTGGAAGAGTCTGGAAGTTTAGAGAGTAGCCGTGGTGAATGATGTTGAGGACCCACAGGTCTGATGTGATGACCTCTCAACGGCTGAGGAAGAGTTGAAGGAGTCCTCCGATCAGTTGAGGAAGAGGCAATGATGGTGGGAGACTGGCTATGCCCTGGAGAAAGGAGTCAAAAGGGCTGAGATGGCTTTGATGGAGGGAGAGGCTTGGCAGGTTGGTGAGACTGTGAGCGAGCCTGAGTTTGATGCTGTTGCCGAGGTCGGCGAGGCTGTTGTTGAGGCGGGTTGAGAGGTCTGGCCGAGAACCTGCATTGGTAGGAAGACTGCTGTCTGTAGGGGCGAGCAGGTGGAGTCTTCTTCTTAGGTTTTATCAGAGTATCCCACCTGGTCTCGTGCGCCGAGAGTTTCTGGGTGGTTGAGTCCAGGGACTCCCCGAAGAGTTCATCACCAAGACAAGGTGCGTTAGCCAGGCGGTCTTGGTGATTAATGTCGAGGTCAGAAACTCTCAGCCAGGCCAGGCGCCTTATGGCCACAGCCATGGCAGATGCTCGAGAGGTTAACTCAAAAGAGTCATAAATGGAGCGCACCATGAATTTCCGGAGTTGGAGTAGACTGGAAATTTGTTGTTGAAAAACAGGAACCTTACGTTCAGGGATGTATTTTTGTAAGGAGGAGAGTTGTTGCACCAGATGCTTCATGTAGAAGGAGAAGTGGAAGGTGTAATTATTAGCCCTGTTGGCAAGCATTGAATTTTGATAAAGGCGCTTGCCAAATTTATCCATCGTTTTGCCCTCTCTGCCAGGAGGGGTGGAGGCATAAACACTGGAACCCTGGGTTTTCTTTAAGGTGGACTCCACTAGAAGAGATTCATGGGGTAGTTGAGGTTTGTCGAACCCCGGGATAGGAATGACCCTGTACAAACTATCCAGTTTTCGAGGGGCTCCCGTGAGAGGGTTTTCCCAATTTTTGTAAAAAGTTTCCCGTAAGATGTCGTGGACGGGTAACTTTAAAAATTCTTTGGGGGGTTGTTCGAAGTCTAAGGCGTCGAGAAAAGCCTGGGACTTCTTAGAGTTGGATTCCAATGGGATAGAAAGAGCCGCCGACATCTCCCTCAGAAATTTAGTGAATGAGGACTGTTCAGGTTTGGAACTGGTATCGACCATCGAGGGTTCCTCGTCCGTTGATGAAGCCTCATCATCGGTACCGGGTGGGAATTCTTCCCATAAGTCCGGGTCCCTGACGTCGATGTGTGCAGGACGGGACGGTGGTGTGGATGGCTCAGCATGGCGAGTCTTAGAGAGAGATTTGCCAGAGCGCATCGAGACGGTACCGGGGGAGGAAGACCGGTGCCGGACCCGGGGGGACCGGTGTCGGTCTTGATGTCGGGGAGGGTCGGCATCAGAGCGTGGTTGCACGGGAGGATTGAGTGGTTCAGCCGCGAGCACCGGCATGGACGTGTTCAACGGTACCGATGGGGTCGACACCGGTGGTAAGGTGCGAGGCTCGGGCTGGTCCGGTACCGGAAGGAGTGGGGCCAACATTGCTGGCAACAGGTGTTGGAGTTGCTGCTGTAGTTGCTCCTGCAATTGGCTTTGGAGTATGGCCGCAATGCGGCCGTCCAGGGGAGGCACCGGTACCGCTTTTTTCTTTTTCGGTACCATAGGTGCCGCTCCATGCCCCGGCGATGAGGAGGCCGATGACGAGGCACTCACCGAAATCGGGGCGGAGCATTTGCGGGGCCGGCGTGATGTCGAGAGGACCGGCGTCACCGCTGTGGCAGGAGGGCGCTCAAGGGAAGTGGAAGGCTTCTTAGCCGGCTTACCTGGTGCTAGCGACCCCGAGGAAGGATCAGGCGTCGTCGAAGTAGTCGGTGCCGACTTTTGCGGTGCTTTCGACAGCGCGGCCGATTCCATGGCAGATCCGGTACCGAAAAGGATATTCTGTTGGATCTGTCTATTTTTTAATGTACGTTTTTTAAGAGTAGCACAGCGGGTGCAGGTGTCAGCCCGATGCTCTGGACCCAGGCACTGGAGGCACCAATTGTGCGGGTCAGTGAGAGAGATCGGGCGTGCACACCGCTGGCACTTCTTAAAGCCCGGCTGAGGGGGCATGAAGGGAAACACGGCCTCCGCAAAATCAAAACCGGAGGCCTGTATGGTGGTAACAGGCCCCGCCGGGGCCGGCCTGAAAAATAAAGAAAAAAGAAGAAGTAAAGTTTTTTTTTTTTTTACGGAAAAGAAACCCGAAGGGAAAAAGAACAAAAAAGAAGAAAATTTCGCGAGCGGGAAGGCAAAAATCAGATTTTTCAACAGCCGTTGAAAACACATGCGTCTTCTTCGCTCCGCGGAAACGAAGAAACTGGGGACCATGCACTCCTCCGTCGGGCGGGAAGGCACTCGCGCATGCGCGGTGCGGCCAACTAGAACTTTCTAGTTAAAAGTGTCCGTACCGGGGCTCCTTCGGTGACGTCACCCATGCGTTAAGAATATGCTGCCTGCTTGTCCTGGGATAATTTACCTTCAGTTTAACCACCTACTTTTATTGATCCCAATGCCTTATTTTACCTATATTTTCTGTCTATATGTCCCCAACTGCACTTGTCCTCCCTTCAACCTGTTTAAAAAGTTTCATTATGCTGGACCAAAATTGTAGCTCATTTGCATTCTCCTGACATTACAGTATATTTCTGTTATATGTTCTAATGTACTATTTTAATGTGCACATTACTGACACTGAATCATAAGAGGTCTGTTCAAAAAGTTTCAGGACTGATTTTATAAAAATGTATTAAACATTCTTACAACTTATTCCATTGGGTCCCCTTCAAAGTACTCCTCTTCCCAATGTTGTTTCCACTTCTGGAAACAGTCCTTAAATGCATCTTCAGGAATCACCAAAAGTTGCTGTGTCAAATTTTGCTTTATGCCTTCAATGGTGTTGAATTGCTTTCCTTTCAGCATGGATTTAAGTTTAGGAAACAAGAAGTCAGCAGGGCCAAGTCAGGAGAGTAAGGTGGCTGGGGAAGAACTGTCATTGTTTATTTATTTATCTATTTTTAAAATCTTTCTTTTTTCACTCTTTGCCCCCTAATGTGTTACCCATATATGTCCTCTTTCTTTTTAATGATTGTAGTTCACCCCCCCCTTTCCTTTTGTGTCTGTATTGAATTTTGTATGTATATATTATTTGGTAATAAACTGCTGTAAAGTATTTCCCCTATTTTAATCTGTAATACACTTTGAAATATTTGACATTGCGTACACATCAAACTTTAATAAAACTTGAAACTCTGTTGTCTGAGAAGCGCCTTGATAGGCGGTATATAAATACAGGCAGTCTCTGGTTTAGGAACGCCCGACTTAAAGTCAAACTTGTACTTACGAACTGGGGTCCTGCCTCTCCCTTCCTGAGCAAAGACCCCCTTCATCCTCCTTTCCTGTCCAAACAAGACCCTCCTTCTCTCTTCCATATCCCAATGCGTCCCTTGTCATCTTTCCCTCGGTTCTACATCCCAAATTTGTGGGTGTTTACCTTCTCTGTCTGGCTCCCTCCTCCCAGCTGCACTTCTTTTAGCAAAGCTGTGGCTCACAGCTGACCAGGCAGCCTAACCCTTCATGCCTCCCGTGGGTGTTTACCTCCTCTGGCCAACTCTCTCCTCCCAGTTGTACTTCTCTTGCAAAGCTGCGGCCACTGGTTTCTGCACAGACGGAACTTGTACGTTGTGACTTAGGCGATGTAAAACTAGGTCAAGTGCCCAGAAGGTATCCAAAATGACCAGATAACCACTGCAGACACAAAGTACAGACCCCCACACACTGCCCTATTGATCACTGACCCCCCCCAACATCATAAAAATCGGAATAAAAACGTACATACCTGCCTCCAGAACATCAGCACTTGGCATAGGAAAGCCTAGTAGAGCAGCACAGAGGTGGCTAAAGTAGTCTGGGACTATTGGGGTTGTAGACAGGTGGGTCTAGTAGGTTTTAGGGGTGTTTTGGGGGGGCTCACCATGACCTATAAGGGAATTCTGGTGAGATGTTTATGTGGCACACTTTTTGTGAAGTTCGCAGCAGTGCCCTGTAAGGTGCCCCACTACTGTGCTGACATGTCTGGGTGTCCAGTCCATCACTTTGCTGGCCCCTCCCACGTTCAAAAGGTCTTATTCTAGGCTTTTTTGACTTGGATGAATTTTTGGATGAGAATGATTATAAAGATAGATGACTTAAGAGGTCTGGACGATCATGTGGCTGGACGTATAATTAGACGATTCTTGAAAAATATTTTGGACGTATTTTTCGAGAATGGACTTTAGACCCTGCCGACTTTGGGTGACTAGCGACTTAGTCCCAAAACAGACTTAGATGTATTTTTTGATTATGCCCCTCCACGTGTTTAAAAAAACGACATAAAAAAACATTTTGAGGAAATTAATACACAGCAGTTCAGATAAATAGTGATAACTTTACATTCTTACCCAGTCATGAGAAATTATCCAGCAGCCTCTAGCTATTCCTAACATTACATTCAGAGTACGCCGTGGGCTTCCAGCAACCACATGGGTAGTAGTTTCACAAACGTGGTCTGAAAATAAAAAGCCTCCAATTTTGTTCACAACTTGAATAAGAGCATTCTGTATCCTACAAAAAGCAAAGCAAAAAGCAAAAATGTCAATTAGTTCTATAAATACTGTAGCATGCTAGTTAAAAATATAATCCATATGCATTTAGGGCTCCTTTTACAAAGGCGCACTAGGGCCTTAACGCGCGGAATAGCGCGCGCTAAATTGCCGCATGCGCTAGCCACTACCGCCTCCTTTTGAGCAAGCGGTAGATTTTTGGCTAGCATGCGCTAATCCGGTGCGTGCATTAAAAACGCTAGCGTACCTTTGTAAAAAGAGCCCTTAGTTTTTTTTTCCTAAGTGTTTTATGTCATTTGAATTATAAGGTTTTGATTGATTCTAGAGAAACTGGGTCTCTTTTCCCTGGAGAAGAGGAGACTTAGAGGGGATATGATAGAGACTTATAAGATCATGAGGGGCATAGAGAGAGTAGAGAGGGACAGATTCTTCAAACTTTCAAAAAATATAAGAACAAGAGGGCATTCGGAAAAACTGAAAGGGGGCAGATTCAAAACAAATGCTAGGAAGTTCTTCTTTACCCAACGTGTGGTGGACACCTGGAATGTGCTTCCAGAGGACATAATAGGGCAGAGTACGGTATTGGGGTTTAAGAAAGGATTGGACAATTTCCTGCTGGAAAGGGGGATAGAAGGGTATAAATAGAGGATCACTGCACAGGTCCTGGACCTGTTGGGCCGCCACGTGAGCGGGCTGCTGGGCACGATGGACCTCAGGTCTGACCCAGCAGAGGCATTGCTTATGTTCTTATTAGAAGAAGGAATGACCAACCATTACTAGTGGAACCCTACAACAGTGTATTCAAATTGAAAGAAAAAGATGGGAAAGCAATGATAAAACAGGAAACTATTACACTTTTACTTAGATTGAACTTCATTTACTACCACCCATTGTTACCTTCCACTCTACTATATATTTAAACCAATTACTTTAGGGCCCATACTTTGGGAGCTCAAGTTTATTATTTTTATTTTTTTCTTTCAGAAGTTTGATATAACATCAACTATACCAAGATGCATCAGAGCAGTTTACAATTTAAAATAAGGAATACTAAAGGAGTAGTTGAGAAAGGGGTGGGTAAAGAGGGTAGCATCAGATTAAGGGAAGAAAGAGCTGCAACTGAGGTACTATGAGGCTGGGGATTATTTAAAAGCGAACTGGAAGAGCCAAATTGTTATCCAACTTTTATATTTGGAGACAGAGATCTCAAGCCAGATTTCCAGGGGGAGGGAATTTCAAAGCTGAGGGCCGGGGTATAGAAAAGCTGCATCTCTGGTGATGTCAAAGAGGAAAATGAGACAACAAGATCAACAGACTGCAAGGAACAAAGCAAGTGGGCAGAAATGTATAGGATAAATAGGTTAAATAAGTTGCTGAGAGAATGTAGAGTTAGCCCTTTAAAGACCAGTTTAAGAATTTTAAATTTAATGTGGTAGAGATGGAGAATCATTGCTTATTCTGCAATCAACAAGGCGAAGACAAGGTCAGTATGGTGGACATTATATAATAGTTTCACCACAGTGGCTTGAACAAATTGGAGATGTTTTAGGTTAGAAAGGAATAAACTATTATAAAGGGAGTTGCAGTAGTCTGAGAGATGTCCAGGGACAACAGCAAACTTCTGATAAGTCAGAGGGGAAAGGTAGGGTTTAAGAGAGAAAATGCAGTGAAGAACAAGAAAAGATGAGCATATTATAAGAACATAAGAATAGACTTACTGGGTCAGACCAATGGTCCATCTAGCCCATCCTCACAGTGGCCAATCCAGGTCACTAGTACCTGGCCAAAACCCAAAGAGTAGCAACATTCCATGCTACTGATCCAGGGCAAGCAGTGGCTTCCCCCATGTCTCTCTCAATAATAGACTAAGGACTTTTCCTCCAAGAAATTGTCCAAACCTTTCTTAAAAGCAGCTACACTATCCGCGTTCCAGAGCTTAACTATTCTCTGAGTGAAAAAATATTTCTTCCTATTGGTTTTAAAAGTATTTCCCTGTAACTTCATTGAGTGAATCTTGAATATGGAACAGCCTTGGAAAGTTGGCAGGAAGGGTCAGACAAAGCAGTGATTTGGAAAGAGAATGGATTTATACTTGGAAGAATTCAGAAATAGGCTTTAACTACTGAGCCAGGATGCAACTGCTTGAAAACAGGAGTCATGTGAGGATTTTTCAGATGAAGAAAGGGCAGGATGAACAACATATGAATGGACTGCAGCCATGGAACTCAATAAGAAGTAGAAGCAGTGCTAGAATAGGAGGATGCAAACTAGAAAGAATCTCTGTAGGAACCATGTGTAGGGATAAGAAACAGAGTAAGAGAATCCTAAATGAATTAAACATGATCTTTGTGAGAGGAATATGAACCAGGTAAGCACATTGAAGTAAGAACGCTAGAGACAGAGATTGTGAAGGCAAGGTAGAAGTAAGCTATTGTCAACACAGTCAAAATTGGAGGAAAGATCAAAGGAAACAAGAACCACTCAACTTAATTCATCAATAACAGGTATATTTTCATTATGCATAAAGAAGAGACTTGGTGCTATGACTCAAGATGAAGTATGCCTGGTGAGGATGAATCTTCTAGGAATGCATGAAACTCACCGCCCCTCCTGGCAGAGGTGAGAGATATAAGGAAAAACCACTTTCCAGGTAAGAAACTCAAGTTGAGCTGATGCCATTGTTTCAAATGGTAGCATCAACAAACAGGAAAGAACTACAGGAAGAGTCCAGACAACAGAAGGAGACTGTAGAGATGGTTTCCCAGGGAAAAAGAAATTCCATCAATAAACCTGGAAGCCTAATAGAAAAGGCTATAGTCCAAATAACAGGAGAAGGTATGAGGTATGGTTATACACAGTAAAAAAAAAAAAAACCCTGTCGTGAATCTAGAACCCAGAGGATATGTAGAAAAAAGGTTGACCCTTGACTGACAAAGGGAAAAAATGCAATAGCATTGAAAAGAAGTCTGAGAGATATAGACTCGAGACTAGAATCAAACAAAAGAAAAAATAAGCCAAGACAAATACCACCGGCTAGGAAGGTGGAACAGGCAGATAAAAAAAGACACCAGGAAAAAAGCCGAAACCATTTTTGATATTAACAAGGTTGAGTGGCTGGTGTCCGGGAAACATCCAGAAATTAACAAACGGGCTGAGAAAGATGTAAACTAAATTGACACAGCCCGAGGAAAAAACAATGGAGATTGGAATAAATCAAAGATTCCTGAGTCAGAGTGAACCGAGTAAGAAAATTAAAAGAAGAAAGGGCTCCCTAAAATTGAGTTGAAGAAGAAGGAAGAACCCATGTTGCCTGGGCCACCATGAAGTAAAGAAAAGCATGGTGGCTAAATTTCTCTTGAGCCTGAATAAAATGCTCAACAGGAGAAGAAGTGGAGGGAATGCATATAGAAACATGCCCATCCAATCCAGGAGAAAAATATCTGTTGCCAGACGAAGAAGGGAGTAAAGTCCAGAATAAAAACCTGGGGCAACTGGTGATTGTGAGGAGTCGCCAACAAAACTGCTTGTAGAGCGCCCCCCTTGAGCAAAAATGGACTAGAGAGTTGTAAAATGGTAAGTCCATGCGGGAGATTAAAGAATCTTGCTGAAAATGACTGCTAGGAAATTCAGCTCCTCATGAATAGCAGCAAGAGCAGATAGCAAGATGCCACTCAAGACCATAAAAATAGGGCCTCCTGATACAACAGGAGAGAGCCCTAGCCTCCTTGCTCAATTATATGGAGTGCATATAATTGACTGGATTGACTGTGCAAGGGAGGAGGACTTCAGGACAGAGTAGATGATGAAAAACCCATGAGGGTAAAAACAGCACTCAAAAAATTAGGAAATGGATGGAAAAAATCTGTTCCTTGGCAGTCGAAAGAGTCTGAGGCTACAGATTGCCCATATGAACCCCCCATGCAGAAAAAGATGCAACAGGCATGATGACCATGCAATGAGGGGATAAATAAAAAAGGGAATCTCTGGATAGAGAAGAGATCAGCCTGATACCACTGGAAAACAAAAGACTACTGAGGAGTACAAAAACGTAGTCTGACCCGTAGCATAACTGAAACAGGAGAAGCCCTGTTGCTCAAAAGAACCATCATGTGACTGTCAGGAAATGATTGAAAAAAGAAACAACTATTGACCCAGACAGATGAGAGATTGAAAGCAATCTTAAAGAAGAAACACTCTCACAAGAGTGGTGTCAAGGAGTACCCCAATGAAACACAGACATGAATTCGGGTATGTAAACTGAAAATGTAAAGAAAATGAGACAGTTTGAGAAGGTGTCTGAACCATGGCCCAAGAAAAAACAGCCGGGGAAAACCAAATGTTTAAAAAGGGAAAAAAGGAGAAGGCCCTGTAATCAAATAGATGTGGCCAGCACAATCAGACAGTTCCTGAAGAATCTGAGGGCAAATACCAGTCGAAATGAAAAAGCTATACTGGTAAGGAGAACGGCTGAGTAAAACTGAAAAGCATAGCACAAAAGCCGTATGAGTGGGAGCATGTGGTGGCTGCCTTGAAAACCAGGAAGCAGAGCTATGAAGTCTGAATAAGGTGAAAACTAGTCCTGAATAACTTCTGGACTAGAAAAAAAGAGATCTGAGATGCAGAAAAAAACACAGTCTTCCAGTGTACTTGAAAATCAATAGAGAGAAGGGATGAGAATCCCTAACTCCACTAATCGAAGAGACCCTTCAAGGGGAATCAGCAGGAGAAACAAGGAAGGACTGCACAAGATCCCACGGAGACTCCGTTAGAGAAACAGAAACTGAGAGCAGGGTGAAAACATTAAATGTATAAAACCTGCCATATGAAGAAAACTTAGAGAGCTAAGGCTCTTAGTAGTACATGAAGAACTGAAAAAACAGTCGCCGTGAAGGGGAAGACTGCTACTCAGATGGGACCAGAGAAGCTCACCTAGTCCTTTGTGCAAAGGAAACATGTCCCAGCACGGTCCTAGAAACACCAAAAAATGTTCCCCAAATCAGACACATGCATTAACCTGTCCTGGTGAGTGATGATAAAAACAGATACTCAATTTCAGACCAGATATGTCAGAACAGGTACTGAAAACATAGACACTGTATGTGTAAGCAGAGAAATTGAAAAGCGGCTACATGGAATGTGTGAACAAATGTATGCCAAGGAAAATCAGTCAGACAGCATAGGAATCTACTAAGCCCATGTGGCTAACCGGTCCCTAGCCTTGTCCACTCTGCCCAGAAAGACAGAGGCCTACACACTCGCTGGTAGAAAGAACTCTGACTGCTGACTGTTTTGGAAACATGTTAAAAAGTTCCCGTAGATATCATGGAAGCAAACAAACCTTGAGTAGATAACTACAAATCAAGGAAAAGAAAATCCTTAGAGAAGGAAATGACTATACAGAGTCAACTTCCAAAGGAATGCTTTTACAGACAGTTTCCTAAGGGATCTGTAAAAACCTTATGTTGTTCTTTTTTGTATTTTGAACCCCACGGAAGGGAAAAAAGAACATGTGATGAAGAAGCACCCACCGCTTCAGAGAGATATGGTGTGAAGTTCCAAAAGAAAGACTGCATACACTCGATTGCTCCCCTCAACCCTGAAGAAAAACATTGTTTGAAACATGCATGTCGGGAGAGGTGGCATTGATGAACATTTAAGAGCTAACCTCGAAGCTAAGTAGCTAAGTAATAAGATTAAATTAGAAGAAAAAGACATTAAGTAAGGAAATGAAGGAAACTAAAATGAAATACAATGAAGAAATAGTTATGGAATTATGAAATTAAGAATAAGTATGAAACTAAATGAATTTTAGAGTTTTGAGTAAATAAACAATAAAGTGGACTGATGAAGACAAGAGATTGCTGGGCATTATTCATGATCCATTTGATATCCGAAGGTCCATACAAATGAAAAAATAAAGAATTTATATATATATATATATATATATATATATATATATATATATATACATACATACACACATATACATATATTATGAAATATATGTTAGTACAGGAACCCTGACCCTTCATTCCCCCGCAATAAACCAACACCCTCCCCACCTCACCCCCTTTTCTCTCCCCCTCCCCACCTTTGGCCCTCTTCTCCCTCCCCCTTTCCCTTCAATTCGAACTCTGATTAATTCCTACTATAACTCAAACATTTCCTTCCCCGTTGCTTGTGATTCCGACAAAATGTTGTAAATCCGTGTTCAGATCGGATACTAATTTAATTGATGTGAACCGCCTAGAACTCTTTGGGTATGGCGGTATACAAGAACATAATAATAATAATAATAATACTAGACCAATAATCTCTTTACAGTGTACATGGGGCCGCAATATATAAACAGGCACCATATAGCTTTACAATATTAGAGATTTAAAAAGAGTACAGAGAATAGTTAGTGATTTAGAGAGAAGTGAGAAAGGAACTCTGACATATTGACATGGGTGTCGATGTGGACATCGACATGAATCATAGAAGTCAATAGTGACAAGGGTGCCGACATCAATCATAGAGGTCGACACCAATCATAGATGTCAACATCGACACAGGGGTCGACAGATACAGTAAAATACGCCGATACAGACAGAAATCGTGGACATGAAAGAAACACTGCTGAAAAGAAAGCACCGGTACCAATGGAAGCAGTGCCGGGACCATCGTGCTACACTCCAGAGATGAAAATACTGGTATCAAGGCACACATCACTAAAGGAGCAGAAAGAAAATGACACCGGAGTAGAAAGAAAAGAAGACTAGTACCCTTGGTCCATGACCGGTACCATCAGTGTTGCTCCATGCTTCCAAGATGAACATGCCCATATCAAGGCAGTCATCGACATCGAAGTGGAGCCAGAGAGGAGGCTAAAAAGAGGTTGGCAGGACTTGACTCACTGCTACAATGACCAAGGTCGGCAGGATTAGACTCACTGCTACAATGACCTGAAGCCCAAGGAAGAAAAGAGTACCAACTTACCAAGAGTAGGATTGGGCCTGTCAAAGTCGGTGCAGACTGGAGGAGCGGTGCCGGAAGTATGCTGGGCACCGGATCACTGACGCTGGCTGGTGCCGGATTCTTGGCGGCGCCGACGACAGAAAACTGCTTCTGAAGAATCCACATGAAAATGCGCTGAAGAGGAAAAAAGCAAGGGAAGAAAAAAAAATCGGCAAGGCCGAGGTCCCGACATCCCAAAATCACAGAAGGATGTCGGTGAAGACAACCGCGTGGAGGAAAAGTGAGCAGGAAAAACCTGCACAGAACAAGAGCCATGAAGTGGGGAGAAAACAATATGGCAATCCATAAGGCCTCACCAAGCCAAATGACAACGGTAAAGAAAAAAAGAAATAAACTATAAAAGTTTAGTGGTATATAAAGGGTTGGTTTTTAAAAAAAAACTAAGGATAAAAGAAAAGAAGAAACTGACTAAAAAGTCAGAAAACTGCGAGAGTGGGAAGGCAGCGAAAAGAAAAATTTTATGAGGTGATGGTCCAATCAAGACACTGGGAGGATCTGGTTAATATGTATTCTCGAAGTGTTAAGAGAGTAAGCAGAGTGAGTAAGAATAAGGTCAAGTGACCTTTAGTATGAGTACTAGAGTTTACTGTTTCCATCCAAGTAAATCAAGCAATTCAAGAAATTTGCCTGCTAAAGAATCACAGGAGTAGACAAGGGGAATGGCACTAAGAGCACAATAGCAGAGGAGAATATTGAAGGAATAGGAAGTAAAAAAAGAAAATCAATACCATTTAAGTCTGGAGCATTCAGTTTAAAGAAGTAAAAAGTTTCTTTAGCTAGAAGGAAGATCCCTCCCTCCTCTTTTTCCATGATGAGGTTTAGTGAAAAACAGTGCATCCCAGAAGACACACGGAGCTGATAACCACTGTATATTCTTGTAGAAGACTTTTTGTAGGACTTAAAGAAACAGAGTAAGTCAGAGCCTTTGTCTCTAAAAAGATCAAAGATCACTTGGGATTTGTTCTCCTTTTTAAACTTTAGCACCAGCAGCCTGGTTCCATCCTCGTTAAGGTGGAGTCCGTTCTTTCAGAACAAGCTCACTCTGTCCCAGAAGGTTGCCCAGTTCCTAACAAATCTAAACCCTTCCTCCCTGCACCATCGTCTCAACCACACATTAAGAATTCAGAGCTCTGCCTGCCTCTTGGGTCCTGCGCATGGAACTGGGAGCATTTCTGAAAATGCTATCCCTGGATTTCAGTTTTCTACCTAAGAGCCTAAATTTGGCTTCCAGAACCTCCCTCCCACATTTTCCTATGTCATTGGTACCTACATGTACCAAGACAGCTGGCTCCTCCATAGCACTATCTAAAATCCTATCTAGTCCAGGCAGGCAAGTGACCAGGCGATCCTCACGTCCACCAGCCACCCAGCTATCTACATGCCTAATGATCAAATCAACTACAACAGCTGTCATAACCCTTCCCTCCTGGGCAGAGGCCCCTGGACACACATCCTCCGTGTGAGAGGATATTGCATCTCCTGGTGGGCAGGTCCTAGCTACAGGATTACTTCCTACTTCACCAGAGTGATGCTCTCCTTCTAGACTGGAGCTGGGACTTCTCTACAACATCCCTGTTGGTCTCCTCTATGTATTTCTCTCTCTCCCTGAGCTCCTCTAAGTCTACCACTATAGCCTCAAGGGAACATAATCATTCTCTGAGAGCTAGGAGCTCTTTGCAGTGAGTACACACATATAACTTATCACCAACGGGGAGAAAACCATACATGCAACACTCAGTGTAAAAGACTTCTCGCCTTAGGATTATATTATATGCTTTATTTAGTGTTTGTTTCTTAGATAATCTTAGGCTTATATTGGATGCTTATTTAGTGTTTGATTCTTTAGCAGGTAATAAAATATAGAGTTCTCCTAAGTAGAATTGACAATAAATTAAGACTATAAGTAAAGAAATGAGCTAGGGGTGGGCCTGCCAGAAACTATAAAATATTTGTCACCTGTGGAGTCAAAGGAATCACATGACAATAAAGGGGTTATTAGGAACAGCTCAGTAGTACTTTTTTTCAACACTAGAACAAAGAAAGCTATCAAATATTCAAAACTTACTCAGAGGGCATACTGGTCATGACTAATGTTCTTGTTGGCTAAAGAAAAGAAAATAGATTTAAAAAAGTTAAATTTTTATTTTACACAATGAATATTGCTCACCAGCACAAATGATATAAGTAAATAGAGAAAACAAACTAAAAAAAGATTACACTGAATCCTCAAATATGCAATACCATATTAGTCTTGGAAGTTTACCCCTAAGAATAAAAATGTAAAATTCAGTCAATTCACAAGATACATAGATTGTCTGAATATAAACATTACGCGATAGTATTCCTGTTGGTCAGTTCCTGAGGCTCAGAAGGATATGCTCTAGCAATCAGGAATTCCATACGCCCTCTTCCTGTGAGACTATCACTGGAATGCTTTCATGTTTCCCTTACATATACTGATATTTGTCAACATTTCCTTATTTCTGATCTGAGGAAAAGGGGTTACCTCGATAGCTAATCATAAAATGCTTAAGATAGTCCAATAAAAATAACAAGAAGAAACCTGTGCTCTTCAGAAGTGCTTCAGTTAACTTTACCAGCCCTAGGGATTATAATCTTTGTGATACTGGACAGAAAACAATCTCAGGCCAAGTCTAACCATTTAGAACTTCTTGCCACCTGAGAAATGACACTTTTCTTACAGGGATTTTAGAAAAGCATTGAAAATGTGGTTATTTTGTACATCTTTTTAGCTGTTTAAAAGATACTGATAGTTACTGAAACTTAAGTGTTGTATTTATTTTTTATCTAAGTTTTCTCACTCATTATGAAGAGATACTGTAGAGTAGCTACGTAACCAATAGTATCCTAGATCTTACAGTCATCTTGTAAATTGTTTCAGATGTTCATTGGAGTTTAAGAGTTTTTGGAAGTTGCACAATACCAATGATATTATGTTGTTGGCTTTGTAATCTACCCCGAACCACAAGCTAAACCAGAATAAAAGTGCCCAGATTAAATTAATATTGGTTAAAAATGTAGCAATTTAAATATAGAGATATGCATTGGGCTGAGAACCTGGGGAATTGTGTTCAATTTTCACTGTAGCTCCTTGTAATCATGGGCAAGTCACTTAACCCTCCATTGTCCCAGGTTCAAAACTTAGATCGTGAGCCTGCTAGAAACAGAGAAAAGTACCTGCATATAATATATGTAAACTGCTCTGGTTGTACTACAGGAAAGGCAGTATATCAAATCCATGACCATTTACCTTAAAATGCTGGGATCTAATAGAAACAGTCTTGATAGGAAACTTGCAATCATTTATAATTATTTGGCTCACCTTTTTCAGTTGTAGTTCAAGGTGAGTTAAATTCGGTACAGTAGATATTTCCATGTTCATGGAGGACTTACAATCTAAGTTTGTACCTAAGGCAATAGAGGTTTAAGTGACTTGCTCCGGGGTCACAAGAAGCTGCAGTTGGATATGAACCAGGCTTCCTTGGTTCTCAGCCTGCTGCTCCAACTATTAGGCTACTCCTCCATTTCACTTTGTTATTAAATAAGTGTGGATTTCATTTATGGATGTGGATATCACAATATTATTCATTTCTATGACATGCTTTTTAAGATGAGTGATTGGGATTGAATGAAAGAAAAGGATGGATATTTACAGAAAATAGAATAAAAATGCAAAAATACATCTGAAATAAGTGAAATGAGACTGGAAAAGGAGTGGAAGAGAAATAAAAACATTAGCTTTCTTAGAAAACTGTTTCAAATATCTCATGTTATATTGCTGTTTTAAGACCAATTGGGAGAAATGTAGGGGTGGGAAGAAAAGACTGAATTGTAGATTCCTCTCACAGATGTTCTGAAAGCAAACCATTGGCCAAATGTTTTTCTAGGATAATTTTACAGTTCTAAGAAAATTCTACTGTGGAACAGAAAAAAAAGTTTATGGTCTGTTGGGTGCTAATTAAATGTGGTTCAGATAAAATATAAAATATGTTGCATGATATGATGTTGGCATCCTCTCAAATAATTTAATGGTAATGTTCATATTATATACTGTATCAACTCATGATTTCAATAAAAATGTGACCATAAAAAGAAAGGACTATAGATCTTGCAGACAGAGTTACATCTAACAAAGCACTGTTGTACAGTTGCAATGTTTTCCTTAGATAGCAGGATTGACTGGACACCAATGGGGCCAGGACAGACCAGTTCTCCCAGTGCTCAGAATGAAATGTAAAGATCCAAGCATGCATGGTCCTTCCCATGTGTGCCAGTCTCTTCAGCTAGTTCCACAGCCAAAGAATTAAAGTCACTCTCGGGCAGGTGGGAGAAACTGTGCGCCTTCTAAGTCCTGCCTTCTAGAGAAAAAGCAAAAATACTTACCTGTAGCAGGTGATCTGTGAGGACAGCAAGCATATATTCTCACATTTGGGTGATGTCATCAATGGAACACAGTATGGACATTATCAAGTGCACTGTCACTTTAAATTTTTGGCAGTGCCCACAACACATGCATGAAGACAATAATTTTGGAATGTTTTTAGAGCATTGCTTATTGCTCATAATTTGAGAGGATTGATATGGAGGGCTTGTTCATGGTGAGACCATACCCCTTGAGTGTATAGGCTCTTTAGATGAGTTCCCCCATCCAAATATCGAAGCATCTGTGGCTAGAAGTTTTTGGCTTCCGATCACCCATTGAATCACTTTAAAAATTCTACTTCTCTCATTCAAAACCCTCTCTTCAAATGAACCACAATTTATTGATAAATTACTCATCCCATACAGTATTTCATGCTCACTTCAGTCTTTGAACCCAAAAATTCTAACAGTCCCCTCCTTGAAAATCATTGGGACACGATGACAAGCTATATTCTTGGTGATGGTGCCGCAGCTCTGGAATGCTATGCCACAACATCTAAGAGAAGAAGTTAATCTGACCCGTTTTAAAAGTACTGTAATTTGAAAAGCTTTTTATTTAAGGATGCTTTCAACCTTTAATCCACGTTCTGTTTTTATACAACATATCTTTTCCCAGTTGGATCCTCTTTAATCTTATATTTCCTGTACCTTGTTTCCTATTCTTTTCTTCTATTTTCTTCCTTTTAATCTTTTTGATTCCCTGCCTCACTGTTTTTCCCGTACATGTTTCTCCTCTGAACTTTGAAATATTAAATTGTAGTTCTACCCTCTCTTTCCTTTTGTATCAGTTGGTCTGTATGTTGAATTATCTACCCTATTTTATAGTTAAGTTTCTGGATTGTAAAAATACATGTTTATGTTTTAATAACTTTATTTTTTTTGTATCTCGCTTAGTAATACAAAATAAGCGATTTTTTAAAATTTTAATAAAAATTTGAAAAATAACAACTTGAAACTTGATGGCGGGGGTATCTCAAGTGAGATTGTGGAAAACAATCGGTAATTGAGGTCCGAAGTGACTTAAATTAGAGCAGACAGATATCCCGTGGCTTGAGACAATTAGATTGAAAGGGACCATTGTGAAGACATTTAAATTGAGTGACATGCACCGTCAATGCCATATAACCAAGAAGGCATAAACAATTGATGAGCAGAAGTGTGTTGTAGGTTAGACGCTATTTGGCAGATGAATGATATTGTCCACTTTCTGTTTCAGCAGAAAAGTTCAACCCTGAGTAGTATCCAGGAGAGCCCCGATGAACTCTAGCACCTGAGAAGGAAACAGATGTGACTTTTGGTACTTGATGGCAAACCCAAAGAGCTCCAGAAGATGAATTGTTGAGTTGATGGCATGCTCAGCTGTTTGCAATGATGAAGCTTAATCAATCAGTCATCTAAGTAGGGAAATACGTGAATTTCCCATGTACAAAGAGCTGCCAAGACTACAAGGCATTTCATGAAAACTTGAGGGCAGAAGCCATTCCGAAGGACAAGACTTTGTATTGGAAATGTTGAGAACTAATATTGAAGCAAAGATACTTTCTGTGAACAGGTAGGATGGATATGTTAATGTAGGTCTCTTTTATATCTAGAGAGCATAGCCAATCACCTTTTACCAACAGAGATAGAAGGGTTCCCAGAGAGACCATATGAAACTTCTCCTTCAACAAGTATTTATTTAAGCCTTGGAGATCTAGAATTGGTTGAAGACCTAGAGTCTCTTTTGGTATCAGGAAGGCTTGGGACATTAGCTGTATCCTCTGCCTCTATATACAAGAGAGGTCAATGAAAGCTTGAAAACTTCATTTGAAAGCTTTTCATCACCACATCAATATTGAAAGCTTTCATCACCACATCAATATTGACCATGGTGGGGGACTTGGAATCTGACACTCAGCCTCCTCTGACTCGGTCATCAGCACCAGCACCGAGTACACTGATACCGAGTCCAGAACTCGGGTTCCTTAGAGAGGCAAGACTCTGCATCTTCATCTATGCCTCAAAAATCAGGGGATGTAGCCTAAGTAGCACAAACATTCTTTCTCTTCTAGGCATACCAATGCATCCTCCCAAGTGTTGACTTCTTGATGCATACTAAGTGTTGATGCACTGAGAATTGCTCTTCTTACATCCAGATGATGTTTTCTTGTAGGCATGCCTTGACAGTGAGGTTGCAGAATAAAACAGGGGAAACAACCACAAACTCGAAAGCACAAAAACAGAGTGGAAATGTCCCAATCAGAATGGTGCGCACCAAAAAAGTGTCCTTCAACTCATCTGATAAATTCAAATGCCTTTACCCAGAAGTGATTTCAGAGGGGAGCCAGGTCGCTGCAAGCAGGAGGGTGGAGAAGTTGCTCACACTGGCAAAGATTTAAAGAGCTTAGCAATCACGTTTAGAGGACGTGTGTACCTTCATATACTATATATTTTTTTTATACACCCGTTGAAGACTCACAAGACTCCTGAGGCAGGCCAGTTAGGCTGAAACATGTACATGTCGGGTCATTGAGTCATTGGATGAATTTATGAAATTTTGGATGAATAAAGGCATTTGAATTTATCAGATAAGTTGAAGGACACTTTTTTGGTGCGCGCCATTTTGATTGGGACATTTCCACTGTTTTTGTGCTTTCGAGTTTGACAGCGAAGTTGCCCATGCCCTGACATCTTGTACAGCAAACTGCTTCCATGCCAGTGTCTCTTCAGTACCAGGACCATTTCCAACCATTCAAATGAGGATTTGCCAGAACACTTCTGCAGATTTGTGACTAATGGAAAGCAACAGCTACAGTACAGAATTCTATGTCTTCGCAACCTAATTTGTAAGATGCGACCTGCAATAACTAATGTGCCTTATTGCATTTTAGCAATCTAGCCTTCAACTTGTACCAGAAGCAATTGGGAGTATAGCAACTTGCCCAAAGTTACAAGAACATTAAAGATCTGAACCATGGTATCTTTTATTCTCAACTCACCGCTCTTCCCTTATACCCCTCATTTACTTCATGCTTCCTCAAAAGTGAACAAGACAGAACTATATATTTGTTTAACACAGATCTAACAGTTGTCATTAATTTGAAAGCTTAACAGGCATTAAAATAGAAATCACTAGTGTAATGTAATGTAATGTAAAATATTTCATCAAACACCAAATATCCTGCAGCTAATTAATCTTTCATTAAAAAAAAAAAAAATCAACCTAGGAAGCCAAAACAAAACGAGGATTCAGTGCTATTCAAATTACAGACTACCAGATTCTTAATGTAAATAACTTAGTAAAAGACTGACCTTTTTGTATTTTTTTTTCTTTGATTCCTCAGTGGATTTATATTTTTGTTTCTTAAATGCTTCATAGAGAACACATATGCTGCCAATACTTGAATTTTCATTTCGAGCATCTAAAAACCAAATGCAGTAAAATCTAATTAGAGACAGAATTGCTATTCTTCATATTAAAATGCAATTTCTATGGTGATATCTATGTCCGATATGTGTAATAATTGTTTGTTCATTCCTTTTCATAGGTACTGCAGTTAGGCAGTCAAGGCAGAGGAAGGAGGAAGGAGGAAGCTTCCTCCATCTTGTCCCTCCTTCCTCCGCCCGACGCCACTCGTGCAGGAGGGAACTGCCCTGCCCTGCTGACTTGCTAGCCTGCTCTTCTCCAGCCCATCCGAGGGCTGTTAAAGGCCAGCGTGTCCCGGCTCCTCTTCAGCCCACTGCGAGCCGCCGAAAGCTTTGTCTCCGCTCCAGCGACTTCAAGGCAGAGGAAGGAGGAAGCTTCCTCCATCTTGTCCCTCCTTCCTCCGCCCGACGCCACTCGTGCAGGAGGGAACTGCCCTGCCCTGCTGACTTGCTAGCCTGCTCTTCTCCAGCCCATCCGAGGGTTGTTAAAGGCCAGCGTGTCCCGGCTCCTCTTCAGCCCACTGCGGGCCGCCGAAAGCTTTGTCTCCGCTCCAGCGACTTCAAGGCAGAGGAAGGAGGAAGCTTCCTCCATCTTGTTCCTCCTTCTTCCACCCGACGCCACTCGTGCAGGAGGGTGCGGACCTGCTCTTCACTAGAAACTCTGCCCCCACAGCCCACCCAAGAGCTGCCAAAGCCCCTGCAACTTGGGCTCCTCTCTGCCTCACCTCACCGCCCTCCCCCCTCCTTGGCCTATCAAGGTCCACTGAGGGCCTCCAGACTCTCAGCTCCCCTTACCCAACCCGGACTCTGCCCATTGTCAAAGTTTACCACTGTTTATACCCCTGTTTCTGCACCATATTTTACTATTGTATTCGCTCATGTTTTGATGCTAAACTTTTTCTGCTTTTTTTGCTCAGTTCTGCTCCAAACTGTACTCTCTGCCAAAGGTTTTTTACCAGTCTCTCACTTTTTCAGTTGCCCCGGTTCCCCTAGCACATCCTGGGCTACACACATACCTTAACCATGCAATCCCCCTGTTACCCATTTACTGCCCAAGCCTCTCCGCTCTAGGCACCACATGGAAAGCGCTTAGCCGCTAATTGTCCTCACTGATACAGCCCCCCTTTAGTCCTAAAATAAATAAATAAATTAATTAAAAAAAAAAAAAGCCTCTCCTCCCTTCTCTCGGCCCCGTACTTAGTCAGCTTAATTTAAGTTCCCCTGCTCCTTCCTCAACCAACTCTACCCCCCCTTGCTACAGACTCTCACACACCAACCACCCCGCCATGAATCCATCCTTCTGGATCCTTCTCCTCCTACTCTGCTCACCTCTCTATACTTCCCTCTGTCTGAAACCTCCCTCCCCCAACCTACTCGACCCCGCCAACACCAATACCATCCGCCCCGGACTCAGAATCCCCACACTGATACGCACCAGAAATTCCCCTCCCAAGAAAAACCCCCGAAAAGTCAACCAAGATTCTCTAAAGCCCCTGCCCCCTGCCAATCTTTCCAACACTGTCCCGGACTCTCTCACCACAGTCCCGACACTTTACTGCAATGCCAGATCCGCATGCAATAAGACCCAAATCTTGAAAGACCTTCTAGACGAGCTCGACCCTGGATTCCTGTGCATCACAGAATCATGGATCGCTAAAGACGACCCATTCACACAAAATGAACTCCTCCCCCATGGCTACCAAGGCCTCTTCTCCCCCAGACCCAACTGAAAAGGAGGTGGTCTGGCACTCCTCTACAAATCTTTCTTCGACGTCCAGCTCCTTGAGACGGGCACCCATGCTTCTCTAGAATATTTGCTTGCCTCAGTCACTGACGAACTCCGCACCCACCCATTGGGCATCCTAATACTATACCGACCACCCACCCCCTTGGACCAAATCTTCCAATCTCGTCTATGAGACCATAACAAATGCCTTCCTTAAATTCCAAAGACTTCCGATTGTTGGTGATATCAATCTCCACCTCGACGACACAAATAACAATGATACATCTGAATTCAACAACTTCCTTACCTCTCTAGGTTTTCCCTTACCCACCCCATCCCCAACCCACGAAAAAGGGCATACCCTAGACTTCACCACCTTCATTTATCTTACCGCCTTCAAAACCTCAACCGACGACACTCGCTGGGAACAAGTCCCCTGGTCAGATCACTTCTTAGGGACTACCTGTCTCCCCGTCTTCATGTCACATCTTGACTCCCCACCCCACTCCTCTCATTCCATAACCTTCCGCAAAAAAACCTCGAGCAACCTATTCTGGTCCAAACTCCTCAACAAACTCTCCTCCAACCCTAGACCTACAGATCCCGAATCACATTGGCACAACTGGACCGCCCTCTCCGAGTCCACCTACCACTCCCTTGCTCCATTAACCACCAAAACCATCTCCTACCCCCGAAAGGCCCCCTGGTACCTACCTCTTCACAGAGAATTGAAACAGAAATGTCGCGCTTTGGAGCGCAAATGGAAAAAATCTAAATCCCCCTCTGATAGACAGACCTGGAGGGCTAATATTAAATTTTACAATTCAACATTAAAAAAAGCCAGGAAAAACTTCTTTGGAGACAAGATCTCTAGATCCAACAACCAGATCAGTGCGCTGTTCAACATTTGGCGCTCCCTAACTACAAAAAAAGACCCACCTTCGCTTCTACCATCTCTATCAGCCGATGCCCTTGCAAATTTCTTTAATGAAAAGGTTACCACTCTAAGATGCTCCTTCCCTCCCACAGTCTCCTACAATTCCCTGACCTCTATTGATCTCAACCCTACCTTACTTGTATCCACCCCATTCCTGCCGACAGATCCTGGACCGCCTTCGAGCTTGTCTCTGAACCGCAAGTCTCCAAACTCTGCCTCAAACTAAAAACTTGCAAGTGCATTTTGGATCCTTTCCCCTCCTATCTATTCGAGAATATCCCTACACAGGCCATCGCTTCCCTCACCGACCTTATAAACTCTGCCCTAACATCGGGCCTTTTCTCTCCCGACATGGGACACATTTCATTGTCCCCTCTACTGAAAAAGGCCGACCTTGATCCCACCATTCCAACTAACTACCGTCCTATAGCAAATATCCCTCTCCTAACCAAGTTATTAGAATCCATCATATCCACCCAACTCTCATCCTACCTAGAACGATTCTCTATCCTCTTACCCCACCAATTCGGCTTCAGACCCAACTTCAGCACCGAATCCCTCTTGGCCTCACTAATCTCTAAGGTACAACAACTCCATTCTCGCAACAAATTCGCTGTTCTTTTTCAATTCGACCTCTCCGCAGCCTTCGATGTCGTTCACCATGACATCCTAATATTCCAACTCTCCGAAATAGGCATAAGTTCCACAATCCTTGATTGGTTCTCGAAATTCCTACGCTTCCGCTCCTACACCGTTAACACAAACGGTTCCTCATCCCCCGCCTGGAAGCCGAAATGTGGAGTCCCGCAAGGCTCACCCCTCTCCCCTATCCTTTTCAACATCTACATGTCCTCTCTGAAACTCCTTCATCTATCCCCCCTAGAAACTCTCTACTCCTATGCTGACGACATCCTCATCCTCCTCGAAACCGACGCGAACCTCTCGAACCTCGCTGAGAACATCTCCACATGTATTACGAACCTCCAATCCTGGGCCCAATCTGTACAAATGAAACTGAATGAGTCCAAAACCAAACTACTTTGGCTCGGCCCAATTTCAGATCATTTACCCACCTCCATCCCCCTACCTTCCGGCCCCACTCTTCAGCTTGAGTTTTCAAGCAAAGTCCTAGGCATCATCTTAGACTCCTCTCTCTCCTTCAACGATCACCTCAACTCCCTGGTAAAAAAATGCTTCTTTAGCCTCCATATGTTGAGGAAAGTAAGATCTTGCTTTCATCATTCTCATTTCGCCATCCTCGTTCAATCCACCATCCTCTCTAGACTAGACTACTGCAACTCCATCTATATAAGCCTAACTAAGAAAAACCTCCATAGACTTCAGCTAATTCAGAACGCCGCGGCCAAGCTTATTTTCGCAAAAGGCAAGTTCGATCAGGTTTCCCCACTCCTCTCCAAGCTCCACTGGCTCCCAGTATACTCCAGAGTCCTCTATAAATGTGCCTGCTTAGCCTTCAAGATTCTACATGGCGTCCTTCCTCCCGTTATCCCACTCTTCTGGAATTCCTCAAACCCGCTCTCTTCTAGACCCTCCCAAAAACTGAAACTATCTTTCTCATCTATAAAAGGTATATCCCGCACAGGAAAACTTGGAACATCCCTCCCCTTTAGAACCACGGAACTCTGGAACAACCTCTCATCCTCGCTCAGAAATTCTAGCTCCTTCCAATCCTTCCATAAACGCTTGAAAACTTGGCTCTTCTCAAAAATCTAATCACCTCCCGTCCTCTAGTACCCTGCCCCTCTCTATCTTCTCAGTCCCTCTCCTATATCCCTTCTTTGTAGTTCCTTTCCTCTCAACCTCTGTAAACCGTGCCGAGCTCTGCGCATGCGGAGATGGTGCGGTATACAAACCTAAGGTTTAGTTTAGTTTAGTTTAGATTGTGAGCCCATTGGGACAGAAGGGAAATTACTTAATGTACCAGATTAGATTTTGACTATTGTTTAAAATCTAGTTTTTATTTGTTTTCTTGTTAACCGTTTTGAAACCAGTGTGAAGATTTAGTGGTATATAAACTCTGCATTAAACTATATTAAATTAAATATTTGGTGTCATCTAAAAATGTCCTTTCCTTGAGTCATCTGGACCACAATCCAAGTCCAGATGTACTAAAGCCAGCGATCATCGCTAACCATATTTTGACAGCTTTAGCGATGATCACATTTGCAGACCCGATGCAGAACATGGCTCACCGCGTGATATTCTGCACAATTGCTCATTCTCTGATTCGATCATGCAAATAAGCTCATTAATATCGAAATGCCATGTAAACTAGTAGAGCAATGGCAATGGCTTCCCGATGCACATATACAAAAAAATGGATTGCTTTTAGCGATCCAAAAAAAGTGACTGGTCAACAACAATCACTTACCTGTTTAACCATAGGTTAGCCTTTTTTTCATGGGCACAGATGCTGTGCATGTTACACAATATCTGTACAATATCTGCCCCATAAAAAAAAAGAAAACAGCACCCCCTTCCCGCCAATGACAGCCATCATTGACGTCCCCCCCCCCCCCCGACAAACCAGCACCGGGAAATGACCCCTCCCCCCCTGCGACAGCGAAAACAGCAGGAAGGATGCCCATTCCCTCCTGCCATTGTGACCCCCCTGGCACAAGAAGAAATGGCAGAAGGGATGCCCACATCCTCCTGCTATGTCATCTACCTCCTCCCATGGCAGCAAAACAGCAGGAGGAATGCCTACTCCCTCCTGCCAAAGAAGGTCCACTCCCACACCAGGTGCCCCCCCCCCAAACCATCTCCTACCCCCCAGCCCCCACAAAAAAAGGCAGGAGGGATGTCCACACCATCCTGCCACTACATGTTCCTCTGAACCCCTCACTGTACTGTTTTTCAAAGATGGAAGCAGGAGGGAAGCATGGTGACTCCACCATCAAAGCCCGCCAATCCAAAACAAAGGGCCTTCCCTCCTCAGTGCATCATGCATTGGAGAATGGCCCAAGACCTTGATTGGCTCAGATGTGTAAGGCCCCTACCAATCAGGGCCTCAGACTCCTCCCTCTGTATCCTGTGTGATACATGGGGAGGGGCCTAAGACATTTGAGCTGATCAAGTACACCCGTAAGTGTTGATGGCCATACCACCAAAACTGTTTGCGAGTGGTTCACAGAGCACAACCAAGACTTCCTGCTACTTCCCTGGTCTATGAATTCCCCAGACCTTAACCCAATTGAGCAGATTTGGGACCACCTCAATTGATATGTTCAACGACTGGATCCACCACCATGCACTCATCTAGCAACTACCCAGCATTTTATTGAGTCACTCCCATGGCGTCTGCCGTCTGGCTGCCATCCGTGCTGCTGGAGGCAATTATTCTGGATATTAGCAGGTAGTCATAATAACATAGTGGGCAACCTCCAGGCAGAATGCGGCCCACAATTGAATTTTGTGTGGCCCCAAGAGCATGAGAAGTATGCACAAAAAAGTGTCTTAACTTTTTTTGGCAAATTCAAATACTGTATTTCACAAAATATTTTCATAATAGCTACTCTAGCAATTTGTTTTCATAATTTTTAGTTAAATTTTCACTTATCTATCCTTTTTGACTGAATGTTTGCATTTGGACAATTCTCTCCTTTCTTCTAAAGATAGTTTCCTCCTTTCATCTCAATCAGGAGGTTGTACTTAGTGTTCTCTGAGAGAGCAAATTTTGGGTTCTGTTCAGACCCTTCATAAACTGGGTTCCAGCAAAGTGCTCCTACACTACTTCAATGTGAATTAATTTTGCAAGTCAGATAGCTTCTTCATGTAATTTTGTGGTCCACACAAAGAGGTGGGGGTAGCCTGCTGGATAAAGGAGATGATAGAAACGGTTATATTCTCACTTAGGAGGTCCCAATGGACTTCTGAGCTCATTTGAATAGGGCTCAGATGACTTCTGGGCAGAAACTTAGACTTGGTCATTGTTGCATTTCTTTATAAAGTACTATAAAAGTGATGTCCAGAGATGACAATGACTTTGACAGAGTAGTCTTAGGTGGTATAAGGGATTAGGGTAATCCATTTGTTATACTGCTTTTTTGTGGTACAACCAAAGTGGTTAACATATTATAAGCAGGTACTTCTCTGTCTCCATTGGACTCATCTAAGTCAAGCGAGGGCAACTTTTATACCCAGAAAGTTGAATGAATGTTAGTATTACCCCTAATGGACCACAACATAACGCAATGTTGGAAACAGAAATGCACAAAGCTCTATAGACCATATGTGATAAATACATATACATACATAGGTAAAGATTTAACTAAAAATGATGAAAATAAATTGCTAGAGCAGCTATTATGAAAATATTTGTGAAATATAGTATTTAAATTTGCCAAAAATAGTTAATGATTTTGGTTGCAGAAAAGAATCAAAAACGCAATGGAGATAGCAAGACACCCTATTAACGTCAAAGGAAACAAAAGTCTCATCTTAAACAAAGCATGGCAATTACTTATGCAAAGGAAATTTAGCAGAAAAGGACTGGTGCCGAGAAGAAACGTTTTCCTGTCCTTCTAAAGGTTTAGAATATAAAGTACAGAAATTCCTTCCCTTCCAGAGGCAGAATTGTCCCAGTAAACTTCCAGCCTTATTCCCACCAGAATTTAAAATTATGACCAACAAACTTTCTCACCTCACTTTCTTATCGAAATCTTCTTTTCTTCTCACCTCAAACCCCGGCCAATTCAGTTTGACAACCCACTACATATAAAAAAAACTGCAAAGCTCACAGCATACCCTGAAGAAAGCCACACCACTATGGCTGAAACTTCAGTTCCACTTACTGAGATGCAGTAAAATACAGACATCTGCATCAATCATGACACCAGACAAGGAAGCCTAAGACCAAAACAGAATATCTTCCTTTGTTTCTGGTACAACCTCTCAAAGGCCAGCCACCAGCCAAAAAGGGATCCAAACCTTCAATTAGCACAGCCCCACTTTAAAACTCCAGACCTCACTGGTAATGCAACTAGAGACCTTGCAAAAAAATGAACTAGGAGCTAGATGCCCTTTTTATCAACAACTACATTGGATACCAGTTGAGGCAAGAGTTCTGTTCAAATTTGCTTGTATCTGCTTTAAAGTGGTATTCGGATTGGCTCCAATTTAACTTTCCTCTCATTTCGAGCTGCCTAAGTCTACCAAGGCTACTCAAAGTTTTCACCTATTTGCCTACCCAAATCCCCAATGGCTAGCCCAAAAATGAATATGAAAATAAGCATCAACCTAGAACCTAGATTCTAGCTGATCAACAAATTTATGTAGTCCAACAACAAAGGAATCACCTTTTCCTTTCTATTTATAACCTAGAACATAAGCATAGGAGGCATTTGTGCTCATCTATGAACACAATATCCAATGACATCAGAACTTCCCTTAGCCTCACAGACAGGCATTGACCCCCTTTTCAAGTCAAGGATAGGTCAAAGAGAGCTCCCTTTCTTGGGTACAACAAAATAGATGGAACAGACATTTCCTTAGCTCAGGGCAGGTTCCATCATGCCTAGCATGAGTAGCCACTGTAACAAATTCGACCACTCATACATTTAAGGGAGACCTATAAGGGGACACTATAAAGACATTTGAAACTGGTTCTGCAAATTCCAAAGCATATTTCTGATAAACCATATCCAGCACCCACTCCAGATAGAACAGAGAGGCAACCCTCCACCTGAACCTCCTGGAGGTTCCATTCTGAAAAAGCAATCCCTTCTGGCCATGAAAGATTGCTGACCCAGAAGCAGCTCTCCTATTCTTCTGGTACTGAGCTCAACCCTGGAGTGGACACTGGCAGCTGGCCCCTGAGAACCAGTCCTGGACTTACCCTTTGGGAGGTACTGTAGCTGAGCCTCATTCAAGTCCTTAATCATCTCCAAGTTCTTGCATAACAAAGTCTGTCAAATACTGCTACAGCTACCTACAAATCACCACAGCAGCAGCCACTGAGAAGGGTCGGATATTTTCCAGATTCTAAAGAGCATTGGGTAGAATGGCTGCTCCTAACGAAAACTGCATATGTCTGGCAAAGCAGCCAACTTCTGGGTCCACTGAAAGGGTGCGCTTGCCACACACCCACTGCAAACAGTTACCTGGTAACCAAGAGTAGAAGTACAGTAACCCAGTTTGAGGAAAATTCTACCTAAGCCACTTTCCACTAGGATAGTAGCATTCCTGGAGACTGCTGTTACCAATGCATCCACTCTAGGAAGGTGCAGATAATTATCCAAATCTATGTTGCAAACTTGCTAAAAGTGACTTGTCATCTGTCTCAAATTTTCACTTTATCTCCAATCTTTCTTTTCTCTCTAAGGTATAGAAGGAAAGTGTAGCAAAACAATCAGTTGATTTTCTTGACAAGCCCAACACATTGTACCCCAGAATGAAGGCCTATCATTGATGATAATCTACTGAATGCTCTCTTCTTAGACTAACTAATAGCATAAAGTTAATGATGATTAAGGTCCTTTTTATTTCTCTTGCTTTTTCCTCTTCCTTTGACTCAGTAAATCATTCACTTAGAAACACAACATCATGGCAGAAAAAAGTCAAATAGCCCAGCCAATCTGCCCATCTGCATCATCCACTATCTTCTCCTCTCCCTAAGAGATCCCACATGCCTGTCTGAAGCTTTCTTAAATTCAGACAGTCTGTCTATTCCACCTCTACCAAGAGACTATTCCACACATCTACCACTCTGTCTGTAAAAAACAGTATTTCCTTAGATTACTCCTCAGCCTAAATACATGATCTTGCATTTCTTAGCATTAAATCTTAGCTGCCAAATTTCAAACCATTCCTCATGATCCACTAGGTTATTCCTCATGTTATCCACACCATCAGAGATGTCTACCCTACTGCAGATTTTGTTACCTGCAAATAGGTAAATCTTACAAGACAGCCCTTCATCAATATCACTTACAAAAATGTTAAAAAGAACAGGCCCAAGAACCTAATCTTGAGGCACACACCTAGTAACATCCCTTTCTTCAGAGTGATCTCCATTGACCACTACCCTCTGTCGCTTTTCACTCAACTAGTTCCTGACTCAGTCTTTGTCTTTCTCTCATTCCCTCTCTTGCTGCAAAGGGAGTAGGGAAAGAGAGAGAGATCGATCAGTGGTGCATCTCTCCCCTCTCTACTGGTACAGCCCTCTCTCACCTCCAAGAACATGTGCATCTTTCACCACAGCCCACCAGCCCCATGCCCAACATTCTCCTTCTATCACCTCTCTCCAGTACATGCCACATCTCTCCCTCCATTACTACATTCCTCCCCATTGCATCCCTTTCAATCTGTCCCACTGTTCACTCTCCACAACCATATCCAACATTTCTCCTTCTCATCCCCATGCATCTCTGCTTCACTCTTCTCTCTATGCCCAACAATTTTCCTTTCCCCATGTACACCATCTCTTTCCCTCTCACTCACACTCATGCCCAATTCTTTCTATTCCCTTCCTCCCTTCTGTGTCATAAGTTTATGCCCCTCCCTTCCTCTATCCACATGCATCTTTTCCCCTTCCTTTTCCATTCCAGCCAAGTGCATCTCCTCTATTTCCTTCCATTCCACTTTATCCATGTGCACCTTCTTCCTCTCTCCTCTGTTCCTCTTCATCCATGTACATATCTTCCCTTTCTCTTCAGTTCCCCTTCCCTCTACTCCATCCACGTGCATTTCCTCCTCTTTCTTCCCTTCCTCTCCATCCCATAAGAAGCATATCTGTTTTCATCCATCCATTCCCACACCCATCCATCCAGCCAACCTTAGCAACTTTCTCCATTTCCCCATATCCTTCAGTCTAACATTGCTCCCTCTCTCTTCTCCCCAGCAAGTCAAGCGTTTCTCTTCCTGTAACCTTCCTCCTTCTGCTGCCCTACCACTGCCTGACCCGGAATCTGGATTCCACACAGGGCCAAGCACCGGAACTAACTTCAACGAAGAGCTTTCACATTCATGCACTTGGGAAAGCCCTGTCAGCTACACCCACTTTGACACATTTGCGTCAGAGGGACGGTACCAACAGTGGACAGACTCGAAGGTTTTCCATCAGTGCTGAGCCTTGCATAGATTCTGGACTCTCTGAAAGGCAGAGGGAGGGTAGCAGAAGCTGGAGGGCTCTTCATCTTTGGAGTTAGCTTGGTGTTGCCTGGACTGTGGAGCCACCCCAGCTGATCTGGAAGGCTTCCCTTCGCCTTCCGGGTCAGGCAGGGTGGCCCCACAGTCCGGGCAACATCAAGCTAACTGTAGATATGAAGAGCCCTCCATCTTCTGCCACCTTCCCGCTGCCAGTCAGGGAGTCCTGAGTCTATACAAGGCCCAACACTGGCGCAAGCTTAACTGATGCAGAGCCTTCGAGTCTATTGCTTGAGAGGCTCTGTTGGTACCGCCCCTCTGACATAAACATGTCAAAGTAGGTGGAGCAGACAGGACCTTCCCGAGCACGTGGATGTGAAGGTTCTTCAGTAGAGGCAGTGGGGCATGCCGCTGGAGGAAGGGGGTGGGAGACCCACACCGCGTACCAATTTTGAGAAACACTGTTGTATGCTATGGATATTAACCTTCATTACTCGATGGCACGTGGCTCACCTGATTGGCGTTGGAAGGTTCTTAAAGTGGGCATTTTTCAAGACCTGGCCTGGGCCATGCTCAAAAAGAGGTAGGCCTTTTGAGATGTCACTCAGCTTCTTCGGACTCAGGGAGACAAATACAGATGGTTATTTCCTTCTGGCCTATGGATTACAATTAATGGAAAATCAAGAAAGACTCAAACAGTGAAAGAGGCATACTTTCAAGAATTGGGGTGTTGTAATATCCCGGCACAGGAGCAAGGAACATTGGCACCAGTGGAACCCTGACAAGATGGGGCATGGCAAATAGTAGTGCGCCAAGGGAAATTTGCCTCCAAGACAGCCACCAGAAAGGCAAAATAACTCTTTAAAGCAAGGCCAGAACATGGGAGCGGATACTGCTTGGACATAAGTGAGTAGAGTGAATGTGTAAAATCGTAGGCAGTATGAGTGGAGAATGAGAGTATATGGGTCTAGGGAGAAGACTGGATGGGATTTCATTTTCTGTAGGAATGTCTGGTCATGGAAGGAAAGGAGCAGCTTACGCTTTGGGGAAGGAGGGACAAGGGGGGATAAGAAAGGGATGAAGAATAGTTGAAGTACTGGATCAGCTAAAAGTTTAGATGCCATTGACTTCAAGATCAGGTTCTGGAACGTTAATTGCCTCAATAATCCAGGCAAACGGAGCATTGTATTAAAAGAAGTGATGCACTTGAAATAGGATATAGTTGATACATGAGACTCACTTGAGGGCTAGGGATAATCATTTGTTGAAGCATCTAGGATTTGAATTGATGAGGACACATCAGGCAGGAGGGGGCAGAAGAAAGGGGGACTAGCCATTTTGGTCCAAAAAGGAGTGGGACTGGTGCTAGATACAGAATACAAGGATAAGACTGAAAGGTGTGTAGCCATACAGGGGAGTTATTAAGAAGTTATATTTACTATCATTAACATTTATGACCCTAACTCCCAACAGGCACTTTACTACAGGTCTCTTGCTAGGCCTTTGCTAGATTTTGTGAAGGGGGTGGTATTTGTGGGAGGAGACTTCAATATCACCCCGAGTGCAGTTTTGGATCATTCTAAGGGGGAGACATGGATATGAAAGGCGTAACAGGAAAGCATTTTAGAATTTGATGAAAATCTTAAATCTTTTTGACTTCTGGAGAGTCTCACATGGCACCCAAAGAAATTATACTTTTTATTTCCATGCAACTCAAACATATACGAGGCTGGACAGGATATGGGCTCATCGTAACTTATAGGAGGATCTTGGCCAAGCTGAAATAGAGGCTATACAGATTTCAGAACATGCCCCTGTTTGGGCATCTTGGAAAGGGTTTGGTAAATCTCAGGGGAGAAAATTTTGGAGACTTAATGAATCTTTGTAGGGAGATCCTCAGGTGTGTGAAGAGATACGCAACACCATATCACAATACCTGGTAGAGACTGATAGGGGGAGGTGAGTGACATGATCTTATAGGATGCTCTGAAAGTTTTGGTGAGGGGAGTATTGATAAAATGGGGTGGGGGGGTGAGGAAGAAAATAACTAGGGATGCTAGGATCTTGCATTTGAAGGAAGAGTTAATACAATTGGATCTGCAACATAAGGCCAGCCTGGATCCTGGAATAGTAACGCAATTGCAGAGTATTAGAGCAGAATTACAGTAGTACTAGCTGGAGGAAGTTGCTTTTTTTACGAGCTAAATTAAAGCAGTTTGTATGAATTTGGGAATAAATCGGGAATTTGGGAGCGATGCTGGCAAGATATCTTAGGAAAAGGAGATACTTAACTATGATACAGGAAATAAAGGGGCAAGGAGGAATGGTCTATTGCACTTACTCAGAGATTCAGGCTGGATTTTTGAAGTATTATACCAAGCTCTATCAGGGCAGTTCTATACCCCAAGCAGAGGTTATTGAGACCTTTCTGGAGCAGATGACTCTCCCTCAGTTGTCCCTACAAGATCAACAGAGATTGAGTGAACCGATCTCCTCATCTGAAACCCCTGAAACCAGGAAAAGCACCAGGGTTAGATGGCTATACAGGACAGTACTCTAAATAGTTCCAGGACATATTGAATGCTCAATTGGCGCGAGTAGCTAATGGGGTTTGGAGGGGGATGTCTTCCGGGTCTATGGGAGAATCTGGGATCACAGTAATACTTAAGCCAGGAGAAAAACTCAATGGGTTGTGGAGCCTATAGACTCATATCTTTATTAAATGTAGATGTAAAAATCATAGCTAAAGTTCTGGCACTGAGGCTGGCTAGGGTTTTGCTGAAACTTATACATGTTGACCAATTGGGGTTTATCCCTAGGAGACAAGTACAAGATGTGCGACATGCTTTATCTGTTGTGGAATGCTCGGAGGCAACAAAAGACAGCAGTGCTGGCAATCGATGCTAAAATGGCATTCGACAGGGTCAACTGCCACTTTTTGGTTTTAGGGGTAACATTTTGTTCCCGAGTACAAGCTTTATATGTTTGTCTAAGGGCCAGTCTCAAGATTAATGGATCTTATACTGACTTTTTTCAGATAGGTAGAGGAACTAGGCAAGGATGCCCACTATCCCCATTGCTATTCACCATTTCTATAGAACCTCTAGTGGTGTATATCAGAGATAAGAACATAAGAATTGCCACTGATGGGTCAGATCAGTGGTCCATCATGCCCAGCAGTCCGCTCACATGGCGACCCTTAGGTCTAAGACCAGTGCCCTATTTGAGTCTAGCATTACTTGCATATGTTCTGTTCCAGTAGGAACTTATCCAACTTTGTCTTGAATCCCTGAAGGGTGCTTTCCTCTATAATAGCCTCTGGAAGAGCATTCCAGATTTCTATCACTCTCTGGGTGAAGAAGAACTTCCTTACGTTTGTACGGAATCTTTTCCCTTCTAACTTTAGCAAGTGACCTTGAAGAGGGTGAACAGTCTCTCTTTCTCAAGTCAATTCCTTTCAATATCTTGAATGTTTCGATCATGTCCCCTCTCAGTCTTCTCTTCTCAAGAGAAAAGAGGCCCAGTTTCTCCAGCCTCTCATTGTACGGCAACTCCTCCAGTCCCTTAACCATTTTTGTTGCTCTTCTCTGCACCACCCAGACCTGAGAGGAATAAGGATTGAGGACTTGAACACCGAATTGCATTGTTTGCAGATATTTTGTTATACATCAGTGATCCAGAGATTATATTCCAAATTGTTTTAGATATCTTTCATACCTATGGGGAATTAGCGGGGTTCAAAGTCAACATGGGTAATTCGGAATTTATGGAAGCCTAGAAAATGAGGAAGAGCGCAAAATTAGAGCTTTCCCATTTCATATAGCGGGGAAACATCTAAGATATCTGCTGGGAATCAATATACTGCGTAACTTGAGTCATTTGTACAAGTTTAATTATGTGCCCTTGCTCCTGTTGGTGCAAAAGGATCACCATCAGTGAAGGGGACTAAACCAAGTTATCTTGGTGGGGTAGGATATCAGTACTGAAGATGAATATTTGCTTGCTGTTCTTATTTCAAAAACTCCCTATTCCAATCCCAGGGGCATATTACAGAGCTTGCAGAAGTCATTTTCTAGGTTCATATGAGGAAATAAATCTCATTTGGTAAAACAAATTTTGTGGGCTCCTAGAGGGAAGGATGGTAAAGCTATCTCCAACTTAACCTGATATTATCAGGCAGAACAACTGAGGTTTATCCTGGACTGGTCAATAGCAGAAGACAATCAGGGGGTACAGCTGAAACAACAATTTATAGGCCCACAGCCCCTGAGGGAGTGGCCCTGGGCCTCTTATACTACAGGGGACAGATTGAGAGCAGTAAGAAACCCATTTGTTAGACACTTTGCAATTGCAATGTGGGGCACTCTGCAGCACAAGTGCGGCAAGGAGGGTAGGACATTCACACTGGCAGCTCTTAGAGGAGAACCCACCTTTGAGGTTGGGCCAACCTCGGGAATTTTTGCAAGATGGGAAATAATGGTAATCAGGGTATTCAGGGATATATTACAGGGGACTGAGATGCTATCTTTTGCTACACTGCAGGAGAGATACTCTCTCCTGTCTGAGGATTTTTATTTTTTTACAAAACATGCAGCTTCGTCAATATATGAAGGCCCATGGCTGGATGACATCTTCCCCAGGGTCCAGGGAATATTTGGAAAACTTATGGGTATTGTAGGGACCCAGACTCATTTCTGTCCTATACTCTTATCTAAGGAGCTGGGAGAAGCCAAGCTGTTCTTTTAGAACTAAATGGGATGATGATTTAGATCACGCTTTCACTGAGAACCAATGGGATACAATATGTAAAGAGGTACAGAAGGCTTCTGTGTCTTGGTTCAAGAAAATGCTTGTAAGATTTTATCTAGATACCTTAGTACTATACTCCTGAGCATTTGCATGCTATGTATCCTACTGTTTTGAATGAATGCTGGAGATATGGTAGTGAGGGGGGGAACCTTTATGCATGTATGGTGGACATGTCCCCTGGTGGGCCCATATTGGACCATGGTAACTAGGTGCTTGACGAACTGGCTGGGAGAACCAGTGCAACAGAATCCTCAAACTTGTTTATTGGGATTAATGAATACACGACCCCTGTGGTGGCAAAAACGCCTACTTCATCTGGGATTATCAGCTGCCAAATGCTTACTTGCACTTCATTGGAGAATGGGAGAAATACCGCCTGAGGTGGCTTGGAGAGAGCGAGTAGGATGCTTACTTCACATGGAAAGTGTGGCTGCCAAAGGACAGGGACACTGTGAAGTATACCATAAAGATTGGGCATTGCTTTTCAGGAAATTCAATGGTTAACTGTTAGCATGGGAATGTAGGAGGGTTACGGAACTGCTGGTTTAGTTCAGGTACTGTTCTATAGAAGGTGGACCTATACTTATTTGGTTGAATTCAGAGATGATGGAAGGGGGGGGAGGGATCTACTATATTACTATAAGTTGTGGTTTATTTTGTGATAATTATCCAGGGGCTATCCCTCTCTTGGGATGTATATTGTTTATTTCCTCCAGTATGGAAATGCAAGGAGAGACTTTGCGGGTACATGGTGAGAAATTAGAGAAAGATGAACAGTTGGTACAATTGAAACAACTAGAGCTTAATATTGTAAAAGAAAGATCTTATATGAAGAAAAAGCAATTTAAGATTCTTGAACTTTCCTAGATCTTCCAACAATGTCAGCAGTGGAAATGGTGTGGAAATATCATCATGAGGTATTACTGATTTCATCTGCAAGAATGTCACCCATTTTGAAAGCTCAATACCTCACTATTAAGAGAGGTTTACAAAGTTCAACCCGACAAAAGCAGCAGTTGATCCTGCGGAGATGAATCTCACTAACTTTTTGGAGAATTATTTGAACATTATTATTGAGCGAACTACTTTCATTGTGACTTTTGCTCTGGAGTATGATAGGGTTTTATATTATGCACCAATTTCAGACATATGATGACCAGTTCTTTGGTTCTACTATTCGTTTGTTTCCTGATATTTCACAGGTAAAACAGAGGAGAAAGGACTTCTTGGCACTTTGGCCATGGGTCCTGGTCACCACATACATATTAAAATTTACTAAGGGTTGCGTTTCCATTAATAGAAACAATTTTCTTTCCTTTGAACCGAAGCAACTGCTGGAGTTTATAATGGCTAGAAAAGGTGGAGGAGTCATAAGTTAGATCCGAGACCTCTTCCATAGGATAACATGAACCGGCCACTGATATCATCTCCTATGCAGCTAGTCTTCTAATTTCTAAAGTTTCCTTAACAATTTTTGTTTCTTTGGCCCCATATTGTATTGTGGACTAAATGTTTAGTTTTCTTGATGGTGACCCACAAAAGCAAATCTTATGATCCTAAATTTTTTATCTGTATGCAAGTTTATTTATTATGCTTGACGGATATAGGCGGATGCTTTCCACTTTTGATATAGGCTGAAGAAATGGCAATACAGATCCATTCTGAAATGGTCTCTTTCAAGGTTGGTCAGCCTTTACGGGTATCCCTGCTAGTATGAAAAGATGATCCGACAGTCAAAATTTGTTCGTAACCTCCAGATACCACAGTAATACTCTGCTTTAGCCTTTCCTCATACAGAAGTCGTCCCATCCTTTTTATCATTTTCGTCACCATCTCTGTACCTTTTCAAATTCTGCTATATCTTTTTTGGAGATACAGCGACAAAACTGCACAGTATTCGAGGTGCTGCTATACCATAGAGCGATACGAGTGTATTATAACATTTTCATCTTTGTTTTCCATTCCTTTCCTGATAATTCCTAACATTCTATTTGCTTTCTTAACCACTGCCGCACACTGAGCTGAATGTTTCAACATATCCTCAACAATGACACCTAGATCCTTTTCCTGGGCAGTGACTCCAAACATGGAACCCTGCATCACAGCTATAGTTTGTGTTCCTCTTTCCCACATACATCACTTTGTACTTACTAACATTAAATGTCATCTGCCATTTTAATGCCTGATCTCATAGGCCTTTTGCAATTTTTCATAATTTTCTTGCGATTTTACAATTTTGTGTCATCAGTAAATTTATCTCACTAGTTATTCCCATCTATAGATCACTGATAAATATGTTAAAAAACAGCAGTCCCAGCACAGATCCCTGGGGAACCCTGGTATTTACCTTTCTCCATTGAGAACATTGACAATCTAAACCTACTCTCTATTTTCTTTCAACCAGTTCTTAATTCATAATAGGACATTACCTCCTATCACATGACTTTCTAATTTCCTCAGAAATCTTTCATGAGGTACTTTGTCAGATACCTTTTGAAAATCCAAATACATGATACCAACCATAAGAACATAAGAATAGTCTTACTGGGTCAGACCAATGGTCCATCAAGCCCAGTAGCCCGTTCTCATGGTGGCCAATCCAGGTCACTACTACCTGGCCAAAACTGAAGGAGTAGCAATATTCCATGCTACCGATACAGGGCAAGCAGTGACTTCTTCCATGTTTTTCTCAATAACAGACTATGGACTTTTCCTCCAGGAACTTGCCCAAACTTTTCTTAAAACCAGCTACGCTATCCGCTATTACATCCTCTGGCAAAGCGTTCCAGAGCTTAACTATTCTCTAAGTGAAAAAAAATTTCCTCCAATTGGTTTTAAAAGTATTTCCCTTTAACTTCATCGAGTGTCCCCATGTCTTTGTAATTTTTGAGAGTGAAAAATCGATCCACTTGTACCCGTTCTACTTCACTCAGGATTTTGTGGACTTCAATCATATCTCCCTCGGCTGTCTCTTTTCCAAGTTGAAGAGCCCTAAATGTTTTAGTCTTTCCTCATACGAGAGGAGTTCCATCCCTTTATCATCTTGGTCATTCTTCTTTGAAGCTTTTCTAGCACCACTATATCTTTCTTGAGATAAGGAGATCATAATTGAACGCAATACTCCAGATGAGGTTGCACCATGGAGTGATACAGGGGCACTATAACATTCTTAGTCTTGTTAACCATCCCTTTTTTAATAATTCCTAGCATCCTATTTGCTTTTTTGGCCACCGCCACGCACTGGGCGGAAGATTTCATTGTATTTCTACGATGACACCCGGATCCCCAAGGTTGACCCTAGCATCCATAACTATGATTCAGGTTATTTTTCCCAATGTGTATCACTTTGCATTTGTCCACATTAAATTTCATCTGCCATTTAGACGCCCAGTATTCCAATTTCCTAAGGTTCGCTTGCAATTTTTCCACAATCTGCATGTGTTTTAACAGCTTTGAACAGTTTAGTGTTATCTGCAAATTTAATCACCTCACTCGTTGTTCCAATTTCCAGATCATTTATAAATAAGTTAAATAGCACTGGTCCCAGTACAGATCCCTGCAGCACTCCAATGTTTACTCTCCTCCATTGAGAAAAATGAACACTTAACCTCCCTACCCTCTGTTTTCTATCCGATAACCAATTCCTAATCCACAACTGAACTTTGTCACCTATCCCATGACACTTTAATTTTCTCAGGAGCCTCCCGTGAGGTACTTTATCAAAAGCTTTCTGAAAATCTAGATATACTATATCAACTGGCTCACCTTTATCCACTTGTTCATTCACACCTTCAAAGAAGTCAAGTAAATTTGTGAGGCAAGATCTCCCTTGGCTGAATCCATGCTGACTCCATCTCATTAAATCATGTTTGTCTACGTGTTCCACAATTTTATTTTTTATAATCGTTTCTACCATTTTGCCCGGCACTGAAGTGAGGCTTACCAGTCAGTAATTTCCCAGATCTCCCCCTGGAGCCCTTTTTAAAAATCAGCGTAACATTGGCCACCCCCCTATCTTCAGGTACTACAGCCGATTTTAGCGGCAGGTTACAGATCACTAGCAGCAGGTCAGCGATTTATCACTTTTTTGTCGATTTGGCTCAGTACATCACCGAGATTTCTTTTAGTTTCTCCGCATCATCACCCTTGAAAACCATTTCCAGTTCAGGTAGATTTCTTACATCTTCTTCCGTAAAGAACGAAGCAAAAAATTAATTCAGTTTTTCCGCTATGGCCTTATCCTCCCTGAGCGCTCCTTGATTATTCAACCGTCTAACAGATTCCCTCACTGGTTTTCTGCTTCTGATGTACCTAAAAAAAATTGCTATGAGTTTTTGACTTTTTTGCAAGTTTCTCTTCATATTTTTTCTAATCTGTCTTTATCAATGCTTTGCATCTAACTTGCCAATGCTTGTGTTTCTTATTTTCTTCATTCTGACCTTTTTTTCATTCTTTAAAGGATGTTTTTTTGGCTCTAATAGCCTCTTTCACTTCACCTTTTAACCATGTCGGCTCTCGTTTCCTCTTCTTTTCACCTTTGCTGATACACTCACGGAAGCCAAGACCAGAAATAACATCCATGCCTGGTTTACAGTCCTAACCTTTGCAACTGATCCTTTTAACTTCTTTTTAACCATTTTCCTCATTTTATTATAGGCGCCCTTTCGAAAATTAAGCGCCCCTACAGTAGATTTCTTTTGCGACTTTACTCCCGGTATCAGCTCAAATTTGATCACGTTATGATGTTTCCCAGCGGACTCAACACAGTTAACTTCTGTACTATGTCTTGCATTCCACTAAGGACCAAATCTAAAATAGCACCCCCTTCTTGTCGGTTCCCGGACCAGTTGCTCCAAGAAGCAGTCATTTATGACATCTAGGAATTTTACCTCATTAGCACCTCCCAATGTAACATTTAACCAGTCAATGTTGGGGTAACTGAAATCATATATGAAAAAAATTTATATGGGTTCAGAGGAGGGTTGGTTCGCATCAGTTTGCCAGAGAAGAACAATTATTGAGCGGTGGTTCAGTGTATGCCTGCATGTGAAGCTAAGTATCCGTCTTCCTTATCTATGGAAACAAGTAGTTGAAGCTTTGAATTTGTTTGGATGCACACCTTATGAATGAATGTAGTCTGCTGGGAGTGGACCCTCTTTGATATTTTGGTATATGGCATTTGATATACTGGAATTAGTTAGAGGCCCCTTTTTTCCTCCCAAAATTTTTTTGGGTGCTCCTTCAGTTAACTCTAATAGTTGGAAGGGTTCATCACTGCCCAAGTAGTCTGCACTCATATATGTGCATATAAATTTTTTTGATATATGATTATATATATGCACCTCTAGTTGGATATAGTAATTGAAATCACCCATTATTATAGTGTTGCCCATTTCTCCAGCTTTCCTAATCTCTGTAAACTTTTCTTCATCTGTCTGCTCATTTTGTCCCGGGGAAGATAGCATAACCCAACCTTTATATTCCTTCCCTTTACACATGGAATTTCTATCCATAAGGCTTCCACACTATCTATGTCATGCAGAATGTTTATTTTATTTGATTCAATTCCCTCTTTAACATATAGTGCAACCCCCCCCCCCTCCAATTTGATCTACTCTATCCTTGTGATATAATTTGTACCCAGGTAAGAACAGTGTCCCGTTGATTGTCCTCTTTTCACTAGGTCTCCGAGATAACATAAGAACATAAGCAATGCCTCTCCTGGGTCAGATCTGAAGTCCATCATGACCAGAAGTCCGCTCACGCGGCGGCCCAACAGATCCAGGACCTGTGCAGTAATCCTCTATTTATACCCTTTTATCCCCTTTTCCAGCAGGAAATTGTCCAATCCTTTCTTAAACCCCAGTACTGTACTCTGCCCTATTACGCCCTCTGGAAGCGCATTCCAGTTGTCCACCACTCGTTGGGTAAAGAAGAACTTCCTAGCATTCGTTTTGAATCTGTCCCCTTTCAACTTTTCCGAGTGCCCTCTTGTTCTTTTATTTTTAGAAAGTTTGAAGAATCTGTCCCTCTCTACTCTCTCTATGCCCTTCATGATCTTATAAGTCTCTATCATATCCCCTCTAAGTCTCCTCTTCTCCAGGGAAAAGAGACCCAGTTTCTCCAATCTCTCAGCGTACGAAAGGTTTTCCATCCCTTTTATCAGACGTGTCGCTCTCCTCTGAACCCTCTCGAGTAACGCCATATCCTTCTTAAGGTATGGCAACCAATATTGGACGCAGTATTCCAGATGCAGGCGCACCATCGCCCGATACAACGGCAGGATAACTTCTTTTGTCCTGGTTGTATACCCTTCTTGATTATACCTAGCATTCTATTTGCTTTCTTAGCGGCCGCTGCGCACTGTGCCGTCGGCTTCATTGTCATGTCCACCATTACCCCCAAGTCCCTTTCTTGGGTACTCTCATTCAATAACATCCCTCCCATCGTATAGCTGTACCTTGGGTTTCTGCTTCCCACATGCAATACTTTACATTTCTCAACGTTGAACTTCATCTGCCATCTCGCCACCCATTCCCCAAGTTTGTTCAAGTCCCTTTGCAATTCTTCGCATTCCTCTTTAGTTCCAGCTCCACTAAATATTTTTGTATCGTCCGCAAATTTTATTATCTCACACTTCGTCCCTGTTTCTAGATCATTTATGAATATATTAAATAGCAGTGGCCCGAGCACCAAGCCCTGCGGAACACCACTCGTGACCCTCATCCAGTCCGAGTAGTGGCCCTTCACTCCTACCCTCTGTTTCCTACCTGCCAACCAGTTTCTGATCCATCTGTGTACATCTCCATCCACCCCATGATTCTTCAGTTTCCGGAGTAGACGTTCGTGAGGCACCTTGTCAAAGGCTTTTTGGAAATCAAGGTATATGATGTCTATGGGGTCTCCCCTGTCCATCCTTTTGTTAATTCCTTCGAAGAAGTGCAATAAGTTAGTTAGGCACGATCTCCCCCTGCAGAAACCATGTTGGCTTGTTTTCAGAAGTTCGTTTCTATCCAAATGTTCATCGATGTTTTCTTTTATCAGTGCTTCCGCCATTTTCCCCGGAACCGAGGTCAGACTCACCGGTCTGTAGTTTCCCGGGTCACCTCTTGATCCCTTTTTAAAGATGCCTATTATATCTATCTCATCATTCAGTTCTATATACTCTAACTCTCCTATACTATTTTTTAGGCTTCTAGCATTTGCATACAGACACTTCAAATTGTGGTTTTTTTCCTTACAACTACAGGCTGCTGAGAAGACAGGGAAAATTTGAGTCTTTTATTCTGCCTTCCTCTTAAACCCTCCTGGCTTTCTTTCACCATTATTGGAACTTCTCTACTGGGACTCCCTAAATATCCTGTTTCAATAGTATCCTCCAATGATACCTTACACCGAACCATACACTCCCGGGCGACTGTCGGCTTTCCCCCACATCTGTTTAAAAGCTGCTCTATCTCCTTTTTAATCATTAGTGCCAGCAGCCTGGTTCCACCCCGGCTAAGGTGGAGTCCGTCCTTTTAGAACAAGCTCCCCATTTCCCAGAAGGTTCCTAACAAATATAAATCCCTCATCCCTGCCTCCCACATTTTCCTATGTCATTGGTACCTACATGTACCAGGACAGCTGTCTCCTCTTCAGCACTATCTAAAATCATATCTATGTGACACGTGAGGTCCGCCACTTTCGCCCAGCTCACCTTTATCCAAATGTTCATTCACCCTTTCAAAGAAATGGAATAGATTGGTGAGGCATGATTTCCTTGACTAAATCCATATTGGCTTTCTCTCATTAATCCATGCTTATGTATATGTTCTGTCATTTTGTTCTTTATAAATACTCTTTACCATTTTGCCCAGTACTGACGTCAGACTCACTGGTCTATTTTAGTTCCTGGATTACCTCTGGAACCTTTTTAAAAATCAGCGTCACATTGGCCATTTTCCAGTCTTCCCGTACTATGTTAGATTTTAGAGAAATATTACAAATTATTAACAATAGCTCTGCAAGTTCATTTTTCAATTCTCTCAACACTCTGGGATGTATATACCATCCAGTCCAGGCAATTTGCTACTGTTCAATTTGTTAAATTGACTCATTATACCTTCCAGTGTTATAGAGATTTGATTTTCTGATTCATCAAAATTTAAAACCATTCCTGGCACCAGTAAACCCCTCTCCCTCCTCAGTGAAGACAGAAGCAAAAAATTGATTTAATCTGTCTGTGAGGACCTTTTTTAATCCCCCCTCTCTTTTTTATGGGGCATTTTTTATTGGTTTCCAAAATAAACTACAAACAGGGCATAGCCCAAAACAGAAACAAGTTCCAAACAAGACTGGAACAATAATCAAGAATACTACAACATGAACCCCCCACCTCCTCCTAGAGCAGGAAGCAGAACAATGAAACAAAAATTAAAAACCTTTTTTAACTCCCCGTCCCTTTTAAGAACACCCCTGTCCCGTCCGGTAGTGAAGATATAAATTTTTAACACATCCAACCCCCGGTCGGGCCTTTTAAACACACACCCAATACCTTTTTTAACCCTCGTCCCTTTTTAAAACACCCCTTGCCCAGTTCTATCCCTCTTCAAATCTCCCCCATTGCCTGGTGGTCCAGCGGTGCATTGGCCGGCAGGCGCAAGCCCTACGCCCGCGATGCCTCTTCCCGTCCCACACCTCCTTATGCTTCTCCCATTGCCTGGTGGTCCAGTGGTGTCAGCGCCGCCCTCTGAATGGTGTTGTCAGCGTCGGACAGCACGCGTGAGCTTTCCATCTGCCTGGGCCAGTGCCGCCCTCCGACTGGTGCCTCCAGTTCTCGTGAGTCTCTCCTCTCGCGAGAACTGAAGGTAACATTCGGAGGGCAGCACTGGCCCAGGTAGGCGGGCAGAAAGCTTGTGCCTGCCGGCTGGCGCTGAAAACATCATTCAGAGGGTGGCACTGACTCCACTGGACCACCATGCAATGGGAGAAGCTTAAGGAGGTGCAGAACAGGACGGGAAGAGGCAGGCACAGACAGGCGGGTGGAGGGCTCGTGCCTGCCAGACGATGCACTGCTGGACCATCAGGCAATGGGAGAGATTTGAAGAGGGTTGGGACTGGGCGGGAGGGGGGGATGTTTTAAAAAAAGACGAGGGTTAAAAAAGATACTGGGGTGTTTTTAATAGGCCCGACCAGGGGGGGGGGGGAAGAGTGTTAAAAATTTATATCTTCGCTGCATAAGACATATCGACATTTCTACCCACTTTTGGGTGGAAAAAAAGTGCATTTTATGGAACGAAAAATATGGTACCTAAAAATTTTCTGTGTTTTTACTTCAAGCACAATCTTCTTTTCAGAGTCTCTCTTTGACCTCCTTATTAGCACCTTGCATTTGACTTACTGTTCCTTGTGCTGTTTGCCATTATTTTCAGTTGGATCCTTCTTCTACTTTTTGAAGGATTCTCTTTTAGCCATAATAGCTTCCTTCACTTCACTAAGAAGTGAAGGAAGCTATTAAGAATGCCAGCTATTAAGAATGTCGGCTGGTCTTCCTTCCTCCATTTTTAATACATGGAATACAAGTCTATTATTTGCACCTTAAGGGAAGCCACTGCCAATCCCTTGTCCAGGCCCTTTTGAAGGAAGGTCAGTGTCAACAATTCTGGGGCTTTGTCAGGCTCCAGATTCTCCTTATTGCACCAGTGCTGATAAGTATCCCATGCCTTGGAATATGCTGAGTAGATGGCTTCTTGGCCTTCAGTAGGGTGGTAATGTCCATTTCTGAATATCCTTTCTTGGCTAACACAATATGCTCAAGAGACATGCCATAAGACCAAAGAGACCTGGATCTTCTAGTGCAATCGGCCCCTGTGAGAGCAAATTCAAATACACCTGGAATACTAGATTGGCATACCTGGGCCAATTTTTGCTTCATTTAGTGAACAATACAAACAGAAGATTTCTCTTAAATATTTCTTACAAATGTTTTTTATGACATGGATTAGTGATTTTTACCTGAATAGTGATTTTTTTGGGACATTCTACTATACTTTAGAGAATATATTACGATGTATTTGCTATCATTTTATGGGGTAGTTGACATTAGTATCTTAATGATTTAGGACCTCCTATACTTTTTCTGTTATCTATAATATAGAAGGCCTGAGGAGTCCATCCTTGTCGATTTTAAGCAAAACCCAGGAGTTTGGAGGCAGATGGAGGCTTTAGAAAAAAAAGATTGTTTAAACACCAAGATGTCCACCACCAGGAAAATCACACCAAAAATGGCCCATGGACACTTCCCTGAAGGACAAAAAAACACTGTGAGAGGGGTTTTAGAGAAGGGGGACCTATGCTCTGGTTGCAGAAACCTTCAAAATCAACTGAAGATCCCCCCTCATTTTCACCATAGGCTATAATAGCCTTACTCACTGTGCCATGTTGTACCTGCTTGCTTCAGCATAGAACTCAGCTGAAACAAATGGCTAGTTGAACCTGGTATTCAAGCTGCCACTAGGACCAAGGTCAGACTGAGGCTTGAACCCCAGAAAACCTTGTCACAAAGGGAAAAGGGGAAGGACCATGCAGCCATCCCACTATAATCTCAGTCGAGCTGTTTCTGCCCAAATACCCTGCACTCAAGCTCCTGCCTAAATCAGGAATGCGAGCAGCTATGCAGGAGATGGCCCATGAGGTATAAAAAATATACCAGCAGGCTGGCTAGCTAGGTGTCCCCGAAGGGCTAATCCTGCTTGTAGCAGACTTCCACTGCACAAATTTACATCTTCTCCCAGGCAGAGGTCCCAACAAGTGGAAACCTCTGGGCACCAAGCCTCCAAACAATGAGAAAAAATACCCGAATAATAAAACTGCTGAGCAAATCAGAAACACTTTTGAGCAACTTACTTACAGAAACAAACTGTGGGGGCAGGAGCAGCTCCCTGGGAAGCAGGTGGAGTTGAAAACATGATTGAGAGTTTTCTGCAAGCAACTTGCAAGTTCAGATACAAGACCCTATGGTTCAGGACCACTAGCCATATTGCATATGAATGCATCTTTAAAAGCTTGAACCAGATATATTCCATGAACTAGAACAGGCAGAAGGCCAAAAGACAGTCAGCATGGCAAAAGGAGAGATGAAATTAGCCAAAAGAACATGTTTCAAAAATAGAAAGATAAGACAAAACAAAAGAAAGGCAAGAGACATTGTCCTAATCAACCAGTACTATATAAGCTTTATTGTTAAAAAATCCCAACACGGATTTGTTTTTCAACATCAATGATTCCGTCATCAGGGGACACTAAAAACATAAAATCAATAAACATATGCATATAAACAAACAATAAAAACAAATAAACAGAGCCATAAAAACAATAATTAACGACATAAAAAATAAAATATTAAAATATAAAAGCAAGATAACATAATAGAAATGTAAAACAAAGGACCAAAAAACTCATGAATTTGTGCAGTCATACCATAACAGTATTGAAAAAGGTGTGGATAAATATGCATGTATGCATTAAAACATCATAAAACACATAAAATAACCATGTCAAAACAGAGGAAAAAACATTAGCCAGAAATAGACATGCTGATAAATGTGCGTATATGAATTGCAATTCTATAAACTACATAAAATGAACATGTCAAAGCCAAGGTAAAGCAAAGGAGCATCTACTATAATAAAACCCAAAGCGCGCATGCGCACTCCTACTTGCGTGTTCCGTGATCCATATGTCCGTGGCGGCAGGAGTGCGCAAAGGGTTCTATTACCTTGGGAGAAAAAACAGCACCACACTCGCGGAACCCCAAGGATGTTCTGAGCAAAGTTATTTTTAAATTCTAAGCCGCAGTGGCGGCTCCTCTCACGAGCCCCACCTGAGTCGGAGAAGTCTTCCAACACAAGCGGGGATCGTGAAACAAGCCGCCACGGCAACTTTAAACTTTAAAATACCTCTGGCACAGAACTAAACGGTCGTCGAAAGAACATCGGACACTGCACGCAATCCCGGCCGCTCCTCACACACACTAGCGGGCAAAACAGCTTCCCACGCACCCGAGCAACCTCTAAGCGCGGGCCACCCTGCTCTTCAGATCCTCCAGGCAGCGACAGACTTACCCACAGTCAGGAAGTACTGTAAGCCCCTCTGCTGCTCTTCTGTCTGCCCTCCTCTTCTAAACAGCCAGATGCTGGACAGGGGAATCAGGTAAGGGGTGCTGCAGTGCAGGGGGAGCAGGGAAGAGGTGTTCCAGGGCAGAGGGGGAGGAAACAGGAAGGGAAGCCTACTGCTGGACAGGGGGAGCAGGGAAGAGGTGCTGCTGGGCAGGGGGGATGTAACAGGAAGGGAGGCCTACTACTGGACAGTGGGAGCAGTGAAGTGGTGGTGGTGGACACAAGGAAGGTAAAAGGAAGGGAGAAGGGCTACTGATGGACAGGGGGAGGAAAGACAGATAGACAGAAAGAAAGACAGACAGCAGGAGGGAGAGAGACAGAAAGCAGCCGAGAGAAAAAAAAAAGAAAGACAAAGACACACATCTATTCTAGCACCCGTTAATGTAACGGGCTTAAAGACTAGTAATAACATAACAGCCTTGAAAGAGACATGCTGATATAATGAAAAACCTTATGGTGAACCAAAACTCTTACTGAATGGAAATACCAGAGGACCAGATAAAGTATAGAGTGGCAAAAGCATGGAAGTAAAGAGAAAACAAAAGTAGTAGATGAAGCAATCTAGAGCCGGAACAAGGACAAAGAGAAAATAAAGCATCAGAACCAGGTACATTAGGTAGATTGTGAGCCCACTGGGACAGACAGGGAAAAATGCTTGAGTACCTGAATAAATTAATGTAAACCGTTCTGTGCTTCGCAGGGAGAACGGTATAAAATAGAAAATTGAATAAATAAAAAAATAATTAAATGCTCTATGATTCTGGTTTTAATCATATGTTTGGTCTTTCCAACATATACCAAGGAACATGGACATGTGATAATGTAGATAATGCAGGATGTATTGCAATTTGATGAATGGTTCAATTTGTAGATTTTACCAGTTTGTGGATGTATAAAATTGATAACCTCAGTACAGTGGACACATACTGAACATTTACCACATTTGGTGTGACCAGTGTACAAATTTGATGTTATGGAAGTCATCAAAATAGGTAATCTTGAAGGAACTAATGCCTCTTTTAGGTTCTTGTCCTTAGAGTATGAAATGACAAGTCTTTTATAGAAAGCAAATCGAAGCACTGACACAAACAGAAAGGCAAAAAATACAATTTGAGAAGATTTCTTGCCATATTGGCAAACACTCAATTAAAAACCTTTTCTGGTATATTTGAAGCAAGCCATCTGTGAGAAACCATCAGATGATCAAGGGAGGACAAGGCCACAGAGACACTAAATGAATGCTTTGCTTTGGTCTTCTATGAGGAAGTAGTAAAAGATGACAATGGAAATTGAGATTTGATTCTGTTCCTTCATCACTTTAAATACAGAAAACCTTGACCGATACAAGCAAACCTGGATGTAATAGGGCAAATTGAAAAAATAAAAAGTAACAAAAACACCAAATGAAATATACCTAGAGTATTCCAAGCAGGCAAATGGAATAAATGTCTAACCACTCTCATTTCTAACTCACCCTCCTACCAAACTTTCAAGAAATCAATCAAAACCTATCTCTTTGATAAATTTCTCTGACTCCCTTCCTGCCTTGTATCTCTGACATGCCTCCGGATTTCCTGACTACTCCCGACTTGCTAAGCTAAACCGATTGACTTGTTTGTAACATTGCTGTCTATGTACAGTCTCTTACTCTGTTAACTGCACTGAACTGTTATTGTACTGCAGTATACAAAAATAAAGTTATTATTATTAAAATAATGCAAAAATAAATTACATATCTACTATTAATAATTTATACCCTATCGTAAAAATCCTCTAAGATACCTGAAAATTGGAGGGTGGCTAAAAAAAAAAAACCCACCAGAGCGATTTGGAAAACTATAGATTCATTGAGCCTGGCATTAGTGTCAGATAAAATAGACATTTTCTATAAAAAGAAAAATTAATGAACAGTCACTGTTTCATAGAACAAGGCCAACATGAAACTAACATATGGATAAAGGTGAACCAGCTGATATACTGTATCTGGGATTTCAGAAATCATTTCCATCATGAAAGAATCCTGAGGAAGTTAAATCATATGTCCCATTGTGAAAGGAACTACCGTACTTAGATGATATAAACTGAATAAGACTATATGGATAATTTTCCCAATGGAGAAAGGTGAATAGTGAGTTACCCAATGATCTATTCTGGGACCAGTGCTTTTTAACATATGTATATAGGATTGTGAATGAGAGTGAGGTGATCAAATTTACAAACAACACAAGGTTATTCAATATAGTCTTCAATCTATAACCCTATTTCCTACTGCCCACCAATCTAGCCATCAGAATGGTTATTCCCCTTAACTGTATCCATGGCATCCTGTTTGTCTGTTTAGATTGTAAGCTCCTTCAAGCAGGGAATGTCTTCTTCATGACTCTGTATGTCTGGTAGCACTTTAGAACTAATTAGTAGTAGTAGTAAATCGTTGGCTTGTAGCAATCTGACATATATAATTTTTTTTTACCATCATATAACTTAAAAGAAGAAAAACTCTTAAGGCAATGGTTCTTAAACCTGTCCTGGGGGACTCCCAGTCAGTTGGGTTTTCAAGATATTCCTAATGAATATGCATAAAGCAGATTTGCTCTTTGGGACTGAGTTTCATCCCATTTGTTAATTCTACTTCATATATACAGTAAAACCTTGGTTTGTGAGCATAATTCGTTCCAGAAGCATGCTTGTAATCCAAAGCACTCGTATATTAAAGCAAATTTCCCCATAGGAAATAATTAAAATTCCGACGATTCGTTCCACAACCCAAAAACTTTAATACAAAATATTATATGTACTTTTTATTGCAAGACCTCGCTCATTTAGAACAGTCACTACACTCCCGCAGCGTCAGAGAGAGAACCATTGGCTCAGTTGTGATGATGTGACGCGTGCATAGTATGTACTCGTACTGCAAGACTTTGCTCGTTTAGAACAGTCACTACACTCTTGCAGCATCAGAGGGAGAAGAATCATCGGCTCAGTTGTGATGTGTGTATACTGTGTGTATACTTGTATTGCAAGACATTGCTTGTATATCAAGTTAAAATGTAATCAAATGTTTTGCTTGTCTTGCAAAACACTTGCAAACCAAGTTACTTGCAATCCAAGGTTTTACTGTACTTTAGGTTATTAAAAACTGAATTGTTTGTTAAATATGTTAATTATTGAATTTATTTTATATTTTAATATTATGTAATTTTGCTGATAATGGTCAGTTTTTTTATTTCTGTACATTGCTTTCAACTAAACAAAGTACTGTGATTCATAAATAAATTTTTATATTATGTTTATGTTATAAAAATATATTTTTAAAATGACATTTATCAAAGTAGAAACCTGACCAAAGGGATAGTACCAACCATAGAAACAAATGTATATGAGGAAAGGTTAGTTACTAAATAGACTAATTATATTGCTGAAAATATGCAGTTTCAAGTTCTAGCTTCTTAAAATATACTGGACCAATTTTGAGTAGAAAGATTTACCAGCCACTCAAAAAAAATGTATATTCTGGGAAGCACAGATGGGACTGGAAAGGGAGACAAGGATACGGCTTAACCAGTAGTAAGCATAACTGAAGTAAATCTAGCTGGCTGTGATATAGTCAACCAGGTTTAGACCAATTTTCAGCCAACCTAGATGACTAGAAGGAAGACGAAAATGCATCTAAAACATAGTGGCTATAACAGCAATTGTTTGAAAATATAGTCTATACTCTCTCACATGTTGAAACAGTGGTTGAGATCACTGTCAGTCAATGACAGACCAAACAACATGATTTCAATAGTAGTATGAACAAGTGCTGACCTTCAACACTGTTTCAGAAATCATAAACACTGTAAATTTCCAAAAAACATAATTCTAGTGATCTAAAAATCATGACAATAGAAAATGTAATTGAAACTAAATCTGCTTCATATAGAAAGAAAGGAAGAAATCCTTGATTCAAAAATAGAATCACTTTGGACTAAATTTAGAGAACAAATCTTAGTGTTACAAAGGAGTGCTGGAAAGTTCTTAGCCCAACCAAGAAGGGAATGACATGGAGCAATGAAACTTACAAGTTATTCCATATATTCACCTTTAAGTTCATCATGTCTGAAGTTTATGTAACCCTTCCAAAAAATACTCTGATGTCTGGTCACTGAAATACTGCTCCGCTGCTGCAATCACCTCTGAATCACTTGAAAATTGTTACCCTTTCAAACTCTTTTTAAGGTTTGGAGACAGAAAACAGTCAGAACATCCATCGTTTTGCCAGCCTTGTGAGCAGGTACATTGTCTTACAAAAGAGAATTCTGTTCCACAACTTTCCTCTTCTTTTTTCTTTCAATGCTTCCTTTAATCGGCACAGCAAGTTACAGTAGAATTCTGCATTAACTATTTGGCACCTTGGAAGATAGTCATTACACCTTCTTGATCCCAAACACTGTGGCCATGATCTTTCCTGCTGACTTTTGGGCCCTGAATTTCCTTGGCCTTGGAGAACCTGAGTGCTGACATTGCATGGACTGTTGTTTTGTCTCAGGATCAACGTGGTGTAGCCATGTTTCATCAACAGTAACTAGTTGTTCCAAAACATTGACACCAGCTTGCTGAAAATGCTGCAAAATCAACTTGGAAGTGTTCACTTGACGTTGTTTCTTGTCAGCATTCAAACATTTTGGGCACCCACTTGGCTAACAGCTTCTGCATACCCAATGCTCAAGTTTCAAATTTATTTAAAATTTCTTATATCACTCAAAAGGGCTTCTGAGCGGTGTACAATAAAAATATAGCTTACAATGATAAGACAAGGTTAGAACTTGACAATAAAAATGACAGCGGAGGTTAGAAGAACAAAAAGACTGACTTAAAAATGAACGTGAACATGAGGAAAAGGGGTAGAGCTACAATATTCTGAGAAAAGAGAACAAATAAGGGGTAAACAATAGGAGGGGAGGTTTCTTTATAGAAGTCAGTAAGTATTTAGCCCTTACAAGGGCAGTTAAGTTTCAAAAGCATCTTGAATAGAAATATTCTCAGCTTTGTTCTGAAATGGAGCAGAGATGGTTCGTCACAAAGGTAATTGGGAATAGAATTCCAAAGAGATGGTGCAATCATTGCAAAATTGTTTGATCTTATGTTAATATACTTTTAGGATGGGATTGTAAGGAGGTTTTGAGTCATAGAACGGAGGGTTTTAGATAGACAGTAGGAGATATCTGTAGTATCTCAGTAATTATTTTAGCCAATATTCACCAATCTTCCAAAAATCAGGTCATAGACATGGATAACAATTTCAGGAGCTGACAGCATTTGAAGCCTCCCAAATCTTGCTGCATCTTTGGTCTCAATCTCCACGCTGAAAGTTTGCTTACCACTTCTTCACTGTGGAGTATGAGGGGCATTTGTCACTCAATATTTGCGTCATACATTCATGGATTTCCTTTGGTGTTTTCTTCTGCACAAATAGGAACTTCATGATGGTTCAGAGTTCCACACTTGAAAATTCCACACTTTACTTTGACATGGTTCAATCAATGATCTGAAACAATGTCAAAACATAGCATTACAATTCTGCTAATTGGCACTTTGCAAAATAAAATAACACTCTTTAGCTACAGTGGCAAAATAACACTCAGAATTTAGGAAGTTGGATGAGAACTTTTCAGCACCCACTGGTACATAGGCAAGAAAAAAATTTTGAGATCATGTCAGTCTTAAAACTTTCAGAATCATGAGCCTGGGGTTCACAGTTTGATTCCTAGGTTGGGATTTCTGCTCCCTGGGTTAACTAGGGCTGGGGATACTATGAAAGCATTCACTCTCTACTCTTCCAAAGGGGAAGGGAGGGAGGACAGCTGAGGCTACTATGTTCTACCTAGACCGCTAATCAAAGAGATTTATGATTGTTAGAATCCAAAGGGAGGTAGGCTATATGTCTTCTGCCTCAGAACTGCTAACATTATGGCCCGAATACGTGTGGTAGAGGGATATTAAATAGAATGGGAAGAAAACACTCAGGTAATACTTATGTGGGTCCCTTAACAAAGATGTGCTGCCAAGCAACACATATTAAATGCCAGGTCGTCCATTCTATTTCTATGAGCGGCTTGGCAGCGCACCTTTGTAAAAGCCCATCATGGTTTGCCAGATCCTAGCTTGGCTCTGAATGAGCAGGAAGGAGAAAATTGCCACATTAAAACCACCACAAAACAAAAGCCTTGAAACTTTTCTATTTGTAAAGTTCATTTTACTCTAATCAATTTAACTTTATCTGAGTAAGGCAGAGGTTATGCTTTACTAGTTTTCAACATTACATAGATTGAAGATGTTTATCAATTATTAGCTATGCTAGCATTTTACATTGATCTATTTGAAATTTCAATACATACAACTTTGTGCATTTTTTAAAAAATATATTTAACCCTACTTGGTTACAGTGAAATACAGGACATTGTGTTTAATATCTGAATAAAGTTCACATACTTTTACTAATTCTTTTCGGCAGAACTTTCATTTTTTCTTCTGCGATCTTTACTAGCTCTTTGCAGTCTGTCAAACCTAGCTTGTGTTCTTCTGCCTCAAGAGAACCCAGTTTCATTAAGCCTTGCAAACTATTTAATGATTTATCTGTTACGGTATTCTCCACATAAGCTGACAAAGTTTCTGAAGACGGTACTATATTCCCAGAAATGGATTCAGATGCAAGTGGAATTCTAGTTTTTAAGACACAGATCTTCGAGAAGTTATTTTTGCTGAATGTCTCACATTCAGTGGCATTTAAAATACAAAATTTGTTTTTACCTGTTTCTGAAGCAAGATAAAAGCTGGAAGTTCCCACAATCTCATTGTTTTGCCTTTCTGATATATTGATCGATGTTAGCACAGATTTTGAATGTATGCTTTGTTTGGTTGTCCTTTTTAAAGAATCTACTAAAGTATCACTATTTTGAACATTTCTGGGCTTTTTATTACTAATACATTGTTTGACAGTTGCTTTTGGTGATTTTTTTCTCTTACTCCTTGAAAGTTTATTTTCAAGTTCTAATAGAGGAGGGATTGGTGATTTGGTCATCCTTTCTCCTGAAGAAAACCAGCTCAATTTTGTCTTCCTTTCTTTCAAATTAGTAGGTGAAAAATAATCCTCATATTCTTGAAATTCAGCCTCTGTGCCTGATAAACCTTGTGAAGACTTGTTAAGTATAGCCAACACTGGTGAAACATCATCAGAACTTTTTGAGATCAATGTTGGTGTTCTTACATCCAAGCCAGAAAACCTATCACTCCTTGAATTGTTTTGCAACTTGCATTTGCTACCTTGTAACAAAACTGGGGAATTCAAACTAATCGAAGGGTTTCTATATGTAATACACTGATCTGCGATGACATCACTTGGTTTCTCAGTACGAACACACTCATCTGGTGGTAGTTCAGAATTTACAAATTTATTCTGTTGATTTGCAATTGTTATGGAGGATAACACACATTGGTCTAAATGCTTATTTTTAAACGTAGTTATGTATTTTCTCTTTCCAGAGTCCACTGCTTCTTTTATCCCAATTCCATGCAGATGCAATTGTTTTTTAAACTTTGGTTTGTCAAGTTCCCGAGGAGTCATAACAGCACCATTATTAGAAACAGGTAAATCACTGTCTTTTGTTGTTTCTGTACACGCAGAGATATCTTTGTCAATTGTCTGCATATACTTTAGGTTCACATCTTTCTCCTTTCTGTACTTTAAGTTTTCCCAGAGGTCATCATAACTTGAGTTCAACGTTCCATTGACAACTTCTGCAAGATATCAAGAACAGTAATCTTGTTAAGTTAAAACAGTGAATGGAATATACAAAATTCTGAATGCTACTAATGGTGCCTGTTCAGCAGTTTCACAAACCTGCCTTACATAGAGCGCTTCAATCTCCTTCCAAGATGATTTAAATAAAAGTCAAAAGTTGAGAGTCTAACAAACCTACAAAAGTCCTATTTACCGAAAATAGTACTAATAAACCAGTGAAATTTTATTAAGATACAGTGAGCAGACAAAATCTTAAAAAGCTGCCACCAGACAACACAGAAACAAAATACTTAAAAGATTTTTCCAGAAAAAGTAAAAATCATCTCTCTAGAATTAGTAATATCTTCTCATTTCATTATTTTATTTTTATTTAATGAAACAAACACTCATGCCACCTGAGTGGTAAAGCCAAGCACCTTTCATCTTTTCCCCATATTTCTTCTCAACAGTTCAGGCTTCCAAAAGGAATGTTAGGAGATCACCAAGTTGCCAGGATCTGCTATGTAGACAAGAGTTGGCAGGAACAATTTATAGGCTTCTTTTGCCATGATCTTTCCTGCAGCCTCTTTGACAACGCTATACATGGCCTCTGCCAGTCTATACTAAATTACTAGAATAAACTTAGCCAATTCTAGACAATGACACAGGGACAAATTTGTCCCCGTGGGATCTATCTCCATCCCTGTTCACGCGAGTTCTGTACCTCTCCCTGCCCCTTCCCTGCAAGCTCTATCCTCATCTGCACAAGCCTCAAACACATGTGCAGATGAGGACAGCGCTGAATGGCCATATACGGGACACAGACCATGCAAGTCTGCCCAATACTGGTTTTAGTTCAATATATACCATTATTTCCGATTAAAGATCCTCTGTGTTCATACCATGCTTTTTTTTTTTTTTTAAACTCTGTCACCGTTTTCTTCCCCACCACCTTATTCGGGAGTGCATTCCAGGCATCAACCACCTTCTCCATAAAGAAGAATTTCCTAACATTACTCTTGAGTCTACCACTCCTCAACCTCAAATTATGCCCTCTGATGCATCATTATGGACCCCTGCCCTGCATTTATTTCCTGCACTTGCCTACTGTCTCACTCAGAATATTCTTCTCCAAGCCTGTAACTTGGATGCCAGTCAGTCCTTAAGGCATGAAGAGTAGTCTATTACTGATGTAGTTTGAGGTACTAATTGAGCTTCATTAATGCTTCTGTTGGCATATTTGTTTCTCTGCTTAATTGTTGATGGTTCATATGTTTGTTATATTTAGAATCGAACAGTCTTCTTAGATGGGTAAGTTTTCCCATACCCTTACTTCACATATGTTTTATGAAAGGGTTCTTGCCTGCTTTGGAACTAACTGTAGGGGGCAACAGAGTCCTCTGTGAAGTAGGAGGGTTTCAGAAAAATCTGAAGTGGATTCCTTCTGCAAGGCTCGTGGCTATATGGAAATTACTCGCTTGTCCAGAATGACACTCCTATCTACTTGAAAAGATATTAGCAAGGTATGAACCCAATCTCTTCATATATAGACTGGCCTGTTTTGCTGTAAATTTAAGGTTTTGGGTTTGTTTGTTTTTTTTGGTATACCATATATATATACTCAAATATAACCCGGGATTTTGGGGTCAAAAAATTGGTTCAAAAATGGGGGTCCTGGTTAATATTCAGGCCAGCGCCCCCCTCTCAGAATTATTGCAGGCCTCCACTAGGCTCTGCACCCTGTCCCCCCCTCCCTGCCCTCCTACCTCCTCTGTCGATCCCTGGTGGTCCAGAGGTGCAGCGGGCAGGAGTAAGCTTTCCGCACTCCTGTTCCGCTGCTAACCCCATCAGTGGTGGTTGCTGCGAGATCTGGTTTCTTCTGCCGCTGAGTGGCAATGAGCAGGAGCATGCTTTGATGCTTTTGCTCAGCGTTGAGCGGTTTTTTGGCTGCTTCCCATAAATTCTCACGAGCCTGGGAGGGAGTGGGGCTGGATGCAGAGTCTGACAGGGGAGGGAGGGAGGGAAGGAAGGGGGCTGGGTGAAGAGCCTGACAGGGGTTGGGAAGGAAGGCTGTTCTATAACCAGCCTGCTTAAAAGTATTTCTTCTATCTGCTGCCGGTAGCCTTTCTGTAAGATGATGGCTTTCTGAGTTCAGGTTTTTGGAACCGGGCTCAATCTCCTAGAAAATGATAACAGCAAAAAAGTAAAAATGAATGTTGACCATGAAGTTAAGCTCTTGGTTGAGGAGATTCATCGGCTTGGCACAAGAGCTTTTTATCCAGTTATTATCCATATAGTATCCCTGATGAAGGAATGTTTTTTCGAAACACAGACCGTGTCAGGTCCTGGCTCACCAACCCTTTGGACCATATTTTGTATACAAACTGTTTTATGTTCATATTTATGTTTGTTGATTAAAGACTTGGCATCTTGTACACCACTCCTGCAGTTTTTTCCTTTGTTCATTGTTCAGCAATACAATGATCAGAATGTGTAACCAAGTATCTCTCAAATTTTATGACGTGCCAAATGATGACTTGAATTGCTATCAGTAAGTCACCTGACAAATGTGCCCACAACAGAAAGATTAGGTTCATACCTCAATAATCTTCTTTCTTGTAGATGTGTCTAGTGATCCTGAACCTTAGGGTTTTGCATTTGAACACTTAAACTGCTTGCAGAAAACTGTCAATCATCTTTTCAACAAAACCTCCATCCCAGGGAGCTGCTCCAGCCTCTTCAGTTCATACAAAAGCAATCAAGTAGCACTGTAATGAAAGATATAACTGGAAGGAGGGAAATGAGGAAGAATCCCCAGCAGTATAATTCTGTTTTGCTCTGTGACAAACATTACCAATAAACATTATAACATTCAAGCAGCTGCTAAAAAAATAGTAAAACTTGTGTAACCAGCACTAATCTTCTATAAAGCTTGTAGCTACTCATATGTCCTGCTATCCAACAGAGAATTGAAGCAGACTATACATACAGTACTCCCCTGATATTCGCAGGGGTTCCGTTCCAGGAACCCTCACGAATGTTGAAAAACAGCAAATACGGTTTTTAGCAGGGGAGACAGGAGAGGGCAGCCGGAGCGCCGGCAAGTGAAGGAAATCACTTGCGGTATGCTCCGACCACCTCTTCCTGTACTAAAGCCAGGTCTCACCAATCAGGAGCTGCTTTGACACGCAGCTTCTGATTGGTGAAGCCCGACTTTAGTACAGGAAGAGGCGGTTGGAGTATACTGTGTGATATGCAAGGTATGCCTGCTAGGGCTGTTTCTAATGTAAATCCCATTTCTAGAGCAGATGGTTCCCAAGCTGTTCAGCTAAATCCCCAAGGTAACCTTTTGCCTGCCATTACTCCTGAGTCCAGCAGAGGGAGTGCTAGTGCCAAACTGCAGGTTTCCCTTCCCCCACTTAGTCAGGGGAGGAAAATCAGGATATCCGGCACACCTGAGCGTTTGGGGCATGGTCCCCAACTCCTAAACCTTAGGTCTGCTTGGCTAGAGGGAGAGAAGGAGAGCTGGAGGCAAGGGAAGCAGTCGCAAGGCTCAGGGCTGGGAGCTCTGCCTAGCTGTTCAGTTCCTGAATCCATGGAACTGGTTGAGGCTGGAGAAGAATCACCGGTAGGCCCTTTGGAAGAAGTCCAGGGTATGGAACTGGATTTGGAGCTGGAGCCAGTGACAGAGTTACCATCCAGCGTACAGCCCATGGAAGTCAGCTAAGCCAAGGCAAGTGTTTAAAGCCTCTAAGCTGTGGATTATAAATATCCGGGTGTTTGCTGAATGGACTATTTTTGTTTGCATTGCAACTGTTTTGTATCACTGTGGATTACAAGTGTCCAGGTTTTCCTGGAAGGCCTATTGTTTGAGCAGGTCAGACTGTTTTTGTAGTCAAGGTGTGTGGGGTTAGTCTCACGTTACATGTGGTGGGATAGCGGGCCAATATTTGGCAAAATTTCATCACGTGAGGCACACCACCTTGCCCCAGCACTTCGGATGCTGGAGGGAATCAGTGCCGTAGCACTGGTTTGAGCTGAGTCTGCTTAGGAGGGAAATCAGGACTGGTGCTGCACCTATTTCCTAATCAGACTAAAGAATACAGATTTTTGGAGTTTGTTTTTCCTCTTTTCTGTTTTGACTTTGTTTTTCTTTTGGAACTCTCTGGTGGGAGAGATTATAAGCCTCTTTTGAACATTACAAGACTTTCCTATTAATGGTCATTTTCTGACAAGTTTAGTTTGTGATAATTTTGTTTTGAGGACTGATATTCAAGCTGGGGAGTGAAGCAACTATTTTGTTTTTGAATATTCCACATTAAATCCAGTCCAGATTTTGGTTTTCTTACTTACCTGTTTGCAGTGTGTTTTTCCTTTTTGTGCTAAATCCTGACTTATTTATCCTTGTGTCGCCAGCCGCAGCACACAAGAGCCAAAATTTCTGTGTCCCAGCGGCTCAGGACCCATTGCCCTGACCCCGCTGGTGACAACCGCGAGTGATTTCCTTCACTCGCCGGCGCTCCGGCTGCCCTCTCCTGCCTCTCCGGCTGCCCTCTCCTGCTCGGTCATTCACGGTCAGATAATATCACGAATGACTGGGATCGCGAATCGCAGACCGCGAATTCACAGGGGAGCACTGTACTCAAGAGTTTCCTTTTTTTCATCTCACCTGAAGACAGAGATTTGTCCAGCTCCAGACTAAGTCTGAGGAAGAAGGCAGGCAAAAACCATGTAAAGGACGGGGCTTCAGGACCTCTACAAGAAAAGATTATCAACTTAAGAACCTAATCTTTCTTTCTAGAGCAATGTGTCTAGTGGACCTGAACAACAGAGACGTACCAGAGCAATCCCCAGAATCTAGGGCGAGACCACTGAACTTGCCTTCAGAACAGAGGACCCAAAATCAATATCTTTCCTGGCTGCCAGGTCCACCCTATAGAATCTGGTAAAGATATGGAGGGTAGACCACCTAGTCTCTCTACAGATCTCCTCAGGCAAGACAGTCCTAGTCTCCGCCCATGAGGTAACAACTCCTCTGGTGGAGTGAGCTTTCAATGCAATTGGCGGCTGCTTACTGCAACTCACATTCGTGGAAAAAATGGCCATCTTAATCTATCTGGAAATCGAGGCTAAAGACACCAGCATCCCTTTGCTGGCATGACTGAACAGAACAAAAAGGTGATCCGATATGTGAAACTCACTGGTAGTTTCGAAGTACCAGAGGCGAGTCCGTTTGACATCCAACAAATGCAACACGCTGTCCTTTTTCTTCGATCCCGTAGGGTGGAAAGCAGACAAGCAGTCTTTATGATTAACGTGGAAGGCTGATACAACTTTCAGTAAGAAGAATGGAACCGTAAGGAAAGCTCTGCTTCTGTAATTTTGAGCAATGGCTCCCTGCAGGAAAGAGCTTGCAATTCGGAGCATCATCTTGCCAATGTAATTGCCACCAAGAACACCGTCTTGACCGTAAGATCCAGAAGGGAAGCCTTCCTTAAGGGCTCAAACAGAGATCCACCAAGACCCTGCAATATGGTGTTAAGATTCCAAGAAGGGAAAGGGGATGCACCAGAGGGCGCAACTGAAAAGCCCATTTAATGAACTAGGCAACATCTAGGCGAGTCTGTCCCCCCACACTTGGAAACAGGAAATGCCTTCTATCTGCACAGAATCGACCAACAGACCATTCTGAAGTCCCTCCTGCAAAAAGTTCAAGACTATCAAAATTGGAGCTCAGAAGAGCTCTACATCCTCCACAACTTGTCAGCACTGAAAGGACTTCCAGTCCTCTGAGTCTTTCTTTGGCTGCCTGAGCCCAATTCTTTGTCTGAGACCAGCACTATAGCATGAAGGTCCAGTAGCCTTTGCACCGTTTCCCAATCTCTGAGGGCTCTCTCTAGTCGGCTGGCTGGAGAATCTACAAAGCTGTCTGGAAGGTGGGCACAGAACACAATTTTTTAACCATCCCAAACAACTTCTAGGAACCAACAGTCTGTGTCAAACTAAGCCCAGGCCAACCAAAAGGTCAACAGCCTGCTCCTTATCTGGTGGGGTTCAGCCCCTGTACTGGCATCATTATAATTTCTTAGAGGCTGGGGAGGAGCTAGAGCCCAAAGATTACTGTCTCCTGCTTATGTTGGAAATCTGATGTGTCCCTAAAAAGACCTCTACACACTGCTTGGCCTGCTGCATAAGAAAGGAATTGTCAAGAGTCTCAAAAAAATGCTCCGTCCTGGAACCTGAACCATCCAGGGACTGCTGTCTGGTAAAGCATGTGGTGACAGTCCACAACACTTGCCATTAGGTCATCCAAACTTTTGCCAAATAGCATCTGCTCCTGAAAGCTCAACCTGGCTTTAAAGGCAGAATCTCTTACCTACTGTCTGATGCAGAGAATTCGAGCGGAGATCATATAGGCCAACACTTCTCATAACTCTGATATCATATAGAGCATCCGCTATATAATTTACCCCAGTTAGAAATATTTGGGAAATTTCATCATCGCCCGGGTCTAAGGCAAGCACGTCCCACAAAGTAAGTCACAGCTGCCGCCTTAATCCCTAGGGCCAAGGCTTCAAATTGCCTCTTGAGGAGCAAGCCCTCTTTACTATCCTGAGAATCCTTTAAGATTACACCTCTTTCACTGGCAGGGATGTAAGTTTAGTGACCTGCATCACCAGTGAATAAACCTTTGGCTGAACAACTGCTGGAAATCAGGAGCCATTGGGTAAAGTTTGGTCATAGCCTTAGCAACACACAGGGACCCTTTTGGAGACTCCCAGTGGTCCATGACCAGCTTTGTGATGTCCGGATGCGAGGGAAAGCAGGCTAACTGAACAACAGAGCTGATCCTAACTGAGACGAGGGAGTTGGAACTTCCATAAGAACATAAGAATTGCTGCTGCTGGACCAGTGGCCCATTGTGCCCAGCAGTCCGCTCCCGCGGTGGCCCCTAGGTCAAAGACCAGTGCCCTAATTGAGCCCAGCCCTACTACCTGCACACATTCCAGTTCAGCAGGAACACGTCTAACTTTGTCTTGAATCCCTGGAGGGTGTTTTTCCCTACGACAACCTCCGGAAGAGCATTCCAGCTTCAGTTCATTCAGCAAGGCAGAAACAACGCCTGAGAGCGCAGAGGCTTTGAAAATCCAGCACACTTGCGGTCTTTCCCCGGTCCAGGACCACTACTGCTTCTTGAGCACCACTCTCATGCAAAGAACCAGACTCTGCCAGTGAAACTTCATCCTAGAACAACAGTGACATAGAATTGGATTTTCAGTTCTCCCAGTCTATGTTAGACTGAGCTTCCTGATCCAAGCCTGTGTCATCATCTGGCTGGGGCACATGCTGAGGGGAGTACCCCTGCGCCGTAGCCACTACTGGTGCTCTGCAAGCAGACACTGAGGACCCTCGGCAGTTCAAATAAGAGTTCCTCATAAAATCCAGCATGAAGTATTGTAATGGGGGGGGGGGGGGTCTAAAAATCTCAGCACGGTCTCCCTGCTGGTCCTCCTGGGTTCTGCAGTCCACATGCATCTGTGCTTGGCCAATGCGCATTTGAAGGGCTCTGGAAAGAGTCTCTTCCCCTGCAATGAACTACTGCAGATCCCCAGACCTGGAGGACTTGAAGAAGGCAGCCCCTCCCCCACACACACTGCTGCAAACGAGACATGGATGCTCAGCTACAGTGGCAAAATAATGCTCAGAATTTAGGAAGCTGGTTGGGCGGAAAATTTTTCAGCACCCCTTCATATTACCTATTCAGAGAACTTTCAAGGCAGTTTACAGAATACAATTAAAAAAAAGATATACAGACTATTAAGGATAATATAAATAACAAAGAATTAATTTTACTTTACATTGTATTGTATAAGCATATACTGTCATTATACAGTTTTAGGCAGCTATTAGATACCTTGGAAAGCAGCATTACCTGAGTCAGGAGTGTTTTCAAGTGAAGGGTTATGTGTACCAATCGTTGAACCAAATGTAAATGTATGAGTCTCAGTCAATTGGGATGCTATTAAAAAAAAAAAAAATGAAAGTTTGTTCTACATTCATAAAACAAACCATGAGAAACAGATGATATTTAACAAAGTACAGTGGTACCTTGGTTTACGAGCATAATTCGTTCCAGAAGCATGATCGTAATCCATAGTACTCGTATATCAAAGCAACTTTCCCCATAGGCCATAATGGCAATGCTGACAATTTGTTCCAGAACCCAAAAGGTGCCGAGGAAGTGGTGAGGGGTGGCCCAGGGGTCTGTACCTGCCGGGTGTCGGGTGCCGGGTCTCTAGTAACGCCTCCTCCGTCCACCAACCGATGAAGAACCCCACAGTGCCGCTTCGGGGGGATGCCTCATCTGTCCACCAGCTGCTAAAGAACCCCTGAGCCCACATAGCACCACTTCAGGGGGATTCCTCTTCCGTCCGCCAGCCAACCTTCTACTCCGGGTGCCTTCCACATGTTGGAGAGCCTCTATCTGAGCCCACCCAGTCGAGTGCCATCCCACCTGCACGTTCCATATGATCACGCACAATGTCGATGATCAACGTTGTGCGTGATCATACGCAACGTGCAGGTGGGACGGTACTCAGTTGATATTTGTTAGACTTAGGGGGTACTTAGCTTGAAGTAGTTGAGAAGCACTGCTATAGGCAATCAGCTGGTGCCAGTGCCTCTTCTTCTCTCTGTCCCTCTTCCCTGCCAGCACCCCCTACTGGCATCTCAGGACCCATCTGGAGGGCCTCTGCACATGTGGGGGACGTCAACATGATGATGTCATGCATATGTGTGATGTCATCACGGCGACATCCACACACTTCTGGGTGCCTCAAGCCGTGGCCTTTAGTGTGCCCCGGCTTGAGAAAGTTTGAGAGACACTGGTTTAGACTGTAAGTTCTTTCAAGCAGGGAATGTCTTCCTTGTGACCCTTTACAGCGCTGCATAAATTTGGAAGCACTCTAGAAATGGTCAATAGTAGTAGCAGCAGGTGTTCTCCACAAATAGCAAGCCAAGTATTCTCACATATGGATGATGCCATCTGATGGATCCTGGTGCAGAAGCTGGCTAGTGTATATAGCAAGTAAAATTTTTTAGTAGTATCCCACTGTGCATGTGCCCTCCTGCCTAACACACGAGCACAGGCTCCTCAGTAGAATAATAAATCTGAAGAAATACAACTATTAGGGGAGGTGTGAGGATATGTGAGAGTATTTAGTCTACTGTCCTCAGAGAACACCTACTAACAGGTAACTTTACTTTCTCCGAGGACAAGCGGCAGTTAGTATTCTTAGATCTGGGTATCCCTAGCTACCAGGCTCACTGAAACAACAATATTAGGACAACATGACTCAAAATGTTGAGGCCTTAAAAAGTCAATCAACCTTAAACTGCTGTATATACACAAACTAATTGTGACGGTGCAGTCTGGAAAAAAAGAAAAGTGGACCTAGGAAGGTGGAGTTGGAACTCTTAACAGTACCATAGGAAGGAACTTTAGGTGTGTGTGAAGAACTTCTTTGATGTGATGAAATTTCATATAAAATGGATCAGCTACCAAAGCCTGAAGTCCACAGACTCTACGAGCTGAAGTCATTACCATCAAAAATACAACTTTCTAAGTCAAATGCTTCAGGTGACAAGAGTCAAGCGTTCAAAGGAGCTCTCATCAGTTGGGTTATAACAATGTTGAGATCTCAAAACACAGGAGGTAGTCTGAGCAAGAGATTTGTCAACAACAAACCTCTCATTAATCAAACAACTACAAGCCGTGCAAAGATGGGCTTACCCGAGAATGGTAAACACTGAATACATTGAGATGTACCCTTACAAAGCTGGTTTCAAACCAGACTTAGAGATGCAGTTTTTATATAGAAATCCCATGTGTAAAGGGGAAAAGGATAGTGATAGGAATGTACTACCATCCACCTGACCAGGATGAATGAACAGATGTTGAAATGTTCTTAGAAATTAGGGAGGCTAACAAACTGGGTAACACAATAATAATGGGTGATTTCAACTACCCCAATATTGACTGGGTAAATGTAACATCAGGGCATGCTAGGGAAATAAAAACAAGGACTGATTTATGGAGCAGCCGGTTCAGGAACTAACAGAGGCAAAGCAATTCTAGACCTAGTTCTTAGTAGAAAGCATGAATTGATGCGGTAGATACTGGTGCAGGGGCTGCTTGATAAAAGTGATCATAACATAAGAATTGCTGCTGGGTCAGACCAGTGGTCCATCGTGCCCAGCAGTCTGCTCACGCGGTGGTCCCTAGGTCAAAGACCAGTGCTCTAAATGAGTCTGACCTCACCTGTGTACGTTCCGGTTCAGCAGAACTTGTCTAACTTTGTCTTAAATCCCTGGAGGGTGTTTTCCCCTACAGCAGACTCCGAAAGAGCATGCATTCCAGTTTTCCACCACTCTCTGGGTGAAGAAGAACTTCCTTACGTTTGTACGAAATCAATCCCCTTTTAACTTTAGAGAGTGCCCTCTCGTTCTCTCCACCTTGGAGAGAATGAACAACCTGTCTTTATCTACTAAATCTATTCCCTTCGTTATGTTGAACGTTTCAATCATGTCCCCTCTCAGTCTCCTCTTTTCAAGGGAAAAGAGGCTCAGTTTCTCTAATCTCTCACTGTACGGCAACTTCTCTAGCCCCTTAACCATTTTAGTTGCTCTTCTCTGGACCCTTTCGAGTAGTCCTTCTTCATGTACAGCGATCAGTGCTGGACGCAGTATTCCAGGTGAGGGCGTACTATGGCCCAGTACAGTGGCATGATAACCTTTTCCAATCTGTTCATGATCCCCTTCTTAATCATTCCCAGCTTTCTGTTTGCCCTTTTCGCTGCCACGGAAGGCTTCACTGACTTGTCGATCAGTACTCCCAAGTCTCTTTCCTGGGGGGTCTCTCCAAGTACCGCTCCAGACATCCTATATTCATGTATGAGATTTTTGTTACGACATGCATCACCTTACACTTATCCATGTTGAACCTCATTTGCCATGTCACTGCCCATTTCTCGAGCGTGGTTATGTCACGTTGCAGATCTTCGCAATCCCCCTGTGTCTTGACTACTCTGAAAAACTTCGTATCGTCTGCAAATTTAATCACCTCACTCATCGTACCAATTTCCAGATCGTTTATAAATATGCTGAAGAGCACGGGTCCAAGCACCGAGCCCTGCGGTACCCCACTGGTGACGCTCTTCCAGTCCCAAGTATTGTCTGTTTTCTATTCGCCAGGCAGTTTTTAATCCACGTGAGTATTTCACCCTCGATTCCATGGCTCGCAATTTTCCGAAGTAGTCGAACGCCTTCTGAAAATTCAGATATACAATGTTGACTGGGTCACCCTTGTCTATCCGCCTGTTTACTCCCTCAAAGAAGTGCAGCAAGTTCGTCAAGCAAGATCTTCCTTTGCTGAAGCCGTGCTGGCTGGTCCTCATCAGATCGTGTCCGTCAAGGTGATCAATGATGCGGTCCTGCCATCTTCCTCTAGGCCAGTGGTCCCCAACACTGTCCTGGAGGACCACCAACCAGTCAGGTTTTCAAGATAGCCCCAAAGAATATGCATGAAAAAGATTTGTATGTAATGAAGATGATAGGAGTGCAGATCTGCCCCATGCATATTCATTAGGGTATCCTGAAAACCCGACTGGCTAGTGGTCCTCCAGGACAGGGTTGGGGACCACTGCTACAGGCGATGAGGAGAGTATTGTCTGGAACAGAATTGAGGTAGTTTGTGATTGTGAGGGGATGCAAATAGGTCTATCTGAGGAGTTCCCCAAAGAGAGAATATGTGACGCAAGATTGCAGAGTCCACTCGTATGGCCGAAGAATTCTGAGGAGTTTGTAGGCAAGAATATTTTGCGTTCCCTGAACATAGACAGCTTTTAGAGATATGTTTCTAGCAATAGCCCAGTTCCAAATCTTCTCAGCCTCTTGACAGAGTCAGAGCACCTGTCCCTCCTTGCTTGTTTCTGTAATACATCGCAACTTGATTGTCCGTGTATTAGGAGGACTTAATTGGACATACTGTTTTTAAAAGTCTTCAGAGCATTGTGAATTGCTCCAAGTTCCAAGAGGCTATTTGCCACATCTTTCATTGCCTGTGGAAAACAGTTGCCGGTTTCTCTTAAGGCCCATTCGACTAGAAGTGCTGCTGAATCGTGGGCGGAGTCTCGCATGATTCATCTAGATGAACTTTGTAGGGCGGCTACTTGGTCCTTTCTTCATAACTTTCCCTGTTTTACCATAGAAACATGACGGCAGATAAAGGTCAAATGGCCCATCCAGTCTGCCCAGACACAGCAACCATTATCTCCTTCGCTCTCCAAGAGATTCCACACGCCTATCCCATGCTTTCTTGAATTTAGACACAGTCTCTGTCTCCATCACTTCTGGGAGACTGTTCCACGCATCTACCACCCTGTCTGTAAAAATGTATTTCCTTAGATTACACCACAGCCTAATCACCTCAACTTCATCCTATGCCATCTCATTCCAGAGCTTCCTTTCAAATGAGAGAGTCTCAACTCAAGAGCATTTAGGTCACAAAGGTATTTACATCTCTATCATATCTCCTGCCTTTTCTCCAAACTATACATATTGAGATCTAAGTCTGTCCCCATGATGAAGACCACACAACATTTTAGGAGCCTTCCTCTGGACCGACTCCATCCTTTTTATATCTTTTTGAAGGTGTGATCTCCAGAATTACACACAATATTTTAAATGAGGTCTCACCAAAGCCTTATACAAGGGCATCAATACCTCCTTATTCCTACTGGCCATACCTCTTCCTATGCACCCGAGTATCCTTCTAGCTTTTGCCAATTTAAGATTATCACATACAATCACACCCAAGTCCTGCCCTTCTGTCATGCCTAAGCTGAATATCTACCGCCCTCTCTTCTGCCTCCTCTTTGTTTCAGGTTTCTCCCTCTCTCTATCTTCCTTCTGCTAACATTTCAAATCCTCCCACCTTTGTTCCAGGTCTTTCTGTCTCTCTCACTCTCTTTGACAATGTAACATTATCTCTTACTATGCCTTTGTTACAAGCCCCAGAATTGGACTAAAGTCACTCTCTCAATTCATATAGGGTAGGCACCTTCCTTAGCTAGCAATAGAAGATGAGATCAAGAAAAAAAAAACCAAAACAAAACTATAATGCAACTACAGACAATTCAGAATACAGCTCTGAGACTCGTCTATTCATTGAAAAAACATGATCACATTACTGAGGCATTCATCAATTCTCATTGGCTTCCAATCCAGGAAAGAATACAATTTAAATTCTACTGTATACTATTTAAAACTATAAATGGAGACAGCCTAACCTACCTAAACGACCGCCTCATCCAAACCACCTCTACACACATCCCATTTACTTACCCCACAATCAAAGAAGTAAAACGGAAAAAACTATACAACGGACTACTGGCCACTCGGGCAGTGAAGATAGACAACCAAGTCTCCAACCTATGGACAACAACCCCAGACTACAAGATGTTCAGAAAGGAAATAAAAACTATACTCTTCAAGAAATCCCTTAATAAAGCTTAATACCATGATAAAGCTTAACCCCCCTCTTATCATCCCCTCCCTAACCCTAGATCCTACTTTTCCCTCTCTTGGAAACCTTCTCTGATCTAACGTTGTAACCCTTCTTCCATAACTCTTTGTAATCCGCTTTGAACCGAAAGGTAATGGCGGAATAGAAATCTGTAATGTAATGTAATGTAATAATGCTGTGAGCCATTCAATCACCCTCCCCCCCCCCAAAAAAAAGCAAAAGATAGAAATATTCAAGAAGGTATGCCACGAACACAGAAAATCCCAAATTACAGGATAACTGAAAATCAACTGGAGTTTATGGCACAGTATCAAGAATTAAACTAAATAAATAGGTCTTCATATTCTCTGTTTCAAATGAGAATATTCAGATTAACAATACAAGATATTTTATCAAAGATACCAAGTCATACTCATTTGGGGACCGGACTCCCCTCCCCGGGAACCCTGCCATCTCTTCTTCTCTCCTCATCTAGCTACTAGAATGTCTCCCCTATCCTCGATCCGGCACCTTTCCCTCAAACCTTCCCTCCTCCATTAAACTCATACTTTTGGTCATTCAACACCAATCCCGCAACTTTCCTTCTCCGGCAGCCCTTCACCCATGCCACAATTTCTCCCCGCTGAGGCGTCCTGCCTTGCTGGAAACTGGAACTAGCGTCAAAGGAAGGCGGGTCACCGGACAAGAAAATGTCCGTGGGCAATCTCAACGATGAGTTGAAAGTAGAAAAGTGCACTGAAAAGGTTTGTGGAAATCCCGCAAGGTTGGAAGTAGTTGAAGTACCCCCCTCCTCTTCCCTTCCATACTTCCCCAGTACAGTCGCACTTACTCTATGCTCAGGATAAATCAGTGAGGCTCACATTGACAAGTGCATAAGTCAATTTCGCTGCTATCAGTCCGGGCAGAGATACAATGCTGAGATGTAAATTAGCCTAAATTAGCCAGGCGGAACGCTCGGCTAAAACGCTACTCTGTATAGGCTGACAGCCTTGAAGCATCATAGGATAGGGATCTTCATTAGGAAATGGCAATGCTATGAAGAGTGGAGAACACTGAACCGTGAGGGTGATATCTGTTGTATGTGGGATCTTGGGGGGGAGAGTTAATGTTGCTGGTTGCTTTCTGTAACATCATGGACATTTTGGTTATGATGCTTTTCAGTTCTATGGTTCTTTTGTCTATTGATCTTATGGATGCGTTGTTCCGTATAATGTGCCTTGGCAACAAATAAAAGATATAAGTTTAAAAAAAAAAAGGGCACGCAAATACCACAGGAACAGATCCTTACCTCCACTAACTTCAGCTGGGTGGTCGAAACAGGTCCCTGAAGGATATACCTACCAGCTGCAGATTTAAAATATGATCCTCTCCACACAGGCAAAGTAGACCCTTTTCAAAAGGGATCTTTAATTTCACAAAAAAAGACCACAACTAGAGTGAAAAACCACAAAACTATCGCAAAATAAAAAAGAAATAAACCGAGCAGATCAGAAGACACCTATCATGCTCATCTGCAGAAAGAGAAACTGAAAGGGGAAGCAGACTCCTGGGAGAAGGAGGAAGTTTCAAAAGCTGTGTTTGACATCTTTCTAAAGTATGCTCACGAGAATGGGCAGAGTACCCTAAGGTTCAGCATACCACTCCTATTGCACAGGAATGACTTATTACAAGGCAATTTTAGTTTCCGATAGCCAAATTTAGACTGTGTTTTTCATATGAAAGTCATATTAGGTTAGAAGATAACAGTTCACATAAATTCATCAATGAAGTAATAGTTTACCATTAGTATGCCCCAACACAGGAAGGACCGGCAGGAAGAAACAAACGTGGAAAGGACTGGTAGTGAGCAGGAAGGAGCCATATATTTCTGTACTCACCCCTCTGTGCAGAAACAGCCAAGGGCCCCTTAGCCTAACATAGGTAAACTTGTCTTGTTTGCCTATACCTGGAAATGTCAGTTCCCCTCTTATCCTCTTTTATTTTTTTAAATTGGTTAAGCTGTACTCCTACAGAGATCTCTTTGTCCTATGTATTTTTTGTAAGGTGAGGAAGGAGAAAGGGAGATCAACACAGATAAGGGGCCTTGAGAATGAGTAGGGACCTGGTACAGCCAGGTGTATCCCAAAGTTAGATATCCAGTAGACCTAAACTCTCTGGCTCACCTGAATTTGAGAACTAAAACAGGAGCCAAGCAGCTAACGAAGCCAGGAGCCTGGGAGAGTCCATCCAACTGCCTACTGGAGATAAACAATACTGAACAGCTAAGGAGCGTGCGATCCTATATCACAGAACTCAGTTCAGTGTTATCTCCGCCTGCTGGTAGATGGACATAATCCATTCATCTGGATTCGTCTGTTGTTGATGACAGGGACCAGCTAATACTAGCATAGTGCTACAAATTAGGTTTAATTTTTTTCTGATTAACCTGTCATTAATCTCAGCATTTATAGAAAAAAAAATTGGGTGCCATTCAGCAAACCATATGCATGCAGCGTTCTCCCCAGAAATTTTTTCCAGCCGGGTGGCATGAAAAAGTAGCCGGGTGGGGTGGGATAGGGAAAATTAACCCCCTCTTTTACTAAGGTGCGCTAGCAATTTTAGCGCACGCAAACCCCCGCACTAAGCGGGAAAACTAAAGCCAGCTCCATGCTGGCGTTAGCATCTAGTTCACATAGTAATTCTGCACGCGCTAAGCGCACGCTAAAACCACTATCACAACTTAATAAAAGGAGCCCTAAATGTGTACTATTTTTTATTAGTTTATTATTATTTTCAAATGCTCAATATGACTTCCTTTTTTAAGGTTTGACACTTGTGCCAGAATATTTTTACTAAATTTAAGAAGTATCCAATTCTAGAAGGGAATAATTAGATATTTACTCTCTTTCAAATGGTATAGAGGTTTAAAAAAGGGAAAGACGTTAATGAAGTCATTAGGTTCAATCTAGCCATTTATTTCTGCATGAATTTAAACTAACAAAAAAAAGATAAATATAGTTCATCCAGTCATACAAGAAATGGCTCTACAGCAGGGGTGCCCACACTTTTTTGGCTTGCGAGCTACTTTTAAAATGACCAAGTCAAAATGATCTACCAACAATAAAATTTAAAAAAAACACAAAGCACACTGTATGCAGAGAAAATGTCAGTAAGGAAGGAGGGAGGGGGCACAAACTTGGGATACAGGAGGAAGGGAGGGAAGGGGCATGAACTTGGGACATAGGATGGAAGGATAGAAGGAAAGAGATGCTGAGGTGAAGGAGGGAATAGAAAGGGAAAATTGTTGAGCATGGGTGTGAGGGAAAGAAAAGGTGTACATGGGGAAAGGAAGAAAGAGGAGAATGTTGGGCATAGGAAGAGAATTGTTGGACATGTTGGTGGGAGAGGAGTATGGTAGAGAGATGAGAGGGGGAAATGTTGGATGTGGTGTTGGAGAGGGAACAGTGGGACAGATGCAAGAGGGAAGAATGTTGGACCTGGTGGTGGAGGGAATGGAGGAAGAGATGTCGCATAGTTCTGGAGAGGGGCTAATAGAAGGAGAAATGTTGGGCATGGGGCTGGTGGGCAGGGGTAAAAGATGCTGCACACAGTCCGGGGGGGATGAAAGAGGGAGAAATGTTGGATGTGGCAGTAGAAGGAGTTGGAGCGATATACCCTGGATCCCTCTATCTTTCTTTCCTCACTCCCTTTACAGCAAGGGAAGGAATAAGAGAGAGATGGTGGACATAGCACATGGGGTGGAGGAGAGAGGAAGAAATGCTGTGCAAGGTGGGGAGGGGTAAAATAATGTGCTTTGTGTAGTTTAATTTTGTGGTTACCATTATGTATTATTAATAAGAATATATTGTGTATATGTGAAAAATGAATGGAAGAAAAGGCATTTACAATTAGTACTATTATTAGTATGGCGGCTGGGTCTGGGGTGGAGCCTGGGCAGTGCTTTTGGGCCCCCCAAACAAAAAAGCATTCCACTGACTGGACCTAGTGTGGGGGGAGAGAATGTGGACCTGCTGGGAGGAAGGGGGACGAATGACCGCATCCCAGAAATTTTGGCATAATTTTGCACTTTCAATTTTAAAAATCCTTATCTCCAAGATGCAAACCGAGCTATTTTCTACACATAGCTATTTAAGTTTTTGCATACAGGCCCCTTATATTAGCTTTTTCACTCCTTTATATTCATATGACACAAGTTCACCATTTTTTAAGTTTTCTCTCCCTCTTTTTTTTTTGTGCACTCAGCATCTTGAGCATCCCTGTTTACTGAGTAGACATATAAATTTAGGTTAGAAATGATTCACAATTACTATCCTAACAAGAGCTAAACAAACTTTAAATAACTTTATAGTAACTTCAAATCCTGGGGGGAAAGAAATACCACAGTTCTACTGTACCTGCACATTTTTTCCAGTAACAAATTACTAAATATAAAATAATATCAAAACATGTCCACAAATGAATTTTGGCCCTTTGAAACCTAGTAATCAGTCATATCAATCATGGAGTTATATGTCACTCACACCCCTATAATGTACAAGGCCAGACTAGTCCACTTGACTTCTACTACTGGCAATCCCCCCTCGCACAATGACGTCACCTACTCGAGCTCCCAGAGATTCCTTGTTCGCTATGACGTAGGTATGGCCTGGCAGTCAACTCTGACAGGAGGGTGTCAAAAGTGGACACATGCTTGCCATTTATCACCAATTTCCTGCCGACGAAGAAAGGGTCCCCGTTACGGTAGAAGACCTGCATCGGGTAGCCACTGTATATCCTGCGATAATCTGTACATCATGATGATTCGGAGAACGGGAGAGGGGGAATCGGCGATGAACTGGTATCAAACAGGTGGTGACCACACTTTAAACAGCAAGGTTGAGAAGGACAGTGTGGTAGAGAGTGTGATGTCTGATTTGTTCAGTGTCCTGTCCTGCACCATAGGCATCCTGCGCTGCGGTGAAGTTTCCAAGCGAGAGAAGGGGAGGCTTCCCTTGCGCCGTGACTTTTTTTGCGTCATTAGGCATAGGTCAGCGACGGATGGAAACTTACAACTTGCTTCGGGCCTTCCTCGTTGCCGGGTCCTGCCTTCGCGGAAACAGAAAGTAGGCAGGACCCAGCAGCGAGAAAGACCCAAAGCAAGTTGTAAGTTTCCATCTGTCGTTAACCAGTTTCCTGCCTTAGCCCATAGCGAACTCATGCTTCGGGGCTCTAAGGTGTGCATGCCGGCCTCCCTTCTCTTCTCCCCCCCTCCTCCCCCTGGACGTAACTTCCGGTTTCGGAGGGAAGCCGGCAAGCACAACTTAGAGCCCCGAAGCATGAGTTCGCATCTCCAAACCGGTGAGAGATGGTTTTTGGGGGGAATTTTTTTATGTTGAGCGGCCGCAATAGCAGGATTCCTGATAGATGACAGCTGGGCAGTAATCTAAATTAGCTGGGCGGACCGCCCGGCTAAAAAGCCCTGGGGAGAACACTGTGCATGTATAAAGAATACTTGCCTTTTACAACTAACAATCTAAATAGGACCAGAACAGACAGCAGAAAAACAAATTGCACAAAATCACAAATTTCAGTGGCACAAGGAGAACTTAAATAGTGGTTCTCATCATTCTGAACACTAGATTATATCTTCTCACTGCCTCTACTCTACTAAAGCATTAAATCACTTACCAGTGGGTGAAAGATTGTCTCTTTTGTCCTTCATCTCCTGTATTCTTTTTTCCATTGCATTGCAAGTGTCTGTAAGCTTCGATTTGGGACTGTACATTAATAGGCCACCCTCGTCAAATAATAAAACTGGCACATCAGGTTCTTTAAAAAAATAAATACAATTTTGTTTTGAATTAATGTAAATGAGAAGCTTAGCACAACAACACAGTAATGAGGATAGATAAGAAAAATGGTTTATCCAATATGCAAAGTTAAAAGCCATCTACTTTGAGTAGGTAGAAATATGTGAATTCCATATACAACCAAATATTAGCTCCTTTTCTCCAGTGTCTATGTAGCTTCTTAATCAGTATTTCAATTTCCTTCATGGCTGTTGTATTAGCTCTGCCGACAGACTATTTCAAACACTCTCAAACAGTCTTCCTCCTTCCAACTCCATACATAACTTTTTGTCTTTGAACTTTTAGGGGAAGGAGGTTTACAGAAAATGCATCTTCCTTGTACTTTATGTTTACTAAACATTTGAATTTTTCTGCTATATCCTCCTCTTTCCCTCTGTTCTAGTGATTTGTGTTATAGATTTTTACTACACTTCTCCCTCCGGATTTGCGGGGGATAGGGGCAGAGCCAGACCGCGAATGGTGAAACACCGCAAATATCTTCTGGTCTGGCTCTGACCCACCCCTGCCTCCTTCCTGCCTTCCCCCCAGCATCCCGGCCTTACCTGGTGGCCTAGCGGGCTTTCGGGGCAGGAGCGATCTTCCATGCCATGAGTTCCCGTAGTCTCTCGAGACTACGACGGGAACTCCCCACAGACATTTCCTATTGGTGATCTACACGAGGCAGGAGTGTAGGAAGATTGCTCCTGCCCTGAAAGCCCGCTAGACCTTCAGGTAAGGCCGGGACGTCAAGGGGAAGGTTAAACTGTGGGTTTTTTCTTTTTTTCCCCCCTCCCCCCAAAAATCTCGAATATGTGAAATCGCGATTGCCGAAACCACGAATGGGGAGGGGGAAGTGTATTCGGCCGAATATCAAATACAAAGAACGGGCACTGAGCTTTAACATAAAAGAAGCGATGGAAAATCAGAGATGGGAAGATTAGGTTCTTACCTTCATAATCTTCTTTCTGGAATAAGGGTATATGAGTCTTGACAAGTGGGTTATTCTCCCCTAAATGCAAGTTGTGCAGAAGGTATCATCTACATTTTTCAGCAGTGCCTCCTTCCTCACTGGGCTCTACTGTATCTCCTCAGTTTGTACCAAAGTAGTCAATGACCACTATAATATAACCATACTCCTCCCCTTTGACTCACAAGACCCCACTACAACAGATAACCTGGTAAAAACCCTAGAAACAGTGGAAAAATGGATGACAGAACACAAACTGAAGCTCAATCCAGACAAAACTAAATTTCTACTGCTTGAAAAAGACAAAACCCCTTCGATAACAGAACTAGAAATAAAAACCACCAAATATCCTATACAGCCCACTCTCAAACTCCTTGGAGTAACAGTAGATAGATGTTGCACTCTTCAGGTGCAAATCAACAAAATCACACAAAAAGCATTCTTTACCATGCGCAACCTTCGCAAAATTAGAAAATTCTTCGGCAAAGAACAATACAGACTCATAGTTCAATCCCTAGTCCTAAGTCTACTGGACTATTGCAATATCCTCTACCTTCCTTGTCCCACCTACTTAATAAAACAACTACAGACCGTCCAGAACACTGCCCTCAGACTGATCTATTCCCTTCGAAAATTTGACCACATCACCAACGCCTTCCTAGACTCACACTGGCTTCCAATACAAGCCCGCATCCAATTCAAGCTATATTGCATATTATTCAAAACATTAAACGGAACGGCACCCTCCCACTTAAACAACCGCCTAAATAGGAACCTCTCTTCCAGACAAAGGAGAACCCAGTCCCCTTTCTCCTACCCCCCTTATAAAGGAACTAAGCGCAAAAAGATGTACGACAACCTACTAGCAACACTTGCAGCTAAATTGGACCCCTCCATCACCAACATACTGACAGCTTCAACTGACCTCAAAGCTTTTCGAAAAGAAATCAAAACTATACTATTCAAGAAATTCATCCTAATTTCCTAACCCCACTTTTCTCCCCTCTCTGCCCCTCTTAGGATCCTCCCTTCAAAATGTGATTTAGACCTAACGCCTTTAACTGTATTCCTCTTCCTGAAAACGTCCAGCTATCGTTTTGATGTATTAGGCCCAACGTCTTTAATTGTATTCCTCTTCCTGGAAATGTCCAGTTATCTTTTTGTTGTAATCCGCTTAGAACTGCAAGGTACAGGCGGAATAGAAGTCATTAATGTAATGTAAATAAGTAGGAAAGGTACTGGGAACCTCCCCGACAAGACACCTCTGTTCTGCTCTGTAATATAGTAAACAAAGTTAATAAAAGAAAACATTACAGAAAATGAGGTGGAATGAACAAGGACCAGGGTTGGATTGTCAACTTCCAAAAAAGCCACTTGGAGCCGGAGTATTTTGGAATATGTTTCAACATGGCAGAGGTCTGTGTCTTTCTTTCACACAAACAGATGATCCAAAGTTAAATTTCAGACCTCTTGAAGATGCTAGCTTCTACATTTTCCAATGATTTCAACCGATAGTATAACTTTCTATCAGTTAACTTGCATCCCTTCACTTTCTAACTTATTTAGAACCTCAGCGCCACCACTCAGAGCTCAATTGGATTTCATTGCTCTAAGCTTTATGTGCCAGCTCCTCATCGGTTCCTTAATTTTTAATATCCGTTTTTTATTTTTAGTGTATTAGCTTTTGTATAATTTATTTTACTTATTTAACTTATAAGCATGTACTTAAGCATGTACTTAACTTACAACTTGTGGTCTCTGGCTAGGGGAAACATCACGCCGACATGTTTCGCTGCTAGAGCTTTATCAAGGCTTTGCCCCTAAAACAGAACAAAAGCTATCAGCATTACCCTGAAAAAAGACAGACATGGCTGTAATTGTTTAAAGCTATGCTGTCTAACATCTCTCACTCACCTATAAATTCAGCCGCCAACCTGTGACCACTTTGTCCTCAGATATGGCGGCGGCGTTCTTACTCAGATGTTAAATAGAGCGGAGCCCGGCTGTAACATGACTACGTCATCACGTTAATGCCGCGTCAGCAGGTTCTCCGATCGTAACCACATTAATTTCATTAATATCAATAATAAAGAAGAGCCCAATTTTTGGCTACCTCCTCACTCAGACACGTTACATTAGAGAGCCCCATTCTAACTCTGCATTTAAACCTTGTGGGGTCACTGTATTTAAGGTGTAGATCCATCGCTGTTCTTTATAATTCAAAAATTCTTCAATATTGCTTCCCTCCCGTCCCTCTTCCAACTTTTCTATTATCCGCCATTGTATCTGCTCAATAGTGTGCTGATGTTTTAAAAAATGTTCTACCATTGGTGCTTGGATGTTTTTCATTTTTATCCGCGATTTATGTTCATTTAGTCTTATATGCATGGGTCGTGAAGTACGGCCCACGTATACAAGACTACACGGACATATTACAACATATACAACATGTGTTGACTGACAAGTGGTATTCATTTTTGCTGTAATAACTTTCCCCGTTTGAGAGTCTTTCCAAGTGGTGCCCCTGATGGTGGAGGAACACCATTGGCAATGGCCACAACTCGTGTGATATCCAATCTGTTTGGTTTTATAATTCCCCAATTTCTGTTGAATTAAGACTTGCCCAATTGTTTTCCCTTTCTTAAAGGCAAACATCGAGATCTCACTAAATATAGTGTACAATTGTAAAACATGCCAATATTTTCTTATCTGGGCTATAAGTTCTTTAGCCGCCTCAGAGTATGGCAATACACAAATTAATCTCTCACTTTGATCTTCAGGCTCTTTTTCAGAGATCAACAGTTCTCTATTCGCATATTTAGTCTTATAAACGCTTGTTTTATGGATTTCACAGGGTATCCTCTGGCCTTAAAACGGAGTTTTAACTCTTCTGCAGATTCAATAAAATCACACAATTCTGATGAAACTCTGCGAAGTCTTAAAAACTGACTTACTGGAAGATTGAATTTTAAATGGTAAGGATGGTGACTGGAGAAATGCAATAAAGTATTTTTTGCCACTGATTTTATGAAAAGTTTAGTTATCAACTGGAATTCTTCCTTTATTATGAGTAGATCCAAAAATTCTACTCTATCATTACTATAGGCCGGTGTAAATTGAAGATGGGGATTTTTTGTGTTAATCCAGTTTAGAAACTCACATAAAACACTTTCAGAGCCCATCCACAGGAAGAAAATGTCATCAAGAAACCTCTTCCATAATGTAATGTATTGAAAATAATTCGATTTATAAATATAAGTTTCTTCGAATTGTCCCACATAGAGGGTAGCCACCGACGGGGCCAACGTGGCCCCCATCGCTACTCCCTGGATCTGCTGGTAATATACACCTTCAAACTCAAAATAGTTTTCTTCTATCACCCAACAGGCTAGCTGTACCAGGAATTCTGTACTAATCCTTTGTATGCCTTCTCTTTTCTGAAGAGTATCATATATAATTGCTAAAGCTCCATTTTGGGGAATGTTGGTGTAAAGGGACACTACGTCCAATGTCACTAAAAAGGTTTTCGCACTCACATTAAGTCCCTGAAGAATCGGATGTCACCAGTGGTGATTCAACGGAAGCTCCTTCTACTAAGAGTTCGGGGGACGAAGGACGAACAAGAGGTGGACGTCCAAGAGGAAGATCCAGAGGAGCCCAGAGAGGTCGGGGAAAACTAGTGACCAATGGGAAGACAAAATGAATTCCACAGTAGTTAATATCGCCACAGTTCCTTTGACTAAAGATCAACTATCAGTGCTAGAATTAGGTCTGAACTATGTGATAAATCAATATCCTGATTTTTTTCAACTGAAATTATCCTTTTTCAAATTTTTGAGGAAATTACAACTAAAACTTTTTTTCCAAAATAAAGAAACTATAGAGCCTGAAGATGGAGGCTCGATTTGCAAAAAAGAATCAAAATGGAACCCCCCTGGTCCTTTAGATCCAGCGGTGGAAACATTTCGGAATTTAGTTTTAGCGGGGTTTTCCATTTTTGAAAAATCCTTTTCTCGTCAACAGGTCTCCCATAATTTGACTTATTATCAACATCAGGCTCTCATGCAGCTAAAAGATAGTCGTGATTGCATGATATTAAGAGCAGATAAGGGTGGCGCCACTGTAATTCTTAATAGAGAAAGTTACTTAAAAGAAGCTTCCCGTCAACTATCGGATGTAATTGCGTATAAACCGATTTCTCAAGATCCAGGAGGTCCACTGATGAAAAGAATTTTTGATTGGGTAACAGCGTTTTATGAAAAAGAAATGTTAACTAAAAAAGAATACCAATTTCTTTTGGAAAAATATCCACGCACGCCCAATATATATTTTGTGCCTAAAATTCATAAGACCCTTAAAGACCCACCAGGCAGGCCTATAGTAAACACTAAAGAATCATTGCTAGAACCCCTATCTAAATTTCTAGATGTTTTTCTAGCCAAAGAAGCACTAAAAACCACTTCATATTTGAAGGATTCATCCCATCTGTTACGAATTCTCTCTCAGGGACTTAATTCCAGTTGATAACTAAACTTTTCAGAAAATCAGTGGCAAAAAATACTTTATTGCATTTCTCCAGTCACCATCCTTACCATTTAAAATTCAATCTTCCAGTAAGTCAGTTTTTAAGACTTCGCAGAGTTTCATCAGAATTGTGTGATTTTATTGAATCAGCAGAAGAGTTAAAACTCCGTTTTAAGGCCAGAGGATACCCTGTGAAATCCATAAAACAAGCGTTTATAAGAGCTAAATATGTGAATAGAGAACTGTTGATCTCTGAAAAAGAGCCTGAAGATCAAAGTGAGAGATTAATTTGTGTATTGCCATACTCTGAGGCGGCTAAAGAACTTATAGTCCAGATAAGAAAATATTGGCATGTTTTACAATTGTACACTATATTTAGTGAGATCTCGATGTTTGCCTTTAAGAAAGGGAAAACAATTGGGCAAGTCTTAATTCAACAGAAATTGGGGAATTATAAAACCAAACAGATTGGATATCACACGAGTTGTGGCCATTGCCAATGGTGTTCCTCCACCATCAGGGGCACCACTTAGAAAGACTCTCAAACGGGGAAAGTTATTACAGCAAAAATGAATACCACTTGTCAGTCAACACATGTTGTATATGTTGTAATATGTCCGTGTAGTCTTGTATACGTGGGCTGTACTTCACGACCCATGCATATAAGACTAAATGAACATAAATCGCGGATAAAAATGAAAAACATCCAAGCACCAATGGTAGAACATTTTTTAAAACATCAGCACACTATTGAGTAGATACAATGGCGGATAATAGAAAAGTTGGAAGAGGGACGGGAGGGAGGCAATATTGAAGAATTTTTGAATTATAAAGAACAGCGATGGATCTACACCTTAAATACAGTGACCCCACAAGGTTTAAATGCAGAGTTAGAATGGGGCTCTCTAATGTAACATGTATCTGAGTGAGGAGGTAGCCAAAAATTGGGCTCTTCTTTATTATTGATATTAATGAAATTAATGTGGTTACGATCGGAGAACCTGCTGACACGGCATTAACGTGATGACGTAGTCGCGTTACAGCCGGGCTCCGCTCTATTTAACATCTGAGTAAGAACGCCGCCGCCATATTTAATTTAATTTTTATTTAATTCTTATATACCGCTATATCTGAGGACAAAGTGGTCACAGGTTGGCGGCTGAATTTATAGGTGAGTGAGAGATGTTAGCTTTAAACAATTACAGCCATGTCTGTCTTTTTTCAGGGTAATGCTGATAGCTTTTGTTCTGTTTTAGGGGCAAAGCCTTGATAAAGCTCTAGCAGCGAAACATGTCAGCGTGATGTTTCCCCTAGCCAGAGACCACAAGTTGCAAGTTAAGTACATGCTTAAGTACATGCTTATAAGTTAAATAAGTAAAATAAATTATACAAAAGCTAATACACTAAAAATAAAAAACGGATATTAAAAATTAAGGAACCGATGAGGAGCTGGCACATAAAGCTTAGAGCAATGAAATCCAATTGAGCTCTGAGTGGTGGCGCTGAGGTTCTAAATAAGTTAGAAAGTGAAGGGATGCAAGTTAACTGATAGAAAGTTATACTATCGGTTGAAATCATTGGTTGATAGTTGAAGCTCCCTTTAACTATAGTCAAAGCTGTGCACTAGAAGCTTCTACATTTTGGCACTATTTCTAGGTGTTAGGGTCAATGGCAGTACCCACAGAAGAGGTTCCTTGGGCAAAGGCTCATATACGCTCTCTCCAGGACACCCCTTTATACCACTAGTCCCTGCACAAAAGCTTATACTTTCACTTGTTTTTGTACCTATAAAATTGGTACTTTACTCATCATATCTAATTGGCAGAAGTTCCGGACTTGTACACCTGTCCGAGGACACAGACCTGCGACCAGAGCGAAAACTGAGGAAGGGAAAGTCTGCGATCCTAGTGGGTGACTCAATCCTAAGGCAAGTAGATAGTCACATAGCAGGAGGATCGACTAGTGATTTGCCTCCAAGGAGCGAGACCAAAGACATCGTCTACAAAATTGAAAAGACCCTAGAAGGAGCAGAGACGGAAGAGACTACAGTGATGATCCACATCGGGACAAATGATGTCAGCAGGAGAGACTACAGTAGAAATGCACTGGTCGAACAGTTCAAGATTCTGGGAAGGAAGTTGAAGTTGAAGACTCAGAAGATAGCGTTTTCAGAGATCCAACCAGTACCGAGGGCACATGTGAAGAGGCAGACGGAACTACAGTCAATAAATGCATGGATGAGGAGATGGTGTGAGGAAGAGGGGTTCCACTTCGTGAGGAACTGGACAATGTTTTGGGGCAACAGCAAGCTCTTCAGGAGAGATGGACTGCACCTGAGCGCAGCGGGAACTAGACTTCTAGCAAACAACGTCAGGAAAGGAATAGAGCAGGCTTTAAACTAAGAAGAAGGGGAAAGCTGACAGTCGACCAAGTGTCGACAATTCGGAAGAAGGTATCCCGTGAGGAAACTGAGCGGGAAAAATGCTGGGAAGACATAACGGGCAAAAAACAAGAGTTGACAGATCAAGAAGAGGATGATAAGAAGATCGTAGCAGAGGAAAAGAATATAAGATCATAGCACAGGAAAAGGAAATGAAGACAAAAAAAAATAAAAAATACCAGGACTTAAATTGCATGTATACTAAATGCAAGGAGCCTAAGGAATAAAATGGGCGAATTAGAAGTCATGGCCAAAAAAGAGAACCTAGACATCACTGGGGTCTCTGAAACATGATGGAATGAAGAAAACAAATGGGACATAGCACTGCCGGGGTACAAACTCTATCGCGAAGACAGGTCAGGTCAGAAAGGAGGAGGAATAGCCCTATACATAAAAGAAAACATATACTCGACCAGAGCGAACACAGCAGCGACGACCAACAAATTGGAATCACTATGGGTTAAAATACCAGGAAGGTAAAGGGCCTGAGATAAAGATGGGCCTGTACTATTGTCCACCTGGGCAAACCGAAGCAAATGATGACCATACGAACATAGTGATGAAGAAGTGCTTTTGTGTACTGTGGAAATTAAGGACCATTAGATTACTGGTGCAGTCCTTGGTTCTATCAATACTAGACTACTGCAATATCATCTATCAGGGTGTCCCAAAAGAAAAAAGAATCGGGTGGTACGGTGGGTGACTCCGTGTGGTCCCTGGCACCCCCGACACGACCGGGCAAGAGGGAGCTCAAGCCCTCTTGCCCCCCCCGACTCCCCGACACGATCGGGGCAAGAGGGAGCTCAAGCCCTCTTGCCCCCCCGACTCCCCGACACGATCGAGGCAAGAGGGAGCTCAAGCCGACCATGTGCCTCAGGCCCTGCCCCCAGGAGGGGCCTAAGGCTCCCGGGCCTATTCTGATTGGCCCAGGCGCCTTAGGCCCCACCAGTAGGCGGAGCTTTGGGACGGATGGGCCAATCCGGCCTCATTCCGTCGTTGGCTGCCTGCCGGACAGGCGGGTTTGGCTCCCGTCTGTCCGGCCAACTACAGAAAGGTACGGGGAAGGGGGTTGGGGGTGTCGTGGGGGTCGGCCAGGGGGGTCGCGGGTCGGCTGGGGGGGGCGGTCGGAGGTTCTTGGGGGGGGGGGGCGGTCGTTGGGGGGGGGGGGGGTTTGCGTCGAGGGCAGGAGGGCCTGGGATCCCTCCTGCCCGTAATGTAGTGCAGGGTGGGGTTAGGGGGTCGCCGTGGCCAGGAGGACTTGGGCTCCCTCCTGGCCCGATATTGTCGGGGAGTTGGGGAATCGGCGGGGCAAGAGGGCTTGGGCTCCCTTTTGCCCCGATCGTGTCGGGGAGTCGGGGGGGCAAGAGGGCTTGAGCTCCCTTTTGCCCCGATCGTGTCGGGGGGGCAAGAGGGCTTGAGCTCCCTCTTGCCCCGATCGTGTCGGGGAGTCGGGGGGGGGCAAGAGGGCTTGAGCTCCCTCTTGCCCCGATCGTGTCGGGGAGTCGGGGGGGCAAGAGGGCTTGAGCTCCCTCTTGCCCCGATCGTGTCGGGGAGTCGGGGGGGCAAGAGGGCTTGAGCTCCCTCTTGCCCGGTCGTGTCGGGGGTGCCAGGGACCACACGGAGTCACCCACCGTACCACCCGATTCGGGTAAGCGCAGGTATCGGTGGGTGGCTTATTTGCGGGGGGGTGCCTTATTTTACATTTTTTTCTAAAAAGGGGGGGCTGTCTTATTTGATGGCCCTGCCTTATCATCGGGGAAACACGGTAGAAAAAAAAAAAAATGAACAGTTAAGTCCCAGTTTTTGCCGCTGAGACTCTGCCCTCTCACTGTAAAATTAGACTCTACTTAGTCTGTCTTTAAATTTAAAAAATGTGTGTTGTTTTAAAAAACAATTATGTTTTTAGATGTATCTAAATAAAAATAATAACCAAAAATTTATCTTTTTTTATGTCATCTTAGCATATTTTATGCTACAGAACGAATTATTTTTTTTAACATGTATTGTTATGGGAAAACGCGTTTCACATAACGAACTTTTCGCATAACAAACTTGCTCCTGGAACGAATTAAGTTCGTTGTGTGAGGCACCACTGTAAAACACTTCATGCTTGCTAGAGGATGGGCTGCCCCTCCCTGGGCTGAGACTGAACAACTGGAACAACTTTGGGGAACTTTGCAGAGAGTACCTAGATCTATCTCAGTCATTTATCAATATTTAAGGGGACGGGTACTACCAAATTTTGGTTTTCGTACTCATTGGGAGTGAGATCTCCACTGTTCCTTTACCTCTAAAAAATGGGACATCATCTGTGCAGAGGTGGGCAAGGCTGTGCTCTTATAGAAGAGAATGCATATAAAGTGCTGAGGAGATGAGTAAGATGTACCCTCTGGCGTCCGCCTATTGCTGGCGGTACCATGTAGGAGAGGGTACCTTCTTGCACATTGGGTGGGAGTGCCCTGTATTAGTTCCATGTTGGCAAGCTGTGATGGATTCGTTGGAACATACCCTGGGGGTTACTCTTCCTATTACCCCCAAATGTCTGTTGGGGTTGTCAAATATTTAAGAACATAAGAACATAAGCAATGCCTCCACTGGGTCAGACCTGAGGTCCATCGTGCCCAGCAGTCCGCTCACGCGGCGGCCCAACAGGTCCAGGACCTGCGCAGTAATCCTCTATCTATACCCCTCTCCTTTTCCCTCAGTATCCCACGATCCCTTTATCCCTCAGGAATCCATCCAATCCCTGTTTGAATCCTTGTACCGTACTCTGCCTGATCACTTCCTCCGGTAGCGCATTCCAAGTGTCCACGACCCTTTGGGTGAAAAAAAACTTCCTTGCATTTGTTTTGAACCTGTCTCCCTTCAGTTTCTCGGAATGCCCCCTCGTATTTGCTGTCCCCTTTAGTCTGAAGAATCTGTCCCTATCCACCTTCTCTATGCCCCTCATGATCTTGAATGTCTCTATCATATCTCCCCTGAGCCTCCTCTTCTCCAGAGAGAAGAGCCCCAGCCTATCCAGCCTCTCAGCGTATGAGCAGTATTCCAGCCCTCTTACCATTTTCGTTGCTCTCCTTTGGACTCTCTCAAGTACCGCCATGTCCTTCTTGAGGTGCGGCGACCAATACTGAACGCAGTATTCCAGATGTGGACGCACCATCGCTCGATACAATGGCATGATGACTTCCCGTGTTCTGGTTGCTATGCCCTTCTTTATGATGCCCAGCATCCTGTTGGCTTTTTTCGAGGCTGCTGCGCACTGTGCAGATGGCTTCAGTGATGCATCCACCATAACACCCAAGTCTCTCTCGAGTCTGCTGTCTCCCAACAATACCCCCCCTAATTTGTAACTGAACAACGGGTTCTTTTTCCCTATATGCATGACCTTGCATTTGTCCACGTTGAAGCGCATTTGCCATTTGTTTGCCCAGTCTTCCAGCTTGTCTAGGTCCCTTTGTAGGTCCTCACACTCCTCCCTGGTCCTAACTCTGCCGCACAGTTTGGTATCATCTGCGAATTTTATAACCTCACACTTTGCCTCCTTTTCCAGGTCATTGATGAATATGTTGAAGAGTAAAGGCCCCAGCACCGATCCCTGTGGCACACCGCTCGTGACTCCCCGCCAGTCAGAATACTGACCCTTTACTCCAACCCTCTGCTGTCTGCCCGACAGCCAGTGCTTGATCCATCTGTGCACATCCCCTCCCACCCCGTGGTTCCACAGCTTCTTAAGTAGCCTTTTATGTGGCACCTTGTCAAAAGCCTTTTGAAAGTCGAGGTAAATGATGTCTATGGGCTCCCCATTGTCCACCCGACTGCTTATCCCCTCAAAGAAGTACAGAAGGTTCGTTAGGCACGACCTTCCCTTACAGAATCCGTGCTGGCTTGTTCTTAGTAGGCCATTCCTCTCGATGTGCTCGCAAATGCCGTCCTTGATCATAGCTTCCACCATCTTCCCTATAATTGAAGTCAGGCTCACCGGCCTGTAGTTCCCGGGGTCACCCCTCGATCCCTTCTTGAAGATGGGTGTGACATTTGCCAATTTCCAGTCCTCTGGCACCTCACCAGTTTTCAAGGATAGGTTGCAAACATGTTGGATTGTGTCCGCTATTTCCTGTCTTAGTTCCTTCAGAACCCTTGGGTGGATCCCGTCCGGGCCCGGTGATTTGCCGCATTTTAACCTGTCTATCTGTTGGAGGACATCCTCCCTACTTACCTCTATGTGCTCTAATTTTTCAGCCTGTTCCCCACTCATGAGCTCCTCTGAGTCTGGTATATTAGATGTGTCTTCGCTCGTGAAAACCGACGAGAAGAACGTGTTCAACCTCTCAGCTACCTCTTTATCCTCCTTAATCACTCCCTTCCTATCCCCATCGTCCAACGGCCCCACCTCCTCTCTCGCTGGTCGCTTCCCCTTAATGTAACTGAAGAATGCCTTGAAGTCTTTCGCCTCCTTGGCCAGCCCCTCTTCGTATTTCCCTTTTGCTTTTCTAACCTCCAGGTGGCATTCCTTTTGGCATTTCCTGTGCGCCTGGTGATTTTCCTCTGTTGGGTCCTTTTTCCATCTCCGGAAAGATACTTTTTTGTCCTTTATTGCCCTCTTTACTTCTATTGATATCCAAACTGGGTCCTTTGATCGTTTGTTCTTGCAGCCTTTCCTGAAATTGGGTACGTACATTCTCTGTGCTTCTTGCAGGGTGTTCCTGAATAGGGTCCAGGCGCTTCCCACAGTCTCCATCCTAAAGATGTTTCTGAGCTTCCTCCCCACCATTTCCCTCATAGCAACGTAGTTCCCTTTCTTGAAGTTCAGCGCAGTTGTTGCGGTCCTCCTAACTATGGGTGTCCCTCTTTCTAATGTGAATCTGATCGTGTTGTGATCACTGTTGCCTAGTGGTCCTCCCACTTCTACCCCTCTTGCAGGCCCCCTTAATCCGTTTAGGATGAGGTCAAGAGTAGTACCCCCTCGGATCGGTTCTTTGACTAGTTGCTCCATGAAGCAGTCCTTCACAGCTTCTACAAATCCTGTCTCCCTAGTGCAGTTGGAGTGACCCGTACTCCAGTATATCCCTGGGTAGTTGAAGTCCCCCATCACTGTTACACTTCCAGTCCTGCATTCCTGTCTCAATTCTGATTCCAAGTCGTGTCCGACTCCCTCTGGTGTACCAGGTGGTCGATAGTACAGCCCCAGTTTTATGCCCGCACCCTTGTTTCCCGGTAATTTGACCCACAGCGATTCTAGCCCCTCTGCCTTTGTTGCCATATCCATCCCGACCGAGTGGATAGAGTCCTTTATATATAGTGCTATGCCTCCCCCCTTTTTGTGGGTCCTGTCCTTCCTATATAGCTTGAACCCCGGCAGCGCTACATCCCATTGATTTTCCTCTGTCCACCAGGTTTCTACAATTCCAATTATATCTAGGTCCTCTCCTTTGGCGACGACTTCTAGTTCACCCATCTTGGCCGTGAGGCTTCTTGCATTTGCGTATAAGCACCGCAGGTCCCGTCGTTTTTCTTCCACCTCTGCATTTACCTGGCCCACTTGCCCTTGGGTTTCTGGCAGTTTTCCCGCTCTCTGTGTTTCTGCTTTACCCTCAGCCTTTACCCTCTTAGCTTTCAGCTTCCCCACATTCCTGCCACCCCCCTTACCCGCTTTTCCTCTGGCAAACCAGGGTTTTACGTATGGGATTAGCAGCAATTAAATGTTTAATAGCTGCTTATTGGAAACAGTCCCTGGTTCCTGATTTGATTGAATGGAAAGTAAAATTGTACTTGATGGGGTAAATGGAAGTATATGTGGCCAAACGTAGAGGTTATTATTTGCAATCGATGAAAACCTGGAACATTATTATTCAGAAATTGCGGGTATAAAGGGGTAGAAGACAGATTGATCCTGGTGTTATCCTTCATAGATTGGGGGAGGGGGATAAAATAGAGGACAGCTACATATAAAGGCCTTGGCTGTGTACTGTTTACTGTTGACCTTGGCTGTATTTGAATCGGTGATGCTGTTCACTTTGAGTTGTGTGATGTTTTAATACTGTTGAAACTTAATAAAAATTTAAAGTAAAAAAAGAAAAGGCCGAATTGCTGAACAAATATTTCTGTTCTGTGTTCACGGCTGAAGCGCTGGGAGCGGGACCACAGGAGAAAAATGTGAATAGGGATGGAGGAGTAATAGACCCTCATTGATTTTCAGAGGGTTGTATTCATGAGGAGCTGGTTAAAATAAAGGTAGACAAAGCGGGAGGACTGGAGAAGGGCATATGTGATCCCTCTCCACAAAAGCGGTAGTAAGGAAGAAGTAGGGAATTACAGGCCGGTAAGTCTGACTTCTGTGGTAAGCAAATTAATGGAAACGCTTTTAAAACAGAGAATAGTCAAGTTTCTGGAATCCTGTGGATTACAGGACTGAAGGCAACATGGATTCAATAGAGATAGGTCTTGTCAGACAAATCTGATCATTTCTTTGACTGGGTGACCAGAGAATTGGATAGAGGATGTGTGCTAGATGTGGTGTATTTAGAGATTTTAGCAAAGCCTTTGATAGTGTTCTATACAGACATCTAATAAATAAACTGAGTACCCTTGGGATGGGTCCCAAAGTGACAGGCTGGGTCAGAAATTGGTTGAATGGAAGGCAACGGAGAGTAGTGATCAATGGAGATTGCTCTGAGGAAAGGGATGTTACCAGTGGTGTGCCTCAAGGTTCTGTTCTTGGGCCTGTTCTTTATAACATTTTTATAAACGATATTGCTGAAGGATTGTCGAGTAAGATTTGCCTCTTTGCGGATGATACAAAAATCTGCAATAGAGTAGACATGCCGCATGGTGTGAATAACATGAAGAAAGACCTGATGAAGCTTGAAGAATGGTCTGAAATTTGGCAGCCTAAAATTTAAGACTAAGAAATGCAAGGTCATGCATTTGGGCTGCAAAAACCAGAGGGAAAGGTACAGTTCTTCACCCCCTAAATTTATGTGCACAAAAAAAAGAGTGGAACTTGGGTGTGATAGTATATGATGATCTTAAGGTGGCCATACATCTAAAAAGATTGAAAATCTAGAAGGATGCTAGGTTGCATAGGGAGAGGTATGGCCAGTAGGAAAAAGGAGGTACTGATGCCTCTGTAAAAGACTCTGGCAAGAATATTGTGCACAATTCTGGAGGCTGCACCTTCAAAAATATATAAAAAGGATTGAGTCGGTCCAGAGGAAGGCTACTAAAATGGTGTGTGGTCTTCATCATAAGGTGTATGGGGACAGACTTAAAGATCTCAATCTGTATACTTTGGAGGAAAGGCAGGAGAGGGGAAGATATGATAGAGTCGTTTAAATAGCTACATAATATAAATGTGCATGAGTCAAGTCTCTTTCATTTGACAAGAAACTCTACAATGAGAGGGCATAGAATGAAGTTAAGAGGTGATAGAAATCCTAGGAAATATTTTTTTACGGAAAGGGTGGTAGATGCGTGGAACAGTCTCCCAGAAGAGGTGGTGGAAACAGAGACTGTGTCTGAATTCAAGAGGGCTTGGGATTGGCATGTGGGATCTCTCGGAGAGAGAAAGAGATAATGGTTACTGTGGATGGGTAGACTAGATGGGCCATTTGACCTTTATCTGCCATCATGTTTCTATGTTTCTATCTTTGGTATCAAATGATTAAAAGTTTATGCGTTTCCAAAAATTTCTCATTTTCTAATCAGTGGTCATACTAATTTCTCTACAGAATATGCATGATGCTGAAACTTGTACTCACCAGCAGCTGCTTTCTGGACATCTAGTTCCTTAACCATTTTATCAAATCTTTTCTGCAGTCTTCGATCATTTTCAGGCGTTTTTACAATGAAATCTTTTGGTTGCATACATTTGTGCTACAAGATAGCAATGATTAAAAACCTTACAGAATTGCAATAAAATATCAATTTCAGTTTGGACAAACATAAGGAAAAAATGTATGAAAAAAGGAAGTCTGTTTCCTTAAATAGCTCAGTTTTTATCCAAGGCTTTCAACAATCATAGAAATATGCAAACAACACTACAAGAAAGCAATGGGGATCTTGTGTGCTATTAATGTAAGGATTTTGGATAACAATTCCACAACAATCTTTCTCTGAAGTTTTATTCACAATTTTTCTTTTTTCTTCCCCTTCCTTAAAGAGGTGCCATCTTAAAACTCTACAACTATTCTAACTTGTTCTCTAACATTTTTGGACAAAACTGGCCTTATATCCAATAATCAGGGATTCAAATATTCATTCAGGACTTAACTGCAGGAACATATACACACACCATGTAATCCTGCCATCTACTTCCATGTAATCTTGTCATCTATTTCCATCTCAAATAATAATTTCAAATACAGGAATAGATGGAGGAGTATATGGTAGAGAATGACACGATTACTGTTACTGTAGATTTACTGCAGTAAATATAAAGTAATATGAATATTGTGATGGGAATTACAGAGGAAGGAGGAACAAAGCTTATTACTGCCCCATGGATATGGTAAAAAGATTTGTTCCCATGGTAAAAAAACGGTAAAACATATATCTTTTGCTTCCATCCTGTCCTCCTCCTCACGGGTCTGGCAACTTTTCTAACTTCAGCTTAAGTTTTCCTGTGATTCGGCAATGATTTAAACGGGTTGGCTCTGTGGCCTTCCTTCAGCCATGTCCTGTCTTCTACTGCAACTTCTTGTTTAGCAAAGAACATTTCTTTTTGCCTTATGAAATCTTATTTTACTTTTTTGTGATGCTGCCAGATACTTGTGATCTCAGTTCTCCACTGCTACAAATGGAATACTGGGCTTGACACACCTTCAATCTGTCCCAGTATAGCAATACTCACATACAGTCATATATGGGCCATAATCAAATACAGTGGTACCTCGGTTTACGAGTGCACCGGTTTGCGAGTGTTTTGCAAGACGAGCAAAACATTCGCAAACTTGGTGCCTCGTAAATCGAGCTTGCCTCGCTGTACGAGCGCCCCCCCCCCCCGCGAACGGGCACCCCCCGCCGCCATCGGGCACCCCCCCCCCCCCGCCGCCATCGGGCACCCCCCCGTCGCAACCTGAGATCCCCCAACCCACCCGAACATAGTAACATAGTAGATGACGGCAGATAAAGACCCGAAAGGTCCATCCAGTCTGCCCAACCTGATTCAATTTAAATTTTTTTATTTTTTTAATTTTTCTTCTTAGCTATTTCTGGGCAAGAATCCAAAGCTTTACCCGGTACTGTGCTTGGGTTCCAACTGCCAAAATCTCTGTTAAGACTTACTCCAGCCCATCTACACCCTCCCAGCCATTGAAGCCCTCCCCTGCCCATCCTCCACCAAACGGTCACCCCTCAACCTCAAATTATGAACTCTGGTTTTACCATTTTCCTTTCTCTGGAAAAGATTTTGTTCTACGTTAATACCCTTCAAGTATTTGAACGTCTGAATCATATCTCCCCTGTCTCTCCTTTCCTCTAGGGCAGGGGTGTCCAATGTCGGTCCTCGAGGGCCGCAATCCAGTCGGGTTTTCAGGATTTCCCCAATGAATATGCATGAGATCTGTGTGCATGCACTGCTTTCAATGCATATTCATTGGGGAAATCCTGAAAACCCGACTGGATTGCGGCCCTCGAGGACCGACATTGGACACCCCTGCTCTAGGGTATACATATTCAGGGCTTCTTACTTCCAGTGTAGCCTCCGCATCGGCACCGGCATAAGCATGTCCTGTGCATTGGTGCCAGTGCCCAAAAATCTGCTTCCTATGCCGAGCCTTGAGCATGTGCGCATGCTCAAGGCCTGAGAGTTCACGTTCAACGTGGCTACACTGGAAGTAAGAAGAGGGTTCGGGTGGGCTGGGGGATCTCAGGTTGCGGCGGGGGGTGCCCAATGGTGGCGGGGGGGTGCCGGATCGCGGGGGGGAGGGTGCCATTTCTCGGGGGGTGGGGAGAGCAGCGCTGCTGGCCTCGGGGGGGGGAAGGTGGGGGGTGGGAACATATCAAAGCAAGTTTCCCTTACTTCCTATGGGGAAACTTGCTTTGATATACGAGCATTTTGGATTACGAGCATGCTCCTGGAACGGATTATGCTCGTAATCCAAGGTACCACTGTACTGTATTTAAGATTTCTCTCCTACTAATGTATTAGCAATTCCGCTTCCTGAGTTATCAACATACTATGCGGTTACCCTCCACTTATGTACACCACAACCTTTTTAAAATTTTCTTTTTATTAATAATTTCAAAATGTTGCAAGTAATTTACAGATAAATAGGATAAGTTCACAAAGAAGCCAGAAATCAAACAAAAGAAAAATAAAACAAATTTAATAGAACGTAACCTCTACTTAGCCCTTAATACTGGGAGATCCATCAGAGATTATTATTAAAAAATAAACGGCCTGTCTAGTGACATTCATACATCTAAATAAATCTATACAGAAGAAATCCTCCCTATATGTACAGGAAAATCATCATCTAGAATATTTTTAGTTGTAGTAGGTCAAATAAAACATATCTTACATTCTGAATTTTAACCAAACGCTTAGCTGGAAAACGAAGAAAAAAAATCACCACTAATTTGTTATCTCTATCCCCCCTCCGGGACTGGATACAGGCGAGCCATAGATCACGCAAAATGAAAGGTGACTCCGGCACCTTTCACTGCGCCAGCACAATATCCCGAATATCCTGATGCATAGGAAAAGAGCTGGAGGCTGAATGGATCCTCTGAAGTAGGGGGGTCCACCAAATGCAGGGACTCCTTCGCGTATTCCTCAAAGCGCAACACTGAGGAAACCTGAAGAACAAGCTCCTGGAGCTCTTCCCACTGAAAAATGCGCACCACAGACGAATCCTCGCCAGCTGACGGAGTCGAAAAACCACAGCCAGCGGCATCCATCCCCCCTGAGAAGATCCTGGAGGTCCACAAAGAGGTTCAAGTCCTTATCAACAGAAAACTGCTCCCTGTACAAAATATCATCGTCTCAAGAGACCTTCGGCCGCTTGGTCGAAAGAGGAAGGGACGGGTTCGAGACTGGCACTGAGGGGGCCGAACCGGAGTGGATGCAGAGGGAACCCCCCTCCCTCCCCTGGCCACCTGAAGATAAGCCTTGCACAAGGCAAAAACAAAATCAGGGGAAAACTCCCCTGGCGGTCCAATGGGACTCACTGCCTAAGCGGTGAACCTAGCAGAAACCTGCTCCTTTCTCTCCAATATAGAGGGAAGGTCACCTGAGGCTGCAGACAAAATGAAGGAGCTTCCTGCCAAAATAGACACAAAACCCACTGAGAAAAACGCCCCCGAGGCCTGTAGCGGCTGAGAAGCCTGAACCACCCCAGCTGCTAAAGCAGACAAGCCAGTAGCAGCTGTAAGTGAGTCCCCGGCAGCATTAGCAGTAAGGGAATCCTTATTTCCCTGACCGTCGGTGGCTGAGAGAATCCCTGTGTGGATGGCAAGGGAAGCCCGGGCTTCCTACTGTCAGCTGCAGGCGTGCGAGGCACTCACGAAAGGGATCCCTGGACGCCAGCACCCAAGGCCGACAAGGATTCATCTTCGCGGTGGCCGGCACACCGCAAGCACAGGCCGGCCGCATTGACCTCGCATCTCGCGCACAATGAGCACATTTCCCCTTTAAAAGTGCTTATTGCGCAATACGCGACCTAGACAAAAGAAAGGTGCCGGTTAAGAATGAAAACCACAAGTACAGTGAATAAAGGGCTCCCTTCAGACTGGCACTACCTCGGGATTTTTATTTTTCTCAGAAGATTCCACTGACTCTCTAAGCCATATGCCTTGTCGGTATCTGTGGCAAGGCTTACAGCTGAGGCACCTCTACAAAATTTTGGGGAGATGGAGGAAATGGAGGGAGGGACTCAACCCCATTGAGTGTGACACCCCCAAGAGGATCCTCCCAACCACAGTCTGGCACCAGATGGGGACAAGAAGGCCACCATACAAATTCCAACAGCCCTACACTAGCCAAGGGAAGACTGCAACAGCTTACCACACCTGCTGGAGACTGAGAACAGACTGGTTATGTTAGAGAGAAGCACAGATACTTGTACTACAGACAAAAGTTTGTCGTAGTCTCCACCTGCTGGTCATGGTGAACTATTACCCATCAGTGAACTGTGCCAGCCTGGAGAGGTGCTAAAGAATCAGCATTTATTGCACACCTTTAACTATACTGTGTGCATGCAACTTTGTTAGGATTTAATTGTATTTTTGCTCAGTAGAAGAGTTTTTATTCAAATAGAAATTATTCAGATAAAGATGGAGAAGCCTACCTTCTCTTCACCATCATTTCGGAAGACATCAGGGGAGCCATGGCCAACCTGAACAACAAGGTCTGGAAATGATTGTACAAGATGTAAAACTGAAGATACTTCAGGTCCTCTGGTGAGATGAGAATTAAAAAGAAAAGGCCTCCAAGCACTCCAAAGACAAGAGAAAATCCCTTTTCCTAGCCAACATAATTACAGCAAAACAAGGAATCAACAGGAGACGGCTGACCACCATGAAATATAGGATAGGCAAAAAGGAACCACCTTTCTTTGAATTCATAAAAACATAGAGCAGTGACCTTTCTCTGACACTCTGCAGAATGCAAGCAATGGCTTCTAAGGCTAAAAGCTTATTGCGGTTAAACATGACCATTGCTTTCTTTTCCCCAAGCACACAAGGGGAAGCAATCAAGATGTAGGACCCTCTGGCCTGAAGTTATATGGGGCCACTCCTGGCAGAACCACCAGAAAACCCCCTCACACCAGTGCCACAATGGAGGAGATCTGCAGGCCCTCAAGTAGGAGGCCCATGTAATCCCAGAGGCTCCAGGCCCACTAAAGTCCATCTCAAAACAGTTGCTCTCAAGGGGCAAAAACTGTGTGGAGGATAGCTTCCCAGAATGAAAATGTCTGGCATTGGAAGCCCCTGAATCCCTTACAAAACAAGTAAGGATAATCCTCTGATAAATTGAGGTTTGGATTCTCTGATATCCTAGACCAATTTTTCCAGCTTGTCCCCAAAAAGATGACAGCTCTGAAAAGGAAGCTTACTAAGATGTACTTTGGAGGCTGTGGTATTTGTCCAATGCCAGAGCTACAACAGACGATGGGACATGACTATAGATGCCACCTAAGGGACTGAAAGCAAGTTCAAGTTGGACATGTCATCTGCCAAAATGGTAGCTCCCAATTTCAGGAAATTCATCTTTACATTCTTTTGGAGCTCCTGACTCCTGTGCAACACTTCATGCAACCACCATGTAACCAATCACAGACAGCTGATTGAACTGCCCTGGCAGAGGAAAAGAAGGTCCATTTCTGGAATACCTAAATGAACCTATAATTAAAATCCTTTAATAAGGTTATGCTGTTCACAGAGTACCTGTGAGTAATTGCAGCCATCAGTGTGTCAGTCTTGAGCATATGGAAGAGGTCATCTTTGTCCAGAGCTAGTAGTAGGATGAGACTACCCAAGGCTTTAGTATTTTTGAGCCTGATCTCAGAAGACCCCATTCCAACAGGATTGTAGTGCAAAAAGCCTTGTGGCCGGAAGGTTTTGGAAGATCTATATGGCCTACAAGACCTAGAAAATGAGGGAAGACAGCTCCACCCTAAAAAACAAGTGCAGCAGGAAGGAGTCTTCAGCATCCGAGGACAGTTCACCTTCCTCTAGGACTCAGTGAATGACCTTCCTTCTCCTCTAAAGAATCAACAAAAGAGGTTGGAAGTAAAAGATCTACCTGCTGCTCCAAAGCCACAGTCCCTTTATTCCTAACCTGCACAGCCTGAGCCCGAAGCTCCCACCCTTTCCTCACGAGCCCTGTAGAACATGGCCGCTCTTCTACCAACAAAACTTCTATTAATTATTGTATTTCTTACCCTTTTTCCCTTTGTGTAATGTATGTCATGTTCGTTGAGTATTGTTTACGTGTTTGTTCCCCCTGAAAGTTGTAAAGTTTTTAATAATGTACATCGTTTTGAAGTATGATTAAGCGATTAATCAAATTCTAAATAAAACTTGGAAACTTGGATTAGGGTCAAAACGAGGGGTTTTGAGGCAGATGGAAGCTTTTGAAAAAAAAGATCATTTAAAATCCACCAGTAAAATTGTGCCAAAACAGCCCATTGAAGCTTCCCTGAAAAATAATTCAGAAAAAGGGGTTTTAAAGGTGGAGGAATCTAACCCCAGATCTACCTTTTTCTGACCTCTCCCACCCTGATTTTCCTCATAGGTAATAATGGGAGTATTCACGGAGACTTCTCTGGTGCATATCTATCAACTTATAGCAGCCTGCCTGCAAAGAAAGGATTTCTGTCTCAGAATAGAAAAACAAATCCACCACTGGAAATTTTCTGGCTGACAGTCAAAGGGACTCTGGCCAAAGACTCTAATCCTTGTAAATCCATGCAGTGCATTGGAGGGGGGGATTATAAGCACCTGGCTCTCTGATACCCAAAGGGTCATTACACAAGGGCCCCACAGCCTGCACTCAAGCCTCCGATATATCAGCATGCGAGCAGCTCCCAGGTGAACAGAATCCGAGCTTTCCATGGATCACAAAGCAGGCTGGCTCTACAGGTATTCTAAGAGATTGGACTACAAGCAGCAGCCCACCTTTATGGGTCTGCGTCCTTTAACCGGAGGAGTAGCCCCCAGAAGCGGACCCTCCAGACACCAAAGCCACACTGAAAATGGTGGACAAAATAGCAAAAAATAATAAAATGAAGAAGAGCAGATCAGAACACACCTTCTCAGTTCCCTTTCAGAAGGAAAAACTGAAGAGGGAGATGTTCTCCACTGGTGAAGGGGAGGAGTTGAAAGATGGAAAAATTATGTTCTTACCTGTTAATTTTCTTTCCCTTAGACGCAGCAAATGAATCCAGAGACCAATGGGATAGCCCACATCTACCAGCAGGTGGAGATAGAGAAACTGATTAACAGGTGGTCCTATTGGCTGGCACTCCTCCTGTTTATCCAGTATAGCTCCTTGCCCAAGCATCCGTAACCATCAATAGGCATAGCATGTAAAAAACTTCTTTCCCATAACAAATCTCAAAATGCAATAATACAGAAAACAACCTGCCATAATAACAAACTGCGAAAGTTGCAAAAGAAAAAACCGAGAGACAATATCCAGAAAGGGTGGGGCTCTGGATTCATCTGCTGCGTCTAAGGGAAAGAAAATTAACAGGTAAGAACATAATTTTTCCTTCCCTAGCAACAGCAGCAGATGAATCCAGAGACCAATGGGATGTAGCAAAGCAATCCTCAATCTGGGTGGAAAGCAAACGCCGCCTCCGCAACAATCGAAGCACAAAACGCCCCTACCGCATGCGCCCCCACATCCAAGCAGAAATGCGGAGAGAAAGCACTCTCGGAAGACCAATTAGCCGCGAGACAAATCTCCTCCAAGGAAAAAACCACTGGGCCGAGCCCAAGAAGTAGCCATCGCTCCGGCAGAATGGTCATGAAGTTCTTTCGCCAACCGCTTCCCTGCCAGCAAGCAAGCATAAAGAATGTCCTCCTGGACCCATTAAGCGATGGAGGCTTCGGACACCGCCATACGTTTGAGGCGTTCCTTGAAGAATACAAAAAGGAGGTATAAACAACTAAAAGTCGTTAGAAACCGAGCTCGCGGAGAACACTACGTACGTATCAAAAAATGCAGTGAATAAAAGCACTGCTCCCAATTTTTCCTCCCAGGAAGAAGGAAGGAAAAGAGAGCATGACATAAAAGAAAGGATGACACCCCCTTAGAAAAAAATAGTGGTACCATCCAAACTGATACCCCATATTTCGGAAATCAGAAATAGGAAGCCCCGTTGAACAAGGCCTGCAACATAGAAAACTGCAGAGCTGAAGCCATGGCCTCAAGAAACCCCATGTTCAACGGCACAGCCCTTTAGAGTCCCAAAAGACAAGGATGAAATGAAGCCTTCGGTAAACTGAAGTACGTGAAGATTATACTCCAAACCGGGATTTCTAAGAGGCGCATGAATATATCGCACTCTGTTTAGGAACTGAACTACATGAAGCTGAGAAGTAAGCGAAGAGCAATATACCTAGCCCTTGTAACAAGCCAAGAATGGCACTAGAAGCTGAAGGGAATTGAACGCTAAGCCCTCGGCAATACACTTGTGCCAAAAAGGAACTCTGGAGTGGTTCAAACGTTAAGAAACACCCAAGAAAGGAAAAACCTCCAAAAGGAAGCAGAAGCCACAGGAGAAGACGTCCGTAGCACCTGGATAAGAGAAGAAACAACCTGCTTCGCATAAACCTTACACGTCAGCCAAGATTTTTCAAAAAACTAGGTCGTAATACTAAAGTAGTACAAATATCCATGTTGATCGGACCCTAGGCGAGCAAAGCCGGAGATACCAGAAAACTTCTTAGTCCGGCTGTCGAAAGACTCATCAAATCCACATAGTAAGGATGGCGTCGCCAATCCAGAGATTCTACAAATACTGTGCCTGGAAAGCGAGCTCGAGATGGCAAATCCAAGCCATATTGTAATCCGCCTAGAACCGCAAGGCACAGGCGGAATAGAAATCCCTAATGTAATGTAATGTAATGTAATCATCAGCCAGCGGAAATCACTGAAAAAGAGAAGGCAGAGGCGAGAAAGGAGCCATGCAGCTACCCCCTCTAACTCCCACTCCCTGGGCCCGCCAAAGAAGCTAGGAAGCTTAGAATTGAGAGACGAGGCCATGAGGTCTAGGTCAAGGAGATCTCACGTCCATAAAAAGAGCTAGAACGCCTGAGCTACAAATCTCAATATCCAGGATGCAGAAGATTACACTATTACTAACATGCACACTTTCCAGAGCGTACACAGCGCTGTACACTGTAACATACAAGAAATGGGCCATGCTCAGATTCTGCGGAGAGAAAGTCTATCCAAACTCTTTTCCTGATCCATAAAAGGATCTGCCAACAGAAGACAAAGATGAGAGTCCACCCATTGAAGCAGAACAACTTCACCTGCCAACTGAGTACAACACCTACTGCCCAAGCTGTAGAGAAATACCCCCATCCTAATACTGACCAAAAGGACCCTCAGCGGCAATCCGGAAGAATGATCTGAAGCTCCAGAAAGGTAGCCTGACCCTGCTCAAGAGTAGAAGAATGAACAAGTACTGAGTCGCCTCTGAAGACCAGACTCCTGGAGCTGAGGATGGAAGCCACCGAGCCCCCCAACCCGACAGCCCGGGATGGTCAGTGGTCATGAGCTAGTCCAGCAAAGACCGAGGCATGCCTTGAAAAGAGAAATCGTGCTGAGCCACCAAATCATACAGAGCAATGCAGGAGAAGCATACCAAATAATTGGAGCCCTGAGATACCGGGAACCACCGGAACAAAAGCGACTGCTGTAGCGTAAGAAGGGGAAAGCAAGCCGAAGTTCCCAGTGGAGTCAGCAATATGGATCCCAGAAACTGTACAGAATCCCATACTCTTGATCATGGTAAGCAAAGAAGAATACCAATCTGAGACCGAGACCCCACGCCCAAGAAACACATGTCTCTCCTATATGAATAAAAACATCACCCCGATATACCTATAAATAGTACAGGAGAAAAGAGCGCTGTGCAAATTTGAAGATGAACGTGTAAAGAACTGAGGAAAAGATACCACCCTTTTCGTGTCAGTCAAATGGCCTGAATGGAAGTCGTCCGAATCAAGCAGGCAGTCAAGAAGAAATTAGATGAATCGCCTGGAAGCGCCAAAACGGTACCACCGCCCACATCACATAAAATGTTCGTGAAGCCTTGGGTAGGCGAAATAGCATGTGCCAAAACCAAAAGCGCTGCTCCAAGAGAGGCAGGCAAACCAAGTGCCGATTCGGAGTCCATAGAGAAAATGTAAATATACTCCCAGGTTGTCTGCAGAAATGTGTAACCCCGAGAAACTAATTCAGCAGAATGGGATCCAGCTGCCCAATGCTCCCATCTCGGTCACCATGCAGTAAGTGGAACAACATCCCTTAGTTCCCGAAGAACTACAAGAACTGTCCTGAGGACCAGTATCACTGAAAAGGGAAACACAAAACATAGAGACTCCAAGAACGAACTAGAAACCTGAGGAGGATGCAAAGATGCAAGCATCCTGAAAAATCTTCACAGCCCCCTGACCTGACATTATAGCGTCTTCTCCCTCATGAGAAAGCCTGAAGAGTCATTGGAAGAAGTCAAGATCCCCTCAGAATGAAGTGCAGAAGGTCAGGGAATGGCAGGATGAAACTGTAGGATCTGCAAGAAGATTCTCCTAGGAAAAATCAAGTTTCACAATGTAAAGAGGAATATACTGGAACCATGAAAACAGTACTAACCCCATGCAACATGAGCGAAATACGTATGTCCTTTAAAGTGAATACTTACTAGACTCAATCAAGATGTTGCATCTACCGCCCCGTGGAAAACAACAGCATCCTTACAGGTATCAGACAAAGCTCACATCGCTAATGAGAGCTTCAGGGATGAGGCTAACAGCCACATAGCGCGTGATCCTCTGTGGGTTTGAGAGAATAGGTAACTGGCTCCAAAGGAGCTTGTACAGCCCTTCCTGTCTGGTCAGGGGGCCCATCTAGCATGTGCCATGAGAAAATGGTGACAGGAGAAACCAGCGTGATAAGCATGGAAATCTGAAGTCCAGGCCCCCTCAGAAATCGAGAAAGAGAGTCCTGGCCGCAGGAAGATGCGCAGTGTCATTATGCCCATAGAGACAGCCCGAACTTGGAAACTGTTTGTACTACCTTTAGGCATATATATCCTGTGCCACTACTAGACACATGCAGCTCAGCACAGAGGCCCAAATAAGGACAGTTACCAACAGACAAAGGCTCAATCTGCAGGGACCCCAAGAGAGACAATGAGATACCTGTGTGAAATACAGGGCACTATCTTACTGCTGATCTCACCGTGCCATGAGTTGCCGTATGTCGCCCCAGTCCGGAGACAAACCGAGACTAGGTGACCTAGCACAGGTCAGAGTCTCTCTGGTAAACCCCTTGAGTGCTAACCCCAGAGTCCGATTAAACAAGCAGCTTCCTTCAAGGGAGTACAGCAGGAACACAGACATAGACATATAAATCTGCCCAAGCTTGTCTCAAAGCTGGTGAAACACATACAACTTGTCTGAACCGGAGAGAAGCCCCGGCATACCCTGACCAAAGTCAGCTGGAAACAAACTACCGGAACGCTGCAGCTCTCCCGCCATCGCTGGAGACCCAAGTGCACGTCTGATTCTCACTGACACGTGGCCGCTGCATCAACGCTCCTAGAAACATAGTCGGATTCGAGCCCCGCAAAATTTACCCTGCCGCGGCTTGCATAGAAAGAAAATCAGACTCAGGGAATAACCAGAAGAACAGCGCCCACAGCGCCGGAAAAAACATGTCCCATCTCATGCTGCTATAAACCGGCACCTGCACAATCAGCTGCACATGGCCGTGACAAACACCGATGAAAGAGAGCCTCAAAATAAACAGGACTACTATTGCTACACTGAAACCCAACAATGAGAACAAGTGCGAACATGAAATCGCACCGCTACTGCCGCGCTGTAACCAACAAGGAAACCAAGCGCGTGAATGCAAAGGGCGCGAAGTCCCGGCTCCCTCCACGGATTTCTAGTCATAAAACTTAGCCTCAATAAAATATCCATGCCTTAAACATACGTTGACCGAACCCACATTACTAAGACTCCCAAACAGAACCTGAAGTTCAACTGACAGTAAAAAACCAGACATACTCACAAGCTTGTTGTTAGGGCCGGTTGAAGCCAGTTAAAACTGGTTGATCAGCAGTAACTGAGCAGAATGGAGGAACTGTGGTCTCTTTTTTTTTTTTTTAATACAGAGAAGGGAAAGAAGAAAAAATTGAGACCCAGTCAGACCCTCTATCACTGGAGGGAGGGTGAGGCAGGGACCTGGGGGGGCCCAGGTGTAACCCCTAAAGCCAGCACTGTTCAGCCGGACACCCCTGTCTCACTGAAGAGAAAATCTCAACAGGAGAAATAGCATTGCCAGCTCACTGAAGAGAAACCTCAACAGGAGAAACAGAATGGCAGTCTCACTGAAGAGAAACCTCAACAGGAGAAAATAATTTTCCAGCCACAGCCAGAATTCAGGAGCTAGTTGAATAGCGACCTTTTCCTGCTGGGAGATAGAGAATACTGGATAAACAGGAGGAGTGCCAGCCAATAGGACCACCTGTTAATCAGTTTCTCTATCTCCGCCTGCTGGTAGATGTGGGCTATCCCATTGGTTTCTGGATTCATCTGCTGCTGTTGCTAGGGAAATGAGTGTTACCCTTCTGCAAATTTTATAACAGCTTTAGTACAGAATCCTGTGTCTTTGCAACAGAATGTCTTCAAATGGGTTAATTTTGAGCATCAAACAACAACAAAAAAGGCCATCTCCACAAACAAATCCACCAGTGGAAGGAAGTCAGAGTAATAGATAGCCAATAAAAGAACCACACATCTAGTCTTGAGGAAAAACCACATTTACTTAAGACAGACCCAACTTGGCCAAGTTTTGGCTATAGCCTGCACCAGGGGTCATCAAAATCTCAATGGTTCAAAGGAATACAGTGGTCTTACAATAACAGAGAGCACCTTGTCGTCTGCCAGCAAAAACAATGTGTGCTTCAGTAGCTTTCAAGGTTAAACTGTCAGAAAAACCATTACAGAATACTAGCGTTAAGTTCACATTTTAGTGCCTTATGCCATGTCAAACTCTGATGTATAACTTTATGCACAAGTAGTGGGTAGGCTTCTGACTCATTTATGCCCTTCCCAAATCCAACAGTGGAATGCTAAATGAATTATGCATTAAGGTTATAAAATACTAGCTAAAGGAAGCTAGACACAAGTGCAAACTAAAGTCAATTAGCTCCAGTACCAATTACTGGTTGTTAATACTAATTTTTACCTAATTTAACAAGTTAAGCATTACTCTATAACCTAAGCACACAATTTTGCATGCTAAGCACAAAAATGTGAGTACAAGATTATTGGATTAGGGGGCATGTGTACAGGCGATTAAAGTGATAGGGATTAATACACAAACACATGATTAGTTAATACTTACTTTTTTAAATGTTTGTGGTAATCCATCATTGTCATTTATTGCAGGAAATGAGTCCTCATCAACGTGTGCAGCTGCTTCTCTGCACCTGTGTTATGAATATAAGTTAAATTTCAAAATTTAGACTGGCCATTAATTACTGAAGCTAACAATTAACAGTTCTACGATTCATTAATTGTCCTTCAAAATTAATTTTTTATATGTATATAAAAAAAGAAAGACTAACTCCCTCTTCTACAAAGCCACGCGGCAACACCCCCGAAGCCCTTTAAATCTCTATGGGCTTCGGGGCCATTACCGCATGGCTGCATAGAAGAGGGGTAAATAAGCACAGTATCTTACCTATAAAACCAACTCAGTCTCACATAAAACTAACTATAACAAAACTTAGGGCTCCTTTTACAAAGCTGCGCTAGGGCCTTAACGCACAGAATAGCGCGCGCTAACCGCTACCACCTCCTTTTGAGCAGGCGGTAGATTTTCGGCTAGCACGCGCTAATCCAGTGTGTGCACTAAAACACTTAGTGCACCTTCGTAAAAGGAGCCCTCAGGATATCCTCCCCTCCCCCCTCCGAGAATATATGTAAGCTGTTAGGATGTGCAATAAAATTTCAGAGAATCCTGCAGAAGTGCCTAGGGATTTACTTAAGGAAGGATATTGTCAAACAGTCCCTATTTAGTTAAAAATAAACAGCAGCAAAATACTAGTTTCCACCTCTGATACAAAAGCAAAAAGAGATTATGTTCTTACCTTGTTAATATTTATTTTATTTATTTAACAATTTATATACCGCATAAAACAGCGGTTTACACATTGCTTACATGTAACACAAACAATAAACACCATCAATCCACAACGGCATATAATAAACTTCAGAGTGCCTACTTTCTAATCAATCTTTTTTTCTTCAGATAATACATTTCTAAGTACCTCTATAGTCTTCAGTTCCAGCCAAATTATTTGAAGGCTTGTTTCTCTTTCTGGCTTTTATTCATCATCAGACCTTAGTTTTTTTTAAGTGCTTGTGCTCTATATTCTAAGTTTTGTGCAAATCAATAAGCTTTTCTTATACAACTTTAAAACTTATGTACGGTACTTAGCTTTAGCTATTTCTTCATTCTTTTTTTTTTTTTAATCTCGGGTTGAACCTTAAGGTCCTTCCCAAGGTTCAAAAAAAAAAAAGAACGAAGAAATAGCTAAAGCTAAGTACATAAGTTTTAAAGTTGTATAAGAAAAGATTATTTATTATTTTTTTTTAATTCTTTATTGATTTTTAAACTTTCATCAAGTGTACAGAAATTCATAATAAATAAATAATAAAGCTTATTGATTTGCACAAAACAGAATATAGAGCACAAGCACTTAAAAAAACTAAGGTCTGATGATGAATAAAAGCCAGAAAGAGAAACAAGCCTTCAAATAATTTTGCTGGTGGTTGGCTGGAACTGAAGATCATAGAGGTACTTAGAAATGTATTATCTGAAGAAAAAAAGATTGATTAGAAAGTAGGCACTTTGAAGTTTATTATATGCTGTTATGGCTATTTTTAATACAACATTGGGCTATTTTTAATACAACAAACAAACATAAGTTTCCCATCCACTCAGAAAAAAATAATACAATATCAATACAAACATTATAAAATTGTAATTTAAATTCAAGACAAGAATATTCTTTAACACTATCTCTTAAAATGAAGAGACTACTGGAACATTAGCATAGCATAGCTGCGTTTTTAGCATTTTCTTAAAAATGATCTTCCCCGCACAAAATTGCAGAATGCCAGGCAGGGCATTCCAAAGCTTCACACTGGCCACAGACATCATGGATGCTCCAATAGTGACTTGCACAATGGACATCCCATCCTCTATACTCAATTTCATTGTATTTTCAGATCTTAAATTTCTTCTAAGTTGGTAAATTTCAAACAACTCTTGTAACACCGTTGGAGAGACATGGTACAGTCTCTGATGAATGATTGCAAGAATCTTAAAATGCACTCTTTGCTGCATAGGCAACCAATGCAATTGTTTCAGTACAGGAGATATATGTGCACTCCTTGGAACCCCCATAATCAATCATGCAGCAGAATTAATTAACATCTGCAATGCCCTCATTTTCCCTTTAGCAACTCCCAAGTAAAGTGAATTACAATAGTCCACTCTACTCAGGATTAAAGCTTAGATGACACTGCGAAAATCGAATGCTGGCAACAATGGTTTCAATCTATAAAGTAATTGCAATTGCATATAGCCCTGCCGGATTGTTTTCAGAATTTGCTTTCCCATTATTAGACAGCTATCCAAACACACTCCCAAAACAGTCATCTCCTTTTACTGGCAAATTCTCCCCCATCACAACCACATTTTCTATCTCAAAATTATCTCTTTGACTTTTTACCACCATTATCTCCATTTTATTAATATTTAACTTCAAATCGTGCTCATCCACCCACTTCACAATCGTTTCCATATATCTTTGTAAACAAAGTTGCATGTTAGAGACATCATTAATCAGGAAAAAAAAATCATCAGCGTATATTCTGTATTGCGCTCCCATCTCCTGAAACCCGCCCCAAAGACGCCATGTAGATGTTGAACAAAATTCTGGATAGGACTGATCCCTGAGGGACCCCTCTCTTAGCCTCAATTATTCTGGACACAATTTCCTTACTCCTCACCCGCAAAGCTCTCTCTTTTAAATAGGATGTGAACCATTTCAAAACATCACCTGCTAGTCTCAACTGTTTCAACTTCCCCAGTAAGGTGTCCAAATTCACAGTGCTGAACGCCCCAGAAACATCAAGGGATATCATCAAAAATTGACTCTGTTTATTGATCCCCTCTCCCAAGACCTCCAATACCGAGAGCAGCAGCAACTTCACATTATGCGAATGACGAAATCCAAATTGGAAATCATCTAAACAGTTTTTTTGTAATATGTATTCATTTAGTTGATGTAACACAATTTCTCAATTATCTTCCCCAAAAAAGGAACAACCGAAACGGGTTGAAAATTTTTAGATCCTCCACATCCAATCCCTTTTCCTTTGACACTGGCATTACTGTAGATTCCTTACACTCCATAATAAGTCATTGGTTGGAGGAGAACTACCTAACAAATGAGACAACAAAAGAGCTTAACGTCGAAGATATCTGACATAGAATGCTTGAATTACAGGGATCCAAAATAGCATGGGTCCAGTAAATAGGTGTGTCATTCTAGACAAGCGGGTTATCTCCCCATAGCCATGAGACATATGCAGAAAGAATCCACTCTGGATTTTTTCTGTGTCCTACTTCACTGGGAGTCAATTTTTCTAGGAGTTATTGCAACTGAAAGAGGAACCTCCCAGTTTTTAAAAAGAGCTTCCTTACAGAGTTTATGTAAATGCAACTTCAAGAGCTTTTTTGGCGGTTCATCAAAGTCCAGAGCATCTAGTAACTCTACTCTGGGTTCTATATCAGATTCTAATTTAACAGCAATTCTGCCAAGTTGCTCGATATACTTTGTAAATGAAAGATCCTCTAGTGGAAATCTACAGCAAAGGGTCTGATGAGATACCATACAACTCAGGCGCCTACAATGTAGGTTCCAAGTCAGTGCCAGTAGTGTGGAGAAAGATCTGTATCCACTACTTCAACATCCTGAGGGTGTTCAGAAGGCAGTGAAGAGTGCTTCTTTCTTGAATGAAAAGCTCGATGAGTTGAATAGCGTCGAGAATGGCTCCTTCATCAATGTCGGTACCGGTCTGATGATAAGGAGGTGGCACGACATCAGGAATGAGAATGTCTGGACTGACGCCAAGATGAAGAGTCGTCGTCGTCAAGGAGAATCAGTACTGTGCTTGCGTCGAGGTGAAGGTGAAGCGGTACTTCATGATGTTTTCTTGCTCTTATGAGGAGCATCAGTATCTGGTGATGCTTCGATATAGAACCTTTGGGCCTTTGTGCGCTATGCTCAGACTGGGCCGATGCCGAGGGAGCCAGGACTAGCAGTGGTGCAGCAAGCAGTCTAGAGAGGTCTCTAGTCTCATTCAGGAAGGTTTCCTAAAGTTGTTCACGGAAAGTCAGCACCGGTACCATTGGCTCAACAGCTGGTACCATTAGTGCTGCAGGGCGTCGAGGGGTGGGTGCCTACATTGAAGGAGATCGTTGGCATTGATGCTCGATGCCAAAGATGCCTGCGACGCTGATGGGGTAGTGGACAGCTTCTTAGCTAGTCTACCCGATGCAGGAACAGCATCCGACGTCAATGAAAACGATGATGCCGGTACAGTCTTCAGTGCCGATTGCACTGATGATTCTCCAGAGGCTTTGGTCGGTCCCTTGATGAAGATATTGAGCCTTAAAGGAGCGTTTCTGAAGCGCAGAACAGCAAATGCAAGTGTCTACTTGATGCCCAAGTCCCACACATTGAACGCACCAGTTGTGTGGATCAGTAACTAAGATTAGCCATTGGCACCTGGAACACTTTTTGAAATCACAAACCTTCATTTCATCCACTGCTGCGTGAAATTTGGTAAATTTGTTGTCGATAAGTGCAGAGAGATGCTTAGTAATCTCCCGCATCGCCTCATTGTGTAAAGTAATGGTGGGCCATGGCGAGTGTGCCTCTGCCGGCATTCTGGGCAAAGTTGAGGTCTGCTTATTTTTAGCCAGTCACAATGCTTTCGTGGGCATAGTTTGACATCAATATGCAACTAGCCTCACAGCGTTATTTCCAAGGGTACCCGGGAGGTTCAGCAGAGATCCAGAAGCATTTGTGCACAAAACTATGCAGGTTGTAGTAGCAAATTAAGGGGTTTTTAGTAAGGGAGAAACAAAGCTCAGGCAGGGAGCCACCATTCAGCTAGACATGATCACGTGATACCCCCCCCCCCCCCCCAGATTATACATTTCTAATCACAGCACTTCTATGGTTGGACAACCTAGCTAGTTGATTTCAGAGCCTAAGAGTAATAATGTCTTGGAAAGGATGAAGGCTCAATCACTTAAATGTATTACTTACTGTTTGTTGAAACTTACAGCTATATGATTTAATAAAGCTAGTATTGGCTGCCAAGCCAACTCACACGCCTATGCCTTTTGGGATTTTCTGGAAAAACAGGGAAAATATCCTTAACACCTGTTTTCCCAAGTACGGTTTAACTGGACATGAAAATAAAGCAGCATGCAATCCTATCGAGTGTTAGCAATTCTGCTGTAATAAATATCTGAAAAAATACCTCCTCAATAACAGTGTACTGTACTTGGATATATACTCACTTTTCCACCCAAAGGACAGACACAAGCTTTACACTAGTCCTTTTCGCCTTGTTCCACGTTCCCTGGTGGCCATCTTTGAAAACTACATGAGTTACTTCTTTATTAAAATATTTTGAAATCTACAAAATTCAAAACAGAAAATACATGCAATATAATCCACTAATATCATTATGACTACTAAATGTGAACATTCTCTCCCCACTTTGTAATTTGGGAGTGTTTTACATTCTTGTTTCAGTGATTGCAAGATAATTATAAAGATAACTTTTCAACAGTCTCAATCATGTGCATGCAGTAATATCTCCAAGTTTTTCTTGTGCTACTGATGTTCCATTAAATAAAATGAGAAACCAGTTCTGTGAGGTTCATCATCTGAATAGGTGTTTTCCATAGAATGAATTCATCAGGCACATGGAAAGATTAGGTTCTTACCTTAGTAACCTTCTTTCTAGTAGACAGGCGCTAAAAACACTGGAAGTTTTGTAAAAGGGGGGAGGGGTTTTTATTATTTGATTTTATTATTTCACATTTTTTCTTTTAATAATGTATGTACGTATTTATTTATCCCCCTTTATACAAAGCCATATTAGCAGCTGCTGTGGTAATCGCTCCAACATCCATAGGGAATTAATGGACATTGGAGTGTTTGCCTTGCGGCTTTGTAAAAGAAGCCCTTACTTTTTGTGTATCTAGACTCATGTGGCAGGCCTTTAAAGATGAAACAATTTGGGGTCCTTTTATTGAGGTGCGCTAAAGATTAGCGCACGCTAAATGCTAAGACGCCCATAGGATATAATGGATGCCTTAGCATTTAGCTCACGCTAAATCGGTTAGCGCACCTTAATAAAAGGATCCCTTTGTATTGCATCGTTCTTTTAAACTAAGAGTTGTTGTCTTACATCAATAAAGCTACCTATTGTGAACACCTACTGATTCATCTGCTGTCGACAACAAGAATTGTAATTACTCTAGTTATATATAGAGGAGTCTGAGCTGGAGTAGTTATAAATTAAGGAGGTAGAATCAAAGGTTTTATGTACTGACACCCAGAGCTGTGGAGTCGGAGTCGAGGAGTCGGAGGAAATTTCGGGTACCTGGAGTCGGAGTCAGAAGTACAAAAAACTGAGGAGTCGGAGTCGGAACATTTATCTACCGACTCCATTTTTGAACTTGGCATATCAATCACGAGCGATTCTTTCAGCTATAGCACCCACTATATACACAGCACAAATGTTGCGAGCAGCTTCTGTGGCCTTAGAACCTTGATTAAAAGCAAAAAGAAGGTGGTGTCGAAAATACTCATTTCTCTCAATTTGACATTCCATTTTAACGATCTGAAAATTAACCAGTGCTGTGGAGTCAGAGGAAATTTCGGGTACCTGGAGTCGGAGTCTGAAGTACAAAAAACTGAGGAGTCGGAGTCGGAACATTTATCTACCGACTCCATAGCCCTGCTGACACCACAGCCTTGGCTATAACCACTTGACAGTGGCTTGACTGTAGTATGCTTTACAGACATAAAAGCTGAAAACTAATAATTTAATTAACACTTCTGGTAGTAAATTGCATTTTAAAGAATTTCAAAGTCAAATCTGCTCCTTACTTTTGCTCCCAGATTGGTAAGTTGACGTGCAAATGTTTCTGAATAATTTTCAGTTTTGTTTGATGACCAGACTTCCACATATGCCACAACACCTAAGAAAAACAAATAAAAACAAATCTTACTACACTTTAAAAATATATAATTGTAGTAACATAGCAACAAACATGATGGCAGATAAAGGCCAATTGGCCCATCTAGTCTGCCCATCCGCAGTAACCATTATCTTTCTCTCTCCGAGAGATCCCACATGCCTATCCCATACCCTCTTGAATTCAGACGCTCCGAAGCCCCAGTCAAGTAATCAGGTGAGTGTAGTTGCCTCAGTGTTGATGGATGGTGTTTCTCTGGGTCTCACCCTGTTGTCTCCAAGCTGTGACTTCTCATCTCCTTCACATCTGATCTTCAATATCTTCTCCACTGCATCTCTTTTCTCCCGTTCCTCTTCACTGCACAGAACAGACTTGCTGTAACCATACCAGGCTGATCTTCTCACTGTAGGCATGACTATCCTCCTTACCTCTTCACACTGTTCTTTCAACAGCTGCAGCTGGAAGAAGAGATGCCTGGAACCTTGTGTCCAATTGCTATTTATATTTGAACCAATTTTCCAATTTATATCAAATTAGGGAAATCTCTTCACTGCAAAACTACAGAGCTTTGGAATAATTTTCCTACCCAGTTGCGCAACCTGGGCTCTTTCCAACTTTTCCGAAGACACATGAAAACTTGGCTATTTTCAAAAATGTAAATTTCCACTTCCCCTTACCACCACTCCCACTGTACTTCCCTTTTAATTTTTGTAAACCGTATAGAGTTCTATATTTAGTTTAGTTAACGCCAACACAATCAGTCTTAAATTTTTTCAGACTATTTCCTTTCAGATTACACTTGGAAATATTTTTTAAATTTTTTATTCATTTTTCATATAACAACAAGTGTATCACATAAATTTATACAATTTCATTGAGTACACACTTGATATTCCTTCATGCATCACTGTAAATTCAACGTATCATTATATAATCCTTTACTATAATATTGAAAAAGTATATAGTACTTAATAAGTATACCAACTATTACTCAAATTATAAACCCATCCCTTCCCCTTCCTTTGAAAATTGCATACAAGATATAATGATAAATTATTTATATTATGAGATGAATAAAATAAACCCACCCACATCCCTTCTTATCAAAGATCTTATTATGGGAAAATTGTATCATTCATTGCAAAAGTCTGTTAATGGTCCCCAAATATTCTTAAACTTATCAATATAACCTCTTTGTGTTGCAAATGTACGCTCCATTTTATATATATGGCATACTGAATTCCACCAGAAGTTATAATTTAACCTGTCATAATTTTTCCAACTGTATGTTATTTGTTGAACTGCTACTCCAGTTAATATAAATAAAAGTTTGTTATTATTTGAAGAAATTTGACTGTGCTCTCATTGCTGTGCCAAATAAAATCATATCATATGTCAAGGCTACCGGATTCTCCAACATCCTATGTTTGAGGCCAAATTGATTTCCAAAATAATAATATGAATGGACAATAAAATAAAAGATGATCTAATGTCCCCGCCTCAAGATGACAGTGCCAGCATCTATTAGACTTAGAGCTATCAAGTTTTTGTAAACGAACAGGGGTCCAAAAAGCTCTATGCAAAAGAAAAAACCATGTTTGTCTCATAGATGCTGAAACTGTACACCTTAACCTCCAAGACCAAAGTCGTGGTCATTGAGATGCAGTAATCTGATGCTTAATCTCAATGCTCCAAATGTCTCTAAAACCATGTTTAAGTTTTTTATTTACAAATCCAGATATTAATTTATATCACAATGCAGCCTGGTGACCCATAGAATCCATCTGAAAACATAAGAATTCCAGGCCATGATAATTATTAAGATTATTAAGGCCATTCAGGGAACCCCGCCTGAATGGTCTGCTTCAATTGCAACCACCTAAAATATTGCGATTTATTTAAACCAAATTTATGTTGCAATTGTGAAAACTCAAGTAGTTTACCTTTGTTCATCACATCCTCTAAAGTACGAATTCCAGCCATCATCCAATGTTTCCACTTGGAAATCTATATTCTCATAAACTTTAGAGCTTTTGTAAGCCATCTGCTATGTAACATAGGTCCTATATCCAACAGAGCCAGATCCTTTGGCAAGACATCGCGTCTAAACAGTAGTTAGCTTTGATCTGTGCTTAAGTTAATGATCACTTTATTGCTGAGCTGAGGAAGCCAGAGATCTTAGTAAAATCAGGATTTATTTCCAGTTCAGTAGCAGGAATACACATTTCAAATCTGACATATTGTAATCACAAAACAGAAAATAAAATTAGTTTTTCTACCTTTTGTTGTCTGGTCATTATTAAAATCTTGTTGGTCCCAGGCTCTGGTTGTCTTCTGATAACTTGCTTGCCAGGGTCTTCTTCTTTCTCTGTGCTAACCATCCATCTGCCATCTCTGTCCTCTCCATCCGTTTCCCTTCCCTCCCCTCCCCCGGAGGTCTGGCATTTTTCCTTTTTTTCATCTCCATCCACAGATCCACCTTTTTTCAACTGCCCTTTCATCCAGCATCTCTCCCTTCTTCCCCACAACCCCAGGGTCCACCATCTCTCCCTTTCTTTTCCCAATTACCTTCCTATCCAGTATCGCTATCCACCCCTCCACAACATCCCTTGTGTTCAACTTCTCTCCCTTTCTGTTCCTTCCCTCCCTAAATCCCATTGTCCATCATCTCTCTCCCTCTCCTCTATTTTCAGACCCATTATTTCTTCCCCCCCCCCAAAGTCCGGCATATGCATGTCACTTTGAACCCCCCTTTCCCTCCCTCCGTGTACTTCTACACCAGGGCCCCTCTCTCCTGAAGGCCTGCACCCCACCCATAAAGGCCTGCCTGTTCCCCCTGAAGGCCTGTCCCCCACCCCTGAAGGTCTGCATCACACCCCTGAAGGCCTGCCTGCCTGTCCCCCCCCTGAAGGCCTGCATCCCCCCCGAAGGCCTGCATCCCCCCCGAAGGCCTGCCTGCCTGTCCCCCCCTTGAAGGCCTGCACCTCCCCCTGAAGGCCTGTCCCCCCCCAAAGGCCTGCATCCCCCCCGAAGGCCTGCCTGCCTGTTCTCCCCTTGAAGGCCTGCACCTCCCCCTGAAGGCCTGTCCCCCCCTAGAAGGCCTGCATCCCACCCCTTAAGGCCTGCCTGCCTGTCCCTCCTGAAGGCTTGTCCCACCCCCACCCCAAAGAACTGCTCTCCCCCTCCCCCCCTGAAGGCCTGCGTGTTTCCCCCTGGCCTCACACTGGTATCTGGCTTCCCCGCACCGTTTACCGTTGAGGAGCAGCCTGCAGACAAGATCGCGGTGCTAGCGATCTTTGCACTGCTTCGGAGCTGTTTCCTCTGCCGTGGTCCCACCACTCCTTTGACGTTAGAGGCAGGATCGTGGCGGAAGAAACAGCTCTGAAGCAGTGCAAAGATCACTAGCATCGTGATCTTGTCTGCAGGCTGCTCCTCAACGGTAAACGGTGCAGGGAGGCCATGTAGGGAAGCGGGAGGCTGGGAGGGAAGCCGAATGACGGGGGGAGGGGGGAACGGACACTGGGGGGGGAAGCCGGCCAGCAGCACTTCCCGACTGACCCTCCCCCCTCGCCCGCTAAAGCAGGTGCGGCAGCAACCGGCCCAGCAAGAGAAGCTGCCGCTTCTGCTTTAGGGGGCGAGGGGGGAGAGTCAGCCGAATCTGGAACCAATTTTTTTTTTGTTTTGAATCGATTTGAATCGATTCACCCAAAGTGAATCGGTGAACCGATTCGAATCGTGAATCGGGCAGCACTAATCTAAAGGAGTCACCAAGTGCCTGAATGGTAGTTTGTCTCTGTGCAGGTTAGAGACAACCCACACCAGCTTCCTTTCTACTTCTCCTCAACATAAGACATCATTCTTCCATCCCAGTCAGTGTTGTATTCAAATATTAACATATATTTGTTTTGACCCAAAATAAAGCTTAAAAATTGGGATCTTGGTTTATATTTGAGTCTTCATCTCCTCTGGAGAGTTTTGCAGAAGGCACGAGCTGGCAGGCCTTGAGCCATGTACAGATCCTCAAGACCCCACACCCGCACAACACATATCCTCTTCTTCCATTCTACTACTACTATCATTTCTATATCGCCGGAAAGCGTATGCAGCGCAGTACATTTAATATTCAACAGACGATCCCTGTTCAGAAGAGCTTACAATCTAATATGGACAGACAGAACATCTCAGAGTTGAGGGTTTCTGGTAGAAGGAATGATACAATGGATATAGGTATCTAACAGTGAGTGGGAGTTAAGTTGAAAGCAGCTTCAAAGTGGGCTTTTAGTTTGGATTTGAATACCACTAGAGACGAAGTATGACATATTGGCTGGCAGTCTGTTCCAGGCATATGGCAGAGCAAAAAAGAAGGGACAGAGTCTAGAGTTGGCAGTGAAGGTAAAGCACTCTCAAACTTTCTTAGCTCCGGCACACTAAATTTAGGAAATGGTTTTTGCGGCACACTATAATTGAAATTATAAAATTGCAAAGCCAACAAAAAATTAAATTTGAGAGTTATTTATTTAAGTTCTTTAAGTTATGTATGAGTAAAGTAAATAGAATAGAATTGCTAATCAACGGGATAGATGAGCTCATTTTTGAGTGCAAACTAACTCAAAACGCGGCTCGATAGTTGACAAGCAAACACACATTTCATCATCTACCATCTGCAGTCGTTCTCTTTTTGATTTAATGTTTGTCAGAGCTGAAAAAGCACAGTTACTTACCGTAACAGGTATTAAGAACATAAGAAGTTGCCTCCGCTGGGTCAGACCAGAGGTCCATCGCACCCAGCAGTCCGCTCCCGCGGCGGCCCATCAGGTCCATGACCTGTAAGGTGATCATTGTCCAAATCATTTTGTCTCCCTTGTCCTTCTATCTATACCCTATAATAACCTATTTCTACCTCTATCTATATCCCTCAATCCCCGTATCCTTCAGGAATTTATCCAATCCTTCTTTTAAACCCGGTAGTGTACTCTGTCCTATCACAACCTCCGGAAGCGCATTATCCAGGGACAGCTGGCAGATATTCTCAACATATGGGTGACGTCAATCACAAAGCCCCGATGCAGACAGCTTCACAAGCAGACTTGCTTGAAGAACTTTTGGAAAGTTCGCAACTACTGCACCATGCATGCGCGAGTGCCTTCCCGCCTGAGGTAGGGCATGCGTCTCCTCAGTTCAGATAGCTAGCTAAGAAGCCAACCAGGAGAAGTGGGTGGGTTGTGAGAATATCTGCCTGCTGTCCCTGGATAACACCTGTTACGGTAAGTAACTGTGCTGCATCCCAGGACAAGCATCCCAGGACAGGCAGCATATTCTCAACATATGGGTGACCTCCAAGCTAACCAGAATGGGATGGTGGGAGTGTTGGCAATTCAGGAGAATAAATTTTGTAATACTGCCTGGCCCAAGTGGCCATCCCCTCTGGAAAAAGAATCCAGACAATAATGAGAGGTGAAAGTATGAACCGAGGAACAAGTGGCAGCTTTGCAAATTTCCTCAAGAGGAGTAGATCTAAGGAAAGCTATGGATGCCGCCATGGCTCTAACTTTGTGGGCTGTGACTCGACCCTCTAGATCAGGGTCAATCGCGTTGCCTTCACGTTCTACTTGCTTCCCGACTCAGAAGCGCCGAGCCGTCCAACTTTCCCCACCCGACGTCAATTCTGACGTCAGAGAGGAAGTTCCAGGCCAGCCAATCGCTGCCTGGCTGGCCCAGAACTTCCTCTCCAACTTCAAAAATGACGTTGGGGAGAGGTAATCTGGTCGGGCCGACGCTTCTGTGTGGGGAAGCAGGGAGCGCTTGGGGCGGCGGTGGCTTGGTGGCCTGTTCCCCAATGGTGGCAGTGGTTTGAAGGCCTCGGGCTTACGGCTGACGAAACTTAAGCCCGAGGTCATAATGCCGTTGTACAGATCCATGGTGAGAATGAGGTCTGGAAGCATACAGCAGGCTGAAAGAAGGGAAGAAATATTGGATGCACTGTCAGAAGAATAAAGTGCAACCTGAGACTCATGAAATCACCAGACAACAAAGGTAGGAAAAATGATTTTATTTTCAATTTAGTGATCAAAATGTGTCCGTTTTGAGAATTTATATCTGCTGTCTATATTGTGCACTATGGCCCCCTTTTACTAAAACGCAATACCGGTTTTTAACACAGGGAGCCTATGAGCATCGAGAGCAGCGCAGGGTATTCAGCACAGCTCCCTGCGCTAAAAACTGCTATCGCGGTTTAGTAATAAGGGAGGGGGTATATTTGTCTATTTTTGTATAGTTGTTCCTGAGGTGACATTACATAAAGTCATTTGCCTTGACCTCTTTGAAAACCCGCAGAATATAAATGATAATTAACATTTTCTCTGCGTACAGTGTGCTTTGTGTTTTTTTTTTATTTTATTGTTGGTAGATAATTTTGACTTGGTCATTTTAAAAGTAGCTCGCAAGCCCAAAAAGTGTGGGCACCCCTGCTCTAGATGCAGTCCAGCCTGAGTATAGCAGAAAGAGATGCAAGCAGCCAACTAGTTGGAGATGGTGCGCTTGGAAACTGGATGTCCCAACTTGTTTGGATCAAAGAAGACAAAAAGTTGAGGAGAAGATCACTGTGGCTTAGTCCTTTCCAATTAGAAAGCCAAAGCACGCTTACAGTCCAAAGTAAGAAGAGCTGTTTCTCCAGGATAAGAATGGGGCTTTGGAAAAAACACTGGAAGAACAATGGATTGATTGAGATGACGTTCTGAAACCACTTTAAGTAAGAATTTAGGATGAGTATGGAGGGCCACCTTGTCATGATGGAATACTGTGAAAGGTGGGTCCGCTACTAAAGCTTGTAGCTCACTGACTCTTCGAGCAGACATGAGAGCAATGAGAAAAAACCACTTTCCAAGAGAGATATTTCAGATGAGCCAAAGACACTGGTTCAAATGAAGGTTTCATAAGCTGAGCAAGAACAACATTGAGATCCCAAACCACAGGAGGAAGTTTGAGAGGTGACTTGACATTGAAAAATCCTTTTATGAATCTGGAAACCACGGGATGAGCAGAGAGGATTTTCCCTTCTATAGGCTGATGGAAAGCAGCAATTGCACTGAGATGGCCTCGAATGGATGTTGATTTTAGTCCTAATTGAGAAAAGTGAAACAGGTAATCCAGAACTGAAGATAAGGAGGTAGTCTGAGGCTCCTTGTGATGAAGAGCGCACCAAGCAGAAAACCTAGTCCATTTCTGGTTGTAGCATTGCCTAGTGGTCGGCTTCCTGGAAGCCTCTAAAATGTCCTTGAGAGAACTTGAAAGTGGCAGTTACGTTGAGAGGTACCAAGCTGTCAGGTATAGAGACTGCAGGTTGGGATAAAGTGGAGAATCCTGACTCTGTGTAAGCAGAGACGGAAAAACTGGTAGAAGTAGTGGCTCCCTGCTGCTGAGCTGAAGTAGAAGGGAGAACCAAGGTTGTCCGGGCCACCGAGGAGCTATCAGAAGCATGATGGCGCCCGCACCTGGAGTACTGTGTTCAATACTGGTCGCCATACCTCAAAAAGGATATGGCGGTACTCGAGGGAGTGCAGAGGAGGGCGACTAAACTGATAAAAAGTATGGAAAATTTCTCATACGCTGACAGGTTAAAAACGCTGGGGCTGTTCTCTCTGGAGAAGAGGAGACTTAGAGGGGACATGATAGAAACCTTCAAAATCCTAAAGGGCATAGAGAAAGTGAATAAGAACAGATTCTTCAAACTGTGGGGAGCCACTAGCACTAGGGGTCACTCGGAGAAATTGAAAGGGGACAGGTTTAGAACAAATGCTAGGAAGTTCTTTTTTACCCAGAGGGTGGTGGACACATGGAACAAGTTTCCAGAGGAGGTGATAAGCCAGAACTCTGTACAGGGGTTCAAGAAAGGTTTGGATAGGTTCCTGGAGGATAAGGGGATAGAGGGGTACAGATTGAACTTGAGGTAGGTTATAGAAATGGTCAGTAACCACTTCACAGGTCGCGGACCTGATGGGCCGCAGCGGGGGCGGACCGCTGGGCAGGATGGACCTCTGGTCTGACCCAGTGGAGGCAACTTCTTATGTTCTTATGAACTAGAGGGAATGGAGGAAACGCATACATGAATTTGTTCGCCAATTCCAGAAGAAAAGCATCTGCCTCCAGGTGGTGAGGAGAGTAGATCCTGGAGCAAAACTGAGGCAGTTTGTTGTTATGGGGAGACGAAAATAGATCTATTTGAGGGGTTCCCGACTGAGAAAAAATGTGATGGAGAGGCAACAAATTGAGTGTCCATTTGTGAGGTTGTAGAAGATGACTTAATTTGTCTGCCAGAAAGTTTTTCTCTCCTTGAATGTAGATTGCTGTCAGAAAAGTGTTGTGGAGAATTGCTCATTCTAAACTTTCTGAGCTTCCTTGCAAAGAGGGAGGGATCCTGTTCCTCCCTGCTTGTTAACATGGCTACTTGACTGTCTGTACGAATGAGGACTACTTGATCGTGAAGATGTTGAAAAGCTTTGAGAGCATTGAAAATTGCTCTGAGTTCCAACATATTTATGTGGCTCCGATGATCTGTGCTGGACCTCGGAAATCCTCGAAATGAGTCCCCCAAGCGAAGATCGAGGAATCTGTCGTGAGGACCTTCTGATGAGTGGGCGTTTGAAACAGCAAACCTCTGGAGAGACTGGAAGAGAGCATCCACCAGTGAAGGGATTGCCTCAATTAAGGAGTCAATGTAATGTGTTGAGAGAGTGGATTGAAAACCTGCACCCACTGAGACGCCAGTGTCCACTGAGGAATTCTGAGGTGAAGTCTGGCAAAAGGAGTCACGTGAACTGTAGAGGCCATGTGCCCTACGAGAACCATCATATGTCTCGCTGAGAGTGAAGTGAGGGACGACACCTTAAGACAAAGCTGAATGAGAGCTTCCTGATTCTGCTGAGGAAGGAAAGCTCCGAGTTGTACAGTGTCCAGTACAGGCTCCAATGAACTGTAGGTTTTGAGAGGGCTGTAGCTGGAATTTTGGAAAGTTTATTTCGAACCCCAAATGTTGGAGGAACCAAATAGTCCATTGGGTCGCTACAAAAAAACCCTTAGATGTTGAATCTTTGATGAGCCAGTCGTCCAAGTACGGGAAAACCTGGAGACCATGGCTGTGCAGAGCTGCTGCCACTTCTACTAGGCACTTGGTGAAAACTCTTTGAGATGATGCCAGGCCGAAAGTCAGCACTCTGTATTGAAAATGATGATTTTCCCACCCGAAATCTGAGAAACTTGTAAGAGGCTGAATGAATGGGAATATGTCCAATATAGGTCATAGATTCCCCCGTCTTCTTCGGGACAAAGAAGTAACGGGAGTAAAACCCGCGCTTTGCTGCTCCAGAGGAAATTCCTCAATGGCAATGAGACGAAGCAGAGCTTGAGCTTCCTGAAGAAGAAGGGTGGTCTGTGACGGATTTGAAGGATATTCGCTTGGGAGAAGATCTGGTGGAACATGAAGGAAGTGAAGAGAGTAACCTTTCCTGATGATTGTGAGGACCCAGAGGTCAGAGGTAATGAGTTCCCATCAATGATAAAAATGATGGAGACGACCTACTAGGGAAGAGAGGACAGAGGCAGAACGATTGAAGTTATGCTCTATGTGAGATGGTCAAAAAGTCTGAGTAGGCTTAGGCACAGCAGGAGTCTGAGGTTTATGCTGCCTGTTTTGTTGCTGCTGTTGTTTCTTAGAAGGCGGCCTTGAATAAGGTGCTGCCTTCTGAGGATAACACCTCTGATAAGATGGAAGAGGCCTGTAACTCTTAGCAGTGGAAGGCTTCGGCCAAACTATGCAAGTAAATAATTTCCCATGCTCAGGCAAGAGTTTTGTAGCTGCCTCAATCGAGTCTTCAAAGCTCATTCCCTTGAATGGGATGTTAGCCACTCGATCCTGCAGATTTGGATCCTTATCTACAGTACGGAGCCAGACTAGACAGCGCATCGCCGCTACCGAGAATGCAGTGACCCTTGAGGACATCTCAAAAGCATCATATGCAGCCAGAATTATATGCATGCAAAGTTGACCAAGTGGAATGCATATGCTCTAACTCTGGCAGGCGATGTTCTGGAAGATACTTGAAGAAAGTAGGCATAGAAAAAACTAAATTCTTCTTGGAAGCCCCAAATGACAAAATCAAGGAAACCACGCTACATGTGAATGGGCTGGACTACTGTATTGAGCAATCCTTAAAAACACTAGGAGTCACTTTAGATAAGCATCTCACTTTGGAGAAACACTCCGACACTTTGGAGGAAACTCTGCACCATAAAAAAATACTTTGACGACGCCTCTTTTCGTCTGCTGGTACAATCTTCTATTCTGAGTGTTCTGGATTACTGTAATATCATATACTTAGGCGCCTTCAAGAAAATCACCAAGAAGTTGAGGTTGGTCCAAAATACTGCCGTCCGTCTCATCTTTGGCTTGAAGAAATGGAAACACATAACCCCTTTCTACCACAAGCTGCACTGGCTGCCGTTCGAATCCAGAGTTCTATTTAAGTTCTCATGTATCTGTTACAAAACAGTATTTGGTATGTCGCCGGACTATCTTTACCCTCACTTCAACCTGAGCCACAACAATAAGAGCTCCCGCAGAATAAATCTGTTCGCTTTTCCCTCACTAAAATCGTGTCACCTTAAAAGATTCTTCGAAAGAACCTTCTCCTTTCAAGTGGCCAAACTAAATTCATGGCTAGCCCAAATTATACCTGATGCCTCTTCATACCTCAATTTTAGAAAGCAGATTAAAACTCAGCTATTCAACAGACCGAATCCCTAATCGTTCCCCATGACTTTCCCCTCTCACTCCTCTAAGATTGCTGCTCTCTCCTTACGGCTTGTATACATTTTTCCTTGTATGCTCCTTCCTTATGGCGTGTATGCATTTCTTCTCACTTAAATTGTATGTATGTACTTATTGCATGTATTCTGTACTTATTGCTATATGTACTTATTGCATGTACTTATGCATGTACTTTTTGTACATATGCATGCATTTTTGTTTCCCTTCACTTAAATTGTAGACATATAACCAGCATGTTAACTTTTATAATTGCTTTGTTCATTTTTTGTTATCAACTGCACTGTTTGTATTGAATCTAACTGCTGTGAACCGCCTAGAACTCCCTGGGTATGGCGGTATACAAAATAAAATTATTATTATTACTAGTGTTGACCCAATGCTCGAGATATGATGTAAAGACAAAATTTGTAGTTTAAAATCCTATTTGTCATCATAGAATTTTGATACAGCCGACAGCCAAACTTGTCCATGGTCCTGCCCTCTCGGCCAGGTGGGACTGTGGCATAAACCTTGGCCAGATTGGTTCTTTTTAAAGAAGATTCCACGAGAAGAGATTGATGGGATAATTGAGACTTCTCAAATTCCTTACAGTGGACCATCTTATATAGAGACTCCAGTTTTGCGGGCACAGCAGGAATGGAATATGGCTTATCAAGGTTTCTTTTAGAAGTTTGAGAAAGAATGCCATTCATGGGTAATTTTAAGGAACCCCTAGGAAGATTAGGCAAATCCAGTTCTTCCAAATACTCCTTAGAGTATGTTGAATCAGACTCCAAAGTGGTATTGATTCTTTACTTATTTGACATGGAAATTTTTAAAAAGGACACCGGATTAGAAGAGGGGTGGCCATGTTGAGGTGAAGGTGATCGAGAACCCCTCAAAGTACCTCTCATGGCAGAGAAAGAAGGTGAAGCCTCTCTAGAATATTGATAGCGCAGATCAGAATCCATAGGCAAAGAAGTAGACGAAAGACCACTTCTGGAATGAGCTGGAGAAGCAAAACGTTTTTATTTTGAAGAACCAGCTGGTGAAGAAAAACTCGCAGGAGAAGACCTCAACTGATGAGAATGCTGTGGCTCTACTGTAGATTTCCTCGACAAGGAAGTTGGTTGTCTCGAGGAGTCTCGAAGCCTCAAGAAACGAGGTCTGACTCGAGAAGAGGACATGGGCCTCGATAAATGTCTCAACAGATGATGTGGATATGAACTGTACCTCGAGGAACGAAGTAGTGATCTCGAATCCAGCCTCGATGAGGAATGTCGAGGAGTCTTCGCCCTGTGCCTCGAAAAAGGCAATGCCTTATGCGTAGAGGTAGGGCTGGAAGTTGGAGTTCGAATCGAGACACTGATAAGGACTCAGCTCCTTGTGCAGATGTATCTCAAGACACTCGCAAGGACTCAACTCCTTGCATAGAGTGTGCAGATTGATCTCGAGGCACTCTTAAAGACTCAACTCCTTGTATTACTGCTGAGTGCTTAGGCTGGACTGCAGGAAGCAGGGTCGAGGCAGGAGTTAAATTGACAAGATTGTTACCAAACTCCTGATGCAGAAATAATTCCAGAATATTTTGCAAAGCCAGCACCGAGACCACCGAGTTGGTACATTTGGTGTGGCTATAGACTCCGACAAATACGACCTCAAGGAAGAGTGTTGCCTCGATTTTGAGATACGCTTCCTAGGAAGTCTCGAAGTGACTGGGTCCATCAGTGTCGCTGTTGGGATGGCCTGCGACTCCTGAGGGGTTGGCTTGGATAGCTTATCTGAGGGAGACACCGAGGATAACGGCCCCTCTGGAGAGGAGTTAGCTGACTTCCTCAAGGATGAGGACTTCCCCATCAAGGAAGGTTTTAGCGAGGTCGAGGCCGCAATCGGGGTCGAGACTTTAGATGAAGAAAGATCCATTCCCCGAAGATTTTTTCAATCTGAACTCGACAACATTTAAGAGCTCGATTTTGAAGTGTAGCACAGCGGGCGCATGACTCCGGTCCTAAACACTGTACACACTACTTATGTGGGTCAGTGATGGAGATTACGCGCTAACATCGGCTACACTTCTGAATCCTTTAACCAGCCGGGACATCGAATGAAACACGGCCGCAGCTAAATCGAAGCCCGCAGGCTGAGGGCGCAGACCAGGCCTCACTGTGACACGGCTGAAAAAAATTAAACTTTTTTTTTTTTATTCACACGCAACACAGCGACCCTGTAAATAAAAGAAAAAAATTACACGAGCCATGGTGAAGAGAAGGCACGAGTTAGAATTAACTCTCATGCAGAGTGTCGAAACGAGGCTTCTTGGCTCCAAGGAAAACTTAGAGCTGAGGAGACGCGCACCCTACCTTGGGCAGGAAGGCACTCGCGCATGCGCGGTGCGGCAGTCGCGAACTTTCCAAAAGTTCTTCAAGCAAATCTGCTTGTAAAGCTGTCCGCATCGGGGCTCCGTGTTTGACATCACCCATATGTTGAGAATATGCTGCCTGCTTATCCTGGGATAATCCAAGTTTTCAAAGATATGAAGATCCAAACAGTAACAAAGCCTTCATTACTTTGTTGCTCAAGTTAGGATAACTACTGAATAAAAAATAAAAATAAAATTACTTGCCATTAGTTTTCAAGGATCAATCACGTGAAAGAATGATGCTTGCCTGAGTGGTTGCATCCTTACGCACACAGATGCTCATAACATTGACACTCTTGCATAAGTGACATAAATGTCATCTATTCTAGTATATACTTATAAAGGAATTTTTAAAAATAAAGTAAAATTCTGGAATCTCTCGTGGCAGACCCAGAATCTCTTCAGGGCACACCACTGTGCCGTGGCACACAGTTTGAGAGACATTGAGGTAAAGGTACAGATAAGAGGGACATAAGAACATAAGCAGTGCCTCCGCCGGGTCAGACCATAGGTCCATCCTGCCCAGCAGTCCGCTCCCGCGGCGGCCCAAACAGGTCACGACCTGTCTGAATCACCAGAAGGGGCCCCTTTGCCACCTTGGTTTCCCATTGAGTCCTATCTTCCCATCGAAGTCCTAACCCTCTGGTCTTGCACATGCACGACCTGGTTGGGTTTCTATACTTATTACCTGGTTAGCTTTCTATACCTGTGTTACATCCCAGCACCTCTCTCAGTATCCCACGATCCCTTTATCCCTCAGGAATCCGTCCAATCCCTGTTTGAATCCCTGTACCGTACTCTGCCTGATCACTTCCTCCGGTAGCGCATTCCAGGTGTCCACGACCCTTTGGGTGAAAAAAAACTTCCTTGCATTTGTTTTGAACCTATCTCCCTTCAGTTTCTCCGAATGCCCCCTCGTACCTGTTGTCTCCTTCAGCCTGAAGAATCTGTCTCTATCCACCCTCTCTATGCCCCTCATGATCCTGAAGGTCTCTATCATATCTCCCCTGAGCCTCCTTTTTTCCAGAGAGAAGAGCCCCAGCCTATCCAACCTCTCGGCGTATGGGCAGTGTTCCAGCCCTCTTACCAGTTTCGTTGCTCTCCTTTGGACTCTCTCAAGTACTGCCATGTCCTTCTTGAGGTACGGCGACCAATATTGAACGCAGTATTCCAGATATGGCCGCACCATCGCTCGATACAATGGCATGATGACTTCCCGCGTCCTGGTTGTTATGCCCCTCTTTATGATGCCCAGCATCCTGTTGGCTTTTTTCGAGGCTGCTGCGCACTGCGCAGATGGCTTCAGTGATGCATCCACCAGCACACCCAAGTCTCTCTCTAGACTGCTGTCTCCCAGCAATGCCCCCCCCCAATTTGTAGTTGAACAACGGGTTATTTTTCCCTATATGCATGACCTTGCATTTTTCCACGTTAAAGCGCATTTGCCATTTGTTTGCCCAGTCTTCCAGCTTGTCCAGGTCCCTTTGCAGGTCCTCACACTCCTCCCGGATCTAACTCTGCCGCACAGTTTGGTATCGTCTGCAAATTTTATAACCTCGCACTTTGCCTCCTTTTCCAGGTCATTGATAAATATGTTGAAGAGTAACGGCCCCAGCACCGATCCCTGTGGCACACCGCTCGTAACTCCCCGCCAGTCAGAATATTGTCCCTTTACTCCGACCCTCTGCAGTCTACCCGACAACCAGTGCTTGATCCATCTGTGCACATCCCCTCCCACCCCGTGGTTCCACAGCTTCCTAAGCAGCCTTTCATGTGGCACCTTGTCGAAAGCCTTTTGAAAATCGAGGTAAATGATGTCTATGGGTTCCCCATTGTCCACCCGACTGCTTATTCCCTCAAAGAAGTACAAAAGGTTCGTTAAGCATGACCTTCCCTTACAGAATCCGTGCTGGCTTGTTCTCAGTAGGCCATTTCTCTCGATGTGCTCGCAAATACCATCCTTGATCATAGCTTCCACCATCTTCCCTATAATTGAAGTCAGGCTCACCGGCCTGTAGTTCCCGGGGTCACCCCTCGATCCCTTCTTGAAGATAGGTGTGACATTCGCCAGTTTCCAGTCCTCTGGTACCTCTCCAGTTTTCAAGGATAGGTTGCAAACATGCTGGATTGTGCCCGCTATTTCTTGTTTTAGTTCCTTCAGAACCCTTGGGTGGATCCCGTCTGGGCCAGGCGATTTGCCGCATTTTAACCTATCTGTTTGAGGACATCCTCCTTACTTACCTCTATGTGTTCCAATTTTTCAGTCTGTTCCCCACTTATGAGCTCCTCTGAATCTGGTATGTTAGATGTGTCTTCTCTCGTGAAAACCGACGAGAAGAACGTGTTGAACCTCTCAGCTACCTCTTTATCCTCCTTAATCACTCCCTTTTTATCCCCATCGTCCAACGGCCCCACCTCCTCTCTCGCTGGTCGCTTCCCCTTTACGTAACTGAAGAATACCTTGAAGTTCTTCGCCTCCCTGGCCAGCCCCTCTTCGTAGTTCCCTTTTGCTTTTCTAACCTCCCAGTGGCATTCCTTTTGGCATTTCCTGTGCGCCTGGTGATTTTCCTCCGTTGGGTCCTTTTTCCATCTCCGGAAGAATACTTTTTTGTCATTTATTGCCCTCTTTGCTTCTGTTGAGATCCAAACCGGGTCCTCTGATCGCTTGTTCTTGCCGCCTTTCTTGAAACTGGGGACGTACATTCTTTGTGCTTCCTGCAGGGTGTCCCTGAATAGGGTCCAGGCGCTTCCTACAGTCTCCATCCTAAGGATGTTTCTGAGCTTCCTCCCCACCATTTCCCTCATAGCAGCATAGTTCTCTTTCCTGAAGTTGAGCGCAGTTGTTGCGGTCCTCCTTACTGTGGGTGTCCCCCTTTCTAATGTGAATCTGATCGCATTGTGGTCACTGTTGCCTAGTGGTCCTCCCACTTTTACCCCTCTTGCAGGCCCCCCTAATCCGTTTAGGATGAGGTCAAGAGTAGCACTCCCTCGTGTCGGTTCCCTGACTAGTTGCTCCATGAAGCAGTCCCTCACAGCTTCTACAAATCCCGTTTCCCTAGCGCAGTTGGAGTGACCTGTACTCCAGTCAATCCCCGGGTAGTTGAAGTCCCCCATCACTGTTACACTTCCAGTCCTGCATTCTTGTCTCAGTTCAGCTTCCAAGTCGTGTCCGACTCCTTCCGGCGTACCAGGTGGGCGATAGTACAGCCCCAGTTTTATGCCTGCTCCCTTGTTTCCCGGCAATTTGACCCATAGTGATTCCAGCCCCTCTGCCTTCGTTGCCATATCCATCCCGACTGAGTAGATAGAGTCCTTTATATATAGTGCTATGCCTCCCCCCTTCCTGTGGGTCCTGTCCCTCCTGTAGAGCTTGTACCCCGGCAGCGCCACATCCCATTGATTCTCCTCTGTCCACCATGTTTCTGTAATTCCAATTATATCCAGGTCCTCCCCCTTGGCCACGACCTCTAGTTCACCCATCTTGGCCATGAGGCTTCTTGCATTTGCGTATAAGCACCGTAGGTCCCGTCGTTTTTCCTCCACCTCTGTATTTACCTGGGCCGCCTCCCCTTGAATTTCGGGCAGTTCTCCTATTCCCTGTGCTTCTGCTTTGCCCTCAGCCTTTACCCTCGTAGCTTTCGGTTTCCCCAAATTCCCGCCACCCCACTTCCCCGCTTTTCCTCTGGGTTTTCTAGCCCTACCGGCCCCCTCCTGGGCTATCATCCCTTTAGCCTCCATTTGATCCCCCTCGCCTTGTGGCACCTCTATATTGCCCTCAGCTTTTGCCCTCGTGCCACCCAGTCCCCTTGTGTCTCCATGCCCCTTAGTCTCCTCCCAGCAAGCTCCCCTTACCTGATGTTTCCCTTGCTGTCTGATCATGAGATCCACCAGTCTCTCTACTTCCTCCTTGCAGTCAGCCCGTTCAGCATCTGTTCTGGATACTGTTGTCCGAAGCGTCAACATCAGATCAGCTGTCGGCTTTCCCCCTCTCCTCAGTTTAAAGCCCTCTCGATCTCCTTCCTCACATTGGCTGCCAGTAGTCTAGTTCCCGCTGTGCTCAGGTGCAGGCCGTCCCGCCGGTAGATCTTACTCTTTCCCCAGAAGGACGTCCAGTTCCTCACAAAGTGGAAGCCCTCCTCCTGGCACCATCTCCTCAACCATGCATTCACAGCCTGGAGGTCTGCCTGCCTCTTTGCATCTGCTCTCGGTACAGGCAGGATCTCTGAGAATGCTATCCTCCGGGTACTCCGCTTCAGCTTTCGTCCCAAGACCCTGAACTGGTCAGTCAGTGTGGCCATGCTGAAGTTCCTCTGGCTCACATCATTCGTTCCGACGTGGATTATCACCGCAGTCTCCTCTGTCTCTGCTCCGTCCAGGATCCTCTCGATCCTATCAGTGACGTCTCGTGTCTTGGCCCCCGGGAGACAAGTCACTAGCCGGTCCTCCCTTCCTCCAGCTACGTGACTATCTACCTCTCTCAAGATCGAGTCTCCCACCACAATAGCAGACTTCCCTTTCCTCAGCAACCTCTTCTGTCTCAGGTCCGTGTCCTTGGTGTAGTGCGGTGTCTCTCCCTCGGGGTCCCGGTGAGTCACGGTCTCCTCCTCTTGCGTGGTTCCTCCGCTAGGTCCTTCCCCGGTGTCACCTTGTGGATCCTGGGTCTCGTCTGCCGACATCCGTCTGTGCAGCTGCTGGTCCTGTTCCTCCACCTTCCTTCTATAGGCCTCCTCGATGAATCTCTCGAGGTCCCTCACCTGATCCACAATGGGGCCTGCTCCGTCTGAGTCCTCGGTTGACCAGCTCGTCTCCTCTGTGTTGCGCAGTCCCTCCAGTTCCTGGACCCTGACCCTCAATCTGCCGACCTCCATCCTCAGGCTTTCCAGTTCCTGACACCGACTGCATATGTACTCCCACCTTCCCAAGGGGAGGTAGTCGTACATATTACTCTCTGTGCAGTATACCAGAAAGTACCTCTGGGATCCTGGGTCCTCCATCGCTCTCGTGAAGTGCTGGTGCGCTCCTGCTGTGGGTAAGAGAGAGAGAAAAGAGAAAAGAAAGTGAATTACTTGGCGTTCCTGGCTCCCTCGCAAGGCTCCTACGCAAAGGCGATCTCGCTAAGGCGAGCGCCTTTGCCGCTCGCCTTTGCCGTGCGCCGAACGGCTGGGCGCCGTTGGCTCCCTTCTAATTAAAGGGGGAGCCCGGGCCCGATGCAACCTGTGACGCGGGTGGGGGTGGGCGGAGCTAACTCTCGCCGCGACCCCGGTCCAAACAGCCTGCTCCGGCTGCTTTCTCCTGCCTTCCCCTTGCTCCTGCAAGAAGAAAAAAAGAAACAAGCAAAAACAAAAAACGCTGCCGAGGTTTGCCTCGTGCCCTGGCTCCCTTCTAATTAAAGGGGGAGCCCGGGCCCGATGCAACCTGTGACGCGGGTGGGGGTGGGCGGAGCTAACTCTCGCCGCGACCCCGGTCCAAACAGCCTGCTCCGGCTGCTTCCTCCTGCCTTCCCCTCGCTCCTGCAAGAAGAAAAAAAGAAACAAGCAAAAACAAAAAACGCTGCCGAGGTACACTGGGACTTACCCAATGAACAGAGATGAGTGAGGAGAGATATTCTAGGCTACAAAATGAATGCTGAACTGTGTTTGGAAACAAATAGGGAGCCAATTAAATTACTTGAGGAGGTGTGTATGTTGGGGGAGGGTTAATGTGAGCATGGCGGTTCTCACAGAATACGAGTCATGCAACAGCATTTTGAACATATTGAAGAGGCGAGAGGTGAATGAGCAGGAGAACTGAGAGGTATGTTGCAGTAATCTAAGCAAGAGGTGATGAGAGCATGGAGAAGGGTTTTGGTAGTGTGCTCAGAGAAGAGAGGTTGGATTTTGGTAATATTATAGAGGAAGAAGTGACAGGTTTTAGCGGTTTGTTGGATCTGAGCGGAAAAGGAGAGAGAGGAATCAAATGTCATCCTGAGGCTGCAAGCTGATGATGCAGGGAGGAGGAGAGTGTTATCCACAGAAATAGATAATGGTGGGAGGGGGGAGGTGAGTTTAGACGGAATGATAAGGAGTTCGGTTTTAGCCATATTCAGTTTTAGATGGCGACAAGATAGCCAAGCGGCAATGTCAGACAGGTAGGCAAAGATACGGGCCTGAATTCCTGTAGAAATATCAGGTGTAGAGAGGTAGATCTGAGAGTCATCAGCATAGATGTGATATTGAAAATCATGGGAAGAGATCAGTGTACCAAGAGAGTGGGTATAGGAATAGGAGAGGACCTAAGAAAGAGCCTTGAGGTTGACAGTGGGATGGCAAAGGAGGAGGATCCACCATAGCATACACTGAAGGTGTGATGGGAGAGACAGGAAGAAAATTAGGCAAGAACAGGACCCTTGATTCCCAACGAGGATAGCGTGTTGAGAAACAGGTAATGATCAACGGTATCAAAGGCAGCAGACAGATCAAGAAGGATGAAGCCCAACCAACTTGAACAACTGCCTCATCCAAACCACCTCAACCAGACATAAGAAAACTCACACCCCATTCACACACCTGCCAATCAAAGAAGTTAAACAGAAAAAACTATATGATGGCCTCCTAGCCACTCAAGCAGCAAAAATAGACAACCAAATTGCCAACCTTCTGATAACGACCCCAGATTACAAAACTTTCAGAAAAGAAATAAAGACTATACTTTTCAAAACATCCCTGAAAAAGTCCTAACCTCTCAAGCTTACTTCTTTCATCCCTCTAACCCCCCGAACCCCTAAATCAATCTGCTCTACTCTTTTTTTCCCCCTAAAAGGACCAGAAATCTTTTTGTAAAACAGCCTTTTTAACTCTTTTGTAATCCGCCTTAAACTGCAAGGTAATGGTGGAATAGAAATCCCTAATGTAATGAAGATGGAGTAGAGACCATTGTATTTGACCAGGAACGGGTTGTTAGAAACTTTAGCAAGGGCAGTTTCTGTAAAATGGAACGGATGAAAGCTTGATTGAAGTGGGTCAAGAATAACATGAGAACTGAAGAAAGGAAGTCCAGGCAGCAGCGGTGAACAGCACGTTTGAGTAGTTTGAATAGGAAGGTGAAAAAGGAAATGGGGTGATAAGAGGATGTGTGGTCTAGTGAAGGTTTTTTGAGGTGATATGTAACTATGGCATGTCTGAAGACATCAGGAAGGGTGATGAAAATGATAGGAGGCTTGCACCAGAAGACGTACGAGAAGAGACTGGAAGTCCTGAATATGTATACCCTAGAGGAAAGGAGGGACAGGGGAGATATGATTCAGACGTTCAAATACTTGAAGGGTATTAACGTAGAACAAAATATTTTCCAGAGAAAGGAAAATGGTAAAACCAGAGGTCATAATTTGAGGTTGAGGGGTGGTAGATTCAAGAGCAATGTTAGGAAATTCTACTTTACAGAGAGGGTGGTGGATGCCTGGAATGCGCTCCTGAGAGAGGTGGTGGAAAGGAAAACGGTGACTGAGTTCAAAGAAGCGTGGGATGAACACAGAGGATCTAGAATCAGAAAATAATATTAAATATTGAACTAAGGCCAGTACTGGGCAGACTTGCACGGTCTGTGTCTGTATATGGCCGTTTGGGGAGAATGGGCTGGAGAGGGCTTCAATGGCTGGGAGGGTGTAGATGGGCTGGAGTAGGTTTTGACTGAGATTTCAGCAGTTGGAACCCAAGCCCAGAAATAGCTAAGAAGAAAATTTTTTTTTTAAATTTAAATTGAATCAGGTTGGGCAGACTGGATGGACCATTTGGCATTTATCTGCCGTCATCTTCTATGTTACTATGTAGGAACTATTGCAGTGGAGAGTGATAAATTGAGGATATGACAGTGGGAATGATAGCTCCAAGTAGGTGAGTAGGAATCGGATCAGAGGAACAGATGGTTGAGTTTGGAGGAGGAGAGAAGATGAGCAGTTTCCTTTTCCGTAACTTCAAAAAAGGTGGCAGGGGTTGTTAAAGGGAAGTTGGCAGAGTGAACAGCCGGAAAGGGTGGTGGGGAAGGCAACTTGGTTGAGAGTTTAAGGTGGATCTTGTGAAACTCGTCATAGAACTACTTTGCTATCGTCTGGGGTGAAAGTGAGGAGGGGATAGGAGGTGGGGGTACTTCAAGTAGAGAGTTGAGTGTGGTAGATGTGCAACTGCCTGAAAATTCACAGCACCACTCATCCTGCTTCAAATGCACAGACTACTCACAGACCCAGAGGACAGCCGGCACATGTGGGTCTGTTGGACTTACGGATTCACAGGTGCTATTCTTCCTCCCCAATTCCAGATGCTCCTCAGCCCTCTTCTCCCTAGCAACCAGCCATAGGCAACAAAGCTCAAACGTCTGGAAGCCTAATACTTCCTCTCTCCTGCACTCTATCCAGAGCCTTGTCACCTGCTACAATGGACTCCAAAACCCCAGTAACCCTCAAGCATTTTGTTAATACCTATTTACACTTGAGTATAAACTGGGTTGGAGGGGGTTATATTCAAGTTAAAAAATCCCCCTCCATTAAAAGGGAAAAAATATTTTGGTTTATACTTGAGTATATGTACAGTAAATATTAGGAATTTTTAGGAAATTAATAGAGAATAAAGCAAAGAATATCATATCGCTTCTGTCATTCCTTGATGAGACAGCAGTTTGAAGAGTGCAGTCAATTCTGGTTGCCACATTTTAAAAACTATATATTGTAGAAGAATTACAAAACATACAGGGAAAGGCGAACAAATGATTAAGGGTATGGAATGACTTACGGTATATGATGCGAGAATTCTTCAGTTTGGAGCCAACAGCCAAGATATAATAGAAGTTTACAAAATCCTCAGTAGAGTAGAATGGGTAAATTCAAATTAATTGTTTACTTATTTCAAAAATTACAAAAAAGGTACACAGTAATACATTTAAAACAAATAAGAAAACTATTTTTCATTAAGTGCATAGTTAAACTCTTAAACTCATTGCCAAAGGATGTGGCTAAAAGGCAGATAAAGACCATATGGCCTATTCAGTCTGCCCATTCACACTATCTACTATCCCTTTCTCTCCCTTAGAGATCCTATACACTTATTCCAAGAATTCAGAAACATTCATCTCCACCACTTGGCACCAGGTCATCCCACAAATTTGCCACCCTTTCTTTGAAGTATTTCCTTAGGTTACTCCTAAATCAGTCCCCTTTCACCTTCATCCTAAACCCCCTCATTCCAGAGCTTCCTTCCAAATGAGACTTGCCTCCTGTGTATTTATGCCACAAAAATAATTAAATGTCTCTCGCTTATCTCCCCTCTACTGCCTTTCTTCCAAATTATACATATTGAGATCTTTAGACATTAGATTTGGACAAGTTCATGGAAGTAAAATCCATAAATTGGGTTAATAAGGTAGACTTGGAGGGTTCTAGCACAGTTCAGTGCGACTGTTTCATAGCATGCAGTTCATTGCACCCAGTTCAGCAAGCCATTTCACTGTGAGGGGAGGCATATCAAAGAAGGCTTGCCCACACACTGATGCTTAAGTACCAATTGGACAGGTGAAAGAAAGCTTCTGGGACAGGCCCCACTGACCCCCCTCCCCAGTGCTTCAGTAAAGTTATCTGAAGGTCCCACTGCAGCCGGAAGTGCTCCCCTTTCCCCCTCAAGTGATGTCAGAAGGGAACCAAGGCTGGTGAACATTCAAGAGGCAGCACTGAAGCAGTGAGGGATGGGGCACATAGCACTGTGATGCCAGGCACTACGCCCCAACCTCCATAGCTACGTCACTGCCTATCTTTATCCTTGAAAGGGAATGGAGATGAAAGCATAGGATAACTATAAAGGGTAAGTAAGCAGAGCAGCCAGAACGATTGCATTAATTCCACACGCTTAAAATAATACAACGAAAGCTACAATCATACTTTGAGCAAAAACTCCCCTTAGTTCAGGCTGGTTTTAGTAATGGTTTAGGAACAAGAGACATTATTGCCAATGTTAGATGGATATTGGAGAAGAACAAAAAATACCAAAAGCCTCTATATTTTTGCCTCATCAATTACAGCAAAGCTTTTGACTGTGTGGCTCACGATAAACTATGGAGAACTCTAGCAAAAATTGGAATACTCAAACGCATAACTCAGCTCACAAAAAGCCTCTACAAAAATCAAGAAGCTTCAGTGAGAACAGAATATGGCACCACTGATTGTTTTCCAATAAAATGTGGCATCAGACAAGTATGCATCTTGTCACCTTACTTGTTCAACCTTTACAGTGAAGCCATATTCAGAAAAGCCAATTTGGAAGAGAGTGTTGATTTCAAAGTTGGTGGCCAAAACATAAACAACCTGCATTATGTACAATGCTCATCACCAGCAGCAAAAGAAGACATGCAGTATCTAGTGAGAAAAGTCAAATCCAAAAGTTATAACATAGGATTAGAACTGAACATAAACAAGACGAAGATCATGAATATGAAAAATAATGAATATTTTGAGCTTGAAGGTGCCTGGACTCTTTTGTAAACAAAGATGCAACTTGCAGGGATGAAATACTCCGCAGAATAGCACTTGGTCACTCTTCAATGAAGGCTCTCGACAAAGTATTCAAAGGCAAGGATAAGAAATTCACTCCAAACAAATATCAGACTTGTCCATGCACTCATTTTCTCAGAGGTCAATTACGGATTTGAAAGCTCAACACCAAGGAAACGAGACAGAAAGATTGACTCATTTGAGCTTTAGTACCAGAGAAGGTTTTTATGTGTGTGGTGGACCGCCAGAAGAACCAACAAATCAATTCTGGAAGAGATCAAACCGGCTATGTCACTAGAAGCCCAAATGATGAAGTTACGACTGTCTTATTTTGGTCATACTGTTCGGGAAGATTGAAGGAACAAGGTGAAGCGAGCAACATGCATTCAGATGGCTGGGCGTTGAAAACAACTATGGGGATGATGCTGGAGCTTACCAGACTAGAACAAAACTGATTTCTTTTTAGATCTGTAATTCATTAAGTAGCTAACAACTAAAGAAGAAGCAGCAAGGCAGCCACACTACTTGCAAAAATGCCTTTTCTGTGATCACAAAAGGGAAGTGAGAACCAAAAGCAATAGTTGCTCTTGGCATCATCTTGTACGGCTATTACCCTGTAATAAATAAAATCTCTACTTGTGAAGATTATCAACAAGATACAGTAAGAGAAACGGAATTTGATCTATTGCATTGCAACAGAAAATAAAGGTCGAAGAACTAAAGCAATCTATTTAGTGCATCTGATGCTATTTCTATGAAGGAATAAATAAAGGCTGGAGCAACCCAGAGTGCAAAGGGATAGCGCAGAACTCAGGAAAAATAAGAGTCAGAGATAGAACTTTATGTTATTTCGCAGGAAGTTCTAGATACTGTACACCACAAAGCCATAAAATGGGTGCAGCAAAGGCCAAAAGGAGGCTGCATAAGAAATTCACTACCGTGCCAGAGTTTCGAATCAGGAATTTGGAAATTCATGAAAAGAAGAGCTTATATTGGTTTAAAGAGATAATTGAATATCCTGTTCTCCCAAACTACATATATGTGGGCAAGAACTACTTTATGCTAAAGACCCAAAACTGTTCATGAGCAACAGGGTAGGCCACCCACTGCTTCCAGCAAAAACGAAGAGGACAAATACATGCTAAACCTGCCTTGTTCTCTCTTCTACCAACCTGTCAATATTTGCTGCTGATAATCCGCATTGATAGCCATTTTGTCAGTGATAACGGTCACCGGCGCCTTCAGCTGCCCCACAACCCGCGCTTCCGTTCGAAAGCACACGTTCAGCGAAGAGACGTCCGAGCGTACGACCGACGTCACACGTACCAGCCCGGCGTTCGTTACACCAAAAAGAGGCGAGCTCTCTGTATGAGTTTGGGTGTCCTTAACACTGATTGGCTATTCTCTGAGAATTTGTGAGATTATGCTGAAGAGGCTGGTAGTGTGCGATGTGTTACCGTATATCATTCGTGTTTCTTGTGCAATGCTGTTTCCTAGTTTCAGAAGAAAACGGTGGCTGTAATTAAAAAGCATAGTGCTATATGTTGGGTTTGACTAGTGGGATATATTGTATTTTGTTTTATGCAAGATTTAATTTCTACTGATGATCTTAACATTTTCCAACCACTCTAATTTTTTTCAAACTTTTCCAATGAAACCCACCCAAATGTCTAATTCCAGAAATTTATCAGTATATTAGTATTTTGATTTAAAAAAAATTACTGGTATCTTGTTTGAAAAATATATAGTACTGTTCTTCAGTGCAAGGGGGGGGGGAAATATTGCCCATCCTCAAACACATCCCCTGACTGCCACAGAGACTCCATCAGACAGAAATCCTTAACATCCCCCTATCCCTTGGGCACTCAAGTGAGAAATAACACTCTCTCTGGAAGAAGTGGGGGAGGACACCAAAGTGAAGCAGCACATTATTTACAGTCGACTCTGCTTAAGTGCATGCCCCTCACACCGGGTCACCATATGCGCTTAAACGGATTGTGCGCTTAATAGGAGGGGGGGGGGGAGAGTAGGGGAGGCTGTAGCTAAACTGGCTTAGTTTAAGTATGCTGGAGCCTAAAGTACAGGAAAGCTATGCCCTACAGCTTGAGTGTAAGCGGAGCACTCACTTTCCCAGCTGTCCCAGCGCTTAAGCTGCTGTGTGAAGCCTAGCCATTTCCAGTCAGAATGTGATTGCAATTAACCAGAATGAACGTAACGTGAAAGAATAGAGGTTGGACCTATGACATCAGTGCGCATAAGTGGATTGTGTGCTTATCTGAATTGCAAATATCTGGAGTTTATGTCCATTGACTTTAATATTTAAAAAACGGGACTGTAGTGGTAGGATGTGGTTAATCGAAGCGTGCGCTTAACCGACATGCACTTAGGTGGAGTCGACAGTATTAAGCGTTCATGCAAGACCAGGTGTCTAACAAGTAGGCACACCCCAGCATATTTTTCCTTCATATTATATAGTTTATTTATCCATTCTAACACCTCCTGTCCATGTGCCCATTGGTTAGGGTAGAGATGGCTCACGTCCTATCTTTATCCTAAACTTCTTTCGTTCTCTCCTCCTCTATTTACCAGTTCCTGACACAGTCTATCAATTTGAGACCCATCCCGAGGGCATTCAGTTTATTTATTAGACCTTCTCAGCTACTACTTTTGAGAACCAATGTGGCCTTTTCCTTTTCCTTACAAAATAGATCATTGCCCTTACAATAGCGCCTTTCAGTTTTGCCTATTGCTTTCCTACTTAAGAACATAAGAATAACCTTACTGGGAGAGACCAATGGTCCATCAAGCCCAGTAGCCCGTCCTCACGATGGCCAGTGGCGTACCTAGGGGGGGGGCGGGGGGGGGCGGGCCGCCCCGGGTACCAGCCCTGAGGGGGTGTTCCCGGCCTTGCCGCTCAGTCCCCCCCACGCCCGAAGGACCGCTCGCCCCACTGACCTTCCAGCACACCTATGAAGCAGCCCGCAGCAGGATCGCGACGTCAGCAATCCCTCAGCTGCTTGGGCGCTGCTTCCTTCGCCGCGGTCCCGTCCCTCCTCTGACGTCAGAGGAGGGGGCGGGACCGCGGCGCAGGAAGCAGCTCCTAAGCAGCGCAAAGATAGCTGACGTCGCGATCCTGCTGCGGCTGCTTCATAGGTAGTGCGGGGAGGCCAGGGGGGCGAATGGTCCTTCGGGGTGGGTCGGGGCATCAGGCCTTCAGGGTGGGGCGGGCGGGCGGGCAGGCAGACTTTCAAGGGGGAGGGGGGTGACAGGCAGGCAGGCAGGCCTTCAAGGGGGGGTGCAGGTCTTCGGGGGGGGGTGCAGACCTTCAAGGGGGTGCAGGCCTTCAAGGGGGGGACAGGCAGGCAGGCCTTCAAGGGGGGACAGGCCTACAAGGGGGGGGGGGACAGACCTACAAGGGGGTGCAGGCCTACAAGGGGGGGGACAGGCCTTCAAGGGGGGACAGGCCTTCAGGGGGGGTGCATGCCTTCAGGGGGGGTGCCGACCTTCAAGGGGGTGCAGGCCTTCAAGGGGGGGACAGGCAGGCAGGCCTTCAAGTGGGGGGACAGGACTTCGGGGGGGTGCAGGCCTTCGGGGGGGGTGCAGACCTTCAAGGGGGTGCAGGCCTTCAAGGGAGGGGACAGGCCTTCAAGGGGGGGACAGGCAGGCAGGCCTTCAAGGGGGGGACAGGCCTACAAGGGGGTGGGACAGGCCTTCAAGGGGGTGCAGGCCTTTGGGGGGGTGCCAACCTTCAAGGGGGGGTGCAGGCCTTCAAGGGGGGGGACAGGCCTTCAAGGGGGGGCAAGCAGGCAGGCCTTCAAGGGGGGGGACAGGCCTACAAGGGGGTGGGACAGGCCTTCAAGGGGGGACAAGCAGGCAGGCCTTCAAGGGGGGGTCAGGCCTTCAAGGGGGGGGACAGGCCTTCGGGGGTGCAGGCCTTCGGGGTGGGTGCAGGCCTTCGGGGTGGGTGCAGGCATTCGGGGTGGGTGCAGGCCTTCGGGATGGGTGCAGGCCTTCAGGGGGGGACAGACCTTCGGGTGGGGGGTACAATCCTTCGGGGAGGGTGCAGGCCTTCAGGGGTGGGGTTTAGGCCTTCAGAGGGGGACAGACCTTCGGGTGGGAGGTAAAGTCCTTCGGGGGGGTGCAGGTCTTCAGGGGTGGGGTGTAGCCCTTCGGAGGGGGGGGACAGACCTTCGGGGGAGGGGGGTCCTGGTGTAAAAGTACACAGAGGGAGAGAGGGAAGGGGGGGTTCAAAGATACGTGCATATGCCAGACTTTGGGGGTTAGAAATAATGGGTCTAAAAACAGAGGAGTGGGAGAGAGATGGTGCATAATGGGATTTAGGGAGGGAAAGAACAGAAAGGGAGAGAACTTGGAAACAGGAGATGGTGTGGAGGGGGGATAGAGATACTGGATAGGAGGATAGTTGTGAACAGAAAGGGAGAGATGGTGGATCCTGGGGTGGTGGGGAGTTGAGAAAAGGTGAATCTGTGGATGGAGACAAAAAAAAGGAAAGATGCCAGATCTCCGGGAGAGGGAAGGGAAACGGAAGGGGAGAACAGAGATGGCAGACGGATGGTTAGCACGGAGAAAGGAGACCCTGGCAAGCAAGACAACAAGAGCCTGGGACCAACAAGATTTGAATATTGATCAGAGAACAAAAGGTAGAAAAAAATAATTTTATTTTCTGTTTTGTGATTACAATATGTTAGATTTGAAAAGTGTACATGAGACAGCTTGAAATGGGAACTTTTCTATTTTTGTGAATGGCAAGGCTGAGTTCAGTTAAAATATATGCTTTATAAGAAAATATAATAATGTGTTTTATAAAGTTTATAAGCATTGCTGGCATACTCGGTGAGGTGTTCCTAGTGTTGGTGGTGGTGGTAGCATGTCAGTGTGTTGAGAGGAAGAGGTAGTCTGGGAAATTCTGCTGAGCAAACTCTGGGCCCATTTCCACCCCCAGTTAGTCCACTCCACTCAACTGGTTCACACACTGAGTGGGTCTTTGGGTGTTATTTCTGGGTAGTTGTTTTAGAATCTCTTCCAGTGGTTTGTCAGTATCTCCTTCTGGTCCAAGGAAGGAAACTTTGTCAACCTTAGCATTGACCTTCAGAATATGTTTGTAACAGCGCTGCTTGTGTGGCATTAGGCTATGTAGTGATCGAAAGAAAAAAACAGACCTTTGCACATTTTTGCACTATATGGTGGGTGTATGAGGAGATTCATTTCCTGCACAGTTAAGTCCATGTGAAGTTACCTTGTGCTGTATTTGACATCTAGCAAGGTCTCTGTTTGGAAGGAAAGATCTAAGCTTAAAAATGAAGTGGCCAGAAGTTATGTTAAAAGTAGATAGCGTAGCTGGTTTTAAGAAAGGTTTGGACAAATTCCTGGAGGAAAAGTCCATTGTCTGTTATTAAGACATGGGGGAAGCGTCTGCTTGCCCTGGATTGGTGCACTCAGCAGCAACAAATACTAGTTTTGGCTGGCTCTTTCCCCGCATTTCTCCTCTCTTCCCCATGATTTAATATCCAGTTCAGGCAGTAAGTAAATGCATCGGCAGGGGGGGTCTGGTAAGTCTTGGGGGCTGGGGATGGAAGGTGAGAATCAGTTCTGTAGGCTATCAGAAATTTGCTTAATTATCTACTCACACAGAAAAGCAGTAAAGTCAATAGGTTCTCTGAGTGGGAACAACCTGTTTGATCTTGCACTCTTGTGATTGACCAATTGTTTATCACTGTTTAATTTATCACATTGATTAATTTGAGCACACCTGAGGTGTCCTATGATGGTGTGCACTGCAGGCAGAGGAGCCTTATTGTTTAAAGCACTGGAGAATTCTCTCCTCTCGCTTACCTCTCACGCTGAGGACACCCTGCTTCAGTATAATCATTTATATGATTTATCTTATAAACATTATTACGTGGTCTTTTCCTCAAGTGCTGAGACATCAGGTTGTTCCCACTTGGAGAACCTATTGACTTTTACTGCTTTTCTGTGTGGCTTTAACATTTTTGCTATTCAGTATACCTAAACTATTATTCAGTAGAAAAAATTTGGTTTGTTCAATCAAATCCTGTGTGGACATTGGACTTCTATGAGTGAATGTTCTGCTTGATTGAACAAACTAAATTTTTTCTACTGAATAATAGTCTAGGTACAATGAAAGTAAATAGCAAAAATGTTTGAGTAGATAATTAAGGAAATCTTTTTCATATTGCTTGCTTATGGACTGGGAAAAAAGACTGTTCAAGCAAATGTCTCCAGAACTGCTTTAATGGAAAAATGTGATTTTTTTTTTTTAAGTACTTTGTGAAATTTATTGTTGTTGTGAAATTTATTGTTATACTTTGTTTAAACTTAAAAAGCGGTGTCATTAACAGTGAATCTAATCGAAAAATCGATTCAATAGGGTGAATCGAATCGAATGAAATATTTTTCTCTGAATCGGGCAGCACTATTGGCTACCATGAGAATGGGCTACTGGGCATGATGGACCATTGGTGTGACCCAGTTAGGCTATTCTTATGTTATGTTCTCATCTGTAGGGGCCTTTGTTTTCACTTCTTATTTTAATGTATTTTTTTCCTGGGAACTTATCAGTGTTTTTTTATAATGGGAACAAAAATGGAAGAGAATTAATGTGTGTGGAATGGGGGGTAACTAATTTCTTCAGCTAAATAATTCAATCCACTTCAAACAGACATAGGAGAACTCACGCACCATTCACACACCCTCCAACCAAAAACGTCAAAAGAAAAAAACTGTTCGACAACCTCCTAGCCATTCGAGCTGCAACACTTGACACCCAACTCTACAACCTATTGACCTCGACCACAAACTACAAAACCTTAAAAAAAGAAATAAAAACCCTTCTATTCAAAAAACACATAAAACCAAACTAACATAATCAGAACTGTCCCAAGCATCACCTGCAACTACTCCATATGTACTTCTGATGTCATGACAATTCAGACATAATTTATGTTATGTTATGTTTGGAATAATGGTTACATATATGAGGTTCAATAAAAGAAAATTTTCACTGTCTGTTTTTATTCTGACCATTTATTCCATTTCATGGTTATTGCAAAAAAAAAAAAAAAAAAAAAATTTTACATGAGGGGGGGGGGGTGTCAAAAAATGATGGGCCCCGGGTGCCACATACCCTAGGTACGCCACTGACGATGGCCAATATAGGTCACCAGTACCTGGCAAAAACCCAAAGAGTAGCAACATTCCATGCTTCCAAGCAGTGGCTTCCCATATGTCTCTCAATAACAGACCATGGACTTTTCCTCCAGAAAATTGTCCAAACATTTCTTAAAACCAGCTACGCTATCCGCTCATAGCACAACCTCTGGCAATGCGTTTCAGAGCTTAACTATTCTCTGAGTGACAAAATATTTCCAACTATTGGTTTTAAAAGTATTTCCCTGTAATTTCATCGAGTGTCCCCTAGTCCTTGTAATTTTTGATGGTGTGAAAAATCATTCCATTTGTACCTGATCAACTCCACTCTGGATTTTGTAGACTTCAATCATATCTCCCCTCAGCCGTCTATTTTCCAAGCTGAAGAGTCCTAACCTTTTTAGTCTTTCCTCATACAAGAGGAGTTCCATCCCCTTTATCATCTTGGTCGCTCTTCTTTGAACCTTTTCTAGTGCCACTATATCTTGCGATAAGGAGACCAGAATTGAACACAATGCTCCAGGTGAGGTTGCACCATGGAGTGATGCAGAGGCATTATAACAATATTAGTCTTGTTAAACATCCCTTTCATATTTCAATTCCTAGTATCATGTATGCTTTTTTGACCACCGCCACACATTGGGCAGAAGGCTTCATCATATTGTCTACAATGACACCCAGATCTTTTTCTTGGGCACTAACTCCCAAGGTGGACCCTATCATCTAGTAACTGTGATTTGGGTTATACTTCCCAACGTGCATCACTTTGCATTTATCCACATAAATTTCATCTGCCATTTGGACACCCAGTCTTCCAATTTTCTAAGGTCTTCCTGCAGTTTTTCACAGTCTGCATGCGTTTTAACAACTTTGAACATCATGTTCAGAGAAAACCACACAAAATAAGCCATTGGGATATAGGAGGGGCCAGCATTTGTAGTACAATGGCCACACAGACATCCCCACAGAGCAGTGGGACATCTTAAGGGGCACTGTAGTGAACTTCACCTAAATGGTAGACATCTCACCATAACCCAAAGAATAACTTTGGAGTACTGCAAATAATAATAATAACTTTATTTTGTATACCGCAATACCACGAGCAGTTCAGAGCGGTTTACAGAGGAAGAGACTGTACAGCGATGTTACAGAGAAAAATTTCTAATTACATTGGTAAGCCGGGAGTAACTAGGTCTATCCAGAAGTGTTTCAGAGAAGATACAAGGCAGGAAGGAGTCAGAGGAATTTGTCAAAGAGATAGGTTTTAATTGATTTCCTGAAGGATTGGTAGGAGGGTGAGTTAGAAATGAGGATGGTTAGATATTTATTCCATTTGCCTGCTTGAAATGACAATGTTCTGTCAAGGAATCTCTTGTAGATACAGCCTTTCTAGGAGGGGAAGGTGAACAGATAGGTATTACGTGTGCAAGTGGTGCCTGGAAGTTCAAAATGATGCGATAAGTAGATTGGGGATAGACCGGTTATGGTTTTGAAGCAGAGGCAGGCAAACTTGAAGATGACCCTTTCCTCCATCGGCAGCCAGTGTAGTTTTCTGTAGTACGGGTTTAAATGATCGGATTTTTTGAGACCGTACATGAGGCGGACGGCTGTATTCTGAATGATTCTCAGTCGTTTGGTGATTTTCTTGAAGGAACCAAGTATATGATATTGCAATAATCTAAGGTACTTAAGATTAGGGACTGAACCAGCAAACAAAAGGAGAGGATGTCAAAATAGTGTTTGATGGTACGAAGTTTCCAGAGGGTGCCAAAGCATTTTTTTACTTGAGCATTAGTATCGTCTTCAAATGGCAGGCATCAGTCTAGGATGACTCCAAGGATTTTGATGGTAGGGTTGATTGGGTAAGTTAACCCGTTTAATTTCAAGGAGGTATTCGTTAGTTTTTGGTTGGGACTTGCTAGAAAAGGCTTGGTTTTTTCTGGGTTCAGTTTTAGTTTGAATTGAGTGGTCCATTGTTCTACCCTAGTGAGGATAGATGAGGTGAATTGTTCTGTCTCTTGAGACAGTGAGGTTATGGGAATGATAATAGTAATTTCATCCGCAAATATGTACGATTTCAATTTTAAATCAGATAACATATGTCCCAGTGGTGCCATGTAGACATTGAATAGAGAAGGGGAGAGAGGGGAGCCCTGTGGGACTCCGCAGGGATTACACCAGGAATGGGAAAAGGCTCCTTCGCTGTGGACCTGGTAAGTGCGGTTTTTTAAGAAGCCTGTAAACCAGGTTAGAACCTGTCCAGAGATGCCAATAGAATCGAGGCATCTGAGCAGAATGTCATGGTCGACAAGGTCAAAGGCACTGCTCAGGTGAAACTGAAGTACCAGTGCGCTTTATCCCAGAGAGAATAGATGGAGGAGGTAGTCTGTCAGTGAGGTTAAGACTGATTCCTTGCTATAATTTGTGCGAAATCCTGATTGAGCATAAGGTTCATTTTTTATTGGGTTCTTATAGGGGTATCCTTTAGGGTGGTTTACGGTTGTGGCTTTTTATCTGTTCAATTTGATGGAGTTCTTTTCTTGTTATTCTCTTCTTTTTTTATTTTAAACGCTGAATTTGACTGTACGGTGAAATAGCGGTATATCTAATATAATAAAATGCTAGGCCGCGCATGCGCACTCAAAAGTCGTGTTCCCTGATCCGTCGCGGAAACACGAGTGCACATGCGAGGCCCTGGCTGCGGCGGCGGCTTTCAAATTTTTAAAAAAAAGTTACACAGCTGCGGCGGCCTTCCTCACCCCCGGCTCTCACTGTGCATGGTACCGGCTCCTCTCTCGAACCGCACCAGGATCGAGAGAGGAGCTGCAGCGGCGGCGACTTTCAATGATGAAGAAGCTGCAGCTGGGGCAGTCAGGGCCTCCACCGCCACGCACAACCCGCTCCCTCTCCTGCAGCTGAGGCACCACAGAAGCTGCGAAATATACTGAGCGTGAAAGCGCGCAACCCGGTCCCCGCGTCTGCCTACCCTTCCCCCCAACACAGCGCATTTGCCCCCCCCTCTCCAGAACGAATCGATAAATGGAGCCGGGCCGCCCTCCGCAACAGACCATAGGAGTCCTTTGCCGCTCACCACCCTTCCCTTGCCGCTGACCCGACTACCTACCCGGCGATTTAAGCAGCGTGTGCAGCAGTCTTCACACGCTGCTTCAGGCCCTTCTACTGCCCTGATTTGCTCTGGCCGCGCGCTCTGATGTTCGTAATTCGGGTACGCGGGAAGGGAAGGGGGGAGCGGCAAGGACTCTATCCGAGTAAATAAAAAAACTCGGGGGAGAACGGCAGAGACCGGCCCTCAGTGGATTCTCCCCACTCTTACTTCCTCATTCTTCAGCATTCAAACATCAAAAGTAAACTTAACAGAGCAGATTCCTTCACTTAAAGAAAAACGTTTTTTCTTTTCAAAAGTTCCCCTAAAGGGAGAAGTGCAGCACTGCTCTCTTTCTTCCCTCAAGTACAAACAGTTGCTGTGAAGCAATCCAAACAATTTGCTCACCTGAGCTGGAAGAAAAACCCAAAAGTTTCACAAACATGTATCCTATTATTCTTCCATAGGCATACCTTCAGGACAAACTGCAGATTCCTGGCAATCCATAAATTCCAGCTCTGCTGGCTGGTTAGTCTCAGGGTCAGTATCAAACTCTAGCATTTCCACATCAGCAGAGCTCTGAGGATCAGGAGCATTGTCCTGGATACCTCCTTCCTGAGCAGGCTCAGGGCAGACTGACTTCCTTCCCTCAGAGCAGCTTCTATTACGTTCAGGGCACGCCCAGTTCTCTGAGGGGAGGAGCTGCCTGGTACTAACTCCCATGGACAGGGGGAGTAGGAAGAGGTGATGATGGACAGGGGGGGAAAAAGGAAGGGAGGCCTATTGTTGGACAGGGGGAGCAGGAAGAGGTGCTGATGGACAAGGGGGGAAATGAAGGGAGGCCTACTGCTGGACAGGGGGAGCAAGAAGAGGTGCTGATGGACAGGGGGGGGAAATGAAGGGAGGCCTACTGCTGGACAGGGGGAGCAAGAAGAGGTGCTGATGGACAGGGGGGAGGTAAAACAAAGGGAGAAGGGCTGCTGCTAGATAAGGGGAGCAGTGAAGGGGTGGTGGTGGACAGGGGGGAAAAATGAAGGGAGGCCTAATGCTGGACAGGGGGAGCAGGAAGAGGTGCTGATGGACAGGGGGAAAAATGAAGGGAGGCCTACTGCTGGACAGGGGGAGCAGGAAGAGATGCTGATGGACAGGGGGAAAAATGAAGGGAGGCCTACTGCTGGACAGGGGGAGCAGGAAGAGATGCTGATGGACAGGGGGAAAAATGAAGGGAGGCTTACTGCTGGACAGGAAAAACAGGAAGAGATGCTGATGGACCGGGGGGGGGGGGGGGGTGAAATGAAGGGAGGCCTACTGCTGGACAGAGGGAGCAGGAAGAGGTGATGATGGACAGGGGGGATTAAAGGAAGGGATGCCTATTGTTTGGACAGGGGGAGCAGGAAGTGGTGCTGATGGACAGGGGGGAGGTAAAACAAAGGGAGAAGGGCTGCTGCTGGATAAGGGGAGCAGTGAAGGGGTGGTGGTGGACACAGGGGAGGTAAAAAGAAGGGAGAATGGACAGGAAAAAGTGGCTAAGGAGACAAAGAGAGAAAGAAATAAAGACAAACACACACATATATTCTAGCACCCGAGGGAGGAAAATGCTGCACAGGGAAGTAGGGAGGGGGGAAATGCTGATGCACAAGGAAATGGAGGGGGAGGGAATGCTGATATGGCTACTGTACAGGAAAGTGGATAAGGGGAGATAAATGCTGCATAGGGAGCAGAAAAAGAGACAAATAGAAAGAAAAACAAATAATAGGAGGGAGGGAGACAGAAAGAAAAGAAGAAAGACACAAGGGCAGGGAGTGAGACAGAAAGAAAGAAAGACAGACATACATATATTCTAGCATCCATTAATGTAACGGGCTTAAAGACTAGTTAAATGAATAAACTTGTAAGCCTTCTTACTGTGTATGGTGAGCTCTCCAAAACCCATATAAAACCAATACAAAATCCCCTTTACCCAAATGTACACCAGAGGAGGGTGACGAAAATGATAGGAGGCTTGCGCCAGAAGACGTATGAGGAGAGACTGGAAGCCCTGAATATGTATACCCTAGAGGAAAGGAGGGACAGGGGAGATATGATTCAGACATTCAAATACTTGAAGGGTATTAAAGTAGAACAAAATCTTTCCAGAGAAAGAAAAATGGTAAAACCAGAGGACATAATTTGAGGTTGAGAGGTGGTAGATTCAAGAGCAATGTTAGGAAATTCTACTTTACAGAGAGGTTGGTGGATGCCTGGAATGCGCTCCCGAGAGAGGTGGTGGAGAGGAAAACGATGACTGAGTTCAAAGAAGCGTGGGATGAACACAGAGGATCTAGAATCAGAAAATAATATTAAATATTGAACTAAGGCCAGTATTGGGCAGACTTGCATGGTCTGTGTTTGTATATGGCTGTTTGGGGGAGGATGGGTTGGAGAGGGCTTCAATGGCTGGGAGGGTTTAGATGGGCTGGAGTAGGTTTTAACTGAGATTTTGGCAGTTGGAACCCAAGCACAGTACCGGGTAGAGCTTTGGATTCATGCCCAGAAATAGCTAAGAAGAAAAAAATTTAAATTGAATTAGGTTGGGCAGACTGGATGGACCATTCGGGTCTTTAGCTGCCATCATCTACTATGTTACTAAATTTCAGGACTACTCTAAGTTAGACTCTTCTTCCATTGTAGCTTCCTTTAGCTTTAATCTTGATCTCTATCAATCTATTAACATGGAAGAGACAATATCAGCTTGGCAAACTTCAATACTGAAATTACTAGACGAGCTTGCTCCAATTCAATCTCATTATATATCCCAACAGAAATAAATTAATCCATGGTTTTCCTCTGAACTCAAACTAATTAAAAAACAATTGCGGTCTTTGGAAAGGTGATGGAGGCATGACAAATCTTTAAATAACCTCAATCTTTACAAGGAACATACAATTTTCTATAAAATTAAAATAATTGAGGCATAATCCAATTATTACTCTAAAAAAAATCCATAGCTAAAAACTCAGCAACACTTTTTAAGATTGTACATTCTCTGACTACAGAATGACATGACAAATCCAATGTTTCTCAGCTCCAATCAGCCCAATCTTTGGCTGAGTTTTTCTTAGGAAAAATTTTAAAAATTAGATCATCCATTCAGATTTCAGACCAATCAAAATTCGACAGCTTATCTCCCTTAAATTTCACATCTTCAAATACATGGAGTTCAAAATGTTCTAGGTTCAGGATTCCCTCATTATTAGAGATACAACAAATCATCAATACTCTGAATAGTAAGGGTTCCTCTGCTGAAGCCATTCCCCCTCTTATTCTCAAGCGTTACTTTTCAATATTTGGTCCCCCAAATACTCAATTTTATCAAAACTAGTCTCACTACAAGTACTGTTCCTAAACAATGGAAAAAAGCAATCGTCTTTCCCATTATTAAAGATAACAAAGTCAGCGCAGCAGAGATTTCTAACTACCGTCCTATTTCCAATATTCCATTTTTCTCTAAACTTATAGAAAAAATTGTCTTTAATCAACTCTCTGATTTCATTGAACAAACAAATGTCCTCCACCCTAATCAGACGGGTTTCTGTAAACACCATTCAACTGAATTATCCTTGATAGGGTTAACCACTAACATCATTTACCATTAGATCATAAATCAGTTTTACTTATTTCATTTGATTTATCATCAGCCTTTGATACTATAGATCATCAATTGTTAATCCACAGGCTTTGCAACATAGGGATCTCTGATCAAATGTTAGACTGGTTTAAATCATATTTTAAAGATCGTTCCTCGAAAGTCCATTTTAATGGTTCTACCTCTGACACTTTCTCTAACAACTATGGGATCCCACAAGGTTCCATTCTTTCCCCTATGCTGTTTAATATCTTCCTCGCTTCACTTATCACATTAGGGCAATCTATTGGGTTCTCTATCTTCGCTTACGCGGATGATATTCAACTTACCCACCCTGTTGATCTGGACAACCCTGCAGATATCTCATCTATTAACTTGAAACTGGAACAAATCAGCCATTGTTTAAGCACAAATATGCTAGCCCTCAACATCAGCAAAACCAAAGTAATGATTTTCCCTGCCCCATAACAATAAAATCAGTTTCAGTTCAGATAGTCACCTCTATTATACTTCTCGGTGTTACTTTCGATGGAAAACTCTCATTCCATGAACAAATAAGCTCAGTAGTTAAGAAATGTTTCTACCGTCTTCGAATGATTAGATCTCTTGCCACCCTATTAGATCAATCTTCATTAAATATTCTTATTCATTCGCTCGTTATTTCATGTTTAGATTACAGTAATGCACTATACAAAGGAATCACTATCACTAAGAAAGAAATAAAACGTCTTCAAATTATTCAAAATACTGCCATTAAAATTATTTCAAAAGCACGTAAATACGATCATGTCACACCTCTTTTGATCAATGGTCACTGGCTTCCTATAGATCAGGGGTGTCCAATGTCGGTTCTCGAGGGCCACAATCCAGTCGGGTTTTCAGGATTTCCTCAATGAATATGCATGAGATCTATTAGCATACAATGAAAGCAGTGCATGCAAATAGACCTCATGTATATTCATTGGGGAAATCCTGAAAATCCGACTGGACTGCGGCCCTCGAGGACCGACATTGGACACCCCTGCTATAGATCATCGAATTTCCTATAAAATAATGTTACTGACTTTCAAGACCAAAACTTCTAGCAACCTGATTTTATTAACAGGCTATTTATCCCCCTTACCCCCCATCATACATTACATTCATCTAATCAAAACTTGCTATCCATCCCTTCTTTAAGATACATTCACACTATGGGGGTTCATAATCAGAAAAAAAAAGTCTAAAAAGTGTCCTAAATGGCTGCTTGGACGATCAAAAAGCCAGATTGTCCAAGTACCCATAACCAAAGCTGGTTTTAGATGTATCTAAAACCAGCTTAGGCCTTTCCCCTGCCACTAAATGTACAAAGAGAAAAAAGGCGTGTTTAGAGGAGGGGAAAGGGCGGGCAGTGGGCGGGAAGTGGGACTACCTACACCTAGGCGTGCAGCAGGTATAACCAAAACCCTAAGCAGATTGCCTAGTCGGCACTTATATGTTTTTGACTTAGACGAAGTCAAAACAGGTCTAAGTGCCGAAAAAGGGGCCGCTGAGCTGATGGCCCCTACCCACCCACCCACCGCAACCATCGCAGCAGGAGAGATGCCTCATCTCCCCTACCGCAATGCGATCACCCCTCTACCCGAACTGCTGCGACCCGCGGCAGGAGAGATGCCCAATCTCTCCTGCCGCGGGTTGTGGCAGTTTGGGTAGAGGAGTGATCGCATCGCGGCAGGGGAGATGGCCAATCTCTCCTGCCGCGATACATCACCACCCCCCGACAATATCAGGGCAAAAGGAAGCCCAAGCCCTCTTGCCCCGTGGCACCCGCGGCAACCCCCGATTACGTTCGAGGCAAGAGGGAGCCCAAGCCCTCTTGCCCCGCCGATTCCCTGACAGCATCGGGGCAAGAGGGAGCCCAAGCCCTCCTGGCCTCTCGCCCCCCCCACCCCCAACACGATTGGGCAGGAGGGAGCCCAACCCCTCCTGCCCAGGCGGACCCCCTACCCCCCACCCCCCACTACAATACGGGCAGGAGGGATCCCAGGCCCTCCTGCCCTCGACACAACCCCCCAACGACCGCCTCTCCGAACCCCCGATCGGCCCCCCCCTGCCGACCTACGACCCCCCGCCGACCCCACAACCCCCCCACCCCCAATCCTACCCCCCATACCTTTGAAATGTTGGCTGGCCAGACGGGTGCCAAGCCCGCCCATCCGGCAGGTCAGCCGGCTCCAGAATGGGGCCGGATTGGCCCAGGCGGCTGAAACCCCACCCACAGGTGGGGCTATGGCGCCTGGGCCAATCAGAATAGGCCCGGGAGTCTTAGGCCCCTCCTGTGGGCGGGGCCTTAGGCATATGGGGAGGTGCCGCGGGGCAAGAGGGCTTGGGCTCCCTCTTGCCCCGATGTTGTCTGGGAGTCGGCGGGGCAAGAGGGCTGGGGCTCCCTCTTGCCCTGAACATAGTCGGGGGTTTGGGGTGCCACGGGCCAGAAGGGCTTGGGCTCCCTCCTGCCCGGATCGTTTTAAGGTGGGGGGGATTCTGTAACCGGTGTTGTTTTTGACAGACACCGGTTACAGAATCCAGCTTTTAGGCGAAGGACTGGCTCCTCCTTCGCCTAAAAGCCCTTGTGTTGGACGTTTGGGGCTTAGGCGTTTTTTTGGTTCATTAGGGGGTATAAGTGTAGATGTCATTGGGGGATAAGTGTAGACGTAGTGGTGGTCTGGGCATTTAAACAGCTGAATATAGAGGCAGGCCATTATCAAAAAAAGGACGTGTTTTTTGGTTATGGACATTTTCCCTGCTTATGCTTTCAAAGTTTAAGGCTTTAGGCCAAAACGGGACTTAGACATTTTTTTTTATTATGCCCCTCCATGCGTACTAGCATCTTTTCTGTTACGGCCCCTACCATCTGGAATTCAGCACCAAATTATATAAGAGAAATTACATCCCTTGATAAATTTAAAAGTAACTTGAAGGACTTTCTTTTTAAAGACACATTCAGTGTATAATAGTCCTTCTAAGGACGGTAATGGAAATCTGTTCCTTGCCAAATTTTAATCATTTTAGCTTATCTTACATTATTCTAGACTATTTATATTTTGTTCCCCTTCCTTTTGTTTTGGTCCTTTTCCCTGTCTTTCTCTTTATACAAATTGTATTTCTGCCCTTCTCCATCTTGTATTGGTAAGTTAATGTTTGTCAGTGCATTTGATTGTTTGTAGCATTATTTGTAATTTGTTTTTAACGTATGTTCTTTTTATACTTTGTTTTTATATTATGTAAAACCACTTTGAATTTTAATAAGGCGGTACATCAGATTTTTAAATAAACCTGAAACTTATGCCGCGGTACGTTGCCCTTTGAGGCACGCCCCTTCGGAGCCACAGGGAACAGGACGCTATCGTTTTTTTCTATCATGGGCAAAAGAAAAGCAAAAATTGTTCCTTCTGTATCTCTTGTGGGTCCAATGGATCGTCACTTTTCATTTTTGTCCTTACCACCAGGTAATCTTATCTTCACATTCTGCTTCTATTTCCTCTGGGGAACATTCACCTCCTCAACCAGTGACTAAGGCCTAGATTCACTAAGGGCACAAATTGGATTGGATCGGATCCATGTCCAGGGGGCTGATTCACCAGTCGCCCTCATGCAAATGAGGGCAATCGGAATCACGCCCCCAACCAACTGACTTGATCATGTGCAGACCATCTGTAGATGGTCTGTGCATGCTTAAAGAGCAGCGACCTTTTTTTTGTTAACCTTTTGGTTTTACTTTTCTTCACGATCCCGCTTCTTTTGTTGATCGGCCAGCCCAGTCGGTTTTCAAGATTTGTTTTGTGAATCGCTGCCTGCCTACATTTTAATGCCGATCCCCCTCATTTGCATGTGCGGATCAGATTGGAGGATGATCAGGACAGAGGTTAGTGAATCGGGTCGCAAACCGATCGGTACACGATCGGTTTGCTTAGTGAATCTAGCCCTAATTCTTTTGAGAGATCAGAGACTACTTCCAATGTTGAAGCAGTAACTCCCTCTCTGCATTTAAAGTTGACCTAACTGAATCTATGGATTCTTTTCAGTTAGCTTTGTTGAGAGCACACTGCTTGATTCCTGTGCAGATGGCAACAGAGCCAAGCACTAATGTTCTCCCTAAAGATAAAACAATCACTTTAAATGATGTTTGGTTGAGTGTGAACAGGATTGAGTCTTCACTACAAAGTACAATTCTCATCTGATGCTATTGTTAAATTGGGTGAACATGAATCTCAAATGATAGAATTAGGAAAAAAGCTAGATAAATCGGATAACTCAGTAATTACTTTAAAAAGTAATGCTGTATCTAGTATTAAAGAACTTATTGAGGTCAAAAAAACCTTAGATTTTTTAACTTTCCCATTTCCCCATTACTTAGCTCCATTGGAACTCCTTAGGATGTATATATGAAGGAGATTTTGCAATATACTTATGTAGAAACATTTATACTGGATAATCTTTATTACATCCCAAGGTTTTTGAAGGAAATGGGAGATGAAGGTGAAATGGTTAAACTGGTCTCTCCAGACAGTTTGAACATTTGCAAATTTCTTGAATCATCAAAAGATATAATTACTAAACGAGCTACATTATTAGTTACTTTTAAATCAGAAATTGAAAAGCAGGCTATTCTAAAATTGTATTTCTAAAATAGACAGGCTTTGTTTTGTGGCCAGCGAGTTATGGTATTTCCCGATGTGTCTAGACAGGCTCAATTTAAAAGGAAGGAGTTTCTGCAACTGAAGCCACGGCTTTGGCAGTAGAAGTGGTTTTCTTTTTAAAATTTCCTTGTAAATGCCTTATCATTTGGAAGTGATAAATGTGTTTTTGGATCCAGTTCAGTGAGAGGATTTTCTTAAGGATAAACCTTTGCAAAATGTTTCATAATTAAAAAATGTTTCTTTTTAGTTGAGGTGTTGTAGTGATACAGATATACAATGCCATGTTAGCCTGCTAAAGTGATGATTAATTTAAGTTATTTTCCTAACTTTAATGGCATTAAGCGGCCATATAAAGTGGACTAGATCATTTGATTTTTATTTCCTACTAGCTGATGCCCCGGCGTTGCACGGGTATTTAATTATAGCAATAACACTGTAAATGGATTCAAATAAAGATACTTTATAGTGGTGAATGAAATTATTTTTTTACAGCTTAATAAAAAGTACAATATTCAAATTATAATGTGAAATATTTGACAAAATGAATACAATACAACTAACGCAAAACGTGATTATAAACAACAATTTTAGTTTCACCTCCTGGAGCAAGAACATATAAATTCTTGGGTGAACCCACCCTTGAGCAAGCAACATAGAGTTGTGGGCCGCGAGACCCCCAGAACATATCACCCCAGGTAGTGAGGGATCTGCATACCAAGTTTCGTTCAAATCGGTCAAGCTATTTTTGAATTACTGTGAGAATGGCAGCTTTTTACATTTTTTCCATTGACATGAATGGGTGAAATCTGATTTTCTGTTTGTAGCTCCGCCCATGTGTGCAGGTGGGCCGCGAGACCCCCAGAACATATCACCCCAGGTAGTGAGGGATCTGCATACCAAGTTTCGTTCAAATCAGTCAAGCCGTTTTAGAATTACTGTGAGAATGGCAGCTTTTTACATTTTTTTCCATTGACATGAATGGGTGAAATCTGATTTTCTGTTTGTAGCTCCGCCCACATGTGCAGGTGGGCTGCGAGACCCCCAGAACATATCACCCCAGGTAGTGAGGGATCTGCATACCAAGTTTCGTTCAAATCGGTCAAGCCGTTTTTGAATTACTGTGAGAATGGCAGCTTTTTACATTTTTTCCATTGATATGAATGGGTGAAATCTGATTTTCTGTTTGTAGCTCCGCCCACGTGTGCAGGTGGGCCGCGAGACCCCCAGAACATATCACCCCAGGTAGTGAGGGATCTGCATACCAAGTTTCGTTCAAATCGGTCAAGCCGTTTTTGAATTACAGTGAGAAAGGCAGCTTTTTACATTTTTTCCATTGACATGAATGGGTGAAATCTGATTTTCTGTTTGTAGCTCCGCCCACGTGTGCAGGTGGGCCGCGAGACCCCCAGAACATATCACCCCAGGTAGTGAGGGATCTGCATACCAAGTTTCGTTCAAATCGGTCAAGCCGTTTTAGAATTACTGTGAGAATGGCAGCTTTTTACATTTTTTCCATTGACATGAATGGGTGAAATCTGATTTTCTGTTTGTAGCTCCGCCCACGTGTGCAGGTGGGCCGCGAGACCCCCAGAACATATCACCCCAGGTAGTGAGGGATCTGCATACCAAGTTTCGTTCAAATCGGTCAAGCCGTTTTAGAATTACTGTGAGAATGGCAGCTTTTTACATTTTTTCCATTGACATGAATGGGTGAAATCTGATTTTCTGTTTGTAGCTCCGCCCACATGTGCAGGTGGGCCGCGAGACCCCCAGAACATATCACCCCAGGTAGTGAGGGATCTGCATACCAAGTTTCGTTCAAATCGGTCAAGCCGTTTTTGAATTACAGTGAAAAAGGCAGCTTTTTACATTTTTTCCATTGACATGAATGGGTGAAATCTGATTTTCTTTTTGTAGCTCCGCCCACGTGTGCAGGTGGGCCGCGAGACCCCCAGAACATATCACCCCAGGTAGTGAGGGATCTGCATACCAAGTTTCGTTCAAATCGGTCAAGCCGTTTTTAGAATTACTGTGAGAATGGCAGCTTTTTACATTTTTTCCATTGACATGAATGGGTGAAATCTGATTTTCTGTTTGTAGCTCCGCCCACATGTGCAGGTGGGCCGCGAGACCCCCAGAACATATCACCCCAGGTAGTGAGGGATCTGCATACCAAGTTTCATTCAAATCGGTCAAGCCGTTTTTGAATTACAGTGAGAATGGCAGCTTTTTACATTTTTTCCATTGACATGAATGGGTGAAATCTGATTTACTGTTTGTAGCTCCGTCCACGTGTGCAGGTGGGCCGCGAGACCCCCAGAACATATCACCCCAGGTAGTGAGGGATCTGCATACCAAGTTTCGTTCAAATCAGTCAAGCCGTTTTTGAATTACTGTGAGAATGGCAGCTTTTTACATTTTTTCCATTGACATGAATGGGTGAAATCTGATTTTCTGTTTGTAGCTCCGCCCACGTGTGCAGGTGGGCTGCGAGATCCCCAGAACATATCACCCCAGGTAGTGAGGGATCTGCATACCAAGTTTCGTTCAAATCGGTCAAGCCGTTTTTGAATTACTGTGAGAATGACAGCTTTTTACATTTTTTCCATTGACATGAATGGGTGAAATCTGATTTTATGTTTGTAGCTCCGCCCACGTGTGCAGGTGGGCCGCGAGACCCCCAGAACATATCATCCCAGGTAGTGAGGGATCTGCATACCAAGTTTCGTTCAAATAGGTCAAGCCGTTTTTGCGTGATCGCGGCACATACACACACACATACATACATACATATACAAGTTTCAAGTTTATTAGGTTTTTATATACCGCCTATCAAGATTATCTAAGCGGTTTTTACAATCAGGTACTCAAGCATTTGCCCTATCTGTCCCGGTGGGCTCACAATCTATCTATCTACCTCCGATTTTATATATATAGATGTTGTAGGTATATTTGTTTATACTTTTTCCTGATACTATTACTATGCCTGAATATTTTTTATTCATTTATGAAACAAATAATAAAGAAAGAATTTTAAAAAAAATACATTTTTGTACTGCTAAACACAATATAATGATTGCAGTAGTTAATGTCTGCACATGCACATGAATATGATATAAAACAGAACACATAGAAAAGAAAAACTGATTAGTGAGTTTTTTTGACCAGTAATGATGTTCAAGCCCCTTTAAAGTGTTTTCAAAAGTGAGTCTTTCAAACACTTGGGTGTTTGAGGCCTTTTCCTGGTGTTTGCTATGATTATTATAGGGTTAATATTAGCAGCAATTCAAGACAGATAGCATCATTTCAAGTTTATTTGAATCTTGATAGTTTTCAACAAATTATTTTGAGTTTATTCTACATCCCTCCAGTGGTCATTTGGTCAGTTTGCCCACTCTTTTGAAACTTATTCATTATTAAGACAGGTCTAGCTTCAGACATCCAAATTATGCCCTGGACGTATTCTGAAATGTTCAATTTTGGCAGAAAAACAGCCAAGTCATAAACCTGCCCTAATCCCACCCACACAAAGTATCTAAAATTGTCCCCCTTGAGATGTAGATGAACTGCAGATGAACATAGAAATCCATCTAGAAAATAGGTTTTGAAAAAAGTGAACTGGAATGGTTTGGAAAGAAAAAATGGCCATCTACCCCTTTATGCCACTTTTTGGACATCTTTCTTCTTTTTTTTTAATATACCATAATCCTCATAGTCAAGAACATCCATTGATATAGAAATATAGAAACATAGAAGATGACGGCAGAAAAGGGCTACAGCCCATCAAGTCTGCCCACTCTGCTTACCCACCCCCTGTCTATGTCCTAATGACCCAATTTCCTTATCTTGACCCTCGTAGGGATCCCACATCGAGGCACGCTGTCTGCCTCGATCACCTGCACTGGAAGCTTGTTCCAATGATCAACCACTCTCTCTGTGAAGAAATACTTTCTGGTGTCGCCAGCATTGTGAATTTCAGAAAAGGGATGAATAGTCACCAACATCATGTATCATCTTGGTAGTCATTTGTCCCATGAGGGCTCACAAAAATTATGCATATGCTAGGCTAATGCTGGCAACATGTGTCTGGTCTGTACCATGAGTTAGTGGGACAGAAATGTTTTGCAGATAAACATATGACCATTATTATGATGCAGGGCTAAAATAATTGGACTATGGTATACCATGAGAAAGTTTCCATCATAGGTGTCTCATTACATAAAGATATGTAGATGGCATAGTTTTGCTACCCTCATTAGGGGATTTGCAACTCATAATGCAGGCCTGATATTGACAGTTCAATGCTTTAATAATAATAATTATAATCAGTTTATATACCGCAAGGCCGTAAAGTTCTATGCGGTTTACAGGAGTTAAAAACCCCCAATAAAAGAAGTTGAATAAAAACATAAGAATTGCTGCTGCTGGGTCAAACCGGTGGTCTATCGTGCCCAGCAGTCCGCTCACGCAGCGGCCCTCTGGTCAAAGACCAGCGCCCTAACTGAGAGTAGCCCTACCTGCGTACATTCTGGTTTAGCAGGAAGTTGTCTAACTTTGTCTTGAATCCCTGGAGGGTGTTCTTCCCTATGACAGACTCCGGAAGAGCGTTCCAGTTTTCTACCATTCGCTGGGTGAAGAAGAACTTCCTTATGTTCGTACGGAATCTATCCCCTCTCAATTTTAGAGAGTGCCCTCTCGTTCTCCCTACCTTGGAGAGGGTGAACAACCTGTTCTTATCTACCAAGTGTATTCCCTTCAGTACCTTGAATGTTTCAATCATGTCCCCTCTCAATTTCCTCTGTTCGAGGGAGAAGAGGCCCAGTTTCTCTAATCTTTCGCTGTACGGCAACTCCTCCAGTCCCTTAACCATCTTAGTCACTCTTCTCTGGACCCTTTCGAGTAGTACCATGTCCTTCTTCATGTACGGCGACCAGTGCTGCATGCAGTACTCCAGGTGAGGGCACACCATAGCCTGGTACAATGGCATGATAACTTTCTCCGATCTGTTCGTGATCCCCTTCTTTATCATTCCTAGCATTCTGTTTTCCCTTTTCGCCGCCACTGCATATTGCATGGACGGCTTCATCGACTTGTCGATCAGAACTCCTAAGTCTTGTTCCTGGGAGGTCTCTCCAAGAACTGCCCTGGACATTCTGTATTCGTGCATGAGATTTTTGTTACCTACATGCAGCACTTTACACTTATCCACATTGAACCTCATCTGCCATGTCGATGCCCATTCCTGAAGAGCCCTAGCTGCTTTAGCTTCTCCTCATAAGGAAGTTGCCCTATCCTTTTATAATTTTCATCGCCCTTCTCTGTATCTTTTCTAATTCTGCTGTATCTTTTTTGAGATATAGTGACCAGAATTGCACACAGTATTCGAGGTGAGGCCGTACCATAGAGTGTTACAAGGGCATTATAACATTTTCATCCTTGTTTTCCATTCCTTTCTTGATAATTCCTAACATTCTATTTGCTTTCTCAGTCATCGCCACACATTGAGCTGAGGGTTTCAATATATCCTCAACGATGACACCTAATTCCTTTTCCTGGGCAATGACTCCTAACTTGGAATCCTGCATCACATTCCTCTTTCCCACAGGCATTATTTTGCACTTGCTCACATTAAATATCACCTGCCCAGTCTCATAGGGTCCTCTTCCAATTTTTCACAATCCTCTTGTGATTTAACAACTTTGTGTCATCAGCAAATAGAAAGCATCCACCACTGTTTCTATGCATAAGATGAACTAAGAGTTTTAATAAGAGAAGTATTTTGGGGAATATTAAGATTAATCTCTCTTTATGTTCTTATCCTATATATTTTTCATTGATTGAATCCCACCCTTCTCTATTGAGAATATTGACCATTTATACCTACTCTCTTGTTTTCTGTCTTTCAACCAGTTCTTAATCTATAATAGGACATTACCTCCTATCCCATTACTCTCTAATTTCCTCACTGAAGGTCCTTCTAGCACAGTATCCTGTTTCCAACAGTGACCAATGCAGATCACAAGTATCTGACAAGATCTCAAGGAGTAAAACAGATTTGATGCTGCGTATCCTAAGAATAAGCAGTAGATTTCCACAAGCCAGTGGACTTTGTATAAACTGGTCTACAAAGTCTGACCAGGTCCCTCTATCTAAGTATGCATTAGATTCTTGCTGCAGCTTTACTTTGGTTCTCCTATTCTTGAAATCTTGATGCAGCCATGTTGACTTTGTCATGTCCCCTGTTTGGCCTTTCTTATGTTCCAATATATTAACAAGCAGACTGAATATATTTAGCAGTCCCATCCTGCCAACATTTTCTTTATTAATTATTCATCTTTTTAAAAGCCACAGCCAGTGCTAGTCACAAATTTTGGTGATAACAGACGACAAGTTAAACAAACGTGCACCGAGATGAATGCAACATACATGCTGTTCTACTTCTCTTGCTCCAAGCTATTCTTACAATACACTGCTAAACATACAATTATATCAGTTTTAACATTTTTGAATGCAGAAAAAATTCAACAAAAAGGTCTACTTTCAAATTTGAAAGCAGCAGACATCAATAAGTGGAATTAAGTATCCAATATCAAAAAAGAAATAAAGAAAAAAAAACCAACCAGTCTCAACTTTACTCAATTAAAATGAATCAATGTGCTTGATCATAAAAAGAGAAAGAAGAGCACCATTAATCTTGTGAGCAAATCAACCTCACACTGCTTCAGGGAAAAAAATTGATTGTTCATGGGTTTTTTTCCCAGTCATAGATAAGTTTTCAATATGGCTTAAGCAACTTAATAAGGAATCCTTCCAACCATTCTTTTATGCATTAAAGGGATGTTTTTATTTCATTCTCTGTATATCAGAAAATAGAAAATCCAGGAAAAGGAGCTGGATGTCACATCTCCTAAATGCTGGATAGTCTAAAACAATTTGTGCCTGATGGAACTGGGTTTCCTTTGCAGAATTTTTAACACAAAAATCAATTTTGCACTTCATTGCAAGGTCACAACTGAAGAAGAACCAGAGTTATTCTTAAATTCTAATAGCAGGCTGTTTACATGACTAGTATACGAAGGACCGCTGAAAAGTTCTCTGTGTCAAGAAAAGTGTGGAATAACTTGTAAGTTTCATGGCTCCACATCATTCTCGGTTGGGCTGAGAACTTTTCAGTGACCCCTTGTAGAATTTTGCACTGCTTTTATGGCACTGCATTTTAATCTCCTTGTAAACTACCTTGTGAACAGGTCTTCATTGGACTTTTTAACACTTTTAGGCAATCTAGGACTTTAGCAGTTAGAAGGTAATTCAATAAATGCCCACAAAACTTAGGGGCTCAAAATAATACTTTTAAAAAACGTTCAAAAACTGGCCTAAGTCGGTACTTGGACAATCAAAAAGACAGGTCATCCAAGATTATGGAAAAACGTATTACAACAACAGAGTCTCATGTAGTCACATTGCAAGCGGTATCCTCATCAGCTGTTAAAGATTTTCATATTACCCATATGAAATTTGAGAAAATGGAAAACATTTTAAGGGCAAAAAACCTATGATTGATCAATTTCCCAAAAACTCACTTATTGTCCCTAGAAATTTTAATTCGGAAATATTTTAAAGAAGTATTGGGGCTGGCTGACGTAGAGAAATTGCCCATAACAAATCTATATTATATCCCACAGAAAAAGAAAAGACCTGTAGAATTGGGTGTAGACCAGTTGGAACAGATAGAGTTTGATCTAACTGGTTTCCTGGAAGACTCACAGAATATAATCCAAACTAGATCTACCCTATTGATAACATGTGCAAGAGAGAGAGATAAATCTTTAATTATGAAAGCTTATTTTCAGAATAATCTTCTTAAATTTTGTGGAGATAATGTATTGATCTTTCCAGATGTGGCCCAAGCTACACAATTGAGAAGAAAAGCTTTTTTAGCTTTGAAATCAATGTTGTTGGCTTTGGGAGCCACATTTTACTTAAAGTTTCCATGCAAATGCCTAGTTAAATTTAAAGAAAGTGACTATTAGTGCTGCCCGATATAGGAAAAAAAATTTCAATTTGATTCGATTTTCCTGCCCAATTGGGTGGTTTTTTCAAACATCCTGGTGGGTTTATTTTATAGCTTTTTCACCCCCTTTGGCTTCTCCTAACCACACTGGCGCCGTGGTGTAACCAGAATAAACAAACAAAAAAGACTTTTCCTCTCTCTGTTAAATCCTAGCTTATGTTTGCAGTCTAACACCAGCTCTGGCAGGATACACGTTCCAAATCTGACATATTGTAATCACAAAACAGAAAATAAAATTAGTTTTTCTACCTTTTGTTGTCTGGTCATTATACAAATCTTTATGGTCCCAGGCTCTGGTTGTCTTCTGATAACTTGCTTGCCAGGGTCTTCTTCTTTCTTCTTTCTCCGTGCTAACCATCCATCTTCCATCTCTGTCTTCCCCTACCATTTCCCTTCCCTTTCCCGAAGGTCTGGCATCTTTCCTTTTTTTTGTCTCCATCCACAGATCCACCTTTTCTCAACTACCCTTTCATCCAGCATCTCTCCCTCCTTCCCCACCACCCCAGGGTACCCCATATCACCCTTTCTGTTCCTTTCATCCCTAAATCCTATTGTCCACCATCTCTCTCCCTCTCCTCTGTTTTTAGACCCATTATTTCTTACTCCCCAAAGTCCGGCATATCCACGTCTCTTTGAAACCCCTCCCCTTCCCTCCCTCCCTCCGTATACTTCTACACCAGGGCCCTCTCCCCTGAACGTCTGCACCCCTCTGAAGGCCTACACCCCACCCCTGAAGGCCTGCCTGTCCCTTCTGAAGGCCTGTAGTCCCCCTGGAAGGCTGCACCCCCCTGAAGGCCTGTACCCCCCTGGAAGGCCTGTACTCCCCCTGGAAGGTTGCACCCCTCATAGGCCTGTACCCCCCTGGAAGGCTGCACCCCTCCCGAAGGCATGTACCCCCCAAAGGACTACACCCCCCCCCACAAAGGACTACAACCCCCCTCCCACGAAGGACTACACCCTCCCCTCCCCCCGGAAGGCCTGTATGTTCAATTTATCTAAATTCAGCAGCCTGCCCTGCAGAAGTAGAGCGCTGATGTCAGAGAAGGGGCGGGACCGCGACAGAGAGAAGACAACTCGGACAACGTATGGCAGCTTATAAAGATCGCTAGAGCCAGCAATTTTCTTCTGCAGGGCAGGCTGCAGAATTTAGGTAAATTGCTGCGGGGAAGCCGGACACTAGTTGGGAAGCCACTTCCCGACTGACCATCCCCACTCGCCCTCTAAAGCAGGAGCGGCAGGCCAGCAAGAGGCAGCGCTGCCGCTCCTGCTTTAGGAGCGAGGGGGGAGGGTCAGACAACGAATCGGGAGGCCGATCTTTTGGCGTGGTAAATCAATTCGAATCGATTCACCTGAAGTGAATCGGTGAATCGGGCAACACTAGTGAATATGTATACTGGGACTCTATTCAATTGGAACAATTTTTACAACTTCATGAAACTTGTAAGGCCGCCATCTGATTTAATAGTAGTTTGGAGTTTAGATTTACGATGCACCATAAATATTTGATTTTTCGATCATGATTATGTTTGAATGTATTGATTAGTTAATATCAGGATATATTCTCCTATTATGTGGACTAGAGGAGATAGTGAATTATGCTTGAAATATTTTATTTTTCTGTAATTTTCCTTTCTTTATTATCTGTAAAAATGATAATGATGAAAACTCGATAAATAAATTAAAAAAAAAAAAAAAAAGACAGGTCGTCCAAGTACTGATAATCTGACGTTGGAGAGAAGGTACTGGGCCAGCCAATCGCTGCCTGGCAGGCCCGGAACCTTCTCTCCGGCGTCAGAATTATTGTCAGGGGGTAAGGCTTGTGGGCTTGCCACGTGTAGTCATTGTATGCACCTGGCCCGTCCCTGCTGCTGCTGCTGCTGCAGCGGAGGGGCGGGGGTGGGTGGAAATGGAGTATGTCGGGTGGCAGGGTTGGCTTCAGGAGTGGGGCAGGGAGGAATCTGTGGCGGTGGCAGGCAGGGAGAGAGGAAGAAAAAGTTGGGGGGGAATGGAGTGTGTCGGGTGGCAGGGTTGGCTTCGGTGGTGGGGCGGGGAAGCAGGGATAAATCGGCGGCGGTGGCTTCAGCAGGGGGGGGCAGGCAGGGCGAGAGGAAGAAAAAGTTGGGGGTGAATGGAGTGTGTCAGTGGCAGGAGTGGCTTCGGGGGTGGGGCGGCGGTGGCTTCAGTTGGGGGGACAGGCAGTGAAAGAGGATGAAAAAGTTGGGGGTAATGGAGTGTCAGATGGCGGGGATGGTGTGGGGAAACAAAGAGAAATCTGCAGTGGTGGCTTAGTGGGGGGGGGCAGGCAGGGACAGAGGAAGAAAAAGTTGGACTCATGGATGGACAGAGAGAGATATTGGTTGGGGAATGGAATGAGGTCTGGAGGAGTTGAAGCATGCAGGAGGCAGAAAGAAATATTGGATGCACAGTCAGAAGGAAGTGCAAACAGAGACTCATGAAATCACCAGACAACAAAGATAGGAAAATGATTTTATTTTCAATTTAGTGATCAAAATATATCAGTTTTGAGAATTTATATCTGCGATCTATATTTTGCACTATATTTGTCTATTTTTCTATAGTTGTTACTGAGGTGACATTGCATATTTTAATTTATCTGCCTTGGCATCTTTGACCCCCCCCCCAAATATAAATGATAATTAACATTTTATCTGCATACAGTTTGCTTCGTGTTTTTTTAATTTTATGGTTACTATTATGTATTAATAAGGTTATATTGTATGTATATGAAAAATGGATGGAAGAAATTGCATTACAATTAGTACTGTTATTATGGGGGTGGAGCCAGGGGCAGAGCTTGGGCGGGTCTGGGGTGGAGCTTGGGCAGGGGTACTCGATTGGTATTTGTTAGGCTTAGGGGGTACTTGGCTTGAAAAAGTTGAGAAACACTGTCCTAGGGCCTTAGGCCAAAAGAAGACTTAGATGTTGTTTTTGATTATGCCCCTCTAAAAGTTCTGTAAAGGGTGTACCCTCTATATCAGCGGTCTCAAACACGCGGCCCACGGGCCGCATGTGGCTCTCCAGGTTTTATTTGTGGCCCGCGGTCTAGACGCGAGCAACAGCATTTCTCTTCCCCTTTCCCTTCTTTTTGGAGCAGCAGCGTGTCTGGCCGGCTCGTTCCGTTCATAGCCGCGGGTTGGCGGCTCCTCGCGCTATCTACTCCTGCATCGGAAGCCTCTCTGATGTCACAACATCAGAGAGGCTTCAGACGCAGACGCGGATCTTGCAAGGAGCCGCCACCCACGGCTTTGAATGGAACGAGCCAACCAAACACGCTGCTACTCCACAAGGAAGAGAACGGAAGGGGAGGGGAAAGAGAAATGCTTCTGCTACATAGGAAAGGGGAACCCTAGGGAAATGCTGCTGCTGCTGTACAGGGAAAGGGAGAGGGAGGGAAAGGGGAATTGAAATGCCTCTCCTGCACAGAAAGGGGGAAGGGAAATGCTGCTTCTGTTGCTGCTGCACCCAATTGGGGAAAGAGAGGGAAGGAAGGAGAAGGGAGAGGAGAGGAACAAGAGAAGAAGCCAAGTTCATGGGAGGGAGGGAAGGAAAGGAGATATCAGACCATGGAGGGGGAGGGAGAGATGCCAGGGCATGGGGGAAGGGAAGGAGACAGATGCCAGACCAGGGGAAAGGAAGGAAGGAGGGAGGGAGAGAAAGGAAGGAAAGAGATGCCAGACCATGGAAATAGGACGAAACAAGAGAGAGATAGGAAGGGAAGGGAAGACATGGAAACGTAGATTTTGAAAAGAAAGCAGAAAAATTGAATATTAAGTTAATGCCAAAGATGGATGCAAGGCAGAAAGTGAAGACGGAGAGAAAAACAGTCAAAGGACAAGAAGGCCCGGGAAACATAGTTGAAAGCACAGAAAAATAAAGTCACCAGACAACAAAGGTAGGGAAAATGATTTTATTTTCAATATAGTGATTGAAATGTGCCAGTTTTGAGAAAGAAAAGATATTGAACTTTAAATGTGAGTGCTGCAGAAAAAAATAGAGTACTTGGAGGGCCGCAGAAAAAATAGTTAATGTCTTATTAAAGAAATGACAATTTTGCATGAGGTAAAACTCTTTATAGTTTATATATCTTTCCTTTTAACTGTTAAAGGAAAGTTTTATAAACTATAAAGAGTTTTACCTCATGCAAAATTGTCATTTCTTTAATAAGACATTAACTATTTTTTCTGTGGCCCTCCAAGTACTTACAAATCCAAAATGTGGCCCCGCAAAGGGTTTGAGTTTGAGACTACTGCTCTATATAGAATAGTTCTTAAGTGTGGATCCTGCATCTAACTAAAGCCTAATATAAATGCTGGCACCAAAGTAAGGTACAGTTAGGAAGTATTCTGTAATTCTGTAAGCATATTTAGGATGTACCGTAATTAGTGCGCAGGGACTGCTCACAGGGAACTATCCTCTGTGGGAGCAGGGAACAACATATGTATTGTAATTTATATGTAGCACTCTGGATTATAGGTATTTACATTCCTAAACAAGTTAGGATGCTTAGAAAATATATAATAAACCCTATTGCACTATTGCAAAAAAACATTTCAGAGTAAACCCATAATTACCCTACAGACTTTAAATTATACCTCCTAAAATTCACCAGGGTATAACAGAACTATATAGAACCTATCAGTGCAGAGGAGTCTTTTCAGGTGCAGGCAAAGCCCAGCAGAGGAACTCTGGAGGTGCCATACTGCACGTGTGTCAAACACAAGGCTCATGGGCCGAATCCAGCCCACCTGGCTGCTTTATGTGACCCGTGGCAGTGCTCCCGAACTTCCCGTTCTCACAGCCCAGCATATCTTCGCTCCCACACTGGTCCGATATCGCCATCACACTGAAAAATCTGCCAGCCTCGGTAGCAATTCAACAACTAAGGATATAGGACAGAGGCACTGGGGGCACTAAGGACATGGGGAGGAGGCACTCGGGGCAGGCACTAAGAACATAGGAAGGAAGGAGGGAGGGAATAGAAAGGGACAATTGTTGGGCCTGAGTGCACATGGCTAATTGGGGTGGGGAAGGGTGGATGGAGCCCAAAATGGGTGGATGGGGACCAAATTTTCTCCCACATGAATGCAAAATATAAATACTTGAGATGGTGGGGATCCTACAAGCCCTGTCAACTGAAGACTTCCTCCTCTAGACCAGCAACCAGAAATCTGTCGCCTTGAGCCTGTATAGGTATGTGCAACTCACAAATGGAAGATTAGATTATATTAGAAATCTCCAAGCTTTGCAGCTAGTGAGCGTATCCTCAAGCTGCCACTGCTTCATGCCTGCATGAAAGCCAAGGGGGTGGAGAGGCAGCAGCAGCAGCTCTGAAATACTGTTGCAAGCTGCAGAACTTGGAAAGTTCTGGTCACTGGACCTGAGGAGGGGGAGGAGATGGTCATCAGCTGGTGAGGCTTGGGGATCCCCACCAGCTATAGCAAAGGAGATGTTCATTGTAAGGGGGCCTAAACTCAAAGTGGGAAGCCCAGCCCCCTCTCATAGTTATGCCACTGACTGTGCTTAGTACAAAATGAAGTACTTGCTGTGTTTAATGTTTTGGGGTTTCCAGTTAAGTTTTGGTATTCATATTTCTAATTTGTGATCCATTGTTCTGTATTTGTTGAAGGTTTGTCTGTGTGTTGTGTGTGAAGAAGTCATTTAAAATTGTTTTATATGTATATGGTAATAATGGTGCATGGGGAAATTGGGAGAAAGACAGGTAGAAGAGAGGCTCCCTCCTTGATTTCTGCCCTGGGCCCCAGCATGTCTAAAACCGGCCCTGCCTAGGACACAATAATTTGGGGATTTGGGAACTTTCCATTTATTTGAGTGGTGAGATTTGAGATTTGAGTGGTGAGAGAGGGGGGTCCTTTCCTCTGAGGGGAGAAGGCTGCTGTAAGATGATTGTAGAGAGAGGCACTTGGGTAATATAATATTATTTAGTTACTGCTAAAATTTCTAAGTTACTAGGAGCTTGAACTGAGGAACTGGTATTATTTCCAAAACACTGGCAATTACAAAACTGTGGTAAAGGTTTCTACCGTGGGCTGGTGAGGTAAATGCTCCGATACTCATAGAATTCCTAAGAGCGTTAGAGCATTTACCGGCCCACAGTAGAAACCTCTACCACAGCTTTGTAAAAGGAGCCCTAAGGGAATAAGTTCAGAAAAAATAGCAAATAAATCTCCCCCTTTTACTCAAGGGTGCCTAAATCCCTAACTGTAATCAGAAAGGCAACCTTTTTGAAAATTTATCATTCCTTAGCGCCAGCAGCAGATGAATCCAAAGACCAGTGGGATAGCACATACCTGTCAGCAGGTGGAGATATAGCCCTGATTTTCAGGAGTATATATGGATGGCACTCCCTCTTGCCAATCAGTATGCTCTATCTCCAGCAGGTTGGATGGTGGCTATCATTCTGATTCCTAGTTGCTGCTCCTGAAGACGGAAGGCTAGTTGCTTCTGTTGCTGTGTCTTCAGTTGAGCCTTGGAATGTTGACCGGACTGGGCCAACTTTAGGGGCAACACCTGGGCCCACCCGGGTCCCTTCCCCACCCTCCCTACCATTCCAGAGAAGGCTGAGTGGGTCACAGGTTCCTTTCCCATTTTTTTTTTTTAAACCAATCCTGGGTGCCGGCATCCACTGTACGCTGCAGCATAAACTTCTCCCTTTGCCTTCCGGTGAGCTAAGGAGTACGTGAGTAATTTGGGGTATTTCTTATTGTTTGTTTGTTGGGTTGTTGACTGAAGGGGACACATATGGCAGCGGAGGTGGTTAAATGGTGTTCCTGCTGTGTGAAGCGGAGGACACCGGCTATAATTTGTGTAGCCAGTTGTGCGGGGGACGTCGGAGTGAGTTTTGCAGCGCCGGAAAGTGCATCTTTTTCCCGCGCGTCTGACGCGGCTGCTGATTTGAAAGCTCCATTGTAGGAGTGAGCCTCTTCGGTGACAGCTGTTAACCCAGGCGAGTCTGATGGTCGGGGGGGAGGGAAGGTGCAGGGGGAACCGGGGTTGAAGGTGGTCAGGTTGGTTCTTTGCCTTTCTCTCCGGAGTTTGTCTTTTTGATGCACAAAGCATTTTTGTTGCAGAAGGCAAACTCCGGTAAAGAGGGAGATGGGGCAGGGGACACCTTGGCTTCAGGTTGATGAGGGGGAAGACAGGGCCAAATGGCGCAAGGTAATGCTAAAAGCAGAAGAAGAACAGGATTCTCACCCTAATCTAGCTCTCACTTTGTTTGGGGCCACTGGAGATTCCAGTGGGCCCGAGGCAGAGTTGGAGGAGTTGGTAGTGGCTGAGGGTGATGATACGGCAGTTCTGAGGTTGTTCCATAGAGAGGAGCTGCTGGCATTTATTTCTAAGGCCTTGGAGTTCCTTCATATTTCTCAGCCAGACCCAGGGGTTTCAACGACGCCCAACCCCTTAATGGCAGGCACTAGGAAGCCTCCTAAGTCATTTCCAGTGCATGAGCCCATGCAGGAATTGATTTCGGTGGAATGGGTCACACCGGAGTATGGGCTCAGGGTAGCCAAGGCTATAAGACAATTGTATCTGGTAGCTCAGGAGGATTTGGTGAACTTCGGGCTGCCCAGGGTTGATGTGCTAGTAGCAGCAATAGCTAGGAAGACCACGCTACCTGTAGAAGGTGGAGTGGCACTTAGAGATCCTCAGGATAAGAGAATTGAAGCTTCCTTGAAAGCATCTTTTGGGGTGGCAGCCCTGACTCTACAGGCAGCATGTGCAGTTCTTATGCGGCACGGGCTTGTCTTCAGTGGGTCCAGCAGATCATGGATGGTCTGATAGCAGATCATGGATGGTCTGCCTGGGAGTTTCCGGAAGTAGAGTCAGGGCTGGCGTATCTGGTGGATGCCTTATATGATATGGTCAGGGCCTCAGCTAAACAAATGGCTTTATCTATAGTCATTTGTAGCTGTGGGATTGGGCAGCGGACACCGCATCGAAATCTCATTTAGTGAAGCTTCCTTTTAAAGGCCTGTCGTTGTTTGGTACAAACCTGGATAAAAAGGATTTTGGTGATGCTAAATCCCAGAGGTTGCCGGAAGACAAGCCTAGAGGAGCGAGTAGGTCGTCCTCAGCTAGGCTATGCTTTAGGGATGCCAGGAGGTATAGGCCAGGGAAGGCGGCATACAAAGCCTCATTTAGTGTGTCCTATAATTCTATGTCTAGGTATTCTCAAAAGCAGTCCTATTGTCCTGGCAAACCTGCTTCTTCCCAGCCTGCCCGTCCTCAATCCTCTCGTCCGGCCCAATGACAGGGTGTTGGCGCTTTTCATCAGTCGTATAGGGGGGTGGCTGTCCTCCTTCCTAACAGAATGGGCCAAAATAACGTCAGATCAATGGGTCCTCAACATTACTCATAGATTCTTTTTTGGCTTCCCAGTGTTCAGGGGACAAAATAGAGGCGTTGAGAAGTTCGCTCTAGGGGTTGTTGGAGCTGGGGGGCAGTGGTCATGGTGCTTCTGGAACAAAGGGGCTTGGGTTGCTATTCCATTTGTTTTGTGGATCCCAAGAAAGGGGGGTCAGTCAGACCCGTGGTAGACCTCAAGAGAGTAAATCGGTTTCTCAATGTCAGACATTTCCGAATGGAAACAGTGAGGTCAGTCATTGCAGCCATTCAGCCAGGGGAATTTCTCACGGTGTTAGACCTCAAGGAAGTGTACCTCCATATTCCCATTTGGCCTTCACATCACCGGTTTCTTCGCTTTGCGATTCTAGGGTAGCATTTTCAGTTCCGGGCGATGCCCTTCAGCTTGGCCACAGCACCTAGCACATTTTCGAAAGTGATGGTGGTAGTAGCAGCATTCCTTCGCAGGGAGGGCATTCAGGTTCACCTGTATTTAAACGATTGGTTGATTCGGGCTTCATCCCATCAGGAGAACTTAAGGGTCACGGAAAAAGTGATTTTGGTTCTGCAGTCCCTAGGTTGGGTGATAAATTTTCCAAAGAGTTCTTTGGTTCTTTCGCAGATGTTGGAACATCTGGGTGTCCTCTTCGACATGGCCCAGGGCAGAGTCTTTTTGTCACAAGTCAGGGAAGAGAAATTGCAGGCACAGATTCATCTTCTATTACAAGATCCCCGGCCAAGAGTTCGGGATTATGTTCAGGTCCTCGGTTCCATGGTAGCAACTATAGAGGTGGTTCCTTGGGCTCGGTTCCATTTAAGGCCGTTACAGCAGTCCCTCCTGTCCAAGTGGTCTCAGGTGTCACAGGATTACGAGAGCAGGTTAGGCTGGAGCCATTCAGCCTCGTGCAGTATGTATTGGTGACTTCAGGAGGAACACATGTTCAAAGGCATGCCGCTAGCAACTCCAGACTGGATAGTAGTAACAACGGATGCCAGCTTAACCGGATTGGGGGCTCGGTGTCTCCAATCCTCAGCACAGGGAAGTTGGAGCCCGGAAGAGGCTCATGGATCTATCAATCTTCTGGAGCTGAGGGCGATCAGGCTTGTTCTAAAGGAGTTTCAGCCATTGATTCAGGACAAACCAACCAGGGTTCTGTCAGACAGTGCCACAGCAGTAGCCAGGGGGGCAAGTGGAGCCGGCTGTTAGCGCGAGAGGCGAATGTTCTTCTGCTGTGGGCGGAGGCATTTCTTCTGCTGATGTCAGCGGCACATATTGCAGGAAAGGACATCGTTCAGGCAGACTTCCTCAGCAGGAACCGGTTGGATCCCGGGGAATGGGAGCTGTCTCAACAAGCATTCCAGCTCATTGTTCACAAGTGGGGGCGCCCAGAAATAGATCTTATGGCCTCGGGTTACAACGCCAAAGTCTCACGGCTCTTCAGCAGGCATAGAGAACAGAGCTTGGAAGGGGTGGATGCGTTGGTTCTTCCATAGCCTCCACACAGTCTGCTGTATGTGTTTCCTCCCTGGTCGATGATAGGCTGGGTATTAGATCGGATTGCGCGCTTCCCGGGATTAGTGGTGTTTGTAGCCCCGGATTGGCCCCACTGTCCATGGTATGCAGATCTGATGAAGCTATCACAGGGCCATCCACTTCAGTTCCCAGAGACCTCAGACTTACTTGCAAAGGACAAGTGCAGAGAGAAGATCCCTCCCGCTTTGGTCTTATGGCCTGGCTATTGAAAGGTTGAGGCTTAGGCGGAAGGGGTATTCAGAGCAGGTTATTTCTACTCTTCTACAGGCAAAGAAAAAGTCTACATCTATGGCCTATGCTAGGGTCTGGTGAGTGTTTGACTCTTGGTGTGGTAGAATAGGGATTTCGCCCTTTCAGGCTTCCTTATCTCATATTCTCTCTTTTTTGCAAGAAAGGTTAGAGTGCAATTCCCTTCGAGTTCAAGTGGCGGCTATCGCCTGTTACAGAGGTAAGGTGTCAAATGCTTCTTTAGGGTCTCAGCCAGTTGTGGTGAAGTTCCTTAAGGGGGTAAACCGTATTAGGCCACTGCTGCGGAAACCGTGTCCAGATTGGAGTTTGAAGGTGGTTCTTGGGGGATTGATAGGGGCTTCTTTTGAACCTTTAAGTACTGCAACAATCAAGGATGTTACCTTGAAGTTGATTTTTCTGGTGGCTATAGCCTCGGCGAGGCGTGTGTCCGAATTGCAAACTCTGTCTTGCAGGGATCCATTCTTACGTTTTTTGGAATCGGGGTCTCAATTCGGACGGTTCCTTCATTTCTGCCTAAGGTGGTTTTGCCTTTTCACGTCAATCAGGCTCTCTTCCATCTGTCATATAGGGAAGAAGAGTGGGGGGGTCGCAATTTCCATCTTTAAATTTACTGGATGCGCATAGAGTTCTCTTGCACTATCTTCAGGTTACTAATGACTTTTGGAACTCAGATCATCTCTTTGTTCTATTTTCAGGACCTAGAAAGGGCCTGGCGGCCTCAAAAGCTTCAGTAGCTTGGTGGGTGAGAGAGGCTATTGCTTCCGCTTATTTGGTAGCAGGCAAACAGCTACCGGAAGCCCTCCATGCTTACTCGACCAGGGCGATTGCTACGTCCTGGGCCAAATCCAGGGGTTTTTCTCTGGAGGAGATTTGTAGAGCGGCCACATGGTCATCCTCAAACACTTTCTCTAGACATTACTGCTTGGATATGGCTGAGAGAGCAGAAGCGTCTTTTGGGGCTTCAGTCATTGCAGAGGCCGCACTTTAATCCCACCCAGTATGAGTTGGCTTTGCTACATCCCACTGGTCTCTGGATTCATCTGCTGCTGGCGCTAAGGAATGTAAAATTATGTCCTACCTATTCATTTTCTTTCCTTTAAATGCAGCAGATGAATCCAGAGCCCCACCCGGGCTAGATTCTGCGGTGGCTCCCTTGACGGTGAGAGGAGAATGCTGGGATTGGTGTTGATTGGCTATTGTTGTTATTATTGTGCTGTTTCTCTTATGGGAAAGTTTTTTGAGCTGCAGCTGCAGTGTCCTAGATGCTTGGGCAAGAGCAGTACTGATTGGCAAGAGGGAGTTCCATCCAGATATACTCCTGAAAATCAGGGCTCTATCTCCACCTGCTGGTATGTATGTGCTATCCCACTGGTCTCTGGATTCATCTGCTGCATCTAAAGGAAAGAAAATTAACAGGTAGGACATAATTTTACATTTACATTCCTTTAACTTATAGTGTCAATATGTTGCTTTTACTTTAGAATGAAGTTATAGCTTGATCAGTGGCATAATGAGGGTGAGTGGCGCCCCTGTCCACCCTCTTCTTCGCCCCCACTACTTCCCGACTTCCCCCTGCTGCACGCACCCTCCCTTTCCTCCCCCGCGTACCTTTTTATTTTTCCAGACAAGAGCAACCGCACAAACTTGCTGCCCGCGTCGTGTCTGCTATTCCTCTGACATCACTTCTAGGTGCAGGGCCTGGAAGTGAGGTCAGAGAGATGTGACACCAACGTGGATAGCAAGTTTGTAATGCTGCTCATGCAGGGAAAATTAAAGAAGTATGAGGGATGGGATCTCCAAGGAGTCGGAGAGGAGGACAGGTGCCTGCGCCCTTTACAAAGACCACACCTCCTTACTACGCTAATGAGCTTGATTAAAGAAATAACTGGTTTTTCCTCTCAATAACTTTGTCCTAAGAAGTTAGCAGATAATTTACAAAGGGAAAAACCATAGCAGACACTGAACTGAATTCTGAATATGTTAGACTGAATATGTTTTTATTTTTCTACAGTTTTACCAAGTAAAGTTATGATGGTGTAATCCCTATTATAGTTTTTTTATCATTGTCATGCTGAGATTTCAATGTCCCTGGCAGAATCCACTCCAGTCCCTAGAGCCCTGTTGCTGCTTTTTCTAGGCAGTTGCATTTAAACCTTTAAAAATACTGCAGAGGCAAAACCTTTCTGAAACTAGATAAGCTTAGAGAGAAAGGAAAATAACTTCAGAGGGCTCTTAATTCTTTTATCTACTTATTAAAGGTAAGCAGCTTAGTTTTTATACTATGCCTCCAGTTGAGAGTACCGAGAAACTATGATTATTTTTTAGTTCTTGTTTTTATCCAGTTGAGAAACTGTGATTATTAACATATGAATGTTAATAATCAATTATGTCAGTGGTGGGTGTCAAACTTTAGAATGCTTTACCATTTTGTGTTGGAAAGATCAATTTTAAGTAAATGTTGAAAACGCAGCCTTTTGTTAATGCTTTCCTATGAAAATGTTGCTACTTCTGTTCTTCCTATAAGATACAATGCCAATGAATATTTGGGTTTTAACTTTTTACAGTTATTGCTGAATGTTTAATTGATAAGATGTCTGTCCATTGTTTGTTCATATCCATGTGAATAAAGGGCGATTAGTATATTATGTGTGTAATCAATATGTTAACCACATAGTTTTATGCGGTATATAAATTTTAAAATAAATAAATAAATAGTTAAACTTGCTAATAGAAGATTTATAAAAACAGCCATACTGGATCAGACCAATGGTTCATCTAGTCCAGTTTCCTGTTTCCAACAGAAACAGTGGCCAATCCGGGTCACAAGTACTTAACAGAAACTCAACTAGTGGCAACATTCCATGCTACTGATCCAGGGCAAGCAGTGGCTTCCGCCATGTCTGCTTTTCCTCCTAGAACTTGTCCAAACCTTTCTTAAACTCAGCTACGCTAACCACTGTTACCACTTCCTCTGGCAACGATTTCCAGAGCTTAGCTATTTGTTGCGTAAAAAAAAATATATTTCCTCCTGTTTGTTTTAAAAGTATTTCAATGTAATTTCATCATTATGTACAAGTTAAATTCAGATAATAATCTATGATTTCATACTATTTCTTTTTATTCTCAGTCTTGTTCTGCATTAATTCCTGAAGTAATTATGATTAATATGGGAGCTCTATGAAATCATTAATACAGAAATGTATATAGTGACCTCTAGTGGCTTTACTAGGTAAATGAGTAGGTATTGTCTAAGAAAACTTTCCAGACCTCAAAGGATTCCTCTACTACTGTACACTCATCAAGGTGTTAACAACACTTGGGATTTCCATATGAAGTCTGTGTGTATTTTTGGCCACCTACACCCTAGAGCTGTCCTATTTTCAGAGTAAAAGGTTTTCAGGCTAATATTAAAGGAGCTGACCACTGTGAGCAAAATGTGACTCAGACATTCAATGCCAGGCTTACTCCAAGCACCAATATTGAATATCTGAGTCATGGTTGGCCACTGGAAGTTATCCAGGTGCCAGCTGACATTCACAATGGTACCCAGAAAACTAGCTGGATAAAAATTTTGCTGTCTTAACTTTCAGATTAGCTGTCAGAAAATTGTCATAACACTCCCGGACACCTGAACATCCCCCTAACACTCACCTATTCCACTTGGACAACTCCCAGACACCCCCAAGATCCCCCTGCTACCCCCGAATGCCCTGTACCTTTATCTGATGGCATACTTGGCGGGGGGAGGGGGAACGTGTTACCTGCTGCGGCTGCTAAACTAATCACAGCAGGGAGATTCCCTTGCTGCGATCAGCTCAATGACTACATCTATTTGAAATGTGGACCAGAATTTTGCTGGCCTACATTTCAGGTGCCTGTTGTGGCCCTAGGGAGACGACTAGGGCTGCCTTTGCTCGACTACGGCCACTTCTGGGCGAAACCACGCCCAGGCCTAGCCTTGGGCGAGCTTAAGTGACCCTATACATCTCCCTAGGCTCAAGAAAACTCCTACAGTGTAGGCAGCCTGCCTCGGGTGGTTTTTTTTTAAACGTGCATCTCAATTGGCTGGTTAGACAGCAATAGGACACCTACCGCCGCCTACAATCGGGATACCATTTATAGAATTTGCCCCAAAATGTCTGCCTTCATGCTGAATGCCTTGTAAATAGTTTAAAGGCTGTTCTACAATCAGCTTCAATAAAGTTCCAGTATGGTTCACTTACACCTTGGACTGAGCTGTCATTTCATCAGACAGTGAGGAGTGAGGAGTTTGAGTGGGGTAAGTAAAGCCCCAGAGTTGCTTATCCTCCGGTCTACTGAAGTTATCCGGCTCCGGCCTGTATGCAGAAGAAGCCATTGGGACATAGGAGGGGGCCAGCATTCATAGTAGACTGACCATAAGGGTGTCCCAACAAAGCAGTGGGGAATCCTAGGGGCCATTAGGGTGTCCCAACAGAGCAGTAGGGACACTGCAGTGAATCTCACATTAAAAAAAACCAGGTACACATCTCACCATATCCCCCTTATATTGAATGGTGAACCCTTCAAAACCCACTGCATCCAACTGTACACCACACCAATGGCACTGATGCCTGCAAGTGATGTACAGTGTGGGTACATTGGGATTAGGATGGGGTTTGAAAGGCTCACAAATTCTACCATAAGTGCAGCAGTTAGAGTGGAGTATGGAATTTTTATTTATTTATTTATTTATTTATTTATTTAGATTTATATCCCGTTCTCCCAGTAGCTCAGAACGGTCTACAAGTAAACATACACAGTAGAAGTAATTAGGCAAATAAGATGTACAATAGGTTTAGGTGCTTGGACATACAAAATTGTGCAATATTTATCAGGGTACAAACAATTTTTCAGAGTACAGACAATTTATCAGAGTACAGACTAAGAGAGGACTATACTGAAATTTAGGAGAAGTTAAAGGGGAGAGAAGAGAGAGGTGGGGTTTAAGGGGGGGTGTAGACTGAGGGAGATCTTTAGTTGAAGAGGAGGGTCTTTACCATTTTACGGAATGTCAATAAAGAGTTCTGTTGCCTGAGTTGGGGGGGGAGTTTATTCCAGAGATGTGGGATGAAGTGGCTGTAGGATCGTTTGCGGGAACTGAGCCCCATCTCTATCTGAAGCTGTCATACAGGCAGATACATACTATTTCATTCATATCTTTTTTTTTTTGGGGGGGGAAAGGTCAATGACTATTATTACTGGGGAATGTGTGTGTGTGTGGGTGGAGGGGGTCATGCTTACATCCCTCCAGTGATTATCTGGTCAGTTTGGGCACCTTTATGACACTTATTTGTTGTTAAAACAGATCTAGCCCCAGACTTACAAATGTGCCCGGATGTATTCTTAAATGTTCGATTAGACAGACCAACAAAAATTAATACTTATATACTCAAATATAAGTCGATCCGAATATAAGCCGAGACCTCCATTTTCCCCCCAAAAAGGAAGAAAAATGGTTGAGACAAATATAAGATGGGGGCTTAATATTGAAGTGCCATGCCCTACCAGGCTCTGCACCCAGTGTCCCTTCCCTCACGCCCTCCCCTGCCAGGCTCTGTACGCAGCCCCCCTCATTCCGTGATAGGCTCTACCCAGCCCCCCTCATTCCCTTCCAGGCTCTGCATTCAGCCCTCTTCCCTCCTTGCCCTACTAGGTTCTGTACCCAGCCCCCCTCACTCCTTGCCAGGCTCTGTACCCAGCTCCCGTTACTCCCTGCCAGGCTCTGCACCCAACCCTCTTCCCTCCCTGCCCTACCAGGCTCTGTACCCAGCCCCCCTCTCTCTCTGTTAGGCTTTGCACCCTGTCTCACCTTCCTACCCTGTAACCCCTCTGGTGGTCTAGTGGTAGGCTGGGACAGGAGGGATGTCTCCTGTCCCAACTGACTAACAATTTTTTTAACATCCCCCCCATCTGCCGCTACCGCAGCACCCCCCAAGCTTACCTTTTGCATTGTTTTTAATCCCTGGTGATCCAGCGGTGTATGGGGCAGGAGCGATCTATCCGTCCCCTGCCCTATGCTGAGCCTCTCCATCCCTAGTTCCCATTTCAAGCCCAGCAGCGCACCTGACAGGGCCGAGCCTTTTGTGCTTCCTGCTTGGCCCCGCGCCACTCTCTGAATGGGTGCCGCCAGTTCAACAGGACGAGAACTGGTGGCAGCCATTCTGAGAGCAGTCCGGGGCCAAGCAGGAAGCACGAAAAGCTCAGGCCTATCGGGTGCGCTTCTGGGCTCGAAATGGGAACCAGGGATGGAGAGGCTCAGCATGGGGCAGGGCACGGAAAGATCACTCCTGCCCTATACACCGCTGGACCACCAGGGATTAAAAATGATGCAAAAGGTAAGCGTGGGGTGGGGGGGGAGGAGTTAAAAAAATTGTTAGCCGGCCTGGATCCCTCCTGTCCTGGCCTACTAAGTCATATGGTTGAGGCCTGCAACGTCTGGGAGGGGGGGTCGGGTCTTCATTGTATGATGACCCGAATATAGGATGAGACCCCCATTTTTGGCCCAAAAATCTCATCCTATATTCGAGTATATATAGTAATCTTGTTGTCTTGTTTTTTTTTTACCTGTTCCTGGGGTTATTTGGGACGCTGATGCCAAAAATTTCATTGGATAGACCACATCAGCTCAAGTTTCTTAGATATGGTTGAATTTATAAAACATTTGTTGCTATTTAAAAGATTTCTTCTGCAGAATCGGGATATCATAAGCTTTCTTTTTTGAAAGGGAAATTTATGTACAGTATTTAAATTATCCACATTTTTTTGTGTGTTTATAATGACCTTTGTTTCACAACTATTTGTCTACTTCCTTTCCTATAATGCACATTGGGGTAAAAATGTAAAGCTCAAATGACAAAATAATCTTTGTTCTGTTATATAATTGTGTGCCAAAAATTTAGATGGTAAACATGGTTTCCTTATATACTACATAAATTTGTATTTCAAAGGTTTCTCAACCTGATCTGTTTAAAACATTAATTTAAATTCTAACGGGTTTTTCAACTTTGTCTTCTGTTACCTGGTTTGTGTTTTTGCGTACACAAACTGATGAGGACCAACCAGTACGGCTTCAGCAGAGGAAGATCTTGCTTGACAAACTTACTGCACTTCTTCGAGGGAGTAAATAGGCAGATAGACAAGGGTGACCCTGTCGACATCGTATATCTAGATTTTCAGAAGTCGTTCGACAAGGGCCCGAATGAACGTCTACTTTGAAAAATTGCGAGCTATGGAATCGAGGGTGATATACTCATGTGGATTAAAAACTTGCTGGCGGATAGGAAACAGAGAGTGGGGGTAAATGGACAATATTTGGACTGGAAAAGCGTTATGAGTGGAGTGCCGCAAGGTTCGGTGCTCGGGTCCGTACTCTTCAACATATTATAAACGATCTAGAAATTGGCACAACGAGTGAGGTAATTAAATTTGTGGCCGATACAAAGTTATTCAGAGTAGTAAGGACACAGAAGGATTGCGAGACATAAACACACTTGAGGAATGGGCCGCAAAATAGCAAATGAAGTTCAAAGTGAATAAGTGCAAGGTGATGCATGTCGGTAACAAAAATCATATGCACGAATACAGGATGTCCAGTGCTATAATCTTATTCTGTCTATTCTTGAGTAATATGTTGTACTTTTATTATTTCCATTTTGTAATTCGCTGATTGTCCAGCTCCCTTCAGTGTGAACTGCCTAGAAGTCGTTTGATCATGGCGGTATAGAAGAATAAAGTTATGTTATGTTATACTCAGAGAGAGCCCCCAGGAAAGAGACTTGGGAGTACTTGTAGACAAGTCAATGAAACCGTCCACGCAATGCGTGGTGGTGACAAAAAGGGCAAACAGAATGCTAGGAATGATTAAAAAGGGGATCACAAACAGATCTAAGAAGGTTATCATGCTGCTGTACCGAGCCATGGTACGCCCCCACCTGGAGTACTGCGTCCAACACTGGTCACCATACATGAAAAAGGACATAGTACTACTCGAAAGGGTCAAGAGAAGAGCGACAAAAATGGTTAAGGGACTGGAGGAGTTGCCGTAGAATGAGAGGCTAGAGAAACTGGGCCTCTTCTCCCTTGAAAAGAGAAGACTAAGAGGAGGCATGATTGAAACATTCAAGATATTGAAGGGAATTGACTTAGTAGAGAAAGAGAGATTGTTCACCCTCTCCAAGGTGGAGAGAACGAGAGGGCACTCGCTAAAGTTAAAAGGGAATAGATTCCATACAAACGTAAGTAAGTGCTTCTTCACCCAGAGAGTGGTAGAAATCTTGAATGCTCTTCCAGAGGCTGTTATAGGGGAAAGCACCCTTCAGGGATTCAAGAAAAGTTTAGATAAGTTCCTGCTGGACCAGAACATATGCAGTTAAGGCTGGACTCAAATAGGGCACTGGTCTTTGACCTAAGAGACACCGCGTGAGCGAACTGGGCACAATGGACAACTGGTCTGACCCAGCAGCGGCAAATGTTATGTTCTTATGAGTGTTTACATATTTCTAACTGTAGTTTTACATCCAAAACATTGGATTGTAAAGGTAAATAACTTAATTGTATAATAGTTATGATCGTAGAGGAGGTGTGTGTTTTTTCCCACTCATATTTCATTTTTACAGATTGAACACTAGAGGTTATGGCTACTTCACGACGGAACTGCTTGAATCATCATGACATATTTTGCTATATTTGTGGTGAGTACACACTGAATGCAAGAAGGAAATCTATTTCAAAGTTTGCAAAAAGAGCATATGTAGGTTATTTTGGTGTCAAGCTTGGAGATCAAGAAAAGCCATGGGCTTCTTATATTGTATGCAAAACTTGTACAGAGCATTTGCGCCAGTGGACAAATGGAAAGAAGCTGTCTGAAATTTGGAGTACCAGTGGTTTGGAGGGAACCAAAAAACCAGTTTGATGACTGTTATTTTTGTATTGTTACTATCATAAGCATCAATCGAAATAATTGTAACAAGTGGTCTTGCTCTGATCTACCTTTAGCCAGGAGACCTTTGGGATAGTAGAGCTAAACATGAACATAGGGGAAAAAAAATTGGCCTCTGAAGGAATATAAAGGACAAAATGGAGGACAAAATGAAATCAATGAACCTTTGGTAGCATGAGATAGAAGCATACTGCCACCACTACATATAAAGCTAGGCCTTATGAAACAATTTGTAAAGGCTTTGAATAAAGACGGTTTATACATTTAATACGTAGAGGGGCATAATTAAAAAAAAAGGTCTAAGTCCCTTTTTGACCAATGGCGCTAAGCGCCCAAAGTCGGCAGCAGGGAAATGTCCATTCTTGAAAAAAACGTCCAGAATTTGTTTGTTTTTTCAAGAATGGCCTACATTCAGGCATTTAATCGCCCAGACTGCCACTATGTCTATCTTTAAGCCCTATTCCCGAACAAAAATTGCCCAAGTCCCAAATGCCCAAAACAAGACCTTTTAGGTGTGGGAGGGACCAGTCCTTCGCTTAAGACCATGATTCTCTAACCAGCGTCTGTCATAAGTGCCGGTTAAAGAATCGTGGAACCTTACCCTCCCCCCCCCGGCAACGATCGTGGCAGGAGGGATGCCCAGTTCCTCCTGCCTGTACCCACCGTGACCCCCCCTCCCCGCAATGATCGCCGGCAGGAGAGATGCCCAATCTCTTCTGCCAGACCCCCCCCCAAACCCCCAAATGATTGCCGGCAGGAGAGATGCCCAATCTCTCCTGCTAGACACCCACCAAACCACCCCTGATGTGTAGAGGGTCATAAGGTGACCAGTAGCAGCATATCGTCAATAAATGCCACATTGTTCAACAACCTCAAAAATGACCTGAGTAATGGATTTAGATTTCATCACTTCAAATTTCAAAAATTGATACACAAAATTAGATAAAGGTTCTAAAACAGATTATCCATTTTTCTGCAGAATGCCAGCCCATGCCCTACGGTAAGCCTTTTTAACATACGCTAGCACTTAACTTACCCTCTCCTTTACTAATGCGTAGCGTAGGTTATAGTCCCGGCAGCGGTGGTAACTACTCCGACACTCATAGGAATTCTATGAGTGTCGGAGCAATTACTGCCGCTGCTGGCGCTAAAACCCGCACTATGCGTTAATAAAGGAGGGGGATAGTTTAGTAAAAGGACCCCTAAGAGGTTGGTACTTAGTAAGTATTTTTTCTCCTGTATAACTTCAGCAAATTTTCAAGAGAAACTCTGGTAATGATCATACTTTTCACCTAGGGGAATCTGTTCTGCTAACTTCTTACTTACCTTGAGAACCACCTGTATGGGATTTGTGTTAAGAATTTATCTCTCTATCCTGTTTCAAGGTACAATGGAAGAGCAATTCCTTTTATTTTATTTTCTGTTTATGAACTTATTTCATTCTTTTTATGAGCTGATACTTTATTTCCTTGATGATATGTCTATATCAGGGGTGCCCAACTTGCGGCCCGAGGGCCGCATGCGGCCCTGTGAAGTATTTTGTGTGTGCCCGTCGAGGGCGATGCAGTGTTTTTCCTCTGCTGCTCCCGAGTGTTTACCGTCTTGCCGGCTCCCTCCTCTGTCTTGTTGCAGCGTTTGCGCAGCCCCAGAAACATTTTTTTTTGGCCAATGCGGCCCAGGGAAGCCACAAGGTTGGACACCCCTGGTCTATATGGTACTGTATCAAATAAATCTGAAATGTAAAACTGTGGGAGAAAAATAGCACAAAAGCATATCCACAGGCCTGATTCTATATATGTTGGCTAAAAAGAAAAATCAGTGCTAAGTGCGATTCTATAAATGTTAGGCACACTGAATAGAATCACGCTTAGTACCGCTTAAGTGGCACCACTAGGGTGCACTGTATTTTTATGCCAGGGTTTTCTTGGCCTAAATGCCTGTGCCTAAGTTAGGCGCACATCAGCCCATATTCTATAATTGTGCGCATGACTTTAAAAAAAACACACTGTCCACAATCTTCCCCTCAACTGTACACACTTTTAGACAGGTTCTGTGGACAAGGCTCCTAACCTTTCTAGAATTGCTCCTACCAAATTGTGTGCCTAACATTCAGATAACTTCAGTTAACTCCAATTATGAGTTACGTGTCAATTATTGGTTCTGATTAAGCCTATAAGCAATTAAGTTAGAGGTTTACATTGGCTAGGTGTGCCGATTTAGGTGCCTAACATTAGGTTCAATTTACGGAATTTGCCTGGCGATGCAAAATCCAGTAAAATAGTATGTAGTGATCAGATCAGATCAAACTGCATCATGCACATTTCTATAATCCATTGATTCATTTTATATACTGTATTGTATCCAGTAGATGGAGCTCAATGTTTATTTTTCAAGTGGTCATGAAGGGTGCAGTGCAAATAAGCTGAACATAATAAGAGCAGGTCTGAATTTTGACTGCTGCTTTTAAATATAAACTGTAAAGGAAATCTTCCCTTCTTCCAATGGGTTGGAGGATATGACTGTAATTTTAGTAACTATCCCTAGGAATTATGACATTCCAACTGACAGTTCTTTTGTCTGTGAACATCTAGAAAGAGTCATTTGGGTGATTCACATTATAAAATGTGTTTTATTCAATTACTGAGGGTTCTGACCAAGACAAATATCCCAGAGTAATAAAATAGATCTGTCTGTATCATCTGTGGAGGGATAACAGTCCATGTTCTCATTTACTGTACAAGTTTTCTTGAGTACCCAAAATATTCTCTTTTCCTGTGTTTCACTTTCATGTTGCTGTTCCCACTTTTTCTGACTCATTACAGCAGGGGTAGGGAACTCCGGTCCTCGAGAGCCGTCTTCCAGTCGGGTTTTCAGGATTTCCCCAATGAATATGCATGAGATCTATTTGCATGCACTGCTTTCAATGCGTATTCATTGGGGAAATCCTGAAAACCCGACTGGAATACGGCTCTCGAGGACCGGAGCTCCCTACCCCTGCATTACAGGCTTCAAACCCACTTTCTTTGGTCCTGAAAACACGAATCCTCTCTCTTCTAGCTGAGCCTTATTTCTCCTCTAGCTTACCTTAGCCGGAGGCAAGTTTAACAGAATATAACATTTCACCTGGAGCTGCCAGAGCAGATACGATTGCTACCAGCAGCTAGAATAAACTCCTGTGACTTGTTTGAAGCCTACAGAAATATATAGTCACCAGTAGAAGTCCGCAGAGAACTGTCAATCTCTGGATTACTTTTTTTTTCTTTTTTTGCTGAAACATGTTGAAATCCAGGACCTGCAGGGTAGCATTATCAGAAATGCTTCCCATTCCACGAGTAGAACTCGAGAGGCAGACAGAGCTCTATAATCTCAATGTGTAAATGAGACAATGGGGAAGGAAAGAAGGGTTTAAATATGTTAGGAACTGGGCAACTTTCTGGAGAAGGGATACCCTATTCCAGAAAGATGGGTTCTATCATAACCTAGGTAGAACCAAACTATTGACACTAAGGGCTCCTTTTACAAAGGTGCGTTAGGGACTTAACGCACGGTATAGCACGCGCTAAAATGCCGTGCACGCTAGTCGCTACTGCCTCCTTTTAAGCAGGCAGTAATCTTTCAGCTAGCACGCACTGATCTTGTGCGTGCGCTAAAAACGCTAGCGCACCTTAGTAAAAGGAGCCCTAAGTGGCACTTTTACCAAGCTGCAGCAAAAAGTGGCCTTAACATGCCCTTACATAGGTTTTTCCCATGCACTAAGACCATTTTTACTGCAGCCTAAAATTGGCATTTTTGAATTGTTTGTATTAACGGCCATGTGCTAATGTTGTAGAGATATAACCAATTGATTGTATTGGCTGCCACTATGATAAATACTTTCCATGTAAAGCAGCTGGTAAATCTTTAGCCCATTCACTACTAATAACTTAAATCTAAAAATATTTTTGTTAAGGCCTTCAGAATGTGCCACCACCAGCCAATTGATTCTTCGGCTGAGCTGTTTCGTGGCAAGTTCAGTCTCATCAGACTTGTTTTATTACCATTTATAATTGTGTCTAAAGTGCCTTCTTTGTGCAATAAATAAGCTTCTAAAATTATTCTTATTCAAAAGTTCAAATTTTCAAATATGTAAAGAAACTTGTTACTTAGATTTCATGCTGACTGATTGCATGAGGTGATCTTAAAACGTCGGGTAGGGACTTATCTGCTCCAAGATGTTTCACCAAAGGCTTTATCAAGAAGTCCCCTAAAATGTAAAACAAGTAGATGAAAATCAGACTAATAAGTCATTTGTATAAAATATTTAAAGTAACCAAGTAATAGCAGTATATTACCACTTCAGTATTGAACTTCTGCATCCTGACCAGACTTCTATAGTGCTAAGATGGCCGTGGCATTTTTTTCTTAGGGCTTTTAACCTCATGATCTTTGTATACATCACTGATGACAACAGCAAAGCCCGGGGAATTCAAACTTCAAAACTTTACACTAATGCCATTCTATCTCCTGATTGAGCCCGAAAGGAGTTACCCGTATTAAGGAGAAAAAATCCAACGTTGTTCACTGCTATTTAATCTCCTTTCGTAGTTGCCTCCCTCCCATCCTACTTTACAATGATCGATAATCCGCCAGCGGAAATCATCCACTGTATGGGCTTTGTCTAGCCAATGTTGAACTAATGGAGCTTGGGTATTGACAGTAGTAATTCTCAATTTATGTTCTGTCAAATGTGTTTGAATTGGTCAACTACTACGACCTACGTAAATCATGTCACAAGGACATGTTATTGCATAAACAACATGAGATTGTATGTATGCGATTGGATGATGATATTCCTCTTAGGAGGAGTCCATATCTCTCCTATCGTCTTGTCGCACCACTGGCAACGTCCATATCTGGTGTGATATTTGTTAATGTCTTCCCTCCGATGCTCTTCATATCGATGTTTCAATAATTTTTCCCCCAGGTTTTGTCCTCTGGTGTAAGCAATAGTCGGGAATTGCTGGAAGATAGGAGCTGCCAATTGAATGACATGCCTGTGCCTTTTTATACTGTTTACTAGTAAATAAGAATAATCGTAGTAAGGGATCACACAAATCATTTTGTCTTCTCCAAAGGTATTCTGTTGTTCTGCTACAAAGGCTAATTGTTCTGTTGAAGAGACAAGTGGTTCTCCTGTAATACTCTGTTGTTCTACAGCAGAGCCTGATTGCTCCGTTGGAGAGAAACATGTTCTCCGGAAACCTTTGATTGAAGATGTTTTTGTAATAACAATTCACGATTCGCAAAGTTTGCTCTTAAAAAAGCCTTTTTTATGCATTTCTTCAGGTAACATCTCCGAACTATTCTTATCTCCAACATTTTAGCTTGTTTCACAAATTCGTCCTCATCTGTGCAAAGTCCTCTTAATTTTAAAAATTGTTCCACGGGGAGATTGACTTTCAATCTATGAGGGTGATAGCTATAAAAGCGTAAGAGTGTATTTCGTTCCACTAGTTTGCGGTATAAGGTGGTTTTTAGAATTCCTTGTCCATGCCAGTGCAGTAAACTGGAGGTTGGGAATTATAAAAGTGTTTTCATATGCAAAGACTGTTTTCAGGGCATAAAACCTGGACTAGTTAATTGAATGCATTTCACGAATCTTGCTTGTGAGGTATACAAGAACTATAACCAAAGAGTTGAAACTTATCTGGCTGGTGGCCTAAATAAACCTTTATTTTGTTTTGAAGTCATTCTGACTGGGTGTCTGTTTTGGAAGGACTGTCTCTCTTATCTGTACTTGCGCTGTTAGGCAGTTGCCTAGCCAGGATAAAAGTCCTGAGGGGGACCTTCAAGCTTTAGAGAATATTATCATAACCCAAACGCACTAACCAAGCCGGTTAGGTGCCTAGGGGTGACAATATAAACAAGCCGCCCTCAAAGCTAAAAATATATACTACTCCCAACTACTAAAGACTCCCAGTAGACCAAAAAATCCTCTTTAATCTAACAAAAAAGATATTTACAGCATCACAAGGAGACCGCCAAAGTCTTAACACTGAACTAGACAGCGAAACACTTTCAGACTTCTTCGCTGACAAAATAGAGAAAATTCAACCTCATCTCAACGCCGCTACACTACCAATACCAACTCCCCACGATGCTGACATGACACCTAAACCTATAACTGAGAACCTAACTCACTTCAAAACTGTCTCCCATGATGACCTCACCAAAATACTAAACTCTTCACCCCTCTGGCTCCATCCTGGACCCTCACCCACCATACCTCTTTGTAAACTCCATCCTTCCTCTCATCAAGACCTCTCGACAGTCGGGTTCAGTTCCCACAAACTGGAAATCAGCTATCATCAGACTGATTCTTAAAAACCTCACACTCAACCCTAATGTGCCTAGCAACTTTAGACCAGTCTCCAATCTACTATTTATCTCCAAGATCCTGGAAAAAATGGTACTGCTATTTAATATCTATATTAAACCCGTCCTAGACATAGCCCACAAACACCAAATTCAATTTCACTCCTTTGCAGACGACATCCAACTGTACCTACCAACGGGAGAATTCTGTGACTCACAGATCACGAAACTCATGAACTGCTTCTGAAATCAAAAAACTGGATGTCCATTAACAAGCTGCAACTGAATGCCTCCAAAACTGAACTTCTGTGGATCCACAAAGAACACTGCACCCGCACCCACCCCTCCATTCTCTGGGAATCAACAGCCATAATTGCGAAGGACCAAGCATGCAGCCAGTGGCATAGTGAGGGTAAGAGGTGCCCTTCCCCTCCTTCATCACCCCCTGCTCCTTCCCCGCTCCCCCCTGCTGTGTGTACCAGTGGTGTACCTAGCATATGTGACACCCGGGGCCCATCATTTTTTGACACCCCCCCAACTGTATGAAAACATGATTTTTAGTAACAATCCACACGTCACACATGAGTAAGTACCTAGGAAAAGACACTATCTTACATACTGCAATGAGCAGTACTTCAATACACCCACTGTAAAACTAAACAAGCCAGACTAGTACAGATCAATCCTGCAGTCAATCCTAACAAAAAAAACATGTCTTTCGAACATACAGAACACAGAAAACACCTTTGCCTAGTATGGAATATGTCATCACAAACTAACCCCTCCGTCTTTTACAAAACTGTAGTGTGGATTTTAGCTATGGAGGTAACAGCTCTGACGCTCATAGAATTCTGAGCATCAGAGCTGCTACCACCACGGCTGGTGGTAAAAAATACTCCACAGTTTTGTAAAAGGGGGGATAAAATAGAAATACATAGACAAAGGTTAAATTGAACCAGCAGGAAGCTGTACTCTGCATACAATGCTCCACAGAAACAGTGACACATGCCTCCAAAAGCAATAAATAAATAGAAATTTTTTTGTCTTTGCCTTCTGTGGTTTCTGCTTTCCTCATCTTCTTATAACTCTCTTCCTTCCATCCACTGTCTGCCATCTCTCTTCCCCTATATGGCATCTTCTCTCCTTCTATGCCTCTTCCAGAAACTGTATGCCTCCCCCTTCCATATCTCCTTTCCACCCCCATTGGTCTGTCATCTCTCTCCTCTCCTTCCCTATCCCACACCTCTCCTCTGCAAACCCTTTCCCTTTTTCCCTCATTTTCCTTTTCAATTTATTTTCTGCATCTATCTAGATTACGTTCTTACTACCCTCTCATCAATGTCCCTTTTTACTGTCTACCTAAAGCTTGCCACCTCTTTCCCTCACCCCTCCAGTGTTTCCCTAACTCAGTCCTTTTCTCCCCATCATGTGCCCTCCTTTTATTTATCCCCTCCTTCCATCATGTACCCTCTTTCTCCAACCCTTCCATCTAGTACCTTCTCTTTTCTCTGTCCACTTCCATCCAGCGTCTGCTTCCCTCTTTCTCTCCTCCCATTTCCTTCATGCATTTGCTCCCCTATCTTTCCCATCTGCACTTCCATCCTGCATAGGCTCCCCACTACCATCCAATGTCTTCCCTTTCTCTCTACATCCACCTCTCTTCAATCAGCATCTGCCCCCTTTCTTTCCCTCCAGTATCCTTCCCCCTTATGTCTCTCCCCTTTCTCTGTACATCAATTCCATCATCACCACACTTCCATACCACCCTGCCCCCTTTCTTTCCCTCATACAGCAAGGTCCCGCTATGAATGTAGCTGCCGGCTGCCAGTCCACACCACTCCGACGTACTTGCTGTGGAGCGGACTCGGCAGCCGCATGCTGGAAGGTCCCGTGATGACTCGTCTGCTGGCTCTGCTCCAGAAGAAGTAAGTTACGTCGGAGGGGGTGGACCCGGCAGACGCTGGGAGTTGTGGCAATGTCCCGCAATGACTGCGTCAGCCGGGTCCACCCCCTCCAACGTAACTTACTTCTTTCGGAGCAGAGCCAGCAGACGAGTCATCGCAGGACCTTCCTGCACCTCAGCGTGGCTGCTGACTCTGCTGCAGAGAAAGTAAGTCAGAGGTAACATGACCATTTATTTTTTTCTTCAGAAGGGGACATCTATTAATTGACTGTGTATCCTTTCTTTCTGCACTCAGGCCCAACAATTGTCCCTTTCTATTCCATCCCTCCTTCCTTCCCATGTCCTTATTGCCCCAGTGCCTCCTTCCCGTGTCCTTAGTGCCCCCAGTGCCTCCGTCCTGTGTCCATAGTGCCCCCAGTGCCTTCCAGATTTTGTCCACCCCCAAAGCCAGCCAGCCTGCCTGCCTGCCTACCTATCTCCCTCCCTCTCTGCTGTGCTAAAGCCAGCTAGCTTGCCTGCCTACATTCTTCCCTCCCTGCCGCGGAAAAAAATAGCCTCTCTCCTTCCTTTCCCCCAGTCCGCGCTGCTGCAGTCTTACTTCCCCGTTGCTGCTGCTGCTAATCGCTGATAAGAAGTCTTCTTTCCGATGTCAATTCTGACGTCGTAGAGGATGTTCCAGGCCATCTATTAATATTCAGTTCCGCCCTAGCTCCACCCCCCAGCCCCGCCCCCAATTTCTTCTATTCATTTTCATGTACACACAATATCTTATTCATTCATAATGGTAAACATAAAATATATTAACAAACCACAAAGCACACGGTACGCAGAGAAAATGTTAATTATCATTTATGAGTTTCAGGGATTTTTTTCAAAGATGTCAAACAGATTACTTTAAAATATGCATTGTCACCTCAGTAACTATAGAAAAATAGACACATATAGTGCAAAATATAGACAGCAGATATAAATTCTCAAAACAGACACATTTTGATCACTAAATTGAAAATAAAATCATTTTTCCTATCTTTGTTGTCTGGTGATTTCATGAGTCTCTTGGTTGCATTTCCTTCTTCTGACTGTGCATCCAATCTTTCTTCCCTTCTTTCTTTTGCATCCAACATTTCTTTCACAATCCAGCCCCATCCCCTTTGGGTCCAGGTCTCTCTCTTTTTTCCCTTTATTACCCTCCCCAGATCCAGTGTCAGTTCTCCTTTGTACTGTTGTTCCAGGTCTCCCTCTCTCTCCCTCCCTCTCTCTCTGAACCTCTCATAGTCCTGCATCTTCCTCCTGTCTTTCCCTTTTCATCCAGGCCTTTCTCTCTGTAGTCTTTCTAATCTGCTTACAACACCCCCCCTTTCTCTGCCTCTTTCTCTCCTTTCCTTCATCCCTCCCAGCAGATTTTAGCATATCTCCTCCTTTTTTTCCCCTCAGATCCAGTATCTGTTTCTTTCCTCTTTTCCTCCTCCTAGGTCTGGTATCTGTCCCCTCTCCTTCCCCCCTGCTTTGGCATCTCTCTCTCCGTTCCGTTCCTCCTATTCTTCCCTGGTCTTCCTTCTCAATTTATTTTCTGTCTCTGTCTAAATTCTTTTTTATTATTCAGTCCTCACTTTCCCTCTTTCACTGTGTCTACCTATAGCTTGCCACCTCTTTCCCTCACCCCTTCCAGTATCTAACTATCCTCGTCCCTCAATCCAGCATGTGCCATTTTTTCTTTCTCCTCCCCACTTCCTTCCAGTGTCTGCTCCCCCTCTCCCCCACACTTCCATTCAGTGTCTGTCCCTCTCTCTACCCCTTCCATCTACTATTCACCTTCTGTCTTGCCCCTTCCAGTCACAGCCCTCTCTCCCCTTTCCATCCAATGTCTGCCTTCTCTCTCCTCCATACAACATCTTCCTTCTTTCTATGCCCCTTTCATAACTATCCTGTGCCCCTTCTCTCCCTTGTACATGATTGATTTCATCTCTGCCACCTCTCCATTTTTTTCTCTCTGTCACCACCCCATCCCCTATGCTCTGGCATTTTTCACTTCTCCTTTCTTTCCATTGCACCCCAAAGTCTGGTATCTTCCCTTCCCTGATTCTCTGGCATCTCTCTCCTTTCCTTTTCTTACATCTTTCCCTCTCCCTCTGTGCTCTGACATCTCCCCCTTCCTTTTCCCTTAGGTTGGCATACCTTCCTCCTTCCCTCCAAGCCCTGGCATCTCCTTTCATTCCCTCCCTCATCTTCCTTCTCCCTCCAGCTGGGTACAGCAACACTCTTCCCTTCAGCTCTGGACTTCCCCATACCTGCTCCCCCCAAATTGCTATGCTTTGGTTCCTCTTTTTCCTTCCTCCCTCTCCCCACGTTGAGGTTATTGCTCATGGTGGTTAACAATTAGAGGTACTATACAGGGAAAGGGAAGGGGCATGTGCATGGGGAGGAGTGTGAAGAGGTGGGGGGGGCAGAGAGGAAGAGGGTGCCACCACCAACATGGCACCTGGGGCGGACTTTCCTCATGTACTACAACACTGCACACAGCTTAGGAGTACTCCTTGACTTCAGCCTATCGCTATCCAACTATATCTCCCAGATGGACTCTGCCTCATTTTACTAATGACAACTCCAGAAAATAAGAATCTACTTCTCTGAATTTGACTTCACCCAACTTCTTTATGCCTTCATCCTCTCCTGCATGGACTGCAAAGCGTTGTTCAACGGTCTGACAGCAAAGAATATAAAGTGTCTCCAACGTGTTCAGAACATGGCAATCAGACTTCTAAAAACCTACAAGCCCACGACGCTGACTCCAAAGCTCTATCATCAGCACACTGGCTACCCATAACCAAATACTGTCTCTTTAGGGGCTTGATGCTAGCATACAAATCCCTCATTTATTTACCCCCTGCACACACATATGCCTAGAATACTACCACTTATGAGGGTATGTCTGCTGTTATCTCTGGATACCTAAGTGTTACTCTGCACATATCCATATAACTTACATAGCACATATTTCCAAAAGGGCATACACATGTCAGAACATGGGCTTCCACATACACACATAACTTAAGGAACATTGTAAGTTATACATGTCTCTGGTGCATTTAAGTGTAACTATGGACGATTAAGGGCTCCTTTTATGAAGCCGTGTTAGCGGCTTTATTACACGCGACTTTTAATCATGCGCTAACCCCCGTGCTAGCCGAAAAACTACCGCCTGCTCAAGAGAAGGTGGTAGCGGCTAGCGCGGCTGGCAATTTAGCGTGCGCTATTACGCGCATTAAACCACTAACGTGGCTTCATAAAAGGAGCCCTAAATGTTAGGCATACCGCTAGAATAGACTCCTACTGCATGGTCTTGGAACATCTAAATGGAGTTGCCCACTTATGGACCACAATAACTTATCCCCCCTTTTACTAAGCTGCGGTAGAAGTTTCTACCAAGACTCAGAGTGCTAAATGCTCTGATGCTCATAGAATTCCTATGAGTGTTGAAGCAGCATTTAGCACTCTGTGCTGCGGTAGAAACCAGTACCACAGCATAGTAAAAGGGAGCCTTAGTTACAGGGCCAGATTAAGACCCTTAGATGCCCTAAAAACTAACTAATTTTGGTGCCCCCTTACACTTGTAATTCAAAATATTAAAACAATAATAAACCATAAAATAAAATTTTATTTCTCGAAAATTTGAAATTAAACAAAACTTACAGTAAGAAGGAAAATAATATTTATTTCTGTATGCTTCCATTTTATTTATTAATATCTCTATAGCCGTATCCATTAGTTAAGTCACCACTAAATTATCAATATCAGACACCTAGTAGTGTCCATCTATTAAATCAAATATTTTTATATGTTTCTTGCAGATTCTTCAGAAATGCCTCCACAGCTGTGTGAATTCTTCTTAGGCATTAATTTCATCATTTAATCTGCTTTTTTTTTTTAAACAAAATTTTGTGTATATAAAAGACTGGGTCGGGATAGTATGCGGTGACAACGAAGAGGGGGCTGCTCTTGAAAAAGCACAATGCGAAACATGTTGATCAGTCCCTTCCTGGCACGAATGAGTAATCAAACTGAAAGTTAAAGCTGACAGCAAAGCAGCTTAAAAGCTAAGTGGAGTTTATATATAACAATTAAATGCTCTGTAGCATCTTATTTTATGTAAAAAATTGGACAAAAGGAATGTCTTATGCAAATGAAGCACTTTTATATACACAAAATTTTGTAAAAAAAAAAGCAGATTAAATGATGAAATTAATGTCTAAGAAGAATTCACAAAGCTGTGTTTTTTAAGCACAACCAGGCTGGTGGAGGCATTTCTGATGAATCTGCAAGAAACATAAAAATATTCCATTTTATTTATGGCTTAATAATTTTCTCCTACTTTTTTTCTTGCAAAGTCTTTAATCAGATTTTCATAATCAATCTTACGTAACACATCTGCTTCTATACATAATAGAGATAAGGCATCCAGCCTGCCTTGTTGCATAGTTCTGAGGGGATTTTTAATATATTTGAACCGAGAAAATGAACACTCAGCTGAGCAGTTTGTGACCATTAATGTTAAAAATATACGAAATGCAATGTCTACATTTGGAAAGGCACACATTGTCTTCTAAAATTATTTTATAAAGTTCAGCATGACTGAATCTTGTTTTTACATTTTCTGTTGCACTGAACTTATGGCGCACATATAAATGAAACTGCTGAAGTTCAGCTGAGAAATTACTGTTGAAGTCCTCTGGGTAAGCATCAATCAGCTTTTTACAGCACTGAGAATACCTTTCAATGTTAGTAGATGATGAAGTGACATTATATGGCACATCACTTAGAAAAGAAAATGTCTCTGCTATTTCTTTGTATATCTCTCCTCTTCTTTTCTTTTTTTTTTTATATTCTTTATTCATTTTGAAAACTTACAGCAAGCGTACAGGAATATATCATTAGTAACAACAATAACACTTGTAATTATATAATTCTACAAATATAAAAATTATATCCCATCCCACCCACCTTCTTTCAAATATTATAATCAATTATATCATAAATATAATATAAACACATAATATAATGAAATTTCCAGAAAAACTCCCTCCCACCCCCCAATGTGTACATATATTCATCCAAGGAAAATGATGTTTACTCCTTACAATATTGTTCCAATGGCCCCCAGATCTTTATAAAATTATTATAGTTCCCTTTCTGTATTGCAATTGCTCTTTCCATCTTAAAAATATGGCATACCGAATTCCACCAAAATGTGTAATTAAGATTAGTATAATTTTTCCAGTTATTGGTGATATGCTGAATAGCAACCCCAGTCAAGATTAATAATAGTTTGTTATTATGTGCTGATATTTGACTTTTTTCCTCATAGGCATGCCAAACAGAATAGTATCACAGGATAATGCAACATGGTTTTCTAATAGACAATTTACTTGAGTCCAAATTGAATTCCAAAATAATCTTATACAGGGACAATGGTAAATTAAATGATCAAGTGTCCCCGCTTCCAGATTACAATGCCAGCATTTATTAGACTTAGAGCTATCTAACTTTTGTAAACGAACAGGGGTCCAAAACGCTCTATGCAACAAAAAGAACCAAGTTTGCCTCATAGATGCTGATACTGTACATCTCATTCTCCAAGACCAAATCCGTGGCCATTGAGATGCAGAATTGTGTAAAAGATGCTGATACAAAATTTATCTCTGGCATTCAATTATACTTCTGGTGTATTTCCATCATTGGATAGCTTGTTTCTTATATGTTTGCGAGTTGTAGCTGCCTTGTAATCAACATCTGGTAACATTTGCTTTGCATCCTTTTCATATTTTTCAAATTCATCTCGTAAAGTACAAAGCTGGTCAGCTAATGATACATACAGATCTGTACATGTTTTTAAGTTCACATCCTGATTTTGTAGAACTTTGATTACTCTGAAAATTCTGCAAAATCTCATTCCAAAAATTCAACATAAAACAAATTCTAGCTTTTGCATCTTATCTACAATATTATTTGCTTCTCTTCTAGCGTCTCCCTTTTGTGGCTGATCTTCGGCTATATATTCTAATGTTTCTAAAATTTCAAAGAAAGATTTCAAAATTGCTGTTATTGCTATAGCATGTGCCTCCCATCTTGTATCAGAGAGGGATTTTAAGACACTTTCATTAAAGAACCAGTTTTTGGTGGGAAACTTTATGCCAAATTTATAAATCTGAACATATGAATTCGTTAAAATTAGGACACTATAAAGAAGAACACCAGATTCATCTGGTGTGATATAACATTAGCTGAGCTGATGTCACCGGCTGGTAATATTTATTGAATGATGGTGTGGGTAAAATGGGAGGGGGGACAGATAGTGAGGGGAATATATGAGGTGTTATCAAGGGTCTGTAGAATAAGGATTGACAATTTTATAAGAGGAGGTAAGAAAGGGTTAATAGATAGAGCTTGTAAGAAAGAAAAATGATTAGGGAGGTTGCTAAGGTGATGGGGTGGAGCAGTCACGTGATTGGTTGGATGTTGTGGCACTCTGGAGTGAATTCTGTGAGGAAAGGGGAACAGTAGAGTAGTCTCTTCAGGAAAAGATTATTCTCTTCAGAGTATATTAATTCTTACTAAAAATATTCTTTTTCATTGTGATTTTAATGTTAGGAAGTTTGGTTTATTTTGAGTAAGATAATTTTTGCCTTGTTAACCTTCTCTGTGTCTGTGTTTTAGTCAGGACAGGCTATTTGTCTGTCAGGTGCTGGATTTGTTGCCTGATTAAGCAGAGACTGCAATGGAGAGGGGAAGTTTGGGCTCTTCTGTGGAGGTTTAACAGCCTGGCAGTACAACAGTCCCCTGTGTGGAGCAGCAGTTAGCGCTGGGCTGCCATTTGGTGAGTTGTCTGCACGACCGTGGGCAGAGTGGGTTGGCTGTGAGGGAGATGGGATGTATAAGGTGTTTGCTCGCTAATGTACAGTTTGTCAGAGAGGGAAATACCTGTTGGGGTTATTTCGTGTGACACAGAGAGGTCTTTCTGTTGAGGTGTAATTTTGCCAGGTTGTTTCTTAGTAGGCTAGTTTGGAGGAACTGGCAGGTGGTTGGTCTTTAATTCACGAGGGTAGTGACTGGCTGGTCTGTGTGCCACATGGTAGGGCACTTCTAGATAGGTTTGAGGCTTTGACTCTAAATTCTGGTGTTAGAAGGAGGGAGTTGGGAAGTGCCAATGCTGCATTCAGGTGTTTGTTTTTACAGCTAGGCAGAGTTGTGGATTTGCGGCCTTCGCGGATTTGGTGTTCCCGTGTCTGGGAGCTTAGGAGCACTGGCAGCTGCCATTGCAATAGTTATGTGCTCAGCGGCTGCATGACTGTATGGCATCAGCATTCACAGTATTGTGATTTAAAAATTTTGTTTGGAGTGTCAATAGGGGCCATCTTCCTAATTTTCCTTTTGTGCTATGGCCTTTCTGGGTCTCTTGGATCTTCCTGTGTCTGCCATTCTTTCTGTGGTGATTCAGCATGGTGTCAGCTGTCCTGATTTGTTAGCTCAGCTGGAGATGACCTGTTCTTGGTGTTTAAGGTACATTCATATTATGTACTTGTGGTGTTTTTCTGGGTGTGTGGTGTGTGTGTTAGGGGGAAATAGATTTCTTGGTGTCTGTCTCTGTGGAAAGGGAGAGGGTTCATTGTAGTAAAGTTGAGGGTTTGGTTTATTTGTGCTGGAGAAATTAAAGGGTAAAAGTTTTTATGGTGTTAGTGGGGAATCATCTAGGTAAGTGGTGAGCAAACCTAAACAAAGTTATTGTAAGGGTAACAACCTATTGTGTATGTCATGTATAGGAAATACTGAGTGGAGTGCAGTGAAAAGGGCTGATGTGAATCGCTGGTTCACTCTTTCCAAAAATACTAGGACTAGGGGGTGTGCAATGAATCTATTAAGTAGTAGATTTATAACAAACCAGATAAATATGTCTTCACACAACATGTGATTAATCTATGGAATTCATTGCTGGAGAATGAGGTGAAATCACTTAGCTTAGCAGGGTTTAAAAAAGGTTTGGGTACTTTCCTAACCGAGAAGGCCTTATTGAGATGGCTTGGGGAAATCCTCTGCTTATTCCTATGATAGGCAGCATAATTTCTGTTTTATTACTAGGGCATAGAATTTGGATTATAGGATCTCATTAGGTTCTTGGGTCCTGGGTTGGCCACTGTTGGAAACAGGATACTGTTCTTGATGGACTTTTGGTCTGTCCCAGTATCACAATTCTTCTGTTCTTCTGTTCTTATAAGGTGCAAGGCATCAGAAGCACTATTGGATAGAGTTAAGGGGGGGAGGGGGTTGGTCGAGTAGTCTGGAAAGTAAAGATAGAGATGGAAGGATAAATAGCTGCCACGATAATGATGGGGGACAAGACATTTTTGGATTTATTAGGGATAGGAAGACATGCAAAAGTGGCATTGTGGAACCCAAGGGTACAAGAGGCCAATAAGTAGCAGATGGTAAAGAGATAGATGACTTCTTCACTAATATTTTCTGTTCTGGGTTCACAGCTGAAGTGTTTGGGGGGGAGGGTGTACAAACACCTCATGTGACTGGGGCAGGAGGTGTAAAAAACCCTGATTGATTTTCAGTGGCTTGGGTTTGTGAGGGTTCGTTAGAACTACGGGTGGATACCACGAGGGGAATGGCTGGTACATCCAAGGGTACTGCAAGAATTTGGGGATAGTTCTGGTGACTCTGCTGACTACCTTCTCACTGTTTCTGTAGAGTAGGGAGTGGGTAATGCATGAATAGAGCAGGGAGAATATGGTTTCCCTCCACAACAAATGGAGAAAAGGCAGCACTAGGGATATACAGACTGGTAAGTTTGACTTATTGGTGAGTATCTCAATAGAAACACTTTTACAACAGAGCTTGGGGATTCACTAGAGACAGATTTGGATCGACAAATCTGCTTACTTTCTTTGGGTGATCTTGGCATTAGATAAGGGGAGTGTGGTGAATATGGTGTATTTTGATTTTAGTCATTTTACCATTTTCATAGGCATATCGTATTCAGTGTTCTCGGTATGGAGGGCTCCACTGGTGGTCTGGGGCAGGAACTAGTTGGTCAGTAAGGTGTCAGTGGGTTGTGGTCCCAGGAGATGGTTATGCCAAGGGAGGATCTTATCGGTAGCGTGTTTGAAGGTTTGTTATTGGGCTTGTTCTTTTCACAATTATGTAAGTGGGATTGTTGTAGGAGGCCAAAGCAGTAATGGACCAGACAGTCCTGATGGTGTGCCTAACGAGGATGGGCTTAAGTTGTAGAATGGCTTCATATTGTGCAGCTCTGATTTCATGTTTAGAAATGCCAGGTCATGCATTTGCATTGCTAAACCACAAGGGAATGGTGCGATTAAAGGGTGAAGACCTTGGTGTACGAATAAGAAGTGCGGGTTTGGTGTGATTGTATGTGATGAGCTTCAGGAGGCAACCAGGTTGTAACAGTGCTAGCAAAAGCTAGACAGATGTTTGGATGCATGGGAATCAGTATGGCCAGCAGGACAATGGAAGTTTGCTGCCCCTCTACAAATTTTGGTGAGACCTCCTTGTGAATTTTGTGTACATTTAAGTTCAGTTCAAAGGAAGGCTACTACAAGGGTTGATGGTCTATGTCCTATAGGCATATGGGAACTGAGTTCATGATCTCCATCTGTATACTTTGAGGAGGAGCATGAGAAGGGAGATAATAGTTATGTTTAAATACCTATGTGGCCTAACTATACATGAGATGACTCCCCTTTTATTTGACAGCAAATCCAAAGTAAGAGGGCAGGGGATGCAGTGCAGCAGTGCTGGGCTCTGCAGTACGGTATGGCGCTACATTGTTACAGAAGGTGAGGTAGATGCATGAAATAGTTTTGGAATTCCAGTAGGTGTAGGAGTAGTAGATGCATGAAATAGTTTCTGAATTCAGGACGGCTTTGGATAGGCACATGGACTCTCTGGGAGAGAGGAGTTAATTGTTACTGTGGAAGGGTATACTGGCTGGGCATTTTGGTCTTTATCTATCCTTATGTTTTTTCTAAGTGGCTTTGTTTGTGTCCTCAGACTGGAGGAACTGCAAGGCGCTGGATAGGTGCTGAGAGCCAAACTGCTTTGTTTGACTCATTTTCTGCAATTTTGGGTGCCAGAGGTGCATTGCTCCTTTCTCATATGGAGCAGCCGCATGTTCTATTAGTACTATATTGTTTGTTTGTAGGATGATTTTAGAAGATGGTTCACTTGACATTTGCTGGTGTGGGGATTTTATGGAAGTTATGAAATTGGTTGTGGGTGCGTGTGATCTGGTGTCCATGTGCAGGGTTTACTTGTTTGTTTGTTTTTTGTATGAGGGTTTAGTGACATTTGTTTGCAGTATTGCCTAATGTGTGCACTTCATGATTTGTAGTGGTGCTCTGGCGATTAGCCTTTATGCAGCACTGGGCAGATTATCGAGTGGGTAAACTGGCACCTTCTCGACTTGCTATTGTGTTCATGGGGTAGCTGTCTGGAGATGTTGGGTTGACTGCAGGTTAAATGCAATTGCCTATTCCCCGGTCACCTTCTTGGAAGGATCAGGAATTTGGATTATTTTATACGTGTGTGTGTGGAGTAACGGGAATGTGCAATATCTTGTTTACCATTCTATTGGGCTGGTGAGGATTTTCTTAGCTGTTTCTGAGTCCAGTGGGGCATGGACTATAGATTTTATGGTTAGGTATATGGAGCATTTGTTGGGAGTGACCCTTGCTAATCCTTTTCCAGCAAAGACAGTTTCCTAATCTTCTATTCTGCTTCCCTTATGATTCTTTTGATGGGTTGTGACATTTGTTCAGCAAAGGGAGAGGATTTCATACTGCCCCTGAGGCAGGATCTGTTGTCTGCTGTCTGTGTTTTCCCTAATGCCCCCACCCCTTTTTGTTTTGTTTGGTCCTCTATTGAGTGTGTAAGGAGGATTGGGACATGGTTGCTATTGAGTGGGTTTAATACTAAGCTTTTGGAGTTATGGATAGCATGTGGGGGTTTAGAGTGGTTTCTCATGAGTTTGTTGCAGCTATTTTCCATGGACATTATTGTCCTGATGCTGTCAACCTTTCAGGCATAGGTTTGGCCTATTTTATTGGAGACTTGTTTTAAAGCTGTTGGCCGCAGCTTATGTGGTGGGGGGAGCGGTGACAAGCTCGAGGCTGTCACCGCTTGTGGCGGAAAATGGGGTTTGGCCCAGTTGGATCTGGGAGATGAGCAGTTAATAAATAAATAAATGTGACACTCGTATGCGATACCGCTGCGAGGGGAAGCATGACCTTGCGTCACCGTGGATCATGTTTGGGGGGAGGGGAAGCATGACCTTGCGTCACCGTGGGTCATGTTTGGGGGGAGGGGAGGGGAAGCATGGCCTTGCGTCACCGTGGGCCGTTTGGGGGAATGTTATAAATTTAAAGACTTAACTGGAGCTAGTTTCGACACCGAATAGCTCCCTTGGGGTGTGTGAAATATGCATTGGGGGTTTGTTGGTTTTTGGACACAGATTGCATTGTAAGTGAAGATAATATTCAGATAGATAATAAAGCTGCGGCCAAATATTTATTCCAATAAAACTGAGTTGTGTGATTATTGATTGATGGTGATTAGCTTTCAGTTGCAGGTGACGGGAATGCGAATGCTAATGTTATAAATTCAAAGCAATTTGGGACCCATTAACAAAATTTTGTATGAAATGAACATACGTATTTCCCTTTGATTTCTGTTATGCACATCTTGGAAGGGTAGGTGGGAGGGTGCAGGAGGGGGGTGATATATATTTATTATATCATTTGATTGTATTGAGTGCTGATTATTGTAATATTTCTTTGTTAATTTGTTGCACTTAGGGCTCCTTTTGTTTAGGTGCACTAGCGTTTTTAGCGCACGTACAAAATTACCGCGTGCTAAACTGCACGATACGCGTCTAGAATAACACCAGCTCAATGCTGGCATTAAGGTCTAGTGCATGTGGCAATTTAGCAAGCGCTATTCCACACATTAAGGCCCTTAATGTTGGCTTTTGAAAATGAATAAAGATAAAAAAAAGAAAGAACCAGAACTGAGTGTGGTATTGGAACAGTCATTAAGCAACTCTGAGACTGTTTGAGGCTTTGAGACTTTGAAAGCAAGAAGAGGTTGTGAATGCACCTGCAATTAACACCAGTGACAGTTGGCAACTAAACTAAGAACTTCTTATGAGCTAGTACTCGTCACTTGCGCTGTTTCAAATGCATCTAGACTTGTTCAAAATTTGTATAGCTTCCAATCTGCGAGCACAGTGTACTTTATTATGGAGGATAAACATGATGACACAAGAGAGAACTCTTTATAAACAGAACTTATTCAGTTTCCATTAAATTTTGAAAATGGCTATAAATTTAATTAATGTAATAATTTAAATGATAAATTTGGATATGAAAAATTTCTGTGGTGTCCCCCCTTCCCTTGATGCCCTAAGCATGTGCTTACTTTGCTTATAGGGTTAATCCAGCACTGCTTAGTTAGAAGTGAAACATTCAATGACCCAGTACTAGTGTTTTGTTAAATTAGCTGCTTCAGGGGATCTTTGTGTTGCACAGATATCCCCATAGACCAGACATGGGCAAACTATGGCCTGCGGGCCATATCCAGCCCGTTTAGTTTTCTAATCCGGTCCGCCGACCATCCGAACCCTGCCAACTGCGAGCTCTACATACCTCCCTCCAGAGCAGCGTCGGGTCGGCAGCACTCTAAACAGGCTGCTTTATGGCCTTCTCTCAGGGAATTCCCTCTGCCGCATTACTGATGATGTCTAATGTGGCACACAAAAGTTCCCAATGAGATAAAGCCGTGAAGCAGCCTCTTTATCCACGCTCTCATCACCTCGCGCTTAGACTACTGCAGCATACTTCTCTCAGGCCTCCCGTACACCCGTCTCTTGCCTCTTCAATCCTTTCAAAATTCTGCTGTGCAACTCATATTCCATGAGAGCCGCTATTCTCACATTACCCCATTCCTCAAGTCACTTCATTGGCTCCCCATCCATTTTGAATACAGTTTAAACTCCTCTTGCTGATTTACAAGTGCATTCACTCGGAAGCCCCCCCCCCCCATATCTCTCAGTTATCACCCTCTATGCTACCCCCCCATGAGCTCCGCTCATCGGGCAAGCTCCTCTTATCTGTACCTTTCTCTTCCACTGCCAACTCCATCCCTTCTTTCTTGCAACGCCGTATGCCTGGAACAGACTGCCTGAATCAATACGTCATGCTTCATCCCTGTCAGTGTTCAAATCCAAGCTAAAAGCCCACTTTTTTGAAACAGCTTTCAACTCTTAACTCCCACTCACTGCTGTTAGATACCTATACCCAATGTATCATTTCTTCTACCATAATCTCCCCACCCCTGTAATGTCCTGTCTAAATTAGATTGTAAACTCTTCTGAGCAGGGACTGTCTATTGTATGCTAAAATGTACAGTGCTGCATATGCCTTTTCATGGCTATAGAAATAATAAGTAGTAGTAGTAGTTTAGAGTGCTGCCAGCCTGACACTGCTCTGGAGGAAGGTATTTAGGGCTCGCAGTCGGCAGGATTCGGATGAAGGGGGGTCAGCGGGGATTCAGTTGCATGGTAGGGGTGGGTACTCAAGGGTTCTGCTGCACAAGTGATGGGAGGGAGGGAGGGAGGGAGGGAAGGAAGGATGGAAGCTGGGCAAGGGTTCTGCTGCACGAGGGATGGGAGGTAGGGAGGGAGGGAAGGAAGGATAGAAGCTGAGCAAGTATTCTGCTGCACAAGGGATGGGAGGGAGGGAGGGAAGGATGGAAGCTAGGCAAGGATTCTGATGCTCTTGGTCCGGCCCGTTTGTCAAATTTAAGAACCCATTGTAGCCCACAAGTCAAGAAGCTAGGTTCTGCTGCACGAGGGATGGGAAGGAGGGAAGGATAGAAACTGAGCAAGGATTCTGATGCTCTTGGTCCGGCCCGTTTGTCAAATTTAAGAACCCATTGTAGCCCACAAGTCAAGAAGCTAGGTTCTGCTGCACGAGGGATGGGAGGGAGGGAAGGATAGAAGCTGGGCAAGGATTCTGATGCTCTTGGTCCGGCCCGTTTGTCAAATTTAAGAACCCATTGTAGCCCACAAGTCAAGAAGCTAGGTTCTGCTGCACGAGGGATGGGAAGGAGGGAAGGATAGAAACTGAGCAAGGATTCTGATGCTCTTGGTCCGGCCCGTTTGTCAAATTTAAGAACCCATTGTAGCCCACAAGTCAAAAAGTTTGCCCGCCCCTGCCATAAACTCTAGAAATTCAATATAGATATCTCTTCAGGATGCATGCAATGGAAACACAACATCTCTCAAAACCTTTAAATATGATGCACTATGTTTGATGTTCCATTTTATTTGCATACTCCATTTTATATTTATATATACATAGAAACATAGAAACATAGACGATGGCGGCAGATAAGGGCCATAGCCCATCAGGTCTGCCCACTCTACTGACCCACCCCCAAGTCTACTATCCTAGGGATCCCACTCCTGGTGACAGATTCCCTTGACTTAACCCTCTAAGGGATCCCACATGGGCATCCCATTTGCTCAAAACTTTTTTGAGGACTTGGTGCTTTGGTTCAATATTAGCTTTTGATTGTATTAGGAACACTGCAACTATTTTGATCTTTGTTTCATGACAAAGGTCACCAATAAAATCATGTAGTAATAATGGCTTTTTGAACTTTAAAGAAGTCTGCTAGACAATTTGATTCTGCTTTCCTTTTGCTGGACCTTCCAAGGAAGAAAGAGGCTCATAATTGAAAGAGAAAAACATCCAAAAACCGGCCTAAGTCGGCACTTGGACAAACATTTCTCAAAAACATCCAAGTGTCGATAATAAAAACGGGTTTTGGACGTATTTCTAAACGACCTAGGCCTTCATAGTGCCACTCAACGTCCAAAGCTAAACGGGGCATTTCGGGAGGCGTGTCGAGAGCGGGAGTTGGGCGGGACGTGGGCGGGTTTAGACTTTTCTGAAGTTTATAGGGACGGGCGGTGACGGAGGGGATTCCTCACGGAGACGGGCGGGGACGGAGGACATTCCTCGCGGGGACAGGTGGGGACGGAGGGATTCCTCACGGGGACGGGTGGGGACGGGTGAGACTTTGGTGGAGACGGGTGGGATTTCTGTCCCCGCGCAACTCTCTAGTCCGCAATTAAGATATGCGGCGCGGCGGGAGGCGAGTGTGCCGGTGTCTGCTTTGCAGCTCACCTGGCAACAGGGCCGGACTGGCCATTGGGAGGACCGGGCATTGTCCCGGTGGGCCGCGGCCCATCCTCCTGTGCTGGCTGCAGTCCTGTGAGTGGATGTTTAGCCTGCCTATGAGCCAGGCAGTGTGTGAGGGGGAAGTGGGGGGAGGAAGAGAAGCTTCACACTGAGTCTGTCACAGGAACTCAGTGAGGCTGTAGTGTGACTCCACATGTGACATCTGTAATCAGGAACAGTTCCTAGTGCTCCCGTGCTAGAGAGGTGAGGATATGGGGGGAAGTTAATGTGTCTAATAATGTGCTCCTCTGTAAAAACCTCTGTATCTTCCATGGGGGACATGCTAAATTCGAGGAAATAAAAAAGCTGCTTATGATGATTGCATAGAGAAGTTCAGTAAGCTGAGAGGAGGGCTGGGCTCTCTGTGAACAACCAACACACTAATCCTCTGCGCTGTATTTTATGGAAAACTCAATATAGCAAAAAACAGTAACGTGTATATATGGCCCTTCACAGTGCTTTTGTAAACATCATAATAAAATAACAAAGGCTCCAATAATGAAAAATAAAAGTCCTTTTCCCATACACTCAGGTTGCACAAGTCCGGTTTTCACCCGGACAGTATATTTTTTGACCAAAACGGATGTCTACTATTAGTAAAATTCCCCAATCACATATTTTTTTATGGGGACGGATTTGTATACAGCACTTCATTAGATTTTTTTTATTATACAAATTTTATCTTTTTGTAGACTTGAAGTCTTGAACAAAGAAAATGAGTACAGCAAAAAAAGCAAAAACAGATAGTGGAAGACCATTCCAAGAGGCCTGGACAGAGTACATATGGAGTGATTGAACGCAGTGGGAAAGCATTGTGTATTATGTGTAATGAAAGTGTTGTGTCTCGCACATCAAGTGTCAAACGTCACTTTGAGACCAACCATAACAGTGTTGCTGAACTTGGTTTAGCTCAAAGAAAAGAGTTCCTTGTAGGAAAATTAAAGAAATATCACTCCCAGTCTCTTAGTTTTAGCAACTATCTTTCAAATACTAATCATCTTACAGTTGCCAGTTTTCAAATTTCACTGTGCATGGCAAAACATGGTAAGCCCTTCTCTGATGGAGATTTTATCAAAAAAGGCAATTTTGGCTGGGTGTAATTCACTCTTCCATGATTTCCAAAACAAGAATAAAATTGTGCAGCGCATCTCTGAGATGCCGCTAAGCAGAAATACTGCAAAAGATAGGGTTCTGCGAATGGCTGCTGATGTTAGTCAACAGCTTACTTGCGACTTACAAAAAGCACCCTTCTACTCCATGTGCTTGGATGAAAGTACAGATATTACTAACCATGCAAGACTAGCGCTCATTTTGCGTTATGCTACTGGTGACATCATGAGAGAAGAGCTGGTAAAACTGCTGTCTTTGCCTGGAAGAACACAAGGGATAGATATCTACAATGCTGTGATGGAGGCTTTTTCATCACTAGACATAAGTCCAGAAAAAGTAGTTTCAGTTACTAGCGATGGAGCACCTAGCATGGTGGGGACAACATCAGGATTCATTCATTTCTTTGCTAAGGAAGCAAAACATCCACTGATTCAATTTCACTGCATAATATATCAAGAGGCTCTCTGCGCCAAAGAAAGCAGCAAAAAACTTGACGATGTCCTCAAAGATGTATCAAAAATGGTGAACTTCATCATGGCGCGTGCTCTTAATTTTCGACAATTTCAAGCCCTTCTTGATGAGGTTCAGGCACAATATAACAATTTACTGATGTACAATAATGTCCGGTGGCTGAGCAGAGGACGAGTGTTAGAGAGATTTGTAGCCTGCTTGGAAGAAGTTAGGCTATTTATGAACGAAAAGGGGGAAGACTATCCTCAACTCACTAACATGGCCTGGCTTACCAACCTCATGTTCTTTACAGATTTTACTAAACACTTTAATGTACTAAAAAAATTACAAGGCATGGGAAAAACAGCAGAAAGCATGTTTAGTGACATCAAAGCTTTTGAGAGAAAATTGCATGTTTTTGAAAAAGACCTTGAGAGTGGACAGCTAAAATATTTTCCCAACCTAAAAATACAACATTTGTGGACAGTCATAAAAAACACCAGGAAATCCACAAAGCATATTCCACCATTGTAGCCGAAGCAAAGGAGAATTTTAGTAAAAGATTTTCTCAGTTCCGTAAGATGGAGACAACCCTTTCATTTATAACTTCCCCAGAAAAGTCCACATTTGAAGATCTTGATCTTTCCTGCTTATAGTGGTTGGATATTCAAAATTTGGAAATGGAGCTACTGGAATTTCAAGAAAGCTCTATCTGGAAAAGTAAATTCAATGACCTGCGTGCGGCTCTTGAACGTATTGAGTGTGAAAGGGTGACAAATGAAATCACTGCTAGCAGTTCTGAAAATGAAATCCTAAAAGCGTGGAATTCTCTGCCAGACAATTTTAAGTCCATGAAAGCACTTGGGATTGCTCTTCTTACTTTGTTTGGTTCATCCTATGCTTGTGAGCAGCTGTTTTCGGCTTTGAATCATATAAAATCTGATGCTAGAAACAGATTTAACGGATGACATGAGTGCTGCATGTGTTGCTCTGAAATTAACGCACTATGAGCCAAGGATTGACAAGTTATCAGCATGCATGCAACAACAAAAATCACATTAATTTTTTTCAGAGCATGCCCAATGCATATGTTTACATAAAGCAGTGTTTTCAGTTTGCAGTTAAGACACTTTCTAAGTTATTTAAATATTATTTAAAGATGTTATTTAAAAAAGGGACTTTACATGGCCCTGTTGTATTCCAATCTGGAATTTCCAATAAAAACGGTTGGTTTAATTGAAAGCTCTTTTGTTTTCTTTACATCATATTATTAGAAATGTAATGATTTAACTATTTTCTAATTTGATTGTAAATTTTACAAAAAAACATGTATAGACTCTTTGGGAATGCACACCGAGTCTTGACACAGTTAACAGTTTTAAGAAGTTTATCTTTTTTTTTACTCAGGATACATTTGACATGTTATGTGAATAATACATTTAAAATATATTGTGTAACTGAATCAAATTCTTCCTAAATTCATTAAATTGAATGAAATCATTAAAACATTATAAATTGCCAATAAATTGAAATGAAAACCAAAGGATTGTGAATCAAATTGATTCTCTGACAATACAAAGATTCCAACCTTTAAAAATGATGTTACATAGTTCAGGCAACTTTATAAAGAGTTTTTAGATACTAAAATCTTGTTATTAAGGTTTAATTGACGTGCTGGCACTTTGAGGAAATTCTTTGGTTTTGTGCGGCAGTTTGGGCACTCGGGCTCAAAAAGGTTAGCCATCACTGGTCTAGGGGATTCTGGAGGTGGTTTGGGGGGCTCACCGTCGCCTATAAGGGAGCTGTAGGGAGGAGAAGCCATGGCACCTTTTTTGTGAACTTCATAGCAGTGCCCTGTAAGGTACCTCACTATTTAGGTGGCATGTCTGGGTGTTCAGTCTATCACTTTGCAGACCCCTCCCACGTCCAACAGGGCTTGTTCTAGGTGTTTTGGACTTGGATGAAAAGTTGGACGAAAATGTGGTATAAAGATAGACGATTTAGTGGCTTGGATGATCAGATCGGCTGGATGTATAATTAGACGATTTTCAAAACGAAAAAAAAGTTGGACGTATTTTTCGAAAATGTGCCTTAAGCTGTTTTTTACTTTGGACGACTTGAGAGATGGACGTAAACGGACTTAGACGTCCCTTTTAATTATGCCCCTCTAGATGTATAAGTAGAAGCCAGAAGACAGTTAATTTAAAGCATTCACTGGTGAACCAAACTCCTAAATTTCAGAATGAACAATTACCAGTAGCTCTTCCATCCTTAGGTTAAGATACTGCAATATAGCAATATATACTGTATATAAATGATGTTAAACTCATCTTGGCGTGACTCAGAATCGAATTTTAAGCCTGAAATGCCCATAATAGCCAAACTGCAGAACACTCTTGGTGTTTCAAGTGGTATTTGAATGAATAAAATGAGTTAGAGACCATCAGGTTTAGTTCTGATGACTGTATGGCCAGCCAGGTGCTGGCAGCATAATATCAATAGCATCTGCCATGAGCCAGGCTAGATCTGCCAAGCCAACAGTAATCATTTCTAGGAAAGAGCATCATTAACAAACTCAGTTAAAAAGGAAAGCCTATAGCCTTTTAGAAGAATATTTTCCTTAATTTAGTAAGGGTTGAAAAATGATATCGTATATCTAGATATTTATTTATTTTATTGATTAGGATTTATTTACCGCCTTTTTGAAGGAATTCGCTCAAGGCAGTGCACAGCAAGAATAAGTCAAACATAAGCAATGGACAATTACAGCATTAAAAATATTCAAATTACAATCAAAATATGGCATACTATGCTACATTACAATGTTTTACTGAGGTCTCTCTTTTATTGAATTGTACTCCCTATCGACAGTAGACATAACGGTTCTATATACCTTGATTAATTTTGCCAAATTTTTTGGGCACATTACAAGGTCAACATGCTACATGATAAAACATTTTAATAGCATAGGGTGTAAGCAAAGATGGAGCATTTAAATAGAGAAGCAGGAGTAAAAAAATAAGAGGACTAATTTAGTGCTTGACCATGAAAAATCAGATTGACGCAGTGGTTCTAAAGGGATACTATACCTTATGGAAACTACGTACCATCAGATCCTACTTCGATGCCACTGCTTTCACAATTTTAGTTTAGACATACTTCTGAATATATTGGACTATTGCAATATTGTATATTTGACAAGTACTAAGAAAAATGTGGCTAGATTGACCCTGGTTCAGAATACAGCAGTAAGAATTATTTATGGTTTGAGGAAGTATGACCATGTGACCCCCTATTACTGTGAGCAGCATTGGCTTCCAGTTGAGGCCCAGGCGATCTTTAAGTTATATTATAAAGTTATATTATATTATATTATAAGTTATATTATAAAGTTGCTTTTGGTGTTGCCCCATTATATCTTGCCGACAGATTTGTTATTGTGGCGCATGAGAATAGTAGAAAATCTCATGCCCTATTTACGTTTCCTTCAGCCAAGGGCTATAAAAGTAAGAAACATCATGGGCATTGTCTTTCCTACCAAGCAGCTTGCTATGACAAAGATTTCCATCCATTATTAATTAGATCTACGTCTTATGAACATTTTAGAAAACTGTTGAAAACTTTTCTTTTTTCTAAATTTCTGATCAACTAGATTTCTATATATCGTATTATTCCTGTATTTTTTCATAGCATAAATCTTTTGTTAACCGCATTGAACTTATGGCTATGCGGTCTAGAAATCTGCTATTATGTTATGTTAAAGAAGTTAATCCACGATGGTGCTTGAAAAATCTCAGCTAGGGTAGGAGTAGATAAACATGTCCTACTATATAGTATGTGCAACCGATGCCACTCGTGTGTGTGTGTTTAGCAAGTTAGTTACTTCTTCCATTAAAGGCCTGGTTGAAGAGCCAAGCATATACCTGCTTCCCGAACCAGAAATATTTTTTTGTAATTTATTTAAGTTAATCTTGTGTTAAGTGAAGCCTTTGAAGGAGTGCATTCCAGAGTGTGGGGGCTACTCTGGAGAAGGCTCGCTGGTGGGTGTCATATTGTATCTAATCTAATCTTTTATTTTATATACCGGGTCATTCCCATAAGGGACTCGAACCAGTTGACAAAATTTAACACAGAATACATTAAAAGAACAGGAATAAAATGAAAATAAAATGAAAATTCATAATTCTATCCTAGGATATAAAATATAAAATACTTAATAGTTTTCTCTTTCAACTATCAGTTAAAAATTTCTGGAACAAATATGTTATCAGAGTCTTTCTAAAAAATGTCAAAGAAAACAAAGTTCTGATAATTGAAGGAAGATCATTGTATGATGTCCTTTGGAGAGGGTGTGGTTAGGGATACTCCATGGGAGGACCTTAGTGACCTTACTACAATTACAACTACTACTACTTAGGGTTACCAGATTTTCCAAATGGAAAATCCGGACCCCTAGACCCCTCCCCCCAGTCCTGCCCTAGCCCTACCCCAGCCCCATCCCACGCTGCCTCCTGTCCGATGGCGATTGTTGGAAGCTTTCAAAACCTGGACAAAGTGCCAGGTTTTGAAAAGCTGTCCGGATCCCCTCAAAAGAAGGACATGTCTGTGGAAATCTGAACGTCTGGTAACCCTACTACCACCACTTATAATTTCTATAACACTGCCAGATTCATGCAGCACTTTTATTACATTATTCATGAAGAGACAATCCCTGCTCGACAGAGCTTACAATCTAATCAGACAGACAAACAGGATAATTGGAGTAAGGAATTATAGAGGGAGTAACAAAATAGATATGGGCACTTTACAAGTGGGTTGGAGTTAAAAGCAGCCTTGAAAAAGTAGGATTTTAGCCTGAATTTGAACATTGCCAGAGATGGAGCTTGACGTACTGACTCAGGTAGTCTGTTCCAGGCATATCATGCAGCAAAATAGAAGGGATGGAGTTGGGAGCAGAGAAGGGTACATTTAAGAGCGACATATCTAATGAACAAAGTTCCCAGGGAGGAGTATAGGGAGAGATGAAAGAGGAGAGATGCTGAGGAGCTGCAGAGTGAATGCACGTGTAGGTCATTTAAGAGGAGTTTGAAATGTATGCGGAAGCAGATTGGGAGCCCATGGAGTGACCTGAAGAGAGGGATAACGTGAGCATAGCAAAAGTGACAGAATATAAAGCATGCAGTAGAATTTTGAACAGTATGAAGAGGAGAGAGATGGTTTAGTTGAAGACCTCTGAGAAACAGGTTGCAGTAATCTAGGTGAGAGGTAATGAGAATGTAGATAAGAATTTTGGTAGTGTGATAAGACAAAGATTTTGGAGATATAGGAGATATAGAAATTTTGGAGATACAGAGAAAAGACAAGCTTTAGCGGTCTGTTGGATATGTGCATAGAAGGAGAGAGATGAATCAAAGATGACTCCAAGGTTGCAAGCCGGCATGGAAACATGATGGAAACAAATGGCCCATCCAGTCTGCCCATTCGCAGCATCCGCTGTCTCCTCTTCCTAAGAGATCCCATATGCCCATAGGCAGCAGAACGCTTTTTTGTTTGGGGGCCCCTGCAAGCTCCGCCCCAGACACCACCCCCATAATAGTACCAATTGTAATACAATTTTTTTCCATTCATTTTTCATATATCCACCAATATAATCTTATTAACAATACATAATGGTTAACCACAAAATTAAACTACACAAAGAACATGGTACGTATGCTTCTCAACATTCATTCCTACCAGAAGACAGATAACCCCTATGCAAATATGGGACCCCAAACTAAAAGTACTAATATATATAAACAAAACTTTAAGTTTCAAGACTCGGCATGCAGTAAGGGAAATAGAAACAAATGCATTTCTTCCTTAACAGTGCAAAATATAGATAACAGGTATAAATTCTCAAAATTAACACAATTCAATCACTAAATTGAAAATAAAATCATTCCCCCTACCTTTGTTGTCTGGTGATTTGGGGTTTTAAACCATCTTTCCCAATCTCTGGCTGCACTTCCTTCTGCCTGTGCTCTTAACTGTGTATCCAGGGCCATCTTATCCATTTGCTGGTTTTCTCTCCTTCATTTTCTGCCATACATCCGTCTTTGCTAAAGTGCATTCAGGGATAATAAGTATATAGATTCAAGGCCAGAAAGAGCTACTATAAATACAAAACACGGAACTGGCCTGGGTTAATGTGTAGCCTATGGAGGGTGATCAAAGAGATATTTATAAAAATACTCAGAGATGTGAAACTCTGAAAGGAAGGCTGTGAAACCTCCCTTGGATAAAGAGTTTACCTTCCAGTCATTGTTATTTTGTAAAAAAATCTTTGATCATAGACTCCAAAGGTATAATTAAATTGGTTTCAAAAAAACTTCAACAAAAGTCCAAACAAATTGCTGCCTATAATATCATGCAAACGTCACTGCACATTAACAGCTGGTGGAAAGTTCACTTAACTTATAAGCAGGACTGAGGGGGTCCCTCTCACGCCACACACCTATGTCCAACAATTCTCCGTTCCTTTTACCTTCTCCACTGGCAGCATTTCTTCCTCTCCCTTCCCACTACTCTACCTGTGCAGCATCTCTCTTTTCATGCTTTCCTAACACCCCCCGTGCATTTTTCCTTCCCAACCCTCTCCCGGTATGTGCAGTGTCTGTCTTCCCAATCCCCTGAGCATCTGTCCTCCCTGCCTTCCCACTCCCTACCTCCTGCACCCAGCCTATACCTGCCAGGCTCTGCACTCAGCCCCCAGCCCTTCCAACCTCCCCCCGCATGTCAGGTATTGCACCCAGCCCCCCTATTACTACTATTAATTATTTCTATAGCGCTACGCAACATTGTATAGAGTCACAAAGAAGACAGTCCCTGCTCCTAAGAGCCCACAATCTAAACAACCAAGACAGACAAACCTGATGGCATGGATACAGTTAAGGGGAATGGTTAATCTGCTTGCGGGGTTGGAGGGCAGAGGGTGGATTTTCAGTGCATCTTCTTGTCCAGTTTGTCTGTCTTGTCTAGATTGTAAGCTCTTGTGAGCAGGGACTGTCTCTTCTGTTTTGATGTACAGCGCTTCGAATTATTGGTAATAGTAGCAGTAGAGACTGGGAGAGAGCATGCTCTGACATTCAAGACCAAGTGCAAGCCTGGCAAGAGGAAGAAGCTCTTTCAGAAGTGTGTTTGGGCCTAAAGTGAAGGCACTCACTCATTGGCGTCTCCATTCAAAGTGACACGCAGTTCCCTCCCGGGACGACACCGAGAGCCACCCGGAAGTGCTCTGTCCCCTCTCACCTGAGCTCCGGCACCCACCTCTGCACTGCCATGCTGTAGCGCTCCTCCTTCTGCGCCCAACACATGGCCACGCTCCAAGCCTTTGAAGCACCTGTGAAAAAAAGCCATTTGTTTTCTGCTCAGCATGAGCCCCAGCGCATGCCGCCTGCCCAGAGAAATCAGATTCTTCTGCCTCTAAGCGGCTTTTTGACTGGCTTCTGCAAATTCTCGCAAATTGCAAGAATTCCTGGGAGCCAGTCAAAAAGATGCTCAGCACCCAGCAGGAGCACCAAAGTGCGCCCCTGCTTCTTGCTGCTCAGCAGCAGAAGAATGGTGATCCCATGGCTGCTGCCACCCACCGGGTTAGCAGCAGGCAGGAGCGTGGAAAGCTTGCTACTGCCCACTGCACCTATGGACCACCAGGGGTCAATTTTTTGGGGAGGCCACGGCACCTGTGTCCCCCCCCCCCACTCCCCAGTTCCAACACCTATGCATGTGCCTGTCCCATGCTTTCTTGAATTCAGACACAGTCTGTCTCCACCACCTCTACTGGGAGACTATTCCACGCATCTATCACCTGAGATGAGACAAGGAGGATAAGAATGCTATCCACAAGAATAAAGAATAGGAGAGGTGGACCCTTGCATCTGTTTAGGAGGAAAGATAAGCCCAATCTTGGCCATGTTTTATTATTTTATTTAATCATTTATTCATATTCCAACAAAACAATTGTTGAACAAGTCAAGAGTTTTATCTAATTACCAAGCAAACAATTTTAAACAAATATAAGCAAATTAAATATCATTATAAGAAAAATTATAATTATTAAAGTCCACATTCAGGAGAGGCAATCACACATTTCAGAAGAAGTACTATTTAAACAAAGCAATAAAGATTTTTTTTTTTAAATTATAGTGGTGGTTCATCCCTATTTATCTATTTGGATTAGTACAATATGATTCACTTGGTACCCTGCAATATTACCCCCTTTCCTTCTAAAAAAAATTGTAATTGGGAGGGTTCATTAAAAATGTAGGAATTTTGATCTAAATAGATCATACATTTACAAGGGTAACGTAATTGAAATTTTACCCCCAGGAATCTTTTTCTTGTTTGTGTAGACCGGTGGTTCCCAAACCTATCCTGGGGGACCCCCAGCCAGTCAGGTTTTCAAGATATCCCTAATGAATATGCATGAGAGAGATTTGCATACCTGTCACTTCCATTATATGCAAATCTCTCTCATGCATATTCATTAGGGATATCTTGAAAACCTGACTGGCTGGGGGGTCCCCCAGGACAGGTTTGGGAACCACTGGTGTAGACCTTGAAACATCTTGAAAAACTGAGATTTTCCCATTCAGAAAGGAGGCTTCTTTGAGCCTAAAAAAAGGACGAAGAAGTGCTTCTTTGTCTTGTTGGAATACAAAAGTTACAAGCGTAGAATGTGTTATGACTTCCTCCTGAGAGTTTTTCAATATATTAGAAAGGTCTAACGAGCATGAGGGTACTGCTGAAGGCATATCCACTTGATCAGAGGGAGGAAGTTTTTTAGGAAAAACTGGCAAGAAATATATTTTATGTAGAGGGGGAAGACCCTCATCAGGGTATTGAAGCACTTCTTTCAAAAAATTTAAAAAATATTTCTTTAGATGACATAGTTATCATTTTGGGAAAGTTCAACAATCTTAAATTCAGTTGTTTTGTATAATTTTCAAAATTTTCTATTTTTCTCATTAGAATTAATTTGGCCTGAACAATATTTCCACAAGTAGCCTGTACAGCTTGTACTGATTGCTCTGAAGAACTGATTTTATCTCCTTGGGTCTTTAACTCCTCTTCACATTTTTTAATCTTTAAAGTTTGGTCTTGAACATACCTTGTAGAGGGAATCTAATGCAGTCCAAATCAAATCCAGGGTAATCACGGCGGGCCTAATGAAGGGTTGAATGGATGGTATTTCCCCTCTCTCCACTGGGACTCCTTTATCCTCCCCCGCAGAAGGTCCCCCAGCCGTGAGTTCTTGGGGGGCTATCCAACCTGATAGCTCCAAAGGCGGTGTTACTTTCATCGCCGATGTTGCTCCCAGCACTCCCCTCTCTCTCGGCTTCAGGGGTGGTGCTGGTCCCATGGGGCTAATAGAAATCTCAGTTTCCAGTGCCGATGCCTCCTTCACATCCGGCACAGCAGGAGTGCCGCGAGGCGAGGACGAAATGAAGCCTATGAGTACTCCTTGCCGCATTGAGGCAGGTTCAGGCTACCTGGCTGATGGCAGCCATTCAGGGAGCAGCACAGGGCCAGACTGGAGAACGAAAAGCTCACTTCTGCCTTGTGCGCTGCTGGCTTCAAGATATGATGAGGCACTATCCAGCAAGGGGGGGCAGGAACGCAGAAAGCTCACTCCTGCCAATACACCGCTGGACCACCAGAATTAAAAAAGGTATCGGGGTGTGTGTGTAAAAAATTGTTAGTCTGCTGGGATGGATTCCTCCTGTCCCAGCCTACCACTAGACCACCAAAGGGGGGGAAAGGGTACAGAACCTGGCAGGGAGGGGGGACAGGGTGCAAAGCCTGGCAGGGAGAGGGGCTGGCTGCATAGCCTGGTAGGGCATGGAGGGAAGGGGGCTTGGTTCAGAGCTTGGCAGGGAAAGGGGCTGGGTGCAGAGTTTGGCAGGAAAGGGGGCTTGGTTCAGAGCCTGACAGGGAAGGGGACTGGGTGCAGAGCCTGGCAGGGAGGGGAGACAGGGTGAAGAGCCTGGCAAGGAGTGTGGGGAGAGGTTGTAACCCTATACTACTAAGACTAATGGGTCCTTTTATTAAGGTGCGCATTTAGCGTGTGATAATCTATAGCATGTGCTAAATTGGTTAGCGTACCTTAATAAAAGGACCCCTATGTATCTTAATAAAAAAAATTTGGCCCGCAACTTATTCTATGTTTTAGATTTCAGCCCCTTATGTGATTGAGTTTGACACCCCTGTTGTAGGTGGAAAGGGAAGCCTAGGGCCATGATATCTGAATGTTGATTCATGCAGCTTCTTCCTACATAGCAGAAGTGGATGGTTCATAGCATCGAAAGCAGCTCAAATGTTGAATTTTCAGAGAACAGACTGTGTGCCCTTGCTTAAGTATGTTTTAGCCTTTGAGGTCAGCTCCAGTAGTAGCAACTCAGTGCTATGCATAGATATGAAGCTGTGGTGTAGCGCTTCTACACTATGTAGATATTCTACTAGCTTGGCATTGACACAGAACTCAAGAAGTTTTGCAGGCCAAGGGATTCCCACTACTGGCCTAAAATGTTCAGGTTTGGTACAATCCGTTCCTGCTGCCTTAGGGATAGATTTCAGGGCAATAGTGGATACAGATTTGGGGTATTTGCTCTGTTCTAAGCTGAGATTGGTGAGGTTAGTTAGCCAGTGGATGAATGTGGTTGGTGCATGGGTAGAAGGTGTGTTGGTCAGACATCTAGATAGCATTGGTTTTTTTGATAGTCTGATCGGTAGACCTGAGAGTATGCTTCGGGTGGTAGGTTGGAATTTGTCCGGTCCTCTATCTGCTGGGATGCCTGTTTTGCTGTCTTCTGTATGGTGTTCCAAATCAACACTTTGTTCCAAGGTGTGCTTAAATGAGTCTCTGTTTTTATCTTGTGTGGAAGTAGGCAGTTAGACTGTTGGCATCTGGTTGTTGTGCATTGGGGTCAGTTGTTAGCTCTTTTGTGGATATGAGTGATGTGAATATCTTAAAGAGGCGTTTAGAGGAGTTCTCCAAGCGGTTGATCAGTTTTTCATAGTAGAGCCTTTTACGTCTGCTATAGTCTTCTTGTACTGACTGATTCACTTTTCTTCTCCATTGGACATAGTTGTCATATGTTTGTGATTTCCTCCAAGCTCTTTCTAGCTTCCTCACTCCTGTTTCAGTGCTAGTAGATATTCAGAGAACCAAGGGTTGGCCTTCTTCTTTGGTTTAACTGTTTTCATTGGTGTGATGTTGTCAAAGGAGGACGAAGCTAGGTCCTGCCATGTCGCTATGGATTTCTCTATGTCTGTGCCAATGGGATCCAGTCCAGCTGAGACCTGTTCCCAGAAGAGTTCAGGTGGAAACCAGCCATGCCATTCTCATAACGGTTTGATGTTGTAAGTTTCAGGTAAGTTCAATTGGAAGATGAGCATGTAGTGATCTGATCAGATAGCAGGTTTCCATATACCTAGTTCTTACATTGGGTATGTTGGAATCGCTGTGTTCAATATGACAAAGCCTGGGCAATGTCCTCCTGTGTGGATCATTTCAAAGGAGAAGGATAAGTTCAGCTTAGTTGTAGGTTGCAGAATGAGCTCGCCTTGGAGTCTGTATGGTCCTCTAGATGCAAGTTGATGTCTCCAAGTATAATTAGATTTGGGAATGAGGTTGAGACATGTGAAATGAGATTGTAGAATTTGTCTTCCACTGAAGCCCAGTTACCTGGTGGTCTGTAGATTAACAATATACCTAGGTGCTTTCTACCTTTGTGGTTTGGGCTACAGCAGAGCATATATTCTAGATTCTGATTTGCTTTGTGGTTGATAAGTCTGAGTGAGAGCAGCAATCTGTATAGAATCAGGAGTCCACCTCCTTTCTTCTGTGGTCTGGGACAGTGTATCAGTGTGTAGTTCAGAGGGCAAAGTTCTGTTAGAATGGGGAAGTTCGCATCTGGGATCCACAATTCCATGATGCTCACTAGTTCTGCCTGCTTTCTGATTATTAGGTCTCTCAGAACAGGCATTTTGTTGAAAACATAGCGAGCATTAAGGTATAGGCATCTTAATCATCTTATGAAGGAACAGCTTTGACTTCCCATTGTAGATAAAATATTGTTCGGTTCTGTCTCATTACACTTATTACTCTAGTTCATCAACCCATCTGGACTCCATGTTGATTCCTTATCAGCCCCAATGATCCTTGCTTTCTTCACAAGGTAATCTGCTTTTTATCCCTGCTTACACCAAGCACTGCTTAGATTGCACTCAGCAGGCTTGTTTCTCTATACTGGCTTCTACTCTTTGGAGCTCATTGCCTACAGAACTGAGCAGTTCCTATCCCAAATTTAAGAACAGGGTCAAAATATAGAGCTTTAAAGCATGCACTGATCATTACATTTCTTGGCTGCTGGAGCTAGCAGTCCACCTTCCCATTTTCCCTGTTTCTTTGATAATCTACAGTCAGTAACAAACTTGTTTTGTGTTGCTACTCGCCTCCCTTTCCTTTTCTTTTTTTTAATTTTTATAAGATTTCCCTGTCCTAATTTTATTTCTGTCTGAATCATGTGCTTTTATGTGCAGTTCATTATTCTGAATTGTAAAACACTATGAAGGCATTTACAATTTTGAATGGTGGTATATCAATTACTGGATAGATTAAAAAAAAAAAAAGAATTAAAATGGAACACAAGAACTAAGAAACAAAATGTCACTTGAAAAGATTTCTTTAAGACCAATTACAATGGTATGGTAAGACAACAGGGTTTTTTTTTGTTTGTTTGTTTTTAAGAATGCAGCAAACCCATTAAAATATTCTTCAAATCTACTTGTGCCATGAATGAAAAGTTGAACTATACCAGCTCATTTTGGTGAAAAAAAAATCATTTTACTACATTGAACTCCTGCTGTCCTTTTTGATCTTACACTGACTCTGCCTCTTAGTACTTCACGGATAGTTCCACTTCTTCCCTCTCTAGGCTTCTGTCTGAACAGGTTATTAAAGCACTTCCTCTGCAAAGAGTGTCGGCATTCCTTCTGTCATGGAGTGGAGGAGTAGCCTAATGGTGGACTGAAATCTGGTAGAACTGAGGTTCACTTCCCACTGCAGCTCCCTCTGACCCCAGGCAGGTTACTTAAACCTCCATTGCCCCAGGCACAAAAAAATGTTGATTACGAGTCCACTAAGGACAGAGAAAGTACCTGCATATAATGTGTGCTACACAGCATACATCTAGTAGCAGTAAGTAGTCATGCTATCACCTCCATTATCATTTGTTAAATACAAGCCTCTTCTCTTTTCATCCCTTGAAGGCATAGCTCAATCTGAGACAAGCTCCGGAAATTCTCTTCATTTTATGAAGAACTACCACTCCTCGGGGGAAAAACCTAGCGTCTATACCTCCTTTCCCCATGGACTATGCACAAACTAGTCAAATTTGAGTTTTGCAGTCTGTGGTGATATTAAGTGGCACTGAACATCAGTAGATAGCCCTGAACTAGTATTTTAACTGGTCAGGAGCTGATTCTGGCCAGCTAAATAGCTTTGAATATTGACCCCAAGAGTGTAGTATGGAAGCCCAGACCAGATATATTCCAGGTATTAACAAAGGTGGAAGGAAGAGAAAACAAGAGCTGGCATGGTTAAAAGGTGAAGAGAAAGAGGTTTTTAGAGCCAAAACAATATCATTTAAAGAATGGAAAATGGATCCAAATGAAGAAAATAAGAAGAGACACAGGCATTGGCAAGTTAGATGGAAAGTATTGATAAAGAAAGCTAAAAAAGAATATGAAGAATTACTTGCCAAAGAAGCAAAAATGCATAGTAACAATTTTTTTTAGGTGCATCAGAAGCTGAAAACCTGTAAGGGAATCTGTGGGACCATTGAATGATAAAGGAGTAAAAGGGGTGCTCAGAGAGGATAAGGCCATATTGGAGAAATTGAATGAATTATTTGCTTCAGTCTTTACGGAAGAAGATGTAAGAGATCTATCTGAAAAAAATCTCTGTGAAACTGGAAGATGTACTAAGTCATATTGACAAGTTAAAGCTAAATAGCTTTGAATATTGACCCCAAGGGTGAGAACCTTCTATGGAAGCCCAGACTAGATGTATTCCAACTGGACTGGATGATATATATGCCAGGGTACTGAAAGAACTCAAACATGAAATTGCTGATCTGCTGTTATTGATCTGCAACCTGTGGCTAAAATTGTCTATAGTACCTGAAGATTTTATTTTATTTATTTATTTAGTTTTCTATCCCATATTCCTCAAAGATCCAGTGTTATGCCAATTTTTATAAAGGGTTCCAGGGGAGATCTGGGAAATTACAGTCCGGTAAGCCCGACTTTAGTGCTGGGCAAAATAGTGGAAACAATTATAAAAAATAAAACTGTAGAACACATAGATAAACATTTGATGGGACATAGTCAGCATGGGTTCACCCAAAGGAGGTCTTGCCTCATCAATTTGCTTGACTTCTTTGAAGGTGAGAATAAATATGTGGATAAAGATGAGCTGGTTGATGTAGTGTATCTAGATTTTTAGAAAGCTTATGATAAAGTTCCTCATGAGAGGCTCCTGAGAAAATTAAAGAGTCATGGGATAGGAAGCAATGTTCAGTTATGGATTAGGAATTAATTATTGGACAGAAAACAGAGGGTAGGGTTAAATGGCCATTTTTCTCAATGGAGGAGGTAACTAGTAGAGTGCCGCAAGGATCTGTACTGGGTCTGGTGCTATTCAACTTATTTATAAATGATCTGGAAATTGGAACGACAGTGAGTGATTAAATTTGTAGATGACACTAAATTGTTCAAAGTTGTTAAAACACATGTGAAAAATTGCAGGCAGATCTTAGATGAAATTTAATGTAGATAAATGCAAAGTGATACACATTGGGAAGAATAACTGAAATCATAGTTTCAAATGCTAGGGTCCAGTTTGGAGGTTGGCGCACAAGAAAGAGATCTGGGTGTCATTGTAGACAATATGCTGAAAATTTCCACCCAATGTGCGGTGGTGGCCAAAAAAGAAAATAAGATGCTAGGAATTATTAGAAAAAGGATGGTATACAAGACTAAGAATATTATAATGCCTCTGTATCACTCCATGGTGTAACATCACCTTGAATATTGCAGTCAAATCTGGTCACCATATCTCACTGGGTGACCAGGATAAGTCTTGGGCTCATATATCATCTGTACTAGTTGTTCTAACAGACTTCGTGACTGGCTCAATCGACAAAAGGCAGTGATGTCATTTGCAATCCCAATGATATGGAGGGAATTGCGAGACCATATTAAAGATTGCTACTTTTGCCTTGTGAACACAAGTGGATTCTCAACTAAAACTAAGCACAAAATTATATATCCTACTCTGAATTCTGGGTGTTTACAGTTTCTGATGTCACTGGGCATTTAAACTGAGGCTGAGCTTCCATAGCGGCCATTTTTGCCACTGATTGAGCACTGAAACAGTTGCCAATTTGCAGGAAAAAATAGCCAAGGAGGCAAAAAACTTCAAGCTGTTCTTTCAATATATTAAGGAGAAATGACCCGTGAAGGAAGTGGTGGGGCTATTGGATGCCCATGGAATAAAAGGAGCGCTAAAGGAGGATAAAGTCATCGCCAACAAACTGAACACATTTTTTGCGTCTGTATTTACCGAAGAGGATATACACAACATACTAGAAGCCGACAGGCTATACGAGGGAAACAAAGACGGGAAACTGACAGGGTTGATGGTCAGTCTAGAAGAGGTATGCAGGCAGATTGATAGGCTTAAAAGTGATAAATCGCAGGGACCGGATGGCATCCTTCCGAGAGTAATCAAGGAACTGAAAGGGGCTATAGCTGAACTGCTTCAACTAATAGCCAATCTGTTGATCAAATCATGAAGAATTCCGGAAGACTGGAAGGTGACGAATGTTACGCCGATCTTCAAGAAAGGTTCGAGGGGTGATCTGGGTAACTACAGACCGGTAAGTCTGACCTCGGTACCGGGAAAGATGGTAGAGGCACTGATAAAGGACCGTATCACTGAGCACCTTGACGGACACAATCTGATGAGGAACAGCCAGTATGACTTCAGCAAAGGAAGATTTTGCTTCACGAACATGCTGCACTTCTTTGAGGAAGTAAACAGGCAGATAGACAAGGGTGACCCGGTCGACACTGTATATCTGGATATTCAGAAGGCGTTCGACAAGGTTCCGCATGAACAACTACTTCAACAAATTGCGAGCCATGGAATTGAGGGTGAAATATTCACGTGGATTAAAAACTGGCTAGCGGATAGGAAGCAGAGAGTGGGGGTAAATGGACAATACTCGGACTGAAAAAGTGTCACCAGTGGAGTGCCGCAGAGTTTGGTGCTTGGACCTGTACTCTTCAACATATTTTTAAATGATCTGGAAACCGGTACGACGAGTGAGGTGATTAAATTTGCGGACGATACAAAGTTATTTATAGTGAAGATGCAGGAGGATTGCGAAGATTTGTAACGTGACATAATCAGGCTCACTAAATGGGCCGCAAAATGGCAAATGAGGTTCAACGTGAATAAGTGTAAGGTGATGCATGGTGGTAACAAAAATCTAATACATGAATACAGAATGTCCGGGGCAGTATTTGGAGAGATCTGCCTAGGAAAGAGACTTGGGAGTACTGGTCGACAACTTGATGAAGCCGTCCACTCAATGCGCGGCGGTGTGGAAAAAAGTGAACAGAATGCTAGGAATGATTAAGAGGGGGATCACAAACAGATCGGAGAGGGTTATCATGCCGCTGTACTGGGCCATGGTTCGCCCTCACCTGGAATACTCCATCCAGCACTGGTCACCGTACATGAAGAAGGATACAGTACTACTCAAAAGGATCCAGAGAAGAGCGACTAAAATGGTAAAGGGGTCAGAGGAGTTGCTGTACAACGAGAGATTAGAGAAACTGGACATCTTCTCCCTTGAAAAGAGGAGACTGAGAGGGGACATGATAGAAACATTCAAGATACTGAAGGGAATTGACTTAGTAGATAAAGATGGGTTGTTCACTCTCTCCAAAGTAGGGAGAACGAGAGGGCACTCTCTAAAGTTAAAAGGGGATAGATCCGTACAAACGTAAGGAAGTTCTTCTTCACCCAGAGCGAGGTGGAAAACTGGGACGCTCTTCCGGAGGCTGTTATAGGGGAAAATACCCTCCAGGGATTCAAGACAAAGTTAGACAAGTTCTTGCTGAAACGGAGCGTAAGCAGGTAGGGCTGGTCTCAGTTAGGGCACTGGTCTTTGACTTAGGGGCCACTGTGGGAGTTGGCTGCTGGGCAGGATGGACCACTGGTCTGACCCAGCAGCGGCAATTCTTATGTTCTTATTTTGTACCTGAAGTTTGCTTTAAAAGATTGTTAGTCGCTGTGCTTACTAATACGAAGCTTTATTTCAGAAGATACCGTCCTATCCTCTCACCCCCTGACGCAGCCAATAGTGAAATGCTGGAGGAAGGCATTTTGGATGCTTCACACAGCTCTGCAGAAATACATAAGCAGTTTGAAATTTTCCGGTGCAGCTTGTCAAGATAAGTAGCTGTAACCTTACTATAAGTCATTGTTTATGACTGGAACATGCAATGTTGAGCTGTGCACAAACTTAAGCCTGTGTCTAACTACATTAGAGCATAAATAACGCTCACAAGGAGGTTACAAGCCAATGAGGTGTTTACCCTTTCTAGTCTTTCAGCAAGATTCCATCTGACTGAAGACGGGGATCTGAGGCTTTTTCATCCTTGTATAGAGTACATAAGCCTAAGATACTCGATTCTGCTCTGGAAGATGTAACTGATGTCAGAGGGGTGGACTGGCAGCCTCATTCATCGCGGGACTTTGCCACAACTCCCTGCATCTACTGGCTCACCCCCTCTAACGTCACTTACGTCTTCTGGAGCAGAGGCAGCAGAAGCAGTCATCACGGGACCTTGCTGATTTGGAGGGAAAGAGGAGCATAGAAGGGTGGTGGAAGGAGAGAAAGGGGGGTCAGGGTAGTATGGAAGGGTGGTGGAGGGAGTGAAAGTGGCAGAGTGGTATGGAAGGGTGGTGGAAGGAGAGAAAGGGGGCAGATGCTGATGGAATTGGTATACAGGGAAAGGGGAGAGAGACATAAGGGGGAAGGATACTGGATGGAATTGGGTTGGAGGGAAAGAAAGGGGGCAGATGCTGATGGAAGTGGGGGGGAAGGGAGAGGAGATATTGAAATGCCAGACCATGGGGGTGTGGGAGAGGGAAGGAGAGGAGAGAGATGCCAGACTATTGGAGGAGGGAAGGGAAGAAGATGGATGCCAGACCAATGAGGGTGAAGGGAGAGATGGAAGGGGGAGGCATAAAGTTTCTGGAAGGGGAATAGAAAAAGAGAAGATGCCATATAGAAAGGGCAGAGAGAGGGTAGTCAGTGGATGAAAGGAAGAGAGTGACAATAAGATGTGGAAAGCAGAAACCAGAGAAGACAAGGTAGAAAAAAAAATTCTATTTATTTATTTTTTTGCTTTAGGCGAGATGCATCGCTGTTTCTGTGGTCTTGCTTTGTATGCAGAGTCCAGCTTCTTGGTGGTTCAATTTAACCTTTGTCTACTTATTTCTATTTTATCCCCCCTTTTACAAAACTATAGAGCGTATTTTAGCGCTGGCCATGGTGGTAACAGCTCTGATGCTCAGAATTCTATGAGAGTCTGAGCTGTTATCACCGTGGCTAAAAACCACACTACAGTTTTGTAAAAGGGGAAGGGATTAGTTTGTGATTACATATTCCATACTAGGCAAAGGTGTTTTCTGTGTTCTGTGTGTTCGAAAGACATGGTTTTCTGTTAGGACTGACTGTGCAGGATTGATCTGTACTAGTCTGGCTTGTTTAGTTTTACAATGGGAGTATTGATGCTGTACTGCTCACTGTAGTATATAAGATGCTGCCTTTTCCTAGATACACTCTTATGTGATGTGTGGATTGTTACTAAAAATCATGCTTTTCATACAGATGTGTGTGTGTGGGGGGGATGTCAAAAAATGATGGGCCCCGGGTGTCACATATGCTAGGTACACCACTGGGTATATATATTAAAGTGATTGAATTGAACCTACTCTCCTGCAGTTTTTGATAGAATCCCACTATTTACCCTTCTCCATTGAGAATATTGACCATTTAAAGCCACTCTCTATTTTTTGTCTTTCAACTAGTTCTTCTGTTCCCCACCACGATACACCTTGCTGCAAATAGTGTCTATAGTTAGTCCCAATGGATATGACAGACTTGTCAAATCCAAATGTTCTTTATTAATTCTGGGATGTGAACCAAGCTCATTACATTGAATCTGAACTACTGGTATTGATTTCTTCATATGCATAGCCATACTGATACCTGGTAATTGAACAATAGAAGAAGTACAGCATACTAACAGTTCTACAATTTATTCTGTGCAATTCAATTTGGTTTAACTGATTCCACAGAGACAACCACTCTCAGCAGTGTTGCTTTCCCTGGTATGTTAAAATGGGGAGATTTGTTAGCAAAGTTGTACTTTATTTCAGTCATGGATTATGGTATAAGCAGCATCTCAATAAAATTGGTCATTTTGGATTTATTCTTAAATACACAATTCAAATATCTAGAGGCTGATGTACTAAAGGTTATTTTTGTGTTTAGCACATTTGGCCCTGAAAGTACTATGCTTTTTCACTTACGTAGGAATGTACCTGGTAATTTGTACCTCCATAAGTTAGGGTAACCATATGGCTCCAGAAAAAGGAGGATGGATTGAGACATTCGGGTTATACTTCCATTGCTTTCAATGCAAGTAAAACCCGGATGTCTTAATCCGTCCTCCTTTTTCTGGAACTATATGGTAACCTTACAAATGCATACATAAGTCATAAAAGAACTAATATATCCTGCATTCTAATTTTTTTTTTTTAAGACTACAGAAGGTTATACCTGTGGAAATAAAGTCATGGTTTGGATTCTACCAACATACTAGATGAGCCAACACATTTGTTGCTTCATGCTGCTTTGGACAAATCACAGAAGAATGTATATCTCTGAACCACCTCCTAGTGTTAAAGCAAACAGTTCCAGTAGGTGTACAAGTTAGTATCCGTACCAGGACTTAAACAAGCCTACAGGTTAGTGGCAGTAACAAGCTATTAAGGCATAAGCAAAAAACTAAAGCCAGAACCTCAAGCAACAGCACTTATCTTTGGCATGGTTCAACACAGGCTCCCATCCATACCGACGATGGCCAAGTATTTCGCCTTGTGGCTGCTTCAGAGAAAAGAGGAGGGTAGAGCCTGTGAAAAAAATACAAAACGATGTCATTACTCACTGCCAATAAATCTCCAAATTATAACCAAAGATGGCTTATAATGCAACATCAGGCATGCTGTAGCCATCTTTGCGTGGGCACTTGTGAGTGCTATATGCGCCAATTGGAAAAGTAAGAAGAATTTTGCAGCTTTTAATTTGACAATTTGTTGGCCGTGAGTAATGGCATATTTTAATATTTTTTTTCGCAGGTTTTACCCTTCCCTTTTCCGGAAGACCCAACTCGCCACCTACAGGACATTATTTATTCCATCTTGGTTGAAGGGCTAGAAAGTAGGATTATCACTGAAGCAGAATTTAACTTTCTGCATCAACAACAGTTCCGGTAATTTATTTCATACCAAAAATCTACAAATCCATCACATGCCCTCCTGGCCAACTTATTGTGTCAGGTATAGGCTCCGTGTTAGAGCCTTTATCAAACCTGATTTGATTGTCATCTGAAATCGGAAGTGTCAAAGAGTAAATCATACATTAAAGATACCACAGCCATGATTTTGACCTTGCAGGTCTGGTGGAACATTCCCAAGGGGGCCTTGTTGGCCACCCTTGATATTACAGCTTTAAATACCAACATCCCGTAGAGTAATGTCATAGCAACAATTCACAAACATTTGTTGGATGAGGGCATTGAATGTAGGCGGGCAGAGTTTTTAAGTATTAACTACTTTAAGTTTGACAAGTTATTCTTGCGAACACAAGGCTCTGCTATGGGTGCCACTATGGCCCCATCCATTGCCTATATGTCGCACAGTTTGAAGAATCAGTATTATATCCTTTTGAATTCTAGCAACATATATTTTTATGGAAGCGATACATAGATGATGAATTCATGATTTGGACCAGCATGTCACAGCATTTTCAAGATTTTTTACACTGGTTGAATTCTTAAAATGTCAATTTACAATTTTCAATAGCTGTCAGGTTTTTTTTAAGATACCTTTTTTGGATTTATCTATCACATTAAAAGGTTCAAATTTGTTACTACCATTTACTGCAAGGATACGGATCCTAACAATCTGCTAACATATACTAGTTTTCATCATAATAACCTGAAAGATAATCTGCCTACTGGACAATTTTTACGATTACATCATCTGTGTTCTTACGATTGCATCATCTGTGTTCTGATCAAGCCCAGTTTGTGGAACGAGCACAGGATATAGTTGAATGTTTTAGAACTCGGGGGCATCCTGATCATCATCAAGAATGCATATAGGCATGCTTTGTACATTCCACGTCAACTTTTGTTACAACCTAACACTCTAGAGAAATCATCTGGATTAATTTGTGTCCTCTACTCGTTTTAGGGTTAAATGCATAATTAAGCATTATTAGCAATTTCTTAGAGTGCACAATCTTTTCAAACTCCTCCACAATTTGCGTTCTCTTGAAGCCGCAAATTGAAGGATCATTTAACTAGATCTTAATATTTAAGCACTCGTAGCAATGTTCTGGATTCTCCACGGGATCATCATCCACAGGGCCGGATTAAAGGATAGGCTCAATAGGCATGGGCCTAGGGCCCGAAATGTTCAAGGGGGCCCACCGGTGCGGTGCTTTAGGGCCTCACCCTTGCTGGATTCACCAGCGGCAGCAGCAACATCATCATCATTGCCCGGCCCCCCCCAACCCAACCCCCCATCTCCCCCTCCCTCCCATGCTGACCCTCCCACCGCGAGATGACCAACAAATCTCCTTCTAGCAGCGTCGGCAGCCGCAGCACTCTAAACAGGATGCTTCGCAGCTTTCTCCTGCTGGTGATTCCCTCTGGCACATCACTGATGATGTCATCAAGGATGCGGCAGAGGGAATTCCCTTGATCAATATCTGCAGACCCAGTCAATATTGCAACCTGGCCTTCTTTGAAGGAACTTTTTAATCAGACAGAACAATCTACTTTCTGCCCATACAGCTGTTGAACAACTTTTTAGCTGTGCTAGCTTAATAATGATTCGCAAGCAAACTTGCATGAGTGAAAGTCATTTTTAAAATTTATTCCCCCTCGCCTTTTTATGAAGTCACATTAGGCTTTTTTTAATGCCGGCCATGGCGGAATTAGCTCTGATGCTCATAGGAATTCTGTGAGCATCGGAGCTAATACCGCCGCAGTCAGCAATAAAAAAGCCTAATGCGGCTTCGTAAAAGGAGGTTTAGTTTTACTATTAGCACAGTGAATTGAATTGAGTTGTTAGGATAAAACATTAACAATAGTTGCATTCATTGTAATTACAATATTTTTACTTAAAGTATATTTTTAGGTAATAACGTTTTTGCTTTCACTTAAGTACATTTTTAAATGTGTTCTTCACTACTTTTAGTTAAATATAAAACAATAAAACAAACATTTATTTTTACTAAAGTACTTTGAATACCACTGTATACAGGTAAACCACTCTGAATTGACTTCATAGTCATTAGTAGCGGTACAGAAGCTTTTAAATAAATAATAAACAACATATTTTATACCTGGGGCAATGGAGAGTTATTTGCTTTGCCCAGTATCACAGGAAGCTACAGTGTGAATTGAACCCAGCTTCCTTGGTTTTCAGACCACTGTACTGCTGCACTGGGTCTTGTAATCTTGCTTTTCTTAGGGAATGGGACCCCAGAACTTCAAGTCCCTGCAAGCAAATGGGTGAACCCAGGACTGGATTAACCTTGTCTTGCAAATCTAGATCCCGTAGGCAGCCTTAGATTAATGGAGAATGCTGAGTGGATTACTGTGCTAATTGGCCTCCCAGCTTTTGCCTGTCCTGGCACTGATTCCTACTGGGCAAACAAGAGTTACTGAATTGATCTCATAAATGTTTATCAAAGAGAGATATTCTAAGAAAAAAGTAAAGTCTGAGAAATTCTCCGCTGGTTTTGATTCATTTATAATATCCAAATTCAACTGTGGGTTCATTAGCGTTTTTTTCCAGGAATTATTTTGCATAATTACTTTTTCTGGAAAGACATTTGAAAGGTAGCAAGAAAAAGCAGAGCTCTGGTAGCATTAGTTTTCCAGTCTTCGTTCAGAGAAAATGCATACCGCCTCACATTTCTATAAATTACTTAAATCGCTACTCCCCGATTCCTTGACCCCTTTAAAATCTTCTTGGGAACTAGACTTAGAAACATTGATTCCTGAAGAGGCTTGGACTCATATCTTCCATACCACTTTTCATACATCCCGCTTGGCATCGAATCTCCAACATATGGTTTTTTTCCTTCATAGAGCGCATTGGACCCCTATCAAATCACACAGAATCAATCCTTCCTACTCTAACCTGTGCTGGTCCTGTCCAGCTGAAATAGGCACCTTGAAACATCTGCTTTTTAATTGTTCCACAATCACCTCCTTTTGGGCCTCCACTTGGGACACAATTTGTTCCATCTTCCACATTAACATTCCTTTAACTTACCAAATGCTGTTATTAAAATCTTTCGCTCTCTCTACCACAATTGCTGACTCAGACCATTTTCTGTTTGATATTTTGCTTTCCTTGGCTTTAAAGATTCTGCTTACCTGCTGGAAAGACTTATCCAAGGCTTCTCATTCGCAATGGTGGAACCTTGTATGTCTCACATATAGAACTGAGGCTTACTTGGCTAAGTCTTCCAACAGATTTACACAATTTCAACTGAAATGGGATTTATTGAAATCTTTCCTCCATTCCAATACCTCTTGAATGCTCCGCTCCTCTCTCCTCTCCTTTTCTCTCTCCCCCCTCTCTTCTTATTTTTATTTGCATTCTCTCTCTTTGATTCATGCTTAAACATATAGAATGGTCTTCTATTTTATTTTATTATGAAGTTCAAATATGCTTCAGGCACTATCATAGACTCATGTTTGTACACCAGTTATTTACAATTACGATTTTTATGTCTATTTGTTTTCCATGGAGCATATCGTTGTTATAACTTGTTGCATAAGACTGTTCTTAACCATGTCTTGTAAAAATTTAAAAACTTAATAAATAAACCTTGACTAAAAAAAAAAAATAAACACAATGATTAACAGAAAATAAATATCTTATTATCCAAGCTCACTGCTAGATCTTTGAGCACCTTGTGCTATGACATCTCATTGTAACTATTATTGTACTTGTTGCCTGCCAAACACACCCAGCAGCTAACTGCCACCTCTTTATTCCTCTCCAGCTAAGGATTTTCTCTGCTTATCATCTAGTTTTTATTAGCATTTTATATACCGCCTATCAAGGTTATCTAAGCGGTTTTTACAATCAGGTACTCAAGCATTTTCCCTATTTGTCCTGGTGGGCTCACAATCTATCTAACGTACCTGGGGCTATGGAGGATTAAGTGACTTGCCCAGGGTCACAAGGAGCAGCGCGGGGTTTGAACCCACAATCCCAGGGTGCTGAGGCTGTAGATCCAACCACTGTGCCACACACTACCCTTTCAAAGTCTACTAACAATTAGCCTTCTACTACCAGCATTCTATATGTGCCAGGATTTAGCAGCTTCCTGGTCATATATCAATCCATTACAGTTGGAACTACAGATCTACTCCCTGAGAAAATATGATCATATTACAACTGCCTTCTTAGACTCTCACTGGCTACCTATGCAAGCTCGAATTCAATTCAAATTCTACTGTATATTATTCAAAGCATTAAACGGCTCCGCCCCCCCTATCTAAACAACCGCCTAAACCAGATCCTCACCTCAAGACAAAGAAGAACTCCGAACCCTTTTGCCTTCCCTCCACTCAAGGGCACTCAGCGCAAAAAGATGTTTGATAACCTTCTGGCGACGCAAGCAGCAAAACTTAACCACTCCATCTCCAACCTGTTGAAGGCAACGGGCGACTTCAAAACTTTTCGAAAAGAAATCAAAACTCTACTTTTCAAAAAATTTATCCAGATTTCTTAACCCAACCCTTCCCCCTCCTCCTAGATAAATTCTCTCCCAAAACCTCCACTTAAATAATCTCTTTCTCCCCAAAACACCAACCAAGTATTCAGATCCCTGAAATGTAACGTAATCTTATTTGTACTCTAACTGTAATCTATTTGTTATATCACACAGTAACGTACAGTCAATTTAATATCCAATTTGCAAGTTCTTCCGGAATTAATCCAGCTACCTCTCCTCCCTTGTAACAAAAAAAAAAAGACAAAACAACCCCAAAACTGTTGTAACTTCACTGGAAATGTCCAGTTAGCTCTTTTGTAATCCGCCTTGAACTGCAAGGTATAGGCGGAATAGAAGTCCCTAATGTAATGTAATGTAATGTAACTTCTAGAATCTACTGGATAAACAGCCTAAAGGATTTATGGATTTAGCTCACACCTTTTTCATTCGTAAATCAATGAGACTTACATTGCCTCTGCTTCAAAACCCTATCTGGCTCAGCCCCGATAAACCTGTCACACCACTTCGTCTTCCCAGGCTCTAACCGAACACACAATGTCCACCTGTTTGCCTATCCCTCCCCAAAAGGATGCATCTACAAAAGATTCTTGGACAAAACCCTCTCTTTCCAAGCTGGCAAATGGAATGACTGCTTGACCACCCTCATCTCTCTTGCCCCAACCTACCTATCCTTCAGGAAATCTCTCAAATCATACCTCTTTGATAAATTCCTCTAACTCCCACCCTCCCAACCAAACTACTATTCTCAACCTCGCCTCCCTCCCTACCCTTCCCCCCCTCTTCCACGGTTATTGTTCGCACCCCCCCCGTGCAACAGTTATCGGATCATTTTGTAATGGCCACTGGTTTATACCATACACTTGATAACTAATTCTCTGTACCTTCATTGCATAATTACAGCTCTTATCTCCTGTAAACTACTCTGAACTGTTTTTCTGATACTCTGTAACTTCGCTGTATATGTACAGTCTCTTCTCCTGTAAACCGCTCTGAACTGTTTTGTGGTATTGCGGTATACAAAAATAAAGTTATTATTATTATTATTATTACATTCAGGTACAGCAGGTATATTCCTCTTCCCTAGGGGCTTACAATATAAGTCTGTACCTCTGCTAATGGAAGGTTAAATGATTTGTCCAAGATCACAAGGCACATCGGTTGGATAAGAAATTTACTTTCCTGGTTCTCAGCCTTCCAAACGTTTTGCCCTCCAATGACATGCAAAGTTAAGCAAATCCAAAATAATAGTTAAGACACTTCAGAAGTATGAACAAAAGTACCGAGAAGCTAAACTGCATGTCATGCATGTCTACCCAGACTGGCCATTATGCCCTTAAATTAACTTTTTATATGATTTGCATCATAGGCTTAAATGTTTATTTAGTTGGACAATGATACAGTGCTGTGCACCAGGCTACTTGGAAAATAATTATATATAGCTAGAAAACCTATTTGCCCTCAGGTGGGTACCTGAAGCAGTAGGAGATGAAAGAATTACAAAGGTCACAACCTGTCTTCTGGCTCCTTATTCAGGATTCTCTTTTTTTTTCACTGTGTAATAATGATTTTATGTGATATTGATAGTTAAAAAAATTTCTCTATGCAAGTGCATTTTATCTCCTTTATTTTCTGCATTATAAAATCCTTGCTATTTCGTAGCTTAGAGGTATTTGCTGTTTATTCTTCATTCCATGTTCTCTAACTTTACTCTTTTAAATATTTATTAGTTCATCCAAAAGAATAATAGAATTGCTCTAATTTTTCCCAGGCTATGTTCGCTCTCCAGGGTAATTATTTGTGATGAGTGCTTAAGGCTACAATTTTCCCAAGGAGAGATTTTCTGGCTAGAAAGAAAAGTATAAGAATGGGGTCTATTCTTTTCAATTGCCATTCAAAAATGAGAATGCCAACATTATACTGTAGATGACAGCACAATAAAATGCATATCTTAAATCATTTCATTCTGAAAGTTTATAACTAAAGTTTCATATTTAAACATTACAGCCAGTTATTTTTTAAAATGCTGGACAAAGCATTTTATGTTCAAACCATTTTTATTAAGAAGACATAACGCACTAACATGACACTCAAAGTACTAAACAGCAAAAAAAACCAAACAAACTCAATAATACTCTGCATCCATAGAAGCAGTGGCACTAAACAGAATACAGTGTGACTGCTACCTTTATATGGTCAGTTGGTGTTATTCTACCACTATCCATGCAGGACATCCTGTTTGCTGTACTAAATTGTGTAGATATGTGGATAACATGTAGATCATGGATTCTTCAACATGTAGTATGCATACCCTGAGACTGCAGCAAAGAGTGCATGGAGACTGTTGTCTTAACAGCTACCTTCCTCTCCCTGCCACCCACTTGTTTGCTTACCCACTTTCTGCAATAGGCTTGTGCAGGTTGCTGGTAAATATTGCAAGTCCTCCCCCTTTCATGTAACTTTCTGTTTCCAGGAGAGGACTAGCAAGAGCCACCAGTAGTTCTCACAGGAATATGGCTCCGGTCCGCACCTGGTTTCAATTTCTTTACAGTATGGGGTCGGGGAGGCAGTGGGTGAGTGAATGGGTAGGTGGACAGAAATACAAGAAAGGAGTGAGTGACTGGGGCTTGGGGAGGAAAGGGGAAGAGGATTGCCAAAGGCTCTGATTGGCTCAAAATCATCATTTTGAGCCAGTCAGGGCCTTCGGCCCCTCCCATTGCATCCCAAGATGCATTGGGAGAGGAAATCCCTATCATTTGCAACACGTGGCCCTTAGGCAGGAAGAATGCCCCTGAGATACAAGGGTAACTCAACAAAAAAGTAGCTCCTAAATTTTTAACTTCTTGTCTCATAGTAAAAAACAATTTCCTATGTTCTTGAGTTGTCTTTGTTACATCAGGGTAGGGTTCCATATGGCTCCAGAAAAAGGAGGATGGATTGAGACACCGGGTTTTACTTCCATTAAAATAATGGAAATAAAAAAAAATAAAAAATATGGAAATAATGGAAATAAAACCCAGAGATTTTATACATCACCAGTCATACGTACATTTATAATATTTATGTACTATACCACACTGTTGCATGGTACCACATGATTCACCTGCACACAAGTTGTTTTCATCTCATACACATCATTACATTTTCACACCAGTTTTTTAGGACCCCTGCAGAAGACACGTTTGTCGAAACACAGACCGTGTTGGGTCCAGTGCTCCCAGCAGACTAGGTCCTTCAGGTGTTTATGTGGATTGCTATATATTTATGCATTTTGAATAAAGTCCATTTTAGGAACATCGTCTCTCCACAGTGTTTCTTTGTTTCTCTTGGACATTCTTCTCTGTGGATTCTCTGGGTCAATTGTTTGTTATGTTTTAGGTTTAAAACTAATCTATAAGCCACCATCCATTCATTCACGACTTTCATACACACAGTTAACCTCTCATACAACTCACTTCTCCAGTCCTTAATTGGGAAAATAAATTGTATGTCGTCGGCATAAAGATGATAGGCTACACCTATTTTCCGAAAGGTAGCACCCAATGATGACATATAAGCAGTAAAAAGTTCATCCAGAATGTATAGGGTTTGTAAACTGACAAGATAATGTTTCACGTTAAGCCTAATTTTCTTTAATACTAATAGTATTCCTATTGGAGATCTCCTTATCTCTTATTTTTTTCTCTTCCCCACAGAATAGTGATCTTACTTCTAGAAAGAAACAAAACCTAGAAATAAACTCCATCACATATCCCTTACAATTCCCTGCTAAGAATAATGATAGACAAAGGCTGCACCATGCAAATTCAAATCAGCAAAATGGTTCAGAAAGCATTCACAACCATGCACAACTTAAGACAAGTCTGAAAATACTTCAACAATGAACAATTCAAACTCATAGTACAAGCGCTAATCCTCGGACTCCTGGACTACTATAACATATTTTACCTGTCATGCCCCGCCAACATGGTAAAACAATTACAAACAGTCCAAAATACAGTCCTAAGACTAATATACTCGCTGAAAAAATACGACCACATTACCTCAGCTTTCCAAGACTCACACTGGCTCCCAGTACAAGCACGCATACAACACAAATTCTACTGCATCCTATTCAAAGCCCTTTAGGACATTTATTACAGAGTTTAAATGTAAAATTTTATATATACGCAGATGACATTTCTATTTTAATCCCTATAAATCAGGGATAGGGAACTTCGGTCCTCGAGAGCCGTATTCCAGTCGGGTTTTCAGGATTTCATAAGCACATAAGCATGGCCTCTGCCGAGTCAGACCATAGGTCCATCATGCCCAGCAGTCCACTCCCGCGGCGGCCCCCCAGGTCAATGACCTGTAGTGATCTATTACTCAAGAGCATTTTGTCTTGTATAGTAACCCTCTAATTGTACCCCTGGATTCCCTTACCCTTCAGGAATTCGTCCAATCCCTTTTTGAAACCCAAAACCGTACTCTGCTCAACCACCCCCTCTGGAAGCGCATTCCAGGTGTCCACCACCCTCTGGGTGAAGAAGAACTTCCTAGCATTTGTTCTAAACCTATCTCCCTTCAATTTTTTTGAGTGTCCTCTAGTTCTTGTTGCCCCCGCCAGTCTGAAGAATCTGTCTCTCTCTACCTTCACTATACCCTTCATGATCTTATAAGTTTCTATCATATCCCCTCTAAGTCTCCTCTTTTCCAGGGAAAAGAGCCCCAACTTCTCCAGCCTCTCAGCATACGAGAGGTTTTCCATGCCCTTTATCATTTTTGTCGCTCTTCTCTGGACCCTCTCGAGTATCGCCATATCTTTCTTTAGGTACGGCGACCAGTACTGGACGCAGTACTCCAGATGCGGTCGCACCATTGCCCTGTATAGCGGGAGGATAACTTCCTTGGTTCTGGTAGTGATACCTTTTTTGATAATGCCTAACATTCTGTTCGCCTTTTTTGAGGCCGCTGTGCATTGTGCTGCCGGTTTCATTGTTTTATCCACCAAAATCCCCAAGTCCTTTTCTAGGTTGCCTTTTCCCAATGTCATCCCCCCCATCGTGTAGTTGTACATCAGGTTCCCTTTCCCTATGTGCATAACTTTACATTTCTCCACATTAAAACTCATCTGCCATTTATCTGCCCACTCACTCAGTTTGTCCAGATCCCTTTGGAGTTTTTTACATTCCTCTACAGATCTAACCTTACCGGAGAGTTTTGTGTCATCCGCAAATTTTATAACTTCACACTTTGTCCCTGTTTCCAAGTCATTAATAAATATATTGAATAGCAGCGGTCCCAGCACTGACCCTTGTGGGACGCCACTTGTGACTCCTTTCCAGTCAGAATAGTGTCCCTTTACTCCTACCCTCTGTTTCCTGTTTGCCAACCAGTTTTTGATCCATCTGTGTATGTCCCCTTCCACCCCGTGGTTCCACAGTTTCCTTAGAAGGCGCTCATGAGGTACCTTGTCGAAGGCTTTCTGGAAGTCTAGGTATACTATATCTATGGGGTCACCTTTGTCCAAATGTCCGCTTATCCCCTCGAAGAAGTGCAGTAGGTTTGTTTGGCAGGATCTTCCAGTACAGAAACCATGCTGGCTTGTTCTCATCAGCTTATTTTTTTCTATGTGCTCACTGATACTGTTCTTGATCAATGATTCGGCCATCTTCCCCGGAACTGAGGTCAAGCTGACCGGTCTATAATTCCCCGGGTCGCCTCTGGTTCCTTTCTTGAAGATAGGTGCAACATTTGCTATCCTCCAGTCTTCCGGTATTACCCCTGTTTTCAGGGATAGGTTACAAATCTGCTGCAGTAACTCCGCTATTTCGTTTCTAAGTTCTCTTAGTATTCTTGGGTGAATTCCGTCCGGGCCTGGCGATTTGTCAGTTTTTAGCCTATCTATCTGTTTGAGTACGTCTTCGAGGCTTACCTCCATGCACGATAATTTTTCCTCTTGGTCCCCCTTGAAGAATTTATCCGGTTCCGGAACATTGGATGTGTCCTCTTTTGTGAAGTTCGGGCCAGCCAATCGCTGCCTGGCTGGGCGGAACTTCCTCTCCGACGGCAGAATTGACGTCGGGGAGAGGAAGACTGATCGACCTGAAGCAGGGAGAGCATGCGTTGGCGTCGGCTTTGGGACCTGTTATCCATTGGTGGGTCCTGTTCCCCAATGGCAGCGGCAGTGGCAGTGGCTTGGGGAACGGCAGGGAGAAAGAAAGAAAGAAAGAAAGGGGGCAGGCAGGGAAACAGAAAAATAGAAGAGAAACAGAAAAAAAGAAAGAAAGTTCAGGGAGAGAGGAAGAAAAAGTTGGGTGAGGGAATGAGGTGTGGAGGAGAGAAAGCAAACAGGCTGATAGAAGGGAAGAAAGATTGGATGCACAGTCAGAAGAAGAAAGTGCAACCAGAGACTCATGAAATCACCAGACAAGGTAGGAAAAATGATTTTATTTTAAATTTAGCAAAGTGGAGGCAGTATTACCACAGTTTTCAAAGGAATTTGCCCAAATAACTTAATAGTTAACTGGGTAAATTCCCAGAGATGAAAACTTCCCTTCACTTACTATGCACAGTTCTGAATTTATATCTGCTGTCTATATTTTACAATATGGTCCCCTTTTACTAAACCGCAATAGTGGTTTTTAGCACAGGGAGCCTATGAGCGTCAAGAGCAGTGCTGGGCATTCAGCGCAGCTCCCTGCGCTAAAAACTGCTATTGTGGTTTAATAAAAAGGATGGAGGGTATATTTGTCTATTTTTGTATGGTTGTTACTGAGGTGACAATGCATAGAGTCATCTGCCTTGACCTCTTTGAAAAAAACCCAGAATAGGAATGATAATTAACATTTTCTCAGCGTATAGTGTGCTTTTTGTTTTTTAATTTTATTGTTGGTAGATCATTTTGACTTGGTCATTTTAAAGTAGCTCACAAGCTCAAAAAGTTTGGGCACCTCTGAGCTAGAGCGTTGAAACTGTGTATTTCTATTTTATCCCCCCTTTACAAAACTGTGGAGCGTTTTTTAGCGCCAGCCGTGGTGGTAGCAGCTCTGATACTCACAATTCTATGAGCGTCAGGGCTGTTACACTGTGGCTAAAATCCACACTACAGTTTTGTAAAAGGGGGAGGGGTTAGTTTGTGATGACATATTCCATACTAGGCAAAGGTGTGTTCTGTGTGTTCGAAAGACATGGTTTTCTGTTAGGATTGACGGTGTAGGATTGATCTGTGCTGGTCTGGCTTGTTTAGTTTTACAATGGGTGTATTGATGTACTGCTCACTGCAATATGTAAGATGCTGCCTTTTCCTAGGTACTCATGTGTGACGTGTGGTTTGTTACTAAAAATCATGTTTTTCTTACAGATGGGGGGGGGGGGTGTGCCAAAAAATGATGGGCCCCGGGTGTTACATATGCTACGTACGCCACTGTATGTAAAGATACCAGAAAGCTGGCGTAGCAAAAACTTTAAGTAAATTGTTATTCTTCTAAGTTTTGAGTATTTAACCCTCCCACAATCTCACGGGCACTCGTTTCAAGTTTCAAGTTTATTGAGATTTTGATTTAAACGCAATATCAAATATTTTCAATGCGTATAACAAAAATAAATTTGGGGAAATAAATAAAACCATTTGAACAATAAACATACAAACATATCCATAGATGATTAAAATTACATAAGGAGTATAAGGATAAACTACATTTGTTTAAAAATGCGTTCTCCGCGCCTGCTCATAAATTTGTTGACTGGAAGGATCCAGCAATGTGGCCAGATGCCTTTCAGGACAAAGACAGAGAAAGAATTGTGCAATTTGGATTAATGATGGAAGATGATTTAAAGCAAATGGCACAGTCTATGAGTTCTTGACGGACGTTCTTTTTATGAATATCTCCTCTATGCCAAATCACCGAATGGACGTGGGAAGATTTTACGGGACTGGCTTAGGTGGAGCATTAGCAGAAAAGTATGTGTGTATTCGGCCCATGGAAGAAGGGGAGGGGGCGTCGGGGGGGGGGGGGGGAAGGGGTGCGTGGGGGGCCCAATAGGATTGCTCAGTAAGGGGCCCAGAAATTTCTGATGGTGGCCCTGCTTAGATAGAACAGTGAACAATTAATTTCAAACTGAAACTCAATACAAAAAAGACCAAACTTTTCTTGGCTACTCAAAATGACAAAATAACAAACTCATTGCTTCATCTTAATGGTCATGACTACCCGATTATTAAATCTATCAAAATTCTGGAAGTCACACTAGACCGACATTTAACACTACCAGAACATACGAACTTAGGGCTCCTTTTACAAAGGCGCACTAGCGGTTTTAGCGTGCACTTAGCGTGTGCTAAAATGCCACACACGCTAGCCACTACCACCTCCTTTAAAGCAGGCGGTAATTTTTCAGCTAGCACACGCTAATCCTGTGCGTGCGCTAAAAACGCTAGCTCACCTTTGTAAAAGGAGCCCTTAGTGGTACAAAAATGCTTTTTTACATTGTGGAAATTAAGAACCATAAAAAAAATATTTTGATCCTTTATCGTTCAGACTATTGGTGCAGGCATTAGTTTTATCTATTTTAGACTATTTAGGAGCACCCAAAAAAATTATAAGGAAATTAAGGATAATTTAGAATACAGCTGTTCGATTGATTTTTGGTTTAAAAAAGAATGACCATATTAGTCCATATTATCGTTGACTTCATTGGCTGCCTTTGGAGGCAAGAGTATTATTCAAATTTTCCTGTATCTGCTTTAAGCTGATATCGGGATTGTCTCCAGTTTACCTTTTTCCTCATTTTGTGTTGTATAGACCAGGGGTAGGCAATTCCAGTCCTCGAGACCCGGAGCCAGGTCAGGTTTTCAGGATATCCACAATGAATATGTATGAGATGGATTTGCATGCACTGCCTCCTTGAGATGCAAATTTATCTCATGCATATTTGTTGTGGATATCCTGAAAACCTGGCCTGGCTCCAGCTCATGAGGACCAGAATTGCCTACCCCTGGTATAGACCATCAAGAGAAACTAGAAACTTCTACTTATTTGCTTATCCAAAAATTAATGGGTCTAGATCAGAGGTCTCAAAGTCCCTCCTTGAGGGCCCGCAATCCAGTTGGGTTTTTAGGATTTCCCCAATGAATATGCATGAGATCTATGTGCATGCACTGCTTTCAATGCATATTCATTGGGGAAATCCTGAAAACCCAACTGGATTGTGGCCCTCAAGGAGGGACTTTGAGATCCCTGGTCTAGATATAAGACCTTCTTAGATAGGACCCTAGCATTTCAAGATGATAGGCAACAATCTTGGTTAGGTAAATGTATTCAGCAAGCTATGTTATCCTATTGCAGTTTTTGGAATAAATTAAGACCACTTTGTTCGATAAGTTTATTACTTAGTGAGTTTTATTATTGAAATTCTATTTTATAAATATTTGTATTTTTTACTGTATTGTATTTCGCTGATTGTCCAGCTCTTTTTAGTGTAAACCACCTAGAACGTTTGGTTATGATGGTATAAAAGAATAAAGTTATTATTAAATGGAAATGGACCAAGTTATCTGAACAACTGCCTAATCAGGAAAAACACATCCAGACCAAGGAGAACTCAAGCACACTTTACCCATCCCCCAATCAAAGGCATGCAAAGCAAAAAATATATGACGGTCTACTAGCCACCAGAGCAGCAAAAATAGATCACCACCTCTCAAATCTGCTGACCACAACATTCAGAAAAGCACTGAAAACTATACTATTCAAGAAATTTGTCAAATGATCTAATCAAATGTATCGACCATTCCCAGATCCCGATGCATACTATAGGTATCAACCTTGTAATCTCCCTAGGAAAGCCCAGGCTAATTTCTTGTTGTAAACTGCCTAGAACTGAAAGGTATTGGTGGGATAGAAGACATCAATGTAATGTAATGTAATGTAATGTAAGTATGGCAATGCTTCATTAATATGTATGCTTTGTAACTTTGGGAACCTTTTACTAAGGACGCATGCTAATCGATTTAGTGCACGCTAAATGCTAATGCGACCATTATATTCTATGGGCACCTTAGCATTTAGCACGCTAATCTTTAGCGTGCATTAAATTGATTAGTGCACACTAAATCGGTTAGCGTGCCTTAGTAAAAGGACCTCTTTATTTTCTTGATCTCTGTATTTCTTTTGACAAGTGGATGCTTGTGAATTTATTGTTAAAATATAAATAAAATAAGAAAAAAATGTTTGTTGAAATGAATGATATTTTAGCAATACTTTAAAATAGACATTGACGCTGACTTTACTAATTGCCTGGCTAGGTTTCATTTAGGGCTCCTTTTATCAAGGTGCACTAGCGGGGTTAGCGCGTCGGACATTTCATCACATGCTAACCCCCGCGGCAAGCCAAAAAACTAACGCCTCGACAATGGAGGCGTTAGCGACTAGCGCGGCAGGCGGTTTAATGCAAAGTATTTCACGTGTTAAACCCCTACCGCAGCTTGATAAAAGGACCCCTTAATGTTTAGCTTCATTTTTGCCAATTAAAATGGATTTTGCTTTTGTTTGCTGTCCTGCAACTGAGACAAAACAAAATCATAAAACTGTAGATGTAAGACTGGAAAAATATGTCAAATATCTCTTGTGGAACGAGGAAAACCTCAGATCATGTGTCCATTTTCACATGCCACTGGCCATTCAGCTAATGTGGACAACAATTTCAATCACTGGCCATCCTCCACCACCCTTAGTTAATGTGCAAAAATCATGCTGTGCAAACTTGCATTGATAATATATAAATAATATCAAAGGTGTAAGGACGTAAGAAGACTTGAGGCGGTCCAGAGGAGGGCGACGAAAATGATAGGAGGCTTGCGCCAGAAGACGTATGAAGAGAGACTGGAAGCCCTGAATATTTATACCCTAGAGCAGGGGTGCCCACACTTTTTGGGCTTGCGAGCTACTTTTTAAATGACCAAGTCAAAATGATCTACCAACAATAAAATTAAAAAAAAACACAAAGCACACTGTATGCATAGAAAATGTTAATCATCATTCCTATTCCAGGGTTTTTCAAAGAGGTCAAAGCAGATGACTCTAAGCACTATCACCTCAGTAACAACCATACAAAAATAGACAAATATACCCCCTCCCTTTTTACTAAACCACGATAGCAGTTTTTAGCGCAGGGAGCTGCGCTGAATGCCCAGCGCTGCTCTCGACACTCATAGGCCCCCTGCGCTAAAAACCTCTATTGCGGTTTAGTAAAAGGGGACCTTAGTGTAAAATATAGACAGCAGATATAAATTCAGACACATTTTGATTACTAAATTTAAAATAAAATCATTTTCCCTACCTTGTCTGGTGATTTCATGAGTCTCTGGTTGCACTTTCTTCTTCTCACTGTGCATACAATCTTTCTTCCCTTCTTTTAGCCTGTATGCTTCTTCTCCTCCAGACCTCATTCCTTCCCCTCAACTTTTCCTTCCTCTTCCCTGCCCTTTCTTTCTCTCTGCCTCCCTTTCTTTTTTTTCTGTTTCTCTTCTTTCCTTCTTTCTCCCTGCCCTCCCCCAAGCTACTGCCACTGCCATTACCATTGGGGACCAGGACCCAAACGCCACCAATAACAGGCCCCAAGCTCTCCCTGCTTCGGCCAACCAGCATTCCTCTCCCCGACGTCAATTCTGCCGTCGGGAAGAGGAAGGCTGATCAGCCCAATATCGTGATCAACCTATTGGGGGAAATGCTGCTGGGTCCTGCCTTCGCGGAAACAGAAAGTAGGCAGGACCCGGCAGGAACAAGAACAAATGCTTCACTAACCTGTCTCCCGCATTAGCCCGTAGCGAACGCTTGCTTCAGGGCTCTCAACATGTGCGTGCAGGCTTCCCTTCTCCCCCCCCCCTCCCTGGACATAACTTCCGGTTTCGGAGGGAAGAGAAGAGAAGCCTGCACGCACACGTTAGAGCCCGGAGCATAAGTTCGCTAGGGGCTGAAATCTCCAAGCCGTTTTTTTGGTTTTTTTTTTAATGTTCAGCAGCGGCAGATGACAGCTGGGCGGACCGCCCAGCTAAAAGGCCCTAGGGAGAACACTGGAGAGGAAGGCTGATCGGCCCGTAGATCAGGACGGCAACACGAGTGCGATCGACTCGAGTTGCCTTCCTGAGCTACTGGTCGATCGCGATCGACGCGTTGGGCACCCCTGCCCTAGAGGAAAGGAGAGACAGGGGAGATATGATTCAGACGTTCAAATACTTGAAGGGTATTAACGTAGAACAAAATCTTTTCCAGAGAAAGGAAAATGGTAAAACCAGAGGACATAATTTGAGGTTGAGGGGTTGTAGATTCAAGAGCAATGTTAGGAAATTCTACTTTACGGAGAGGGTGGTGGATGCCTGGAATGCGCTCCCGAGAGAGGTGGTGGAGAGTAAAACTGTGACTGAGTTCAAAGAAGCGTGGGATGAACACAGAAGATTTAGAATCAGAAAATAATATTAAAGATTGAACTAAGGCCAGTACTGGGCAGACTTGCACGGTCTGTGTCTGTATATGGCTGTTTGGTGGAGGATGGGCTGGGGAGGGTTTTAATGGCTGAGAGGGTGTAGATGGGCTGGAGTAAGTCTTAACAGAGATTTCGGCAGTTGGAACCCAAGCACAGTACTGGGTAAAGCTAAGAAGAAAAAATTAAAAAATTTAAATTGAATCAGGTTGGGCAGACTGGATGGACCATTCGGGTCTTTATCTGCCGTCATCTACTATGTTACTATGTCTTGATAATGTTAGGCAACTTGTTTTAGACTCATTCTGATTCTGACGAGATCGTTTCGCAATATCTTCCTCAGAGAATCAGAGAAACCATAAAGTGTTTGCAATAACAAAGCTGTATCCCAACAGCTCACACAGCCCATGTCACCTTACATATCCTTAATAATAGCATTTGCTATTGAGACAGACATGGGGGAAGCCACTGCTTGCCTTAGAATCGGTAGCATGGGCTTCTGCCAGGTACTTGTGCCAGGTGCTTGTGACTGTTGGAAACAGGATACTGGGATTCAATGTTTAAACTGCTTTGATCATTCTGGCCTCACTATGTTACACAGTTGCCTTTGTTAAACAGGGTGAGTTATTTGATACAACCTTCAAAATAATAATCTTTCCCACAAATCTTAAGAAAATATTTATGTGTATTTTTCTTAACATATGAAATGTCAGTGTACCATATTTTAAATGCTTTATTGCTATGGGAGTGCTGCATTGCTATCATTATGGAATCAGAAATATAAATTTATGCTAAATAGCAACTATGCACAGATATAAGCAGCCACTCAGGCCACAGTAAATCTAATCCCCTATTGATCTCAGAATTGAAGCAGGCTCAATTCTGAAGAGAACTTGGATGGAATCCCACTTGTGAAGACTGGGTGCTAGGATAGGCCATAAACATGGCTTTCTGCATGGATGCCTAATATATCATGCGTAGCAAGAAAAGTATTAGTTAGTGCAGATAGATATAAAAGGTGGAAGTGAGCCATGTTTCTAGAGCAATCCAGTCTTCCGGGGGAGACTACAAGGGATGAGACAAGTGAGAGGTAGCAGCAGAGCAGCAGGGAGAATGAGTCTAAAACAGTGGTCTCAAACTCGCGGCCCGGGGACCACATGCGGCCCGCCAGGTACTATTTTGAGGCCCTCGGTATGTTTATTATAATCACAAAAGTAAAATAAAACAGTTTCTTGATCATTTGTCTCTTTAGCTACAAGTTACAATATTATTATTAAGATTTAGACAAAAGGAAAGATTTATAAACTATAAAGTCTTACCTCATGCAAAACTGTCATTTCTTTAATAAGACATTAACTAATTTTTCTGCGGCCCTTCATGTACCTACAAATCCAAAATGTGGCCCTGCAAAGGGTTTGAGTTTGAGACCACTGGTCTAAAACAAGTTGCCTGACATTATCAAGATAAGTGGTTTTTACACTTTTGATATAATTTATATATTATCAATGCAAGTTTGCACAGCATGATTTTTGCACATTAATTAAGGGTGGTGGAGGATGGCTAGTGATTGAAACTGTTGTCCACATTAGCTGAATGGCCAGTGGCATGTGAAAATGGACACATGATCTGAGGCTTTCCTCGTTCCACGAGAGATATTTGACATATTTTTCCAGTCTTACATCTACAGTTTTATGATTTTGTTTTGTCTCAGTTGCAGGACAGCAAAGAAAAGCAAAATCCATTTTAATTGGCAGAAATGAAGCTAAACATTAAATGTGTACAGCTCGCGCTGAAGGGTTGCAGCTGTGCAGTAGTTGGGCAGAACAGCTGGATGTGGTCGCTGGTAAAGAACAAGCTCCGATACCGCATAGGGCGGAGCGTGGCCAAATCGGCCGAAGCCTGTGCGAGCCGATTAGGGAGGGGGGGAGGGGGGAAGGCCAACCAATAGAGAGGAAGTGGGAAGGGTAAGAGCAACAAGTGCTGAGTGCACGATTTGCTATGTGTACACCTAGAAGTGAGAAGAACCCAAGTCAGAGTGCTGCTCTCACTTATGGTGTCAGGTCATAAGCGCGCCGTGACAAAGGCGCGCCCAGACAATTGAGCGCAGTGCGGAGGCGCGCGCCACTCTAAATTACTGTTTTTAGGGCTCCGACGGGGGGCGTGGGGGGAACCCCCCCACTTTACTTAATAGACATCGCGCCGTGTTGTGGGGGCGTTGTGGGGGGGTATGGGGGGTTGTAACCCCCCACATTTTACTGAAAACTTAACTTTTTCCCTGTTTTTAGCTTTATATTAATTAGAAACCGCTTTGACTATAAAAGCGGTATATCAAGACTTAAATAAACTTGACACTTGATTTTGCTTTCTTCATTTACACTGTTGACGCTCAGCTGTTTCTGCTGCTTTTATTGTAGATGTTTCCTCTCTTCTTGATAGACTTGCCACCTGGTTCGTCAATAATGGCTTTAAAATTAAATCCTCTGTGGCTTTCTCAGAAAATCAAATTCTTCCTTCATTTCCTGCTTCTTCTAGACTCGGCACTTCAGTTCCTTTGAAGAAATCTTTAAAGGTAATGAGAAGTATCTTAGATAACTGGTTAACTTTCTCTCTACAGACTTTTAAGAAATAGTAAAAAAAAATAAAATAAAAAATCTCTGTATGATAAAGCCAACTGCATGCTGTATGTGCACTTATCGAATGAAAGCCATTATCAGGGTAATTCTATATAGTGCGCCAAATGTTAGCCAAAATGGGAAGAAAAGAGCACTTAAGTATCTAACGCACTTAGGTGCTATTCCGTGACCATGAAACGACAAATGCGCTCAGGACAATTGCGCCACATCAAGTGCACGCAGGACAACGGCAAGCCATCAATTGCGCTCCATACAGTGGATACCATTTTTTTTTGAGGGGAGGTGGGAGGACACCCCCCCCCCCCACTGCACTTACATATTCACTTGCTCTCTAGTGTTAGGGTTAAGTTTAGATGTTTCCATAATCCTCATCTAAACCTTACCCCGACACTAGCGCAATTGACGGCGCACCATTGTCCTGCACACACTTGTCGGTGCGCGCATTTGATGGGGCACGATTGTCCTGCGTGCATTTGTCAGTGTACCTTCTGTGACAGGGCACCTGGGTGGGTCATGGGCATTCTGATTATTTCAGCACACACTTTATTGAATACTGTTAGTTAGGCATCTAACTGCTGCATTTAGGTGCTCACTTTTACACCTGCCAAGAGAGCTGGCGTGATGCCTAAATTTTGGCTCCTAAATGCTGACTTAGGCTGGTATTCTACAACACAAAGCACCAATGCAAATTAGGCACAGAAGTGGCTATTATAGGACACTAGCTTAGCACCTAGATTTGGGGTGCCTAACTTTTAGCATCCTTTTTTGAATTGCTCCCTGTGTATTTTACATCATTTTCTAGCTTTGTCTCAAATAGGTTACTACAATTCCCTCTTACATTACATTCCCTCATTACAGTCTCAGAGATTACAGTGGCACAGTGGTAGAGGGAGTGTGTGGCACGGTGGTTAGAGCTACAACCTCAGCACCCTGAGGTTGTGGGTTCAAATCCCTTACTGCTCCTTGTGACCCTGGGCAAGTCACTTACCCCATTGTCCCAGGATCATTAGACAGAGTGTGAGAATGCCAGGACAGATAGGGAATAATACTGAATGTAAACCACTTAGACTATAGGCTCCTTTTACTAAGGTGCACTAGTGGTTTTAGCGGGGTTTTGCGCGTGCTAATCTTCAGCGCGTGCTAAAAAGTGGTATATAAATACCAAAGTAAATAAATATTTCCCTAAAATCACTCTTTGGAGTGAAGAAATATGACACCAAGTTTCCAAGTTTATTTAAAATTTCTTATACCGCTTAATAATAATTCTAAGCGGTGTACAATCCATGGTGAGACCCCCATCTGGAATACTGTGTACAATTCTGGAGGCCACATTACCACAAAGATGTGCGGAGAGTTGAGTCGGTTCAGAGAATGGCCACCCGGATGGTCTCAGGACTCAAGGATCTCCCGTATGGGGAATGGCTGGATAAGTTGCAGCTATATTCACTCGAGGAACGCAGAGAGAGGGGGGACATGATCGAGACATTCAAATATGTCACGGGCCGTATCGAGGTGGAGGAAGATATCTTTTTTCTTAAAGGTCCCATGGCAACAAGAGGGCATCCATTGAAACTCAGGGGTGGGAAATTTCATGGTGACACCAGAAAATATTTCTTCACCGAAAGAGTGGTTGATCGCTGGAATAGTCTTCCACTAGAGGTAATTGAGGCCAGCAGCGTGTCATATTTTAAGAAAAAATGGGTTTGGCACGTGGGATCTCTTCACGGAGGGAGTTAGGGGGTGGGACATTGATATGGGCAGACTAGATGGGCCGTGCCCCTTTTCTGCCGTCAGTTTCTATGTTTCTATGTAATCATAGAACAAGGTTAAAACATTACAGTACTTTACCTATCATCAATAGGGGAAAATTAGTGAAAATCAAGACTTACTTTATAGACAAACCGAAATTGGGAGGAGAGAAAGCAGGAACTACAAAATGCAAAGAAAATAAAACGTATATGGAAGGTACAAAAGGTGGGGTAAAACTGCAAAAAACAGTGTGACTTAGCCCTTACAAGGGTCATTATGAATCAGATTGGTTGCTAGTAGTTTTTTGGATATTGTTTAAGAACCTCATGTTGACCCATCAGGCTTTCTGTATTTGGAATTCACCTGTTTTTATATAATTCACACATCCCTTATGCTCTCTCTTGATTTCTTCAGTCTTCTCAACAACACATGTTGGTCGTTTACATCGATATACAGATTCACTTGGATTCCATGCGCCATTCATGTATTCATATTGTTGCACCATTTGTCTGAGCCGTCTTACAGTAAAAGTTAAACAGCATTAAAAACTAACTATACTCAAGATTTTTCTGCTGATTATTTGTAACAATGTCTCTGTTCATGGTATGCCCTTGCAGAACTCTACCTTTACCTCCCCTACCAATGAGTGTACTTGTCTGTATGTTTCTAGTTACTTTTTCCCTGCATAACCCTCCCCCGTTTTTTCTAAAATATATTGGTTTTCAAATAGCATACAGGAATAAATTGTAACTTTTACTTTTTCTGATTCCCTTGTCCTTGTCTTGTTCTTATCCAAATTCACTTAAATTGTAAACCACTTGCATATATTTAATTGACTTTGCTCTATATAAAATAAAGTTGATGATAACGCTGAAAGCTAGAAAAAGCTAGTTGACTGAATCTATTTTTGGAAATGTGATAATTCAAGATCGTCAGTTTGGAAAACTGAACAGATAGTGTAAGCTACTCCTCATCAGTTTAAAAAGAAGAAATTTTGGGAGAAAAATGTTGCAAAATTTTTTTTTAAAAGGACAATGAGAGAGCTATGATGAAATAGAAGGGAAATGTTAAATTTGGAAACCTAAATGTATCCTCCCATTTTTAGCCATATTTAGTCACATGAATTTAGGAGCCTAAGGGGGGGAAGTTATTAAGGTGCAGTAAAAAAGCGATCTCCTACTGCACTTTGATATACCAGGGATTTCATCAACCTGTGGGATTTCAGCCACCTCAGTGTTATTCATTTTGTCTGGGAGCATCAGGCTTCAAAGCTGTGACCTGATGTTTCTGGTCCTGATCTCAAAGGGGTCATGGGGCTATTTTTTTTTTTTTTAATAATGTTTATTAGAAGCAGTTGCAACACAGATGACACAGATACCCAGCAGTACAAATACACCAGGTCCAAATAGAGGGAATACAAATTCCAACAATACATGATCTGGTAAACTCAGAAAAAGAAAGTAAAAGCGGCCAAGCTCACAATCTGCAAAGTATTAATTATTCAAAGAAAGAACAGAAGCAACCCCCCAGCCATACCAAATGCACACACCCCTCCAACACTCCATACAAAACGCAACAATCACTCCACAACCACACACTCCCCCACACATCCACCATCATGCCCCCCAGAAGGAGGAACGAGATACAGAGATTAAGAAAGAGAAAGAACTGTAGAATCAAGAACGGGTATCCAGTTGTGCCCCCATATCCCCAGGACACAGCGACAAAACCGCCTTCCAGAGCCCCACATAGCAGCGCTGGTCAATGCGTCCCCCCCGTGGAGAAAGGTGAATTTCAAATTGTGCTACCTGGGCCATCCGATGAAGCCAATGAGTAAAAGAGGCCACCTGATCAGACACCCAATATTGCAAGAGAAGCTTTTTCACCAAAAGGAAGGCTAAATAAAGAAATTTTTGCTGAGGAGTCGAAAAACCAGCCTCCTCCAAAACTCTCAAGTCGCCCAACAAGAGCATGCCATAATCACGTGGGACAGGACGGTGCACTATGCGCTCCAGAAAAGGGATAGCCTGCAGCCACAAATCAGTGGACGGGCATTCCAAAAAATGATGGGTCAAAGTCCCAGCAGCACGGCAACACCTGATGCAGACATCCCCCTCCCAAAGGCCCATACGAGCCCCATGCTTCCGCGAAATATATGCCCTATGTAATATCTTAATCATGGGGTCATGGGGCTATTGGTAACCAATAAATAACTTAGACACAACCCCACACAGAACAAACGAACATGCTCAGCAACTCTAAAAGGCTTAAACAAACACTCACCCAGCCAACCACAGCAGGAGAAACACTCAACCCCAAAAAAACAAAAGAAGTGGAGAAAAAAGCCTCAGTTCAGCTTCATTTGGCAAAAAAAACTCCACTTCACACACACTCCTACACAAACAAACCGGTAGAGTGAAGAAAGCACTATATCCCTCTTTATCCCTCTTTCTTGGAATTCCTCAAACCCTAATACCACCAGATCCTCCCACAAATTAAAACTATCCTTCCCCTCGCTAAAAGGCATTTCCCACACAGGAAAGCTAGGGACCTCCCTCCACTTCAAAATCACTGAGCTCTGGAACAACCTTACCTCCCCTCTACGGAACTTGAGCTCTCTCCAAGTTTTCCGCAAACATCTGAAAACGTGGCTTTTCTCAAAAAATGTAAGTCTCCCTCCAACTTAGGAATCAAGGAAACTCTTATATCTTGGCTTCTAAATTTTCTTCACACTTCTACCTCTAACCCTCTGTTGTAGTTCCTTCCTATTTCTCCTACTGTAAACCGCGTCGAGCTCTACGAATGTGGAGATGATGCGGTATACAAACCTAAGGATTAGATTAGATAATAGCTTGCAAAGTCAATGTTCAAATGCACCAGGGGTACACAACCTCGCACGTGAAAAAATGTGGCAACAGGGCCCAAAGGCACAGCGATCCGAAATCATAGCATTAGGCCAAAGAAAAAATAACTTAGCTGCTCTCGTCCTTCAGATATGTCTCAATCCAAGCACAGTAACACAGCAGCTCGTGTACCCAACGGGGAATCTCCCGTTTCGCCAGTTCTTGCTGCGTCAGGGGTATCAACACGGCTTCATCTGCCTGTCCACGGATCCTTCGGTGCTCCTCTAGTACACCCACCACGTCATGAATCACTGCCATCGAAAGGGCTCCTCTAGCAGTAATCTTATGCTACTACCACCAGGGTTCATATTTCCTTATATGGTGTTGGCATAGCTTGGGTGGGCCAAAATGTACACATGTACAGTAAACCTATGATGTCTTAGTGCAAAATGCTCATTGGCTGCCTATATCTTACAGGATTAATTATAAAATAGCTCTCCTAGTTTTTAATACATTAAAAACCAATACTCCTGCTTTTATAGATAGGCTCCTGATTCCTTACAGTTCGTCCAGAGTTCTTAGATCAGCCTCTCAATCTACCCTAAATGTTCCTTCATTGAAAATTATTGGAACCCGCCGTGCTTCAATTTTCTCTGTTACTGCCCCAATGTTATGGAATTCTCTCCCCTTGTATTTAAGATTAGAACAAGATTTGCAAACTTTTAAAAAGAACTTAAAGTGTCTTCTTTTTAAAGAAGCATTTAACTGACAGTTCTCTTTTTTTAATAACATCAGTTAATCCCTGCACAATAATATCAGTTAACTTCTTTTCCCTTAAATATAAACCTTTATACTTTTCTAATGACATTTTTTTGGCCTTTTTATTTTCCTTATCTCCCTAATGTGTTTTCCTTTTATGTATTCTTTAAACAAAAATTGTATTTCTTCCCCATTTTCCCACTGTTTCTAGTTTTCTTCTTGTCCAAGGATGTTACCCTTGTTCGTTTAGTAGAACATTATGTATAAGTTAGTTTTGTTTTTTTAAATTCTGTTTTTATTTTTGTAAAACGCTTTGAAATTGGAAAAGCGTTTAATCAAACAATTTAATAAACTTGAAACTTGAAACAAGGGTGTCAAAGTCCCTCCTCGAGGGCCGCAATCCAGTTGGGTTTTCAGGATTTCCCCAATGAATATGCATGAGATCTATTAGCATACAATGAAAGCAGTGCATGCAAATAGATCTCATGCATATTCATTGGGGAAATCCTGAAAACCAGACTGTATTGTGGCCCTCGAGGAGAGACTTTGACACCCCTGTCTTAGTGAATAGTGGTTAATGTAATTCAAATTAAACACAAAAAGTAAAATAAATTTGTATAGACATGCACTGGAAAATTTTCCATGTTGAAAATACTGTACCAATGAAAGAGCAAGCACAAAACAATAGCTATTATCCCCTTCTGCCATACAAACCCCTTGGAAGCCAAGCCTCCTTGTAAGGCAATCCCTCTGAAATCCCTTGCCAGACAACCCCCCACTAAACAAGATCCTCCTATTCCCCAGTTGCACCCCTGGCACTTATCGGGGCTTTCCCTGGTAGTTAATGGTAGAAGCAGGAGTGATCCCAGGATGCTTCGGTCCCAGGGGTGCCAGGATCAAAATGACATCAGTCAATGCCTAGCAGTTGTCTCATTATACTACTGCTAAGAAATCATATTGCTGAATAAGAGCAAAAAAAAAAAAAAGTCCTTTAATAGGTGACTTGACTCCTAACAGTAGTACCACAGGACTACCACTACGGGTGGACATGCCATTTTGATCCCTACTATCCATTGGGCAGGGGGGGGGACTAGGAATCATTCCTGCCCCCACCACTAGTAATCGAGAAAATCCCTGAGAGGTGCTGGGGTTGGATAATGGGCTGGGGAGTGAAGGAGTCTTGCCTAACAGGGGAATGGAATCGGCGGGTTCTAGGCTGTTAGGGATGGGATGTCAGGGTTCAGGGGGGTGAGATTTTTTGGTAGTCAGAAGCAACCATTTTAAAAAGCATATTTGGGGAGAGTGGGCAGCTCTTTTAGACATGTGTAGCTTTTTAAAATCACTGCTTTGGCTTAACATAATGGCAAATACCCTTTTGTTTGGTACAACCATTTGTAAAATCCTAAGGAGTTGTGAATGTTTCAACGTGAATATCTTAATTCTCTTTGTAAAAACAGCCTTCGTCATATAGGATTTTGTATTGCAACATTCTTTACTTTGTATTTTGATTTATGGGGGCTCCTTTGTAAAAGCCAGCATTAGTTAGGTATTGATCTACTGTTTAATTTTTCCATTATAGGTTTCAGGATTTGTCTTTTGTTTAATTTGGATAAATTATTTCAGAAGTGATTTTGGTGCTCTTTCAGCATCTCTAGGTCACACAGGGTTTATTCTTGAAAACTTAACATTAGTTGGGGGATGACTGTTTTTCTTAACATTTTTTCCTTCTCTAAATGGAGAAATGCAAAGGCAGGTCTCATACAAATCTGGATCTGCACATTCCTCTTAGTTGGATCTGATGGATACCCAGGTGCTAAGGTCTGCAGTGCATGATGTTTTAATTAGCTTGGGAGTGGAGATAGAAAGTTGCCCCTCACTTAGATTTTAATTTTTAGCACTGAGCTTCATGCTCGCTCTCCATGCTGACTGGAGGAATGCAGGAGGCAATGAAATTGGCCCTGTTCATGATGGATATGACCATTGTTGGCGTGACTAAGAGCCAACAGCATTAACATGAATTACTGATAATAAGAACATAAGAATTAAGGGGCTGATTCTATAAATGGGCATCATAGAAACATAGAAAATGACGGCAGAAAAGGGCCATCGGCCCAACAAGTCTGCCCACTCTAAGAACCCTCCCCCCTAAGCACTTCCTCGAAGTGAACCCACATGCTTATCCCATTTTTTCTTAAAATCGAGCACGTTGCTGGCCTCAATTATCTGAAGTGGAAGATCATTCCAATGATCAACCACCCTTTCAGTGAAGAAATACTTCCTAGTGTCACCATGAAATCTCCCATCCTTCATTTTTAACGGATGCCCTCTTGTTGCCGTAGGTCCTGTAAGGAAAAAGATGTCCTCTTCTACCTCAATACGGCCAGTAACATATTTGAACGTCTCTATCATTTCTCCCCTCTCTCTGCGTTCCTCGAGAGAGTATAGCGGCAACTTACTTAGACGTTCTTCATATGGGAGATCCTTGAGTCCTGAGACTATCCTAGTGGCCATTCGCTGAACCGACTCCATTCTCAGCACATCCTTTTGATAATGTGGCCTCCAAACTTGAACACAATATTCCAGATGAGGTCTCACCATGGACCTGTACAAGTATAGGCGACTACCACAAGTATAGCCATCCACTGCATGATAAGTCTATTTATTGTTCAACCCTATACACCTAGCAAACACCAGACACATACAGATAACTGACTAGCAGGTGGGCCTGAGCAAACACCCAGCAAGTGAGAAACTCAGGAATGGCAGGGAGAACTGTCGGCAGGCAGGCCTTCAAGGGGGAGGGAGGGGTGACAGGCAGGCAGGCCTTCAAGGGGGGGGGGACAGGCAGGCCTTCAAAGGGGAGACAGGCAGGCAGGCCTTCAAAGGGGGGACAGGCCTTCAGGGGGGGGTCAGGCAGGCAGGCAGGCTTTCAAGGGAGGGACAGGCCTTCAAGGGGTGGGACAGGCAGGCCTTCAAGGGGGGGACAGGCCTTCAAGAGGGGATAGGCCTTCAAGGGGATCAGGGAGGTAGGTCTTCAGGGGGGGGACAGGCAGGCCTTCAAGGGGGGTGCAGGCCTCCGGGGGGGGAGTGCAGGCCTTCAGGGGTGGGATGCAGACCTTTAAGGGGGGGACAGGCCTTCAGGGAGGGGGACCCTGGTGTAGAAATACACGGAGGGAATGAGGGGGTTCAAAGAGATGCGCAAATGCCGGACTTTGAGTGGGAAGAAATAATGGGTCTGAAAATAGAGAAGAGGGAGAGATGATGGACCATAGTTTTTAGAGAGGGAAGGAACAGAAAGGGAGAGAAGTTGGATACAAGGGATGGTGTGGAGGGGGGATAGAGATACTGGATAGGAGGGTAGTTGGGAAAAGAAAGGGAGAGATGGTGGACCCTGGGGTGGTGGGGAAGGAGGGAGAGATGCTGGATGAAAGGGTATTTAAGAAAAGATAGATCTGTGGAGGGAGACGAAAAAAGGATAGATGCCAGACCTCCTGGGGAGGGAAGGGAAACGGGGAGGACAGAGATGGCAGATGGATGGTTAGCACGCAGAAAGAAGGAAGAAGGAGACCCTGGCAAGCAAGTTATCAGAAGACAACCAGAGCCTTGGACCAACAAGATTTGAAGAATAACCAGACAACAAAAGGTAGAAAAACTAATTTTATTTTCTGTTTTGTGATTACAATATGTCAGATTTGAAATGTGTATCCTGCCAGAGCTGGTGTTAGACCGCAAACGTGAGCTAGGATTTAACAGAGAGGAAAAGTCCTTTTTGTTTCTTTATTTTATTTACACCACAGTGCCAGTGTGGTTAGAAGAAGCCAAAGGGGGGGTGAAAAAGCTATAAAATAAATCCACCAGGATGTTTTAAAAAAAACAAACACCCAATTGGGCAGGAAAATTGAATCGAAAAACCAATTCAATAGGCTGAATCGAATCGAAAATTTTTTTTTTCTTGAATCGGGCAGCACTAGTTTGCGCTACTATCTTAGACTTTAGGACCTGGGATTGGAGAGAGATGGCATCCTCAGTACTTTATAATGCAAGTGAAACGAGGATTTGGTCAGACTTTTGAAGGGTCTGCAGAAGAAAAATATTGTGTAGGCCGGGGACATGAGACAGCAGGAAACGGGAACTTTTCTTCCTTCTATTTTTGTGAATGGCAAGGCTGAGGATGTCAGAGAGTTCAATTAAAATATGTGCTTTATAAGAAAATATAATAATGTGTTTTATAAAGTTTATAAGCATTGGTGGCCTACCCGTGGTGGTGGCGGCAGCGTGTCAATATGTTGAGAGGAAGAGGTGGTCTGGGAAATTCTGCTGAGCAAACTCTGGGCCCATTTCCACCCCCCCAGTTAGTCCACTCCACTCAACTGGTTCACACACTGAGTGGGTCTTTGGGTTTTGTGCCTGGGTAATTGTTTTGGGATCTCTTCTAGTGGTTTGTCAGTATCTCCTTGTGGTCCAAGGAAGGAAACTTTGTTAGCATTGACCTTCAGAATATGTTTGTAACAGCGCTGCTTGTGTGGCATTAGACTATGTAGTGATCGAAAGAAAAAAACAGATCTTTGCACATTTTTGCACTATATGGTGGGTGTATAAGGAGATTCACATTTCCTGTACAGCTAAGTCCTTGTGAAGTTACCTTGTTCTTTCTGTATTTGACATCTAGCAAGGTCTCTGTTTGGAAGGAAAGAACTAAGCTTAAAAATGAAGTGGCCAGAAGTTATGGTAAAAGCAGATAGCATTGCTGATTTTAAGAAAGGTTTGGACAAATTCCTGGAGGAAAAGTCCATAGTCTGTTATAAAGACATAGGGGAAGTGTCTGCTTGCCCTGGATCGGTAGCATGGAATGTTGCTACTCTTTGGGTTTTGACCAGGTATTAGTGTCCTGGATTGGCTACCATGAGAATGGGCTACTGGGCATGATGGATCATTGGTCTGACCCAGTTAGGCTATTCTTATGTTATGTTCTCATCTGTAGGGGCCTTTGTTTTCACTTCTTATTTTAATGTATTTTTTTTCTGGGAACTTATCAGTGTTTTTTAGAATGGGAACAAAAATGGAAGAGAATTAATGTGTGTGGAATGGGGGGGGGGGAGGGTTTACTAATTTCTTCAACTAAATAATTAAATCCACTTCAACCAGACATAGGAGAACTCACGCACCATTCACACACCCTCCAACCAAAATCGTCAAAAGAAAAAAAACTGTTCGACAACCTCCTAGCCATTTGAGCTGCAACACTCGACCCCCAACTCTACAACCTATTGACCTCGACCACAGACTACAAAACCTTCAAAAAAGAAATAAAAACCCTTCTATTCAAAAAACACATAAAACCGAACTAACACAATCAGAACTGTCCCAAGCATCACCTGCAACTACTCCATATGTACTTGTCATGACAATTCAGACATAATTTATGTTATGTTTGGATTAATGGTTACATATATGAGGTTCAATAAAAAAAAAATTTTCAGTGCCTGTTTCTATTATGACCATTTATTCAGTTTCATGATTATTACAAAAAATATTTTTTTACATGGGGGGGAGTGTCAAAAAATGATGGGCCCCGGGTGCCACATACCCTAGGTACGCCACTGGCTGAGACCAGTGCCCTATACAGAATCTGCCCCTGAGAGTTGCCATATTGGGAAAGACCAAAGGTCCATCAAGCCCAGTATCCTGTTTCCAGCAGTGGCCAACCTGGGTCACAAGTACCTGGCAAGATCCCAAAGAGGAATGTGGTTGGCATTCAAGCAGCACAGCAGTGAGACAGAGAGATGAAAAAAGGCATTTTTAATCTGATAGTCTTTAAAAAAAAAAAAATAATTGTATTATTATACTTAGGCCAATAGAGGCTCATTTTCAAAGCACTTAGACACACAAAGAGGGGCATTTTCGATAGGACGTCTAAGTCTAATTTAGACGTTTTGGATAAAAGATCCAGAAATCCAGTAGAGAAAATGTCCATTTTCAAAACAGCCAGACATCTATCTTTTATTTTTGAAAATGACCTATGTAGACGTTTTGGTCCTTAGTGTGTCTTATCTTTTTTGGCCATTTTCAAAAATAAAAACATCCACATGAAAAAGGCACAAAAGCAAGTTTTGCAGACACACCCAACTACCTTGTCTGATTGCAGCAGGGGAATCCCCCATCAGCTGAGCCGGTTTTAGGGATTCATGCCAGCTCAGCTGATGTGGATTCAGCTTGCCTGGATCAGTTGAACTGGCAGGAAGATTCCTCTCTCCCTCCCTCCTAGGCATTGATCCCCTTTTTACTAACCAACTAACCAAACTAACCAAACCAAAAAAGAGCTGCTGAGCCCTACACCTCTCCTCCCAACATCCCTGGACACCCCCATTTCTTCGGATGACAAATCGGCAGGATAAAAGCTCACTCTGTTCCGCCTATAGGGCCCTGTGCTCAGAATGATGGGCCCAAGATGCATTGGGAGTGGAAAGGTCCGTCATTCTTATCAGGAATCCATGAAACCGACTCAGATGATGGGAATTCCCCTGCTATGATCAGCTGATGGCAAGCCCTTACTGTACTGTTTCTCCCCCCCCCCCCCATCTTTGGGTGTGTGTGGGGGGGGGGGGTAGGGTCGGTAAGGGGAGTAAGGGGAATCATGCCTTAATCCCTCCAGTGGTCATCTGGTCAGTTTGGGCAGCTTTGGGGTACTTAGACGCAACTAAAACAGGTCTAACTGCCAGCATCTAAATTCAATCTAGGACAGGGGTCTCAAAGTTCCTCCTTGAGGGCCGCAATCCAGTCGGGTTTTCAGGATTTCCCCAATGAATATGCATTGAAAGCAGTGCATGCACATAGATCTCATGCATATTCATTGGGGAAATCCTGAAAACCCGACTGGATTGCAGCCCTCAAAGAGGGACTTTGAGACCCCTGATCTAGGATGTCCTGGGAAAGCTTTGATTATCGCTGCAGTACGTCTAGGTCTAAGCCCACCTGATGTTCACCCATAACACACCTCCTAACACGCCCATTTCAGCTCTGGATGCACAGTGGCCTAGAAGTCCTGGCTCTTAGGATGTCCAAGTGCTGACTTGGGCTGGTTTTAGGATGTTCCAAAGTTTTGATTATGAGCCTCAAAGTATCATGGAAACCTATGATATTTTCTGTTTCTAAGTGCTTTGAAAATGAGCCCCATATTCTATAAATGGCGCCTTAAGTTAGGTGCTTGTAGGTACCCTAGCAGTGCCTATCTTAAGCTGAAAATACCATTTAAAAAATAAAAGCATTTCAAAACAAAAAATGTAGGTGCCTAATGGTGCCTGCATCATGCCTAAGGAAGTGCTTTATGCCACTGTAGACATGGCTAATGCTGGAAGTGGTGTTAGGCTTCTTAAAGTGCCTCCACAGGCATGATTCACGTGAAAGGCACTGGAAATGTAGGCATTGAAATCCCTGGCCTTCATTTCCGGTGCCTACCTTTCCCAAAGCCTTGATTCTATAAACGGCACTATTAGGAATTCCTCTTCAATCAGCTGATGGCAGGCTCTAGACTATTGTCAGACAAAGATAGGCATCAGAAATGTAGGCCAGGGTTTTCTGGGCCTACATTTCTGGTACCTATATTTGCGTGAATCATGCCTAGGTAGGGGCTTTTGGCCGTCTAGCACCACTTCTAGTGTTGGCCATGCCTACTTTGGCATTCAGCGGCTTAAAGCACTTGAAACAAACACAGAACAATAGGTAAGTAGGCTTACTGCTTGCCATTCAGTGCATCTTTGGCTTCCTTCAGCCTGGTTAAGATGCCAAGCCCGGACTCTGCTTAGGCCTTGTTTCCAGGATATGCGCTCCCCGAGAGAGGTTGTGGGGATGAAAACGGTGAAGAAGTTCAAAAAAGCATGGGCTGAACACAGAGGATTTAGAACAGACATGGGCAACTCCGGTCCTCAAGGGCCGGAATCCAATTGGGCTTTCAGGATTTCCCCAATGAATATGCATTGAAAGCAGTGCATGCAAATAGATCTCATGCATATTCATTGGGGAAATCCTGAAAACCCGATTGGATTCCGTCCCTCCAGGACCGGAGTTGCCCACCCCTGATCTAGAATCAGAAAATAATAGTAAATATTGAAGAACTAAGGCCAGTATTGGGCAGACTTGCACGGTCTGTTTGTATATGGCCGTTTGGTGGAGGATGGGCTGGGGTGGGCTTCAATGGCTGAGAGGGTGTAGAGCAGGGGTGTAAAAGTCCCTCCTCGAGGGCCGCAATCCAGTCGGGTTTACCCCAATGAATATGCATGAGATCTATTTGCATGCACTGCTTTCATTGTATGCTAATAGATCTCATGCATATTCATTGGGGAAAACCTGACTGGATTCCGGCCCTGGAGGAGAGACTTTGACACCCCTGATGTAGATGGACTGGAGTGAGCTTTGACAGAGACTTCAGTAGTTGGAATCTAAGAACAGTACCGGACAGAGATTTGGATTCTTGCCCAGAAATAGCCAAGAAGAAAAAAACCCCAATAACAAATTTTTAGATTGAATCAGGTTGGGCAGACTAGATGGACCATTTGGGTCTTTATCTGCCATCATCTACTATGTTACTATGGATATCAGGAGGCTCAAAAGAGAGGAGAAAAATAATCTTGAGTAAGTTCCAAACACAAACACCACTTCACAGGTTCATTTATCAGTACTACTGAATAGTTGTTGCTTAGTTAATTCCACACAGTGTGTATGGTGCAGCATGAGTTTCACAGTTCAGTAAAGTCATTCAGTTAGTCCCAGCCAAAAATAAAAAGACATCCATGAAACAAAACACAGTTCAAGCTGATTCTTCTCAGTTGAGAACAATAAAGGTTTACTGCACAGTTTCTTTGCAATAAGGCAAGCAAAAAGAATCCCTTCTCCGAGAAAGAGGAAAAAACAATAAGCAGGGTTCATTCAGCTAATGTCCATATCCTCATTCAGCTCACTTTATACAGGCACTTCTTCACACACCTCCATGCATTCCGCAGGAGTAGGTCAAGTTGACTGAGTAGGCAGTCCGATTTCCTCCAGTTCCTTTAGCTCCTCACCAGGACTGGTTCTGGGCTGAGCTCTGTTCCACCCTCTGGTCTGCTTCTCTGGCACCTTCTGCCGGGCTGGTTTCCCTCCACCGTCCTGAGCCTCCTGTCTGAGGTCTGGCTTATATTGTGGCAAGCCATGATCCAGGCTCTGAAGTATGGGAAAGGGCCAGTACTGCCTTTGGCTCCCCCTTTGGCCAAGCTGAAAATAGTGGCAGTTTTAAAGGGTTTTATTTTTGCCTTGAATAGGCTCCTTTTGCAGAGCTGCTTTTCTCATTCTGCACAGAGATGGCCTCTAAGGTTTCTGTACTGGGATAGGCAGCCTCATAGCTAGGGAAATTCCTCTGACGGAATTTGCTACCACCTGAAATATTGTTCTCCCTGCTTTTACCATGGGGCAAGTTGGAAGCAATGCCAGACTTGCCACAAAAAAGCATTTAAAAAAAGAGGAATCTACATACTTGTACAATGAAATCATAAGATAAGCAACTCCAAAGCACTGTGAAACATAAGGGCTAATAGAGCAGAGTTGATGTAGCTCTTAAACACATTATTTAAAAAAAAAAACCCCACTTACTCAGAGCTATTTCAAAAAATAAAATAAATATAAACTTGGCACCATTTAAAAGTGAAAGTAAAGCCAACATTTATTCTTATTAACAAACTAATTCCCCCTTTCACAAAACCGCGAGAGAGGTTTTTAACGCAGGCTGGCACGCTGAATGCTCTGCGCTGCTCCCGACGCTCACAGGAACTCTATGAGTGTCGGGAGCAGCGCATAGTATTCAGCGCAGCTGCCTAAGATAAAAACCACTATCACGGTTTTATAAAAAGAGGGGTAAGTATAATGTTGCCATCATTATGCATAATTTTTTAGATGATCTTGATAAATGCTCCATACCAAAACAAGGCCATGTTGAGCTTTTAGTGGGTAATTCTATAAAATAGACACCAATATTTAAGTGTCGGGTGCACATAGGGGCAGGGCATGCTAAGTGCTATTCTGTAACATGTCTGGTGTCTTGATGGAGTGTGGGCAGGATTCACCCTTATGCACATTACCTATATAATACTTTAAGGGCTCCTTTTACTAAGCTGCGTTAGGGCATTAACGCGTGGAATAGCGCACGCTACAATGCCGCACGCGCTAGACACTAATGCCAGCATTGAGCTGGCGTTAGTTCTAGCTGCGTAGCGCGGGGTTAGCATGCGCTAAAAATGCTAGCGCACCTTAGTAAAAGGAGCCCTAAGTTACATGGATATCTTTGGCAACTAAGTGCGGACACTTTATATCAGCTCTAGGCTAGTGTTAAGTGCGTTCATTTTGTGATTTTTCAAAGGAGACACTTTAGCAACCTAACTCCCAGAGTTAGGCAACTAAACCCTTTGAAAATTGACCTCAATCTAAAAGGGCAGATTAATACAGCTTTTATAATGGAGACCAATAGACATTTGAATGTGAAGTGCTAATTAATGTACCTTAGTGAGAGGGATAGGCTATAAATTTATGTCCCCATTCTTTCTATGTACATTAACACAAATGGGAGATCTGAGTAATGGATTCATTAGTCACAAATTTACATTTAAAATGTCAAGTCCTAAGGCTTTAGAAAAGACATGGTTACTGCAGCTAATTCTGTTACTGGATATGTAAGATGGCTACAGACTGCTGCACTAACATTTTCTGTAAAACATCCAAAGAAAATGTCCAATACCGTGTCAATGATGTGAAGAACTTTGGTTAATATCTTCAATATCAGTGATTTCCTTGGCATAAAAGTACTATATTCTTCTTGTTTTAGATTCAGATCTAGAGTCAAAGTTATGAAATGAAAAGTTATCCTTCCGACATCAGTTATTATAACCAGTGTAGTAAAGGAGAATTATTGTTCCAAGAAGCACCAATGTAATATAAAAGTTAGTGGAACCCCCAGATTATGTTGTGCAAATTTATACGCACAAAACTGCACTTTCTTCTGAGATGCATGAGCAGCTAAATTGGCTAATGAGCCCGTTAGCACCAGTCAGTGCGTACTAAGAATCAATTATTGGCATTCATTGGCAACATGTTGGATTTTCTGGTGAATCCTGCCAAGCGCTATTTTATAAAGATCTACTCACAAATCTTATAGTGTGCAACTCAACAGGGGACATAGCCGTGGGGCAGGCATGGGTAGGTCATACCAGGGATCTGCACCCATCTTATATGCCAGGATTTGCATCAGGTTCCAGTTGGCATAAATAGTCACAGCTAGAGTTTGGCGCGGACATTGCCTCTAAGCACTGTTCTATAAAATGACACACAACTCTGAGTGCTGTTTATAGAATAGTACTCTGTGTGGATTTTTTTTGGTGCCCAAATTTGAGCTCCATTTACTGAATCTAGTCCTTTATGGTGATGAGCATCAGCGATTTTGTATAAGGTTGGCTTTGCCTCAGGACCTGTCAACAATCACAAGAGTATCCTGACAAGTGGAAGTTCAGACAAGCCATTAATATAGTTATTTCATATAAACATTACTGTGATGTTTATCCTTTGCAAAGTCTATGTATAAATCTGGTAAGCATGAATTTCATATAGCTCAGGAGTAAAGCTTCCAAATAAATACAATATATAATGCATCAAATTTTCATAGAGCGGTGAGGCCATCATAGAAATCAATGAATCAGATCATAGGATTTCTTCACAACTTGAAACTGGAGGTTTAAACCGTGACTGTGATATTTGAGATACGAGTTTTGAGACATGGGAGATATGTTCACCTCCGGGGTATTTTGGTTATTGCAGTTTCAGGTTGTGACAGTTCGGTATGTGGCTTTTGGCAGCAATTGGATGTTTATCGGGTTGTTAAGGGATTGGTTTATTGAGTTTTAGTTCTTACAGTAAGAGTAGGGGTGAAGTCGTTTAAGAGATGATGTCATGTTATGTGATGCTATTGAGAGGTTTATATATATATATATATATATATGTATATATATATATATATATATATATATATATATATATATATATATACATAGGAGGTGTGGGTGGGCTTGTTCAGCATGAGCTGTTGCTGGTTCACGGTGTCGGAGAAGTTTTTGGTAAAAAAGGGGTTATTCTGCTCATTTTCTTTTCTTCTTCTTTTTTTCCTCTGTTAATTTGTAAATCCATTGTGCTTTTGTTTAACCAATTGACTAGTCTTTGGGCCAACGTTTTGAAAAAGCTTTTGAAATTCATATGTATAAGTATGGTGAGTATATGGTGTGAAACAGTATGAGGCTCATATCAAAACTTTGAAATATCCTGAAACATCCAAAAACCAGCCTAAGTCGGCACTTGGATGTCCTAATAGCAGGGACGTCCAAATACTAATAATCAAAACCAACTTTCTGGACATGCAGCAGCATTTCTAAGCTACTGTGCATTCAGAGCTGAAAGAGGCATGTTGGGAGGTGTGTTACGGGCAGGAATTGGGCAGGCTTCAACCTGGATGTCCTCCAGCGATAATCAAAGCTTTCTCAGGATGTCCTAGAGGGAACTTAGACGCTGGCAGTTAGACCTGTTTTAGTTGCATCTAAGTGCCCCTAAATTGCCCAAACTGATCAGATGACCACTGGAAGGATTAAGACATGATTCCCAGACAACCCTTCAGCAATATCATTTATAAAAATGTTAAAACCTATTCAATAGAAATACTCCACTCTATTGATTGGAGAACTAAATCTCAAGGGAAGAAAAAGCCTCAGGTAATTTTTAGGTAGGGCATAAACGCTCAAACCTCCTCCTCCAACATCATCGGCAAAAAACTTCCGGAGAGAATGTGCACTATACCACATTCAACTCTAAATGCTTATAACTGTAAGAGAACAAGTTGTTTTTAAAGGGTAGCCAACGTTTCATGGTCAAAAAACATTTCTTCAGGGCTTACTTAACTTTCACGTTGCTCCAATGTTTTTTCTGTAAACATAAATAAATAAATGCTGTCTATATCAAATTCACTCACTGAAATATTCTATAAAAGATCTCAAATTCAGTTACTCACTAAGCTGCTTGCTTCATCTCCAGCATCCCGTTGTGGCATATTCTCCTTCGTGTTTTAAAGAGAGCGCCTCCCATCAAATCACTCCACGTCTATTACGTAGTGGACGTAGGTCGCTCTTTTCTAATAGGCTGGCTCAGCCCCGGCCATCTTGGATTGGATCTTTGAAAAAGCACGGCGCTATCAAATATCTAAAACAGTATTATTTCTTCAAGTCATTCAATAATACGAATCAATGCCCATGTTTAGGCCCCCTGGTGTCACAGATCCATCGCTGCTCCCTTTGTTGGAGATGTAATTGGTGATTCCCTCCATGAACATCACTTTCTATGTAAGATGGCTACAGACAAAATGTTAAAAAGAACAGGCCCAAGAACAGAACCTTGAGGCACACCACTGGTAACATTCCTTTCCTCAGAGCGATCTCCATTGATCACTACCCTCTGTCACCTTCTACTCAACTAGTTCCTGACCCAGCCCGTCACTTTGGGACCCATCCCAAGGGCACTCGGTTTATTTATCAGACGTCTGTGTGGAACACTGTCAAAGACTTTGCTAAAATCTAGATATACCACATCTAGCACACATCCTCTATCCAATTTTCCAGTCAAAGAAATTGATCATTTTTGTCTGACAAGACCTACCTCTAGTGAATCCATGTTGCCTCCAGTCCTTTAATCTAAAGGATTCCAGAAACTTGACCATTCTCTGTTTTAAAAGTGTTTCCTTTAATTTGCTTATCATAGAAGTCAGACTAACTGGCCTATAATTCTCTACTTCTTCCTTACTTCCACTTTTGTGGAGAGGGACCACATCCACTCTTCTCCAGTCCTCTGGGACCGCTCCCAACTCTAAAGAGTTCTAAGTGATAGAATACCAACCAAAAATCTCTCTGAAGCACATGTGACTGGCCATTTTATTAGATTTATTACATCACTTCATTCATTATTAAACATACAAACATATAAAGTTAGTGTGGCAAAGTGGTTAAAGCTACAGCCTCAGTACCCTTGGGTTGTGGGTTCAAACCCATGCTGCTCCTTGTGACCTTGGGCAAGTCATTTAATCCTCCCATTGCCCCAGGTACATTAGATAGATTGTGAACCCACTGGAACAGATAGGGAAAAATGCTTGAGTACCTGAATAAACACATGTAAACCGTTCTGAGTTCTCCTGGGAGAACGGTATAGAACACTAAATAAATAAAGATCCAATGATAAATTGTATACTCCAGCAATATTCTTTGGTTAGTTTTGATCACATGATTTATTGTCAATCTTATTTCATTAGTAATTTTCCCTAGCAAAAATATAATGAGTTATCACGTGCTATTGGTTTCGCTCCTGCCAGCATTTACATTTAGACTAACTGAGATCATTATTTATTTCAATGCATTAGTTAACTTGTACCAATATGTTCACTTAGGGCACATTGACCTAATCCCTGTTCTAGGACTCAGGCACTTCCTCTATTCTGTTACTTGAATAGGATGCACCTGGATCAAAGCCTTTAAGCAATCACCTTACCAGAAATACTAAAATGAAAGCATTGTATATCATTCAGCTTCTTTTGTTTTTTATCTATATATTGGTGTCTCTTCAGTTTTCCCAGGCAAGGGGTGTGTCTCACATATTGGGTTATGGGCTCCCCCTTATATCCTGCTTAATATTATTATTTCCATCAATAATGCCCCTCATTTCTCCAGTGGTCAGTGACCCCCTGCCCCCCCAAAAAGAAATGAAACAATACATACCTGTCTCTAGAACAGCAACATCTAGTATAGGGAAGCCAAGTAGACCTCCACACAAGTGGTGGGCTAGTGAACCATACAGGAGGAGCCGAACCCATAAGCCACTCTAACTACATTTATGGTAGAAAGTATGAATCCACCAGAACCCTAAAATACTGCCATATAGGTGCTACCTGCAGTCAAAAGATCTAGTAGGATGGTAGACAGATGGGTATAGTAGGTTTTTGGGGAGTTTTGGAGGGCTCACCATAAATTATAAGGGGTATATGGTGAGATGAATATCTATCACCCTTTATGTGAAGCTCACAGTAGTGCCCTTTAATGTGCCCTACTGCTCTGTTGGCATGGCTATGTGGCCAGTCCATTAAAATGGTAGCCCCCTCCTATGTCTAAATGGTAAGGATCTTGATGTTTCTAACTTGGACATGTTTGTAGTCAAAAATGGCAAATAAAGTTAGACATCATAACAATCTAGCTGCTTTGGTGGCCAATACATCCAAGTAGGTGACCCATTTAAAAATGGATGTTTCTCCGCTTCTGACTTTGGATGTCCTGCAGGAAACATCCAAATTCAAACTTAGACATCCTATTGAAAATGGCCCTCATATAGTAATGTAACATACTGTGCCATAATTTGAATTGCAATTTGAATATTTTTACTGTTCAACTTGTCTGGTTCCTAAACCTGTCCTAGGGGACCCCCAGCCAGTTGGATTTTCAAGATAGCCCTAATAAATATGCATGAAATTCACATGCCTACTATCTACTTTATAGGCAAATCTTGCTCATGCATATTCATTAAGGACATCTTGAAAACCTGACTGGCTGGGGGTCCCCCAAGACAGGTTTAAGAACCACTTGCCTATTGCTTATGTTTGACTTATTTTTGCTGTACATTGCTTTGAGTGAATTATTTCAAAAAAGGGGTAATAAATTCTAATTAAAAAAATAAAATAAATAATAAAATAAACTTGTAGGACAAATGTATAAGCAGTTGAAAGGTTCGGGGAAGAACAAATCACTGTTTTTAGACTGTGCTGGTTATGCACTGCCTCTTCTCTTCAGAATAGGAACATATTGGTACTATGTATGTTTCTTGTTTTCCTGTTACCCTGCCTTTTGTCTATCAGGGAGCCTGATCCCCTGCCGATATCTTTTCAACTCTTCCCATGGAAATATGAGTATGTATTGTGGCCAATAGAGTGGAAAGACAAGTAGTAGCAACTGGTGAAAGGAAAAGGAATAGTGACCAGTGGAGGCAGAAGAATTTCAGGAACATCTGCGATTGGTGGGAGGAGGAGGAGGAGGCATAGTAGCCAACTGTGAGGAAGAGAGAGCAGCAAGTCAAATTTGACTTCTTCCATTCCTGCCTCACCTGCATTACCTAATCAATTGGACTCACACTAGTTCTCATATTTAGGATATATAATTCACAGTAGTTTTCTGGCTCTGTTTAGTCTGGACACACTTTTAGTGAGTTATTGTGCCAGCTCAGTAAAATAGTAAATGATGACTGAAGAGACCATCTGGCTTATCTTGTCTGCCAAGCCATTCTTTCCACACTGCCATGAATACATCCTATTTGCCAATCACACAATATGAGGGCTTGTAAGATTTATCCCTATCCAGGACAGGTTAAAAAAAAATTATTTCTTTGCCTTCCATCATCCTCAGCAAACAAACAAAATTCCTATTGAGTTTCTTCCAGTATCCACCTTCCTCATGCATAACCATATGATTTTTCATGGCTGCATTAGCCAACACCCTCACTGTTGTCAAAAAATGTGTCCACATCATAGAAAACTGGACCTCAACCCACCACCTCAAACTAAATAACTCCTTTGGCTAGGACCCTCAAATGACCCAAGCTACACTCCAAGGATTACAGTAGACGACACAGACTTTCCATTAGAACTACAGTCCTGAATCTTAGGAGTAGAAACGGAAAACCATCTATCCATGAAGAGCCATGGACAATCAATAATAAAACAATGTTTCCTTGTGATGAGAAAGCTAAGCTCCATCAGAAAATGCTTCGAAACAGAAGCTTTCTGAATTTTAGTTCAATCCCTAATCCTATCTCAACTAGACTACTGTAATGAACACTAGTTTTTTACTCTAAAACATTGCTATTATGTCTACAACTAGCTCAAAATGCAGGAGTAAGTCTCATATATGAACTATAGAAATCAGAACACCTACAGCCCTACTATATGAAACTACACTGGCTGCCCATAACCGCAAGGATCAAGTTTGAATTAGGCATCACTGGCTTTAAGATCCTGAGAGGGAATGCCCCTGACTACCTAACAGAGTTAGCCATCCTATTCCAGGGTGCCTCCAACAGATATTCCACCAGAAGTCTTTTCCACTTAAAATTCCCAGAATGCAACAATATAAAGTCCACCAGGCAAATTAATTTATCCAGCCAATATCAATGAGCTACCACTTATACTACAATCTTGTGACCACTATTTCAAGTTCAGAAAACTTATTAAAGTATTTCTATACCAAGACAGGGAGCTAACCCTGAAATAACTGAAATGATAATTGTAAAAGCCCATTTCTAAACTGTCTAATGCAACTCCTGGGACATAACGATGAGCCAGCGATGACCTACTTGAACTTGTATCTATGACCTAACTGTATTAATAACTGTACTGATCTACTTATACTGGCTGCAGGGGGGTGGGAGGGGAAGGGGAACACTTGAGCGATGGGGCATCCCCCCAAAAAAACAAGGTCAGGAGTTGCTATGATGCCTGACAACCAGGTGTAGAAGATTCATTGTGGCTGATTCAGTGCTGAAACAGCTGCGCTGAACTGGCTGTGCTCAAATGGCCACGCTGAATCACCCTAGATCCAAGTCTCTTTTCCAAGGAGTTTATACTCTAAGACAGTGTTCTTCAGTGGAAGGCCTGGGTGCCAGTGGGGGCCCTCAGAGACCTCTGGGGTGGCCCTCATTATCTTTCCTGTTTACTCTGGCTCTACTCCCAGGCTCAGGACAGAAAGGGAAAAGTGGATGAGAGAAGAGCCACATGCTTGAAGGAGAAAACATTTATCAGTAGACAAAACAGAATGCATTTGGAAATGCTCACAACATCAAGGTTTAACAAACCCACTGCCTGCAGTGGTTTTGTGCCTAGGAAAAGTGTAAAGTTTAGCCCCAGTGTGGTTGAACTGACCAGGTCAATGCCCTAAACTTGCAGGTGATGACTATCTCTGGAATAGCTAGGATAAGACAGGGAAAGTTCCCAGGAAAGCTTGTACTCTTGTATAGAGCCTTGAAATCCTGACAGGAGACTTGTTCCTGAATTGCTTGCTGTTCCTTTTAAAAAAGGAGCAGGGAAATCTGACTTCTGGCAGAAGTAGCAGTTCTCTGGAGCAGTGTTCTTCAACCCCCGGTCCGTAGAAATTTCCTGCTGGTCCCAGACAGTGCTCTTCAGCTGCTGGTCCATGGTGCAATCGATGCGGCGTTGTCTTCGGGCCGGCTCCCTCTTCCTCAGTGCTGCAGTGCACAAAGCCGTGGGCAGAGGCTCCTACATGTGTCCTGCGCCTGAACCGAAAGCCTTCTCTCTGACATCACAATATCAGAGGGAAGGCGTCCAGATGAGGCACAAGCCACGTGAGGAGCCGCTGCCCATGGCTTTCTGCACTGCAGCACTGAGGCAGAGGGAGCCAGCCCGAAGATAACACCGGGGGGCAGGCCAGAAGGCAAGGCACAGCATGGAGGGAGGGAGACAACAACGATAGTTGGAATGATTTTATTTTTTTATTTAGTGATTGATTTGCATCTGTTGTCTGTTCAGGAAGAAATGCATTTGTTTCTTTTCTTCTGGGGTTGTACTGCATGCAGAGTCTTGCACCTTAGGGTTAGTTTGTATATATTAGTACTTTTAGTTTTTGGTCCCATATTTGCATGGGGTTATCTGTGTTCTGGTAGTAATGAATATTGAGAAGCATACAGTGTGCTTTCTGTAGTTTAATTTTGTGGTTAACCATTATATGTTGTAATATACGATTATATTGTGTGTGTATATGAAAAATGAATGGAAAAAATGGTGTTACAATTAGTACTATTATGGGAGCGGGGTCTGGGGCGGAGATTGGGTGGAGATGGGTGGGGTCTGGCCCACGATTTAGCACAGTGTTCTTCAACTGCCGGTCCACAAAATAATTATTTTATTTCCGCTGGTCCATAGGTGTCAAAATGTTGAAGAACACTTCTCTAGAGAACTGATTCACCTCCCCCCTCAGCCAGGCAGAGGGGGTGTGGTTTTGAGCTCCCTAAAATGGAAGCCGGTGAGGGAGTCGGGGAAAGAGGAAGGTAGGAGCTGGGAAGTGCCCAGCAGAAAAACAAAACTTCCATCAAAGGTTTAAGTTCTCAGAAAGATTTATTATTCTTGGCCATTGGCCAGCCTTTGTGTTTGGGTTCAACACACCCTGTTTCTCACAAACCAATTCAACTGTTTCAAAAGTAACAAAAGCAAAGAATTTCAGCAGTAAACAAAAATACAGCTTTTTCTCCAGCAATTGGCCAACAGCCACCTCAACTGTTGCAATTAGATAAACTTCCAAAGATCTTAACTTCTTTGCCAGCACTATGCTATATAAAGATACTGGATACAGAGAGGTACAGTATAGCAATACTTTCAGGCAGGTTCTTAAGGTAGGTAGTAGAAAGGCTTAACTTTATCAAGGTATCTTGCCTCTGGTAGCAAAGGCTTAAGCTTATCAAGAGATCTTGCATGCAGGCAGCTTTTGCCCAAAGAATTCTTAAATAACTGTCTCTGGTTATAAGTGACGCAAAAGGTACAAATATCAGCTTCTCAATCTTACAGTCCGGCAATTTGTAGTCGTACAAGGAACAGTTTTAGACACAGGCTGGCTCAGCCTTCAGCACTGCTTCCAGGCACAGCTGCTGCACTGCTCTGCTGCTAATTAGCTGCCTCTGTTCAAACGTACCTCAATGCCAAAACCTCAGCAAAACAAAAATGGGAAAATCCAAACGTTCTCTCTGAGCTAGCTGAAAGAAAAAAGAACCACTAGCTCAGAAAAATTACAGTTCCTAAACAGCAAAAGCTTCTGCCAGCACAAGATACTTTCTTCTAGGCAAAACACTCAAAAACAAAACACAGTTCAGGGCAATGTCCTCCTCAGGGAGTTAATGGCACAATCCACACACTCACTTTTACAGCAGTTGATTCTCCTCAATTCCATACTAGGTTCTGGTACACTCTCTGTTGCTTCAAAATCCATAACTTCCAAGTTATTCACCTGTCCCAGTCCTGCAGCCTCTCACAGTCTGGCTGGGAAAACAAATGTCCTTCTTTTTGCTGGAAAGGGAAATCCTTACCCAAAATACTGAGGTTTAACCACAGCTTAGCCATTGCCAGGCCTGAAGGGTACCCCAAGCTAAAGGGGACACGCCAGGTCAGTATTTTGTCGCAGCCCAGAGGGGTCTGCTGTGCTCATCAGAGACTCCGGGTTGTGACAGAGGATACCCCCTAATGAAGTTTGAAGGTGGGCAGGTGTGGATGAATGTCTTTGACACCCACTAGTCAGATATTTGTTGGCTCTCCTCAGGGTTGCCAGATACTTTTCAAAAATCCTATCCATTTACCTTGAAAAAGCAGCCCCAAAACAGCCCAATGCAGTTCTTCATTTTCCCATGAGTAAATAAATCTATAAGAGTAAATACTGTAAATCTACAATGACTGACTGCAGTCATTTTGGGGCCCTAAAAGGTTCAGATCTCTAACAGAGCTCTCGATGTATACACAAAGTATACAGATCTATCTGCTTCCACCCTGCAGTAAAGGAGTAAAGAATCCCTTGTAAAATAGCTGTTTCCTCCCTACAGCGGACTTACTGACATTGTAGATTTAAAATCAGAAACCAGCCCAAAAAACTGCTACCTGCGACTGCTAAAAAATTTCCCACAACCAACTTTCAAAAGCAGCCCAGCTGGGCGAGAAAACCATGGACTTGGCAACACCGGCTCCCCTTGTGCTCATTAGAATCCAAAGTAGCTGCAGATTAGAAATCAATGAAGATCACTGCTCTAAGGAGTTAATTCTATACAGAAATTAGGTGCCAAAAATCTGAGCATTAAGCTAGTATTCTATAATGGCAACTTTGTGTATCAAATGTGGTATAGAATGTTGATCACCACTGGCAGAATATCTGGGGGTCTGTTTCTAGACATTTAAACTAGGGAGTAGGGGGTGATAATGGAAGCAGGAGCATTTAAGAAGTTACCTCCCAGAAAAAGCAAAAGCAAGAAAATAGAGGGGTCGATAAACTTAATACTAAACAAAATCTAAGCATCTCATTCGTTAGCAATAAATGGAGAGCAATGGGCAGTTTTCTAGAGGCTGTGTTCACATCAAGCTTCTACAATTCAGATAAATGGGCTCATTAAAAAAAAAAAAAAAAAAAGATGTCCAAAATTGACATAAAGGGGCAGATGGACATTTTTCTTGCCAAATCCTTCCAATTTGCTTTTTTTAAAAAACCTATTTTCTAGATGGATATTTATGCAATTCATCTACAGTTCATCTAAATTTCATGGGGGCTTGATATGGGTGGAACTAGGGTGGGCTTATAACATGGACATTTATCCCAATCTATAACAATAAACTGTCCACTAAAAAACTGTTGAAATGACAGATCTGCTGAGTTACCATTCCTAAATGAAAGAAAAAGCCTCAGGTATTAGGTGAGCAAATATACGACCTACCATCCACCAACCACATCATCGGCATAAAAAACTTTTGTTAGAATGGTTAACGCCAAACATAACTACAGAAAAAGTACAAAAATATTTTAAGTATTTGAAAACACCACTCCCTACAGCCGTTATATAATCTGTGTGTTTATAAGCCAACGTTTCACGGTATTCAAACCACTTCCTCAGGGCATGATAGACTTTCACTCTTGACGTACAACTCTGAAAGGCAACAAAAATTATTCCAATGTAGGGAAGCTATTAAATATAATCACAAGAGGCTCTTTTCATACTCAATGTGGCATGGCTTCAACTTCTTTTCTCGCTCTGTCTTCTGTATGGCATATCGGCATCTTATGTGTGACCCCCCCACCAATCAACAATCATTACATTACAACAGGACGGTTAGACAATTCAATCGCACTAGGTCAGGACCCATGCACTGGTTTGCAAAGCTGGTTTGAATTCTCATCTTAATTTATAATGCTGGACAGCTATAGTGTAAAGTTTTGAAGAAGATTTTTAATAAAAATAAAAATCAATCAATGTGGGAATTTAAACCCTTTGGAACAACTGTGTCCCAACTCATATATCCAGCTTTGTTCTCTTTGCTGCAAATATAAGTGTTTGTTACATTCCTGGGTGTTAGGAACATGATCTAGCACAAAACACCTTAGTTGAAAAAAATCATAAGAGTACATATTACAATGTTGTACCAATGGAATCTGCAAATTACTTCTCACTAAAGCACGACGGTGTTCGTTCATTTGCAAATGTAACTTCCTAGATGTCTGTCCAATATACAGCTTCTTGCAGGGGTAGATAATGCAATATGCCACAAACTCTGCATTGCTGTGATGTCTTATTTCAAGACACATTTCTTTTCATTGCCGAGATTAGAAAACTCTGACAGTGTCAACATTATGTCATAATTTTTACAATGACCGCAGGGTTTATGGAACATGAGCTCAGTAATATCACTTAGAAAATCATTGAAAACATATCTTTTCACTCAGGTTTATGATGACATGATATGGAATCTTAAAGTTTCTTTAGTAGTTGGATTCATGGATATTTAGGGCCTAATTCTGTAAATGGTGTCATAAGTTAGGCGGTGGTAGGTGTCCTACCACCGCCTAACTTAATTGCTGTAATTGGCCTTAATCAATTCACTAATTGACCGCACCATTAAAAACCAATCTAACTATAACCACCTAATAGAAACATGATGGCAGATAAAGGCCAAAAGCAATGACTCATCTAGTCTGCCCATCTGCAGTAACCATTATCTCCTTTCTCTAATTGATCCCACGTGCCTATCCAGGGCCGCCGAGAGAAAATCCGGACCCCGGTATAAAGAAAGTGCGTGGGACCTTATACAAAATTCGACACACATGTATGTGTGTATATTATTATTTATTTCTACAATTGTGATGTTTCTTGGGCCTCCTTGAGCTTCATATGCCCCAGAGCGATTTTCCAGTCTGCACCCCCCTCTCCTCAGGTCTGTGCCTATCCCATTCTTTCTTGAATTCAGTCTTTGTCTCCACCACCTCTTCTGGAAGACTGTTCCACGCATCTACCACACTTTCTGTAAAAAAATATTTCCTTAGATTACTCCTGATCCTATCATGTCTTAACATCATCCTATGCCCTCTCATTCTAGAGCTTCCTTTCAAATGAAAGACACTCAATTTATGCGTATTTACGCCATGTAGGTATTTAAAGTATACATATTGAGATCTTTAAGTCTGTCGAAAACAAATCATAAAATTGCAACTTCAAGGTGTTTAATCTGAAAATGTGCAACTAACACACCCATACGATGATTTAAACCAGTGTTCTTCAACCTTTTGACACCTATGGACCGGCGAAAATAAAAGAATTATTTTGTGGACCGGCACTTGTCCGTGGACCAGCAGTTGAAGAACACTGGGTTAAGTTGTGGGATAGACTCCGCATATCTACATCCAATCTCTACCCCAAACCCCACCCTCATAATAGTACTAATCGTAACACCATTTTTAAATTAATTTTTCATACACACACACACACACACAAAATGTAATCGTATTAACAACACATAATGGTTAACCACAAAATTAAACTACAAAAAGCACACTGTATGCTTCTCAATATTCATTCCTACTAGAACACAGATAACCCCATGCAAATACTAAATGTACTAATATATACAAACTAAATGTACTAATATATACTAAATGTACTAATATATACAAACAAATCCTAAGGTGCAAGAATCTGCAAGCAGTACAAACCCAGAGGAAAAGAAACAAATGCATTTCTTCCTGAACAGACAGCAGATGTAAATCAATCACTAAATTCAAAACTAAAATCATTCCCCTACCTTTGTTGTCTCCCTCCCTCCATGCTGTACCTTAACTTCTGGTCTGCTCCCGCCTGGCCATTTTATGCCGCCCCTGGTGTTGTGTTTGGACTAGCTCCCTCTTCCTCAGTGCTGCAGTGCAAAGACACGGGCAGCGGCTCCTATGTGCATCCCACGCCTCATTAGGAAGCCTTCTCTCTGACATTGCGATATCAGAGAGAAGGCTTCTGGTTCAGGTGCTGGAAGCTCGTAGGTGCTGCTGCCCGGCAGGAAATTTCTACGGACCGTCGGTTGAAGAACACTGATTTAAACCACTTCAATATATAAGGGGATGAAAAGACCTCAGAGACCTTTAAAAAGCCACAATGATGCTTAAAGTTAGCTAATGAAGCAGATCGTCTCGATCACTGGTCAAAACCCCATTTGATTACTTATGTGTAAAGTGCAAATAGCAAAATACATTTTCAATGCTGAATAATTTAATTGCAAAAAAGCGCAAAACTTTAAGAACAGCACTTATCTTTTTGCAACAAATTCCAGAGTTTTACACTTGTGAAGAAATATTTTCTCCGGTTTGTTTTAAATCTGCTACTTAGTAGTTTCATTGCATGTCCCCTAGTCCTAGTATTTTTGAAGAGTGAACAAGCGATTCACATCTACTCCACTCATTATTTTATAGACCTCTATCATATCACCCCTGAGCCGTCTCTTCTCCAAGCTGAAGAGCCCTAGCCGCTTTAGCCTTCATTCATAGAGAGTGACAGTCAGCCTTCCCCCAGTTTCTAGTTTAAAAGCAGCTCTATCTCCTTTTAAAATATTGATGCCAGCAGCCTGTTTCCACCCTAGTTAAGGTTGAACCTATCTTTGCGAAATAGGCTTCCCTCTTCCCCAGGATGTCGCCCAGTTCCTAACAAATCTAAACCCCTCCTCCCTACACCATCGCCTCATCCACGCATTGAGACTCTGGAGCTTGGCCTGTCTTTTGGGTTCTGTGCGTGGAACAAGAAGCACTTTGGAAAATGCTACCCTGGAGGTTGTGGATTTTAACTTCCTACCTAAGAGCCTAAATTTGACTTCCAGAATCTCCCTACCACATTTCCCTATGTCATTGGTACCCATATGTACCAATACAGCAGGTTCCTCTCCAGCACTGTCTAAAATCGTATTTAAATGACGTGTGAGGTCTGCCACCTTTGCATCAGGCAGGCCCAAAAGGCAGGTAGAGATCCAGACCCTCAATGAATGGATGAGATGATGATGCAGGGAGGAGGGATTAGATATGTTAAAACCTAGACATCATATTGGGGAAGGAAGTATCTATTCTGAAATGATGGGTTCCACCTTAACCAGGGTGAAATGAGGCTGCTGGTGCTAATGTTGCCTCTGTACCTTTTCTAATTCCACTATATCTCTTTTGAGATAAGGCGACCAGAACTGCACATAGTATTTGAGGTGCGGCTGTACCCTAGAGCAATACAAGGGCATTATAACATTTTCATCTTTGTTTCTATTCCTTTCCTGATAATACCTAACATTTTATTTGCTTTCTTAGCAGCCGCCACACATTGAGCTGAGGATTTTCTCAACAATGACACCTAGATCCTTTTCCTGGGCAGTGACTCCTAACACAGAACCCAGCATCACATAGCTATAGTTTAGGTTCCTCTTTCCCGCATGCATCACTTTCCACTTTCTCACATTAAACGCCATCTGCCATTGTGACACCCAGTCTTCAACCTCACAAAGTCTTCTTGCAAATCAACCAATAAACTCAGTTGAAGAGATGGGACTTGTGAGTAGTATAATGCGGAAGTAAACACTGATTAGTCGATCCTTCTCTTGTCTCACCTGTCAATCAGTTTGACATGAGGTGTACCCATTATACTACTCCTGTGATATATTGGGAGGCAGGAAAAGCAGTCCTTAGTAGATATGTAGCTAGAAAAAAATAAAATAAAATCAAAGGAACTAACAATGGCTAAAATTGTCATAAGACCTACAGTAGCTGAAGCAAATGCACACAGCAAGTGAACTAAAGCATTAAATGGTTGAAGTTAAAGAGTTTTAGATGGATTACTAAATCAGAAAGCAGATAAAACATTTTCCCAAATATAAGAAATGTAGATGGGGCAACAAAATTGGGAAACTTTTAGCTAACTTGGTTAGACCTAATAGAGTAAAACAAGCCAACACTCTACTTCTGCATCACTCAATCTTCCTTATGGTGTTTCTCAGGGCTCCATTAAAAGACTGCGGGATAAGTACATTTTATCATGCTCATGTGCTTTTAATCATACAATTCCTGCTAATCCAGACTTAAACCAACTCAATCATTTCTTAGGTGCAATTTCTTCATGATTAAGTGACAATCATATTGTCCTCAATCTTTCAAAAATCTGTAGCCTGTTGGATGATTGTTTGGTCTTTACATATGTCACTTGCCCTATGGATCTCCAATGACTTGTTGATCACTTTAGGTACCTAGAGATGATTCTCAATCAACAACTATCCTTTGATCACTAAGTTAGTGTATTTACATTACATTAGTGATTTCTATTCCGCCATTACCTTGCGGTTCAAGGCAGATTACATAAGAATTGTTGTGACATTAAGTAGAACTTTAAGTGATAGTCTGAACATTTTCTAATTTTCTAAGGAGTAGATAGTGTTTCAGGTGAAGCTTGGGACATATTTGATTGTGTTATATTGGTTTTATGTATTTTTTGAAGAGTAGGGTTTTTGTTTCATTTTTGAAGGTTTTGTAGTCTATGGTTGAGCTCAGTAGGTTGATGATTTGTATGTCCAGCTTCGCTACTCTGGTGGCCAGTAGGTTGTCATACATTTTTCTTCGTTTGACATTTTTGGTTGGCGGGTGTGTGAATAGTGTGTGGGTTCTCCTGTGTCTGGTTGAGGTGGATTGATTTAGTTGATTGTTCCAGTAGGTTGTGAAGACAAGCTTTCTTGGTATTCACTTAGGGGTCATGTCACTGGGGTAAAACTGCTGAAATATAGGTGCCAGCATGATGTATGTGAAATGCAACTTCTATAAAGGAATTTCCATAGTCCATAAGTCAATAAGTCCATATTCCATGTCACACTGTAGGCATGAGCACTTAACACCAGTCAAATGACTGATATGAATGCTTTCACCTAACTGTAGAATATTGCAGAGTTAAGAGGATTTTGTGAGGGTTATGTATCCTCAAAGAACCCAAGATATTTATTGATGATGCTGAATTTAACAAATTGAATTGTATACTGAATAAATGTTCACTCAATCTGATGAATAGAGGGCATAAGGAGTTAGATTTAGAACTCACACACGTGAAAGAGAATGATTTGTGCTATGAGATGCTTATAAGACAATTATGATAGGAATTTAGAGGATATTCAAAAGGAAATAAAAAAGATAAAATATGATGTTTAAAAGAGACAAAGTTGATTATAGAAATGTCAGTGTATATTCTTAGTATAAGAATTGAAAAGACAGGCTTATGTTGGATCAAAGGAAGAAAAATGATACCTTTAATAACCGACAACGAGAAGAGAATTGTGCTTTGCTGAATATTGATCTGATAGCAGACATAGAGAGGAGTAGAAAGAGAATGTGAAGCAACACTAAGGAGACAGTTGATCCCTAGGCTTCACTTGGTAGATAAGATGAATTTTTTAATGGCCAAGTGGAAGGGATGATATACAGCAAAGAGACATCTGTGGAAAGAAATTGGCTGAAAGGATTAAGGCCCCGATTCTGAAAAGCTTTCCCTGGCAGTAAGACTCATTACTGGCAACGATAACTCTCCTCCCGATGCACAAAAGGGTTCTGTTAGGCTGTTACCGATCATCAGAGCAACCACCAAAAACCCTATGCAAATGCATTACAAGTAGCTCATTAGTATTCTAGTCAGCTTCCTTGTGATACCCAAATGGGAATGTCCCCCCTCCAGCACCAAATAATCAGTTATTGAGCTGCTGGTAGCTACTGTGTGTGTATTGAGTATACACAGAGCAGCTGTGCCCATTAAATAAAAGGCCTTTGCAGCTGAGCAGGGATGGACAGAGATGGATTTAATTCCAGTGAGAATGGGTGGGGATGAGTTTGATTTCTGCCCCCACACAACTTTCTACCTACAAGCTCACCAGCCCCTTATCCACTGCTGCCACCTAACCATAGATGCAGCGGTGATGGTCATAAGAGAGTGGGATGTCCCACCTGTGTGTGATGACTTTACAGCGTCCTACCTTTCACTATAAAGAGGAAGTCTGTGTTTTAGGAGCGCTGCAAAGTCTGTGTTTTAGGAACGCTGCAAAGTCATCAGCCTGCACATGGCAGGGAGAGAGATGGGGGGGAGGAGTTGTGTTTAGCAATTGCTCCTTTGAGAAGACACCAGGCACTGTTCCTACCCCTCACCCGTTATGAAAAAAAATCACTCCCACCACGGTATTTTCACGGTGGTGTCAGAACTTTGTTATCACATGCAGGTGGGAGGTTCCACTGTCTTATGATGATGACAATCATTGCTGCATTTATGATAGGGTGGTAGCAATGGGTAGGGGGCTGTTGAGATTGTAGGGAAGTTAAAGGAAGAGAGTTGCTGCAGGGGACAGGCGGATCATGAGGAGAGTTAGAGGAGGTATGTCAGTGGGAATTTGGAAAATAAAGCCCAAGATGAAAGATGGTAGGGCACTCAAGGGAGGGGAAAGGGGGGAGGCAGCAGTGTAGTAAGGGGGAGTGGGTGGACTGCATTTGTGCTTTTTGGAATTGATTTCACAGTAGAAGATGGACACTAAGCAATCATTGTGCAGCTCTATCACATTGTTTTCTATATCAGCCCATTTATTTGTATTGCGTCTGAAATGTTAACCAGTAGAGATTCTGAGGAGATGCGGAAGTGATTGACAAGGTCTTTGAGTGCAACCTTCTATGTATACTCCTCTTTCTCCTTCTCCTTCTCCCTCTTATATTCTGATACGGGACTTGGGGCATGATGCACAAAAAGAAAAGGGGTTCCTTGAGATGAAACACCCAACAATACCTACCATTTATGTATTCCTGAAGATAACATAGATCCAAAATCCATCTGGAAGGCCAATAGTCCTCCTTTCGGTTGCCTCTAATCTTAGGACAGAGAGCATTATTTTATTTTGTCCCAACTTCAGGCTAACTTAAGCAACAGAACACTGGTACAGAAAGTCCCTCTTGGATCCCAGCTGGCCTCTTCAATCTTTCCTTCTGTCCTTGGGCCTTGGTGGCTGCCGGCTACATGCAATGCAAACGATCAGAGGAGAAAGGAGGCTCTTTTTGCTTGCTGCACAGCACGCACCAGAAGATAAGGTAACTGGTGTGAGCTGAGCTGACCTCTATTGGTGCATGCTGTGTATCTGCAGTAACCATTGGCACTGACTGCTGCAGCATCGGGTCTGGAACTCCGAGTCCAACCATCAGTGGCATATTTGACACCCAGGGTCAATCATTTTTAAACACCCTCTTCTCTAAATGAAAAAATATTTTTAGTAATAATGTACAAGTCACACCTAGGAAATGGCAGCATCTTAACCTTTGCAGTGAGTACTGGAACATCAGTACACCCACTGTAAAACTGAACAAGCCAGATTAGTATAGATTGCATCTGCACAGTCAATGCTAACAGAAAAGCATGTCTGTTTTTCACACGCACAGAACACAGATACTTAGAGGGGCATAATAAAAAAGTCTAAGTCCCCTTTTGGCCTAAGCCCTAAACACTGAAAGTAGAAGCAGGGAAAATGTCCATTCTCAAAAAAAAACATACAAAATGAGGGTTTTTTTGAGAATGGCCTACATCTACGTTCAGCTGTTTAAACGCCCAGACCACCACTACGTCTACACTTACAACATATTACCAACCAAAAAAAAGCCTAAGCCCCAAACGCTAGGGGCTAGTTCTTCGCCTAAAAGCTAGATTCTGTAACTGGTGTCTGTCAAAAACAACACCGGTTACAGAATCCACCCCCCCCAGCAATGATCGCGGTAGGAGAGATGGCTCATCTCCCCTGCCGCGATGGTGGTCGCCCATCCCCATGAACCACAGCACTTCAGGGTAAGCATCGTGGCAGGGGAGATGAGCCATCTCCTCTGGCATAATCCTTACCCCGAAGTGCAGCGGTTGGGGGGGGGGGGTGAGCAATCATCATCGCTGCAGGAGAGATGCCCAATCACTCCTGCCGCGATCCACTCCCCCGATTGGATCGGATGCCCAACCCTTCCTGCCCCGACGCAGCCCCCACCACTCGATCCGATATGGGCAGGAGGGAGCCTAAGCCCTCCTGCCCGAAGACCCTCACTCCCCCTGATACAATCCGGGCAGTTGGGAGCCCAACCCCTCCTGCCCCAACGACCCCCCTACCCCCACTAAGATACGGGCAGGAGGGATCCATGCCCTCCTGCCCATGACGAACTCCCATCCCATGATTGCTCCCCGAATCCTCCAAACCAGCCAACCCTGCGACATCCCCCTTTACCTGAAAAGAAGTTGGACGGTCGGACAGGTCCTAAGCTCGTCCGCCTGGCAGGCCCGCTATCTGCAGAATAGTGGGCCTTAGGGCCTGATTGGCTCAGGCGCCTCAAACCCACAGGAGGGGCCTTAGGTGCCTGGGTAACTGTTTATATTTAAAGCAAAATGGTGTCTGCACCTATCATGGCAATAATTGCTAGGTCGTGGTGAAGCCTTTTTAGGTGAGGTGGCCAGACTGAGTGTAGGCTTATTTCAAATTTATTTAGGATGATACATCCAAAAAATTTTTGAAATTGGTCAAGTTTTGATAGAATTAACAAACTTTGCATAGTTCTTTAAAAAAAAAAATACTTTGCAAGCAATATTGGTGGAAAAAATGTCATATGGGAAAAGAAGTGAAAATGTTCAGGAACAGTGTTCAGGAAAATATATATCACCCTTCAAAAAATAAGTATCAGCATAAAGCTTAAAATATGAGAAAAATATATATAATATAGAAAATCAATAGCACAGTGTCAGGAAGATTTAAATGTTAAAACAGATGTTTATGGACTTGATTCATAATTTCAGAAAGATCTTGAGTGGGAAGATTTCATTATTTTATTCTGGCAAGCAGCTTAAGAGGTTAAATTTTGTATTTGTTGTGAAGTTTTCACGGTAGTGATGAGAGTATTTTCCACTGATTCTTTTTCCTACTTGCTGGCATTTGGTAAAATTCACTGGATAATGTGAGTTAAGCTGCCCATACTCCAGCAATCTTTCCCAGCCTGATTCCATCATCAGTGTCAGTGCCACCAGCTCATTTGCTTCCTTTAAGATCTTAATCTCAACCTTGGAAGAAAGCTGGGAGAGGAGAGAGATGATAATGACATTTAAATAACTCCATGGTGGGAGATAGGTGAAGTACTACTAATAGGTGATTTTAGTATGCCAGAAGTTGATTGGGATATCCCTAATGCAGGATCTCCTAGAAGTAAGGAGATCCTAGATTCTCTACAAGAAGAACTGTTCCCGCAGTTGATAATGGAACCCACGTGGATTGTGGTCATACTGAACTTAGTGCTTACAAATGGGGAAAGTGAGGTTAAAAACAGACAGGGTCAAGGGAGAGACCATTGAGGAATATAATTACATCGAGATACAAAGAGTAAAAAACACAGAGGACTTTAATAGATGGCTCAAAGCCTGGTGTCATCAAGAAGGCTTCAGGTACATAGGAGGATGGGGAAATACATGGAAGGACAAGAAGCTATATTGCACTGATGGGCTACATATTACTACAGCAGGAAAAAGAAACCTTGCAGAGAAATTTAGACAATATACATTTCTAGGCATTTAAACTAGAGATGGGGGTGGTGTATGTATGAAGGACAATTATAGAGACCACCCCCGGCAAAAGAAAAGATGTGATAGTAGTAAAGATTGCAACATAAACAATATCAGCAACTCATTTCTTAGCATTGCAACGTAAAGTGAAACAAAACAAAAATCTATACGAAAAAGAAGATTACCACTGAAAAATAGCTGGAAAGCGATGACCACAAATGCTCGCAGTCTAAGCAACAAAGTTCATGATCTGCAAGCCCTGATATTAGAGGCAGATCTAGATATTGTCGCTATCACAGAGACATGGTTCAGTGAATCACAGGGATGGGATGCAAACATACCGGGATATAATCTTTTTAGGAAGGACAGAGATGGTCAAAAAGGTGGAGGAGTAGCTCTCTATGTAAAGATCAATATCCAAGCGACCGAAATGCAAGGGACCTGGGGTGACCAGAGAGCTGGTTTGAGGACATATGCTAGATGTGATTTACTTAGATTTCAGCAAAGCCTTTGATACGGTTCCTCATAGGAGGCTGTTGAACAAACTTGAAGAGCTGAAGTTAGGACCCAAAGTGGTGAACTGGGTTAGAAACTGGCTGTCGGACAGACGCCAGAAGGTGGTGGTTAATGGAAGTCGCTCGGAGGAAGGAAAGGTGAGTAGTGGAGTCCCTCAGAGTTCCGTGCTGGGGCCGATCCTGTTCAATATGTTTGTGAGGGACATTGCTGAAGGGTTAGAAGGAAAAGTGTGCCTTTTTGCAGATGATGCCAAGATTTGTAAGAGTAGACACTGAAGAGGGAGTGGAAAATATGAAAAAGGATCTGCAAAAGTTAGTGGAATGGTCTAATGCCTGGAAACTAAAATTCAATGCAAAGAAATGCAGAGTAATGCATTTGGGGATTAATAATCGGAAGGAACCGTATATGCTGGGCGGTGAGAAGCTGAATATGCACGGAGAGAGGGAACTTGGGGTGATAGTGTCTGAAGATCTAAAGGCAAAAAAACAGTGTGACAAGGCAGTGGCTGCTGCCAGAAGGATGCTGGGATGTATAAAGAGAGGCATAGCCAGTAGAAGGAGTTGATGCCCCTGTACAGGTCATTGGTAAGGCCCCACTTGAAGTATTGTGTTCAGTTTTGGAGACCGTATCTGGCGAAGGACATAAGAAGACTTGAAGCAGTCCAGAGGAGGGCGATGAAAATGATAGGAGGCTTGCGCCACAAGACGTATGAGGAGAGACTGGAAGCCCTGAATATGTATACCCTAGAGGAAAGGAGGGACAGGGGAGATATGATTCAGACATTGAAATACTTGAAGGGTATTAACGTAGAACAAAATCTTCTCCAGAGAAAGGAAAATGGTAAAACCAGAGGACATAATTTGAGGTTGAGGGGTGGTAGATTCAAGAGCAATGTTAGGAAATTCTACTTTACGGAGAGGGTGGTGGATGCCTGGAATACGCTCCCGAGAGAGGTGGTGGAAAGGAAAACAGTGACTGAGTTCAAAGGAGCGTTCTCCCTACCTTGGAGAGGGTGAACAGTCTGTCTTTCTCTACTAAGTCTATTCCCTTCAGTATTTTGAATGTTTTGATCATATCCCCTCGCAGTCTCCTCTTTTCAAGGGAGAAGAGGCCCAGTTTCTCTAATCTCTCACTGTATGGCAACTCCTCCAGGCCCTTAACCATTTTAGTCGCCCTTCTCTGGACCCTTTCAAGTAGTACCGTGTCCTTCTTCATGTATGGTAATCAGTGCTGGATGCAGTACTCCAGGTGAGGGCGCACCATGGCCCGGTACAGCGGCATGATAACCTTCTCAGATCTGTTCGTGATCCCTTTCTTGATCATTCTTAGCATTCTGTTCACCCTTTTCGCCGCCATAGCACATTGTGCAGATGGCTTCATCGACTTGTCGATCAGAACTCCCAAGTCCTTTTCCTGGGAGGTCTCTCCAATTATCGCCCCGGACATGCTGTATTCGTGCATGAGATTTTTGTTCCTGACATGCATCACTTTTCACTTATCCACATTGAACCTCATTTGCCATGTCGATGCCCATTTCTCGAACTTGATTATGTCACGTTGCAGATCTTCACAATCCCCCTGTGTCTTCACTACTCTGTATAACTTCGTATCATCCGCAAATTTAATCACCTCGCTCGTCGTACCAATGTCCAGATTGTTTATAAAGTCCAAGCACTGAGTCCTGCAGCACCCTGCTGGTGACGCTCTTCCTGTCTGAGAATTGTCCATTTACCCCCACTCTCTGTTTCCTATCCGCCAGCCAGTTTTTAATCCACGTATTTCACCCTCGATTCCATGGTATGCAATTTTCCGAAGTAGTTGTTCATGTGGAACTTTGTTGAACGCCTTCTGAAAATCCAGATATACAATGTCAACCAGGTCGCCCTTGTCTATCCGCCTGTTTACTCCCTCGAAGAAGTGCAGCAAGTTCGTCAGGCAAGATCTGCCTTTACTGAAACTGTGCTGGCTGGTCCTCATCAGATTGTGTCCATCAAGGTGATCAATGATGTGGTCCTTTATCAGCGCCTCTACCATCTTTCTCAGTACCGAGGTCAGACTCACCGGTCTGTAGTTTCCCGGATCTCCCCTCGAACCTTTTTTGAAGATCGGCGTAACATTCACCACCTTCCAGTCTTCCGGAATCTTTCCCGATTTGATCAACAGATTGGCTATTAGCTGAAGAAGTTCAGCTATAGTCCTTTTTAGTTCCTTGATGACCCTCGGATGGATGCCATCCGGTCCTGGGGATTTGTCACTCTTAAGCCTATCAATCTGCTTGCATACCTCTTCTAGACTGACCGTCAATCCTGTCAGTTTCCTGTCTTCGTTTCCAGCATATAGCCTGATGGGTTCTGGTATGCTGTACATATCCTCTTCTGTAAATACAGACGCAAAAAATTAGAGAGCTGCACGGGAACGGGGATGACGGGAATCCCTCGGGACCCGCGGGGATCCCGCGGGTTCCCCCTTTGGGTCACGGGGATCCCGTGGGGACGCCCCCTAGGGTCGCGGGGATCCCGTGGGGACGCCTCCGAGGGTCGCGGGGTTCCTGCGGGGTTGGATCGCAGCGGGGTTGGTCGAGCCGCGAGGGTAGTCTCCTTCTCCTTACCTGCCCTGTCGCAGCACACATCCGAACGGAAATCTTCCCGATGTCAGCGCTGACGTCGGAGGGAGGGCTTAAGCAAAGCCCTCCCTTCCTCCGACGTCAGCGCTGACATCGGGAAGACTTCCGGTCGGCTGTGTGCGGCAGGGCAGGTAGGAAGAAGGCAATGGCGTACGAAAGAGGGGGGAGGGGGCGGTCCACCCCGGAGAATGTGCACAGCCGGTCAGGTCCCCCGATCGACCGACAACAGGCCCGGCCGACAAATCTCCCTGCCCTGTAGCCGCGAATCTAAATTACCTCTTACAGCAGCTTCACTACTCCAGCTGCTGTAAGAAGGTAATTTAGATTCGCGGCTACAGGACAGGGAGATTTGTCCGACCGGGCCTGTTCTGTTGTCGGTCGGGTGCAAAAGCGCCACAAAGGTGGAGGCAGGGAGGGAGGAAAGGTGGAGTGGAGAAGAAAAGACGCTTAAGGGGGGAGAAGGCCGCTGAAAGCACTGGGGAAGACAAAGGGGTGGAAAAGAACGCTGAAAGGACATGGGGTAAACGGGAGGAGGGGGGGAAGGACCCTGAAAGCACTGGGGAAGACAAAGGGGTGGAGAATGCCACTGAAAGGACATGGGGAAAACAGGGGTGGAGAAGGCTGCTGAAAGAACATGGGGAAGACAGAGGGGGGGAGAAGGCCGCTGAAAGGACATGGGGAAGGCAGAGGGGGGAGAAGGCCGCTGAAAGGACATGGGGAAGACAGAGGGGGGAGAAGGCCGCTGAAAGGACATGGGGAAGACAGAGGGGGGAGAAGGCCGCTGAAAGGACATGGGGAAGGCAGAGAGGGGAGAAGGATGCTGCCTGACAGGACATGGGAAAGATGGTGGGGGAGAAGGACACTGAAAGGAAATGGGGAAGAGGGAATGGGAAGAAGACGCTGGCAGAGAAAAAGACAGAGGTGCCAGACTATGGGGGGAGCGGAGGGAAAAAGATGGGTGCCAGACCAATTTGGGAGGGGGGAGAAAGGGAGAGGCACAGTAACAGAGCAAATGGAAGACACAGAGAGAAGAGAGGCAGTGGATGGAAGGAATTGAATGAGAACATGAAGAAAGCAGAAACCAGGCAATAAAGGTAGGAAAAAAATTATTATTATTTTTTTTTTTTGCTTAAGGATAAAGTAGTATATTAGTTGTGTTGATAAAAATTTATAAACATTAGAGGCTCTGGTAGAAACCCGTTTACAAAGTATGTATTCTTCCCAATTAATATTTCCAAATTAATAAAGTCTTTTTGCTTATTTTGAAATGGGTTTCTACCAGAGCCTTTAATTCAGTAGCATAATTAAATGAAATAACTATTTCTGTAGTTTATAGGGACAGGCGGGGACGGAGGGGATTCCTCGCGGGGACGGGTGGGGACGGAGGGGATTCCTCGCGGGGACGGGTGGGGACGGAGGGATTCCTCGCGGGGACGGGTGGGGACGGGTGGGAGTCCTCACGGGGACGGGTGGGGACGGGTGGGATTTCTGTCCCCGCGCAACTCTCTACAAAAAATGTGTTCAGTTTGTCAGCGATTTCTTTGTCCTCCTTTAGCACTCCCTTTATTCCACCATCATCCAATGGCCCACTGCTTCCCTTGGGTGTCGTTTCCCCTTAATATATCGAAAGAACAGCTTGAAGTTTTTCGCCTACTTGGCTATTTTTTCCTTGTAGTCTCTTTTAGCCCCTTTTACCGCCTTATGGCACCTGCGTTGATGTTGTTTGTGCTTATTCTAATTTTCATCCATTTTTGACCTTTTCCTTTCCTTAAACAAAGTTTTCTTGTCTCTGATCGCTTCCTTCACCTCTACAGTGAGCCATGCTGGTTCTTTATTCTTTTTCCTCTTGGATCCTTTGTTGATATGTGGTATATATAGATTTTGTGCCTCGATGACTGTGTCCTTAAAAAGGGACCAAGCTTGCTGTAGTGTATTTACAGTGCTTATACTTTTCTTAATCTTCTTCCCCACCATGAGTCTCATTCCTTCGTAATTCCCTTTTCGGAAGTTCAGCGCCGTGGCCATCATTTTGGACTGATGTTTCTCACCTGCATCAAGGTCGAAGCGGATCATATTGTGATCGCTGCTTCCCAGCGTCCCTTCTACTTTTACATTTTGTGCCGGTCCTCGTAGTCCATTTAGAATTAAGTCCAGAATTGCATTTCTTCTCGTATTTTCCTTGAAGAGTTGTTCCAGGAAGCATGAAGTTAATGCCATATGCCTACTACGGACCCACCAGATCTTCAGCTAGTCAGTCATGGTCTTTGTCGCAATCTCAAAAATCAGATTCACAGATCTGTTCTTCATCGATCTTGGGGTTAAGATGAATGATGCATACTACTGGGATGTCTTCTTGACACAGAAGCTGCTGAAGCTGTTGCCAACGATCTGTTGCATGTCAGAAGACTACTTTATATTCCAACAGAACAATGCCCTAGCACATTGGACAAAGAACACCGTAGAACTGCTACATCGGGAGATCTCAGACTTCATTGCCCTGCAAATTCACCAGACCTAAACCCAGTTGACTATCAGATCTGGGGACTGATACAGGAATGTGTTTACCAGACAGTGATGTCTGACGTCACAGACCTTAAACAGCACCTCATCTCTGTTTTGGCTGAGCTGAAGCATAGCACCATTGATAAGTCCATAGATCAGTGGCGGCCAAGACTGAGGGCGTGCATTTGTGCAAAAGGAGTGCACTTTGCTTAATTGACACAATCTGCTTAATTGAAACATTACTTTTTGACTTTACATTTTTCTGCAAGATATGCATAAAACGTTTCGATGTGTGGTGCAGTGGTTAGAGCCACAGCCTCAGCACCCTGAGGTTGTGGGTTCAAATTTGACCCTGCTCCTTGTGACCCTGGGCAAGTCACTTAATCCCACATTGCCTCAGGTACATTAGATAGAGTATGAGCCTATAGGGAAAAATGCTTTAGTACCTGAATGTAAACCACTTAGACCAGGGATCTTCAAAGTCCCTCCTTGAGGGCCGCAATCCAGTCGGGTTTTCAGGATTTCCCTAATGAATATGCATTGAAAGCAGTGCATGCACATAGATCTCATGCATATTCATTGGGGAAATCCTGAAAACCCGACTGGATTGCGGCCCTCAAGGAGGGACTTTGAAGACCCCTGACTTAGACTATAAGTGGTATATAAATGCTTAAATAAATAAATAAAATAAAATTCACAATTGTGGTGCAATGTGTTTTTATTCAGTTCACAATTGTGGTGCGGTGGGAAATATTTACAACATTTTACATCAACTTCATTCAGGACATGACACACTAAATTAGCTGAGTTCTATGGAAGATACGACAAAAATAATTTTTGTGTTTTGTTTTTTTTCAGTTCACAGAATATAGACTTGTTTCATTACAAAAATCTTGGATCCAATAGAATTTTTTTATTTTAGTAGAATTGAAATTAAGGGCTCCTTTTATCAAGTCGTGCTAGCGGTTTAACGCGCATAGTAGCGCGCGTTAAACCGCCAGCCATGCAACCCGCTACCGCCTCCTCTTGAGCAGGCGGTAGGTTTTAGGCCAGCGCGGGGGTTAGCGCGTGAATAAAAGTCGCATGCGTTAACCTCGCTAGTGCAGCTTGATAAAAGGAGCCCTAAATTTCATGTTATCCTTACACCCTGTGGCAATATAATTTATCTTATGAGATATTTTTACCCTGTTGTAATTCATAAGATTTATTCCTATGTCTATATTGTTTTTCATGAGACCATAAAAATATCTCAATCAGATTCATTAGTTGAAGAATACATCTGCTGCAGTCAGCTATTGCCCTGAATGGTGTGCTTTGATTTCTATATTTTGCCAGTGCCCTGTCGTTCTTTGCATTTTAAGATACACCTGTTAGCACTTATATATCTTGCCCTTCATCAGATTCAGTGATGAGTTCCAAATGAGATGATATAACAGTATGTCTGGAACAGACTGCCTGAGTCAATGCGTCAAGCTCCGTCTCTAACAGTATTCATAAATAAGCTAAAAACCCATTTTTTCAAGGCTGCTTTCAACTCCTAACTCATACTATGTCAATCATATCATTCTCTCTGCAAGAACTAAACTAAACTAAACCTTAGGTTTGGATACCGCATCATCTCTACATTCGCAAAGCTCGACACGGTTAACAAGGGTTAGGGTAGAAAGGAACTCCAGTGAAGGGAAAAGACAAAATGAAGTGAAAATTTAGGACAGAGTAACCAAAGAGAGGAAGAGTAACATTTTTGAAAATAACCAGGTTTTCAGATGTTTACGGAAGAGTTGGAGGGAGCTCAGATTTCTAAGAGGGGAGGTAAGGTTGTTCCAGAGCTCAGCGATTCTGAAAGGGAGGGAGGAACCTAGTTTTCCTACAAGGGAAACGCCTTTTAGAGAGGGAAAGGAAAGTTTCAGTTTTTGGGTAGATCTGGTGGAATTGGGGTTAGAGGAATTCCAAGAAAGAGGAATAAAGGGGGGAGGATGCCGTGTAGGATCTTGAAAGTAAGGCAGGCACATTTGAAGTGGACTCTTGAGATTATCGGAAGCCAGTGGAGCTTGGACAAAAGTGGTTAGACGTGGTCGAATTTGCTTTTTGCGAAGATAAGCTTAGCAGCAGCATTTTGAATCGCTGGAGTCTTTGAAGGTTTTTCTTTGTTAGGCTTAGGTAGATAGAGTTGCAATAGTCCAGTCTGGAAAGGATGGTGGATTGGACAAGGACGGCAAAGTGTTTTTGACGGAAACAGGTTCTCACTTTCCTTAGCATGTGAAGGCTCCCATCCCTATATATATTCTGTTTGTCTGTCCAAAATTAGATTCGAAGCTGTTCTGAGCAGGGACCGTCTATTGCTTGTTAAATGGATAGTGTTGCGCACGCCTTTCAGTGCTATGGAAATGATAAATAGTAGTAGTAACATAGGGCTCCTTTTATCAAGCTGCGCTAGCGGTTTAATGCGCGTAATAGCGTGTGTTAAACCATCAGCCGTGCTAGCCGCTTCTGCCTCCTCTTGAGCAGGTGGTAGTTTTTGGCCAGCGCGGGGGTTAGCGCGTGATGAAACATCATGCGCGTTAACCCCGCTAGCGCAGCTTGATAAAAGGAGCCCATAGTAACATAATAAATGACAGCAGATAAAGACCTGAACGGTCCATCCAGTCTGTCCATAAGTGATACTCATTTTAAAAATACATGATTTGATTAATTTGTCTCTTCTTTGATATTTCTAGGCCGTAGACTGTAAAGCCTTGTACCGTTCTACTCCACTCAGGATTTTGTAGACTTCAATCATATTTCCCCTCAGCCATCTCTTTTCTAAGCTTAAGAGCCCTAACCTTTTTAGTCTTTCCTCATACAAGAGAAGCTCCATCTCCTTTATCATCTTGGTCACTCTTCTTTGAACCGTTGTATCGGGCGATGGTGCGCCCGCATCTGGAGTACTGCGTCCAATATTGGTCAGCGTACCTAAAAAAGGATATGGCGATACTCGAGAGGGTTCAAAAGAGAGCGACACGTTTGATAAAAGGTATGGAAAACCTTTCATACGCTGAAAGATTGGAGAGACTGGGGCTTTTTTTCGCTGGAGAAGCGGAGACTGAGAGGGGATATGATAGAGACTTACAAGATCACGAAGGGCATAGAGAAAGTGGAGAGGGACAGATTCTTTGAACTTTCGACAACTACATGAACGAGAGGGCATTTGGAAAAATTGAAAGGGGACAGATTCAGAACCAATGCTAGGAAGTTCTTCTTCACCCAATGGGTGGTGGACACCTGGAACGCACTTCTAGAGGGACAAGGTACGGTATTGGAGTTCAAGAAGGGATTGGACAATTTTCTGAAGGAAAAGGGGATAGAAGGGTATAGATAGAGGGCTACTACACAGGTCCTGGACCTGATGGGCTGCCGCGTGAGTGGACTGCTGGGCATGATGGACCTCAGGTCTGACCCAGCAGAGGCATGGCTTATGAATTGAATGCAATACTCCAGGTGAGGTCGCACCATGGAGCGATACAGAGGCATTATAACATTCTTAGTCTTGTTAATTATCGCTTTTTAAATAAATTTTTGCTAAATAAGGGATATTGGCAATTGGCCTGTAGTTAGTTTTTACATCAGAACCAATTTTTTGATCCTTAAGAACTGGGCGTATAGTAGATTTTTTCCAAGCTAATGGCAGAATACTTTGTTGTAAACAAATGTTAATTAAGGTATGTATATAGGGACCAAAGATAGAAAAATATTTCTTGAGAATAGTAGGAGGAATGGATTCGATAAAGGATCCTTTAGGATTGATAGTTTTGATGATTGATTCTAGATCTTTAAGGCTTGGAAGGTTGAAATGGGAACATTTCGAGGTAAGTAATGGATTACTTTCGTGATCTAATGTAATAATGGATTGTTGTTTTAATGTAAAATTTTTTCTAATGTTATTGAGTAGTAGGGATCATCAAGAACTCCAATCAACCGCTAGCCCACGCAAGAAAGAAAGAAGAGGAGAAAAAGAAATACCGGATCTTTTCCAGATAAGCCCTGCCACTAATGGAAAAAGTGCATGCGCGAAAACTTAAGCCTTGCCACCTTTTGCCAGTGCACGCAACCTTCACCTATTTACCATAAATGAACTTTCTGACGCTTTCGACTCAAACTTTTGTAACGTTTTTTGTAACGTAAAACCAGACATGAACTTTCTGACGCTGTCGACTCTCGTTCATGACAAGGAGATGGCAATATGTTTTTTTCAAACCCACGGAGTGATCCATCAGCAACGTTTATGCAACAATGGCCACCAAATGACCTCGATGAAACGCTAATATCTCGCCGTAAAAACCACGCAGGGCGAGTCCTTTCCCAGCAGTGGATTTTCGGAGGGTTCTGCCGGGAGACTAAAGAAGTGTTCATGTATGCAGTGCCTGATCGCACTGCGGCCACTCTGCTAGACACAATCCAAGCCTGCATCGCTCCCGGCTCAATCATCATTTCCAATATGTGGGCATCATACCAAGGAATTGAAACGATGATTGGCATGAATTATACTCATCAAACGGTTAATCATACTGAAAACTTTGTGTATCCAACGACTGGAGCTCACACACAAACCATCTAATATTTCTGGCACATCTACAAGATGTAGAATAAGCGCCAATGCGGCACACACCGATCTTTAGTGGACAGCTACTTGTGTGAGTTCGTTTGGAGGCAAAGGTACCGAAATACGAACCTTTTCAAACAAATTATTAAGGACATGTCCCAATTTCACCCTCTTCAATAAAAACTACAAATACAAGTTTCATATCCTCTTTTTTATAATCTTTTCTGGGTGGCGGGGGTTAACTTTTTGGCGGGGCTTATCTGGAAAAGATCCGAAATACCTGTTATCTGAAGTGATCTGTGCTGAAAGATTTCTACCAGAAGACCAGGAACTTGGACTAGGCAATTAGAGAAACTTTTTCTGCGCTGTGTAGTAACTGTAATATATTATTACTTTTAAGGCATATTCAATTTGTTTTATTTAAAATTTTTGAATGAAATAAATTTTCTTATGCAACTTTGGCTATTTCCTGAGTCACTGGAAATAGGCTGAGTTACATTCCTAAAGCTGCAGCATACCTCCTGCAATCCCCCCATACCTTTTTTACTTCCCCGGCACAAGGTTGCTGCCTGCGTCGTCATTGACACTCTCTCTGATGTTACTTCCAGGATCCGGGCCTAGGAAGTGACATCAAAGGGCAAGTTGACACCAACATAGGCATGCTGCTCATGCTGGAGAAGTTAAAAAGGTACAGGGAAGAGAAGGGGCGCTACTGCCCCAGGCGCCACTCACCCTTACTACATCACTGCATCTACTACCCCCTCCTCTCCCTTAAAGAGCCAATGTACTTGTCCCAAGCTTTCTTGAATTCAGATACCCTTTCTGCCTCCTCCACTAGGTGGCTGTTCCAAGCATTCACCACCCTTTCTATAAAAAAGTGTTTTCTTTAAATGCATGGTAAGTGCAAAATTTACATTATTTTAGTCAAAGGGCCCCATCTGAGCAAAAGGTTATGCTATTGTCTAAGAGTGTGCACTATTGATGATATTTTCCTTGAAATGAGAAAAAAAAATCCCCTCCCCACCTGAATAAAATGAAAATTCCATAAACAACACAGGAAATTTAAAACAAATGAACATTTTGGCCTGCACACCCCTAATAAGTTCTTCTTGTTGGGGGTGCACCTGCAAATTCAAGCACACATTCATTTGTTGGAGAAAGCATGCACTTATATTTGTAAGCACTTATATTTGATTTCAATTCCTCAACCGCTAACGCTGTATTACTTGGCATGATCCAAGTAATTCTTTTACAGTTGAATTTTTAGAATTAGCTTCAAATTTAAATCTCACTACTTTGATAAAGGAACCAACACACATTGCAGCCCACAGTTTAGATATGATCCGCATCCCCATACCCCAAACATCTGGTCTCTCAAAACCCACGATCATTCCTGTTCCTTGGTCAGATCATTCCTTAATTACTATAAATTATTGTCTGAAATCTACAAAAACAACTGTTCCCCGAAAACGGTTACTTATCGAGATTACAGTAAATTTGAACTTTCAACAATTGTTTCATCAAAAATCGACAAATTCTGCCATTTGCCACCAAAAGATCAAATTACAGCATGGCATAGTGCAACCAAAAATCTATTGGAAAAGCTTGCTCCTTTACGCACTAAGGGCTCCTTTTACTAAGGTGCGTTAGGGCTTTAATGTGCGGAATAGCACGCGCTAAATTACCATGTGTGCTAGACCTTAATGCCAGCATTGAGCTGGCATTATTCTAGAAGCGTACCGCATGGTGTAGCGCACGGTAATTTCGTGCGTGCATTAAAAATGCTAGCACCCCTTAGCAAAAGGAGCCCTAAAACTATCAGTCAAAAAAAAAAAAAAAAAAATCCCTGGTTTACAGATGAGCTTTCACTTATTAAAAACCAACTTAGGGAAGTAGAATGGAAATGGCGGCGAACGAAAACAAGCGAAAATCTAAATACAAAGAACAAATGCAGTATTATAAAAATAAAATAAATTTAGCAAAAAAAACATACTATTCCAATCATATCTCTAATGCAAAAAACTCTTCTATTCTCTTCTCTGTCCTTAAAAATCTCACAGCCCCTGTAACTAAAGAAGAGTCAACATTAGAAATTAAACCTACTGCACAAAATCTTGCAAACTATTTTGTAAAGAAAATAAATAAAATCAGAGAAAGCAAATCCAAATGATTCCAATATCCATATGTACTAATTTCAATGTACCAACTGTGGAATATCTTAAAAGACTATTGCAAGCCTTAATATTAAGGGCTAAAATTCAGACCCCTGATCCAATCCTATTGTTTAATGTTTCATACTGGTGACAAAATTTAAATATTTAATCTTTGTTCTTTGCACTGATAAGAGAAATCATTAAAATAATAGGACAACATGAGGTGTGACAGTTCTTATTTTGATGATTTCTTTGGATTTGTCAAACTGTCTCATTTAAGTTGTGAAAGTGTGTTTAATCTCAGTGAAAGGTTTAATGATATAAAAGATACTGAGGTTTGTTTTTCTAGCTCGCACAAAGTTGGGTTTTTTTTTTTAATATGTTTGACAATCAGGATGGAAAAACTTTGCAATTTGCCAAAATCAATATAATTAGAGAAACATTGATGTGCAGGAAAAAAAACACAAAAAAACGAGAGCTCAGAGGGCTATTGAACATGATTGAAATGCTTAATGATATAAAAAAAAATCCTGAAAAGCGATGAAAGCTAGACTTGTAATGGAAATTCCACTTCTGAGTTCATTTAAATTCCTCCAAAATGCCACTGCTCGTCTGCGACAGCACAGGAAGGAATTTGGATCATGCTTGATGCCATTTGCCATTTCAGAAAGATGCCCGTGCTGGGCTACATGACATGAAAATGTCAAATTCATTCCTCTTTTAAAATTAATGTTTATTTTTTTGCTTTGTTTTTGTAAAACTGATAAAAGTATCTTATATAAACAGTATATGCCTTCTTTGTGTGTTTAGGTCATTAATTACTGGCTTGTTGAAGAGGTTTATAGTGGCATGCTCTTTTTGGTTTGGATCTGTGCCAGGTAGACTCCATTTAATGAGGGTGTCAGTGAACACAAAATAATGGCAAACCCATTGAACTGTGGCTATTTTCCTCTTACTGAATCCAGCAATTACTAATGGGGAGAGCTTGCATTCACACATGAGCAATCACAAAAGCCATAAAAGCTTTAAAATGCATTTTGTTCTGCTTGTTAGAAAGCTGACATCTTTTCAGACTTTTTTTCTGTGTTTAGATAGTTTCAGCAAATAATGCTATGCTTTATCTGTGCTCTTAAAAGATAATTTTTTACAAGATGTTGGCGAAATGTCGGTCCAAGCCCACTAAATATGGAGCCTTTATGTGGAGGGCCATTTTTGATAGGACGTCTAAGTCTGACTGTGGATGTTTCCCGTAAGATGTCCAAAGTTGGAGGTGGACAAACGGCCATTTTCAAAACTAGCAACATCGCAATACACTGCCTACATATACATTTTGTCTGCCAGGATATCCAAACCTTAGGATGTCCAACTTTATTCTCCATTTTTGACACAAAACTGGCCGAGTTTAAAACGTCCAAATCCAGACCATTTGGATGTGGGAGGGGCCAACATTGTAATGGACTGGCCACATAGACAAACCAATAGAGCAAGGGGGCACTTTAGATGGCACTCCTGTAAACATAAAGAGTGCCAGATGTACATTTCACCATATGCCTCTTATAATGTATGTCCTCCCAAACTCCCCTCAAACCTACTATACACACCTGTCTACCACCCCAATAGCCCTTATGGCTGCAGGTGGCACCTATATGGCAATATAGTAGGTTTTTGGTGGGCTCACACTTTCCATCATAAATGTAGTGGTTAGAGTGGCTTGGGGGTCTGGGTCCCCCTCTCTATGGCTCACTAGCCCACTCACCAGGCTAGTTAAGACACTTGTGTGATGCTGTGCTAGGCTTTCCCATACTAAGTGTTGCTGTTCTAGAGAAAGGTTTGTACTGTTTCATTCAGATTTTTGGAGGGTGAGATGGGGGTCAGGGACCATTCGGGGAGTGTGTATATGGGGGTCATGACTAGGGTTAGCAGACATCCAGATTTCCATGGACATGTCCTCCTTTTCGAGGACATGTCTGGGCGTCCGGACAACTTTTCAAAGCCCGGCACTTTGTCCGAGTTTTGAAAAACCTCTAGCAACAAGTGATGTCACACCAACGCATGCGCTGATGCTGTCCCAATGAGCAAACGGATCGAGGAGGCGGGGCTGGGGGCAGGGCTGGAAGCAGAATGAGGTGTGATGGGCATGGCTGGGTTGAACGGGGTGGGCCTGTGGGTGGGGCCAGGGTTCATATTTTCATTCTTGAAAATCTGGTAACCCTAGTCATAACTTAATCCCTCCATTGGCCATCTGGTAAGTTTGGATACCTTTTTGGCACTTAGACGCTTTTAAAACAGGTCTAGCTCAGAAACATAGAAACATGATGGCAGATAAAGACCATATTGCCTATCCATTCTGCCCATCTGCAGCATCCACTATCTCCTCCTCTCTCTAAGAGATCTCATGTGCCTGCCCCATGCTTTCATGAATTCAGACAGTCTTTGTCTCCACTACTGCTACTGTGAGACTATTCCACGCATCTACCACCCTTTCTGTAAAAAAAGTATTTCCTTAGATCAGTGTTTCTCAACTCGGTCCTGGATACCCCCTTGCCAGTCAGGTTTTCAGGATATCCACATTGAATTTGCATAAACTTGATTAGCATACATATGCCTCCATATATATGCAAATGTATTTCATACATATTCATTGTGGATATCTTGAAAACCTGACTGGCAAGGGGGTACTCCAGGACCAAGTTGAGAAATACTGCCTTAGATTACTCCTGAGCCTATTAGCTCTTAACCTCCAGGTCATTTTGGGAAAGGTTTGGTTATTACCGCAAGATGTCCAAGTCTAAGGCCACCCAAAGCCCATCCATAACACACCTTCAACATGCCCCATCTTTAGTCTTGGATGCACAGCAGCTGGGATGCCTTTCAAGATGTCCAGAAAGACAGTTTTGATGATCGGCATGTGGACGTCCTAGCGATTAGGACATCCAAGTGCTGATTTATGTCTTTTTGGGATGTTTTAATGTTTTGAAAATGCTCCTAATTGCATTGTGAAAGAAATGTGTTTAGGTGATTTGCTATTCATCATTTACAATGTTGAACAGGTTCAAATGTTTCAGAATTTGGCAGCCTGAATGGTGATGAGAAGTGTGAGATAGTAATGGGCAATACCAGTGCATGCTGCACTTCAGCTCAGGTGTATTTGGTTGAAATTGTCTTGTGTGACTTTTTGGACATATCTTGCTATTGAACTTGATTATTTACAGGAGCAGCTTTGTAAATACAAGACAGCGTGAATAACATACAGGTAGGTGCCAACATTTCAAGATGATTGAAGATGCCAAATCCAAATCAAATTACCCCTCCCTGAGCACAATTCAGTGAGGTGCTTAGCACCTTCTGGCACCCCCAAAGTGGGCTCCTATGGAGCGTATTATGTTCCAATCAGGCAGACAATTTTTTGTGTGTTTCTCTAAGCACGCTTCTGAGATTTGGAACAATTTGCCTTCTGAGTCAAAACAAGGGAACAACTATTTGTCTTTTGATAAAACACTGCAAATGCTATTCTTACTGTGTATTAGTCAAAGTGAAATGGTTGAAGAGGCTTTCATGAGTCTGCTGGCTTTATTGTTTGGCATACTATTTAAATTTTTATTGTTTAAATTTTATTATTTTATAACTATTTTATGTTATTGTATATGGTCTTGTACATTCTAATGAATCTGAAAGGATGATTCATAAATCCTGTCATTAAATTAAAGAACATTAAAATGAAGGCACTATTCAGAGCCTCCAGCAATTTTGCTGCTTAAAATGTAAGTAGTGGAGTTTAGAACCAATATGTCTATGAAGAACTGCTTAATGATCCAATCTCTAAAACTCAGCTTTTTGTCAATTGAAGCTGGGGTTTGAAAGCTAAAGAAGTATAATTACATGCTTAAGATCTCCTTCCAGGTCTCGGCCAAACTAGAAGTAGGCCTAATGTTATACATGACTCAAAGCAGGGGTGAATGCCAGTGGGAAACTTTTCAGAATAAATGTTTATTACTATTCTAAAATATGGACTCTATGTATACTTTAAAGATCAAATCAAACCACCACCATGACGTACCTCATTCAGATCTGGTATTCAAAATCAAGATTATAGGCCTTCCAGCAGGTATGGTGATAACATCACATGAGCAGAACATGCATGATGATAGTAACTTAGTAGATGATGGCAGATAAAGACCTGAATGGTCCATCCAGTCTGCCCAACCTGATTCAATTTAAATTTTTTTTCTTCTTAGCTATTTCTGGGCAAGAATCCAAAGCTGTACCCGGTACTATGCTTGGGTTCCAACTGCCAAAATCTCTGTTAAGACTTACTCCAGCCCATCTACACCCTCCCAGCCATTGAAGCCCTCCCCAGCCTATCCTCTACCAAACGGCCATACACAGACACAGACCGTGCAAGTCTGCCCAGTACTGGCCTAGTTCAATATTTAATATTATTTTCTGATTCTAAATCTTCTGTGTTCATCCCACGCTTCTTTGAACTCAGTCACAGTTTTACTCTCCACCACTTCTTTGGGCTGGGGCTTTTCTGGCTAGTTTAAATGAAAGTTTTAGCTGCATTGGACCGCTGAAGAAGGAAGAGACACTGGAACAGTGGGGAGAGGCTCCAGAGAGCTTACCCCGAAGATTCTTATATGTGGGTTGAGCATGGCTGATTTTTTTATTTTTGATTCTAATCGCGGGTGTGCACGCGGCCATAGCATCGGGTGTTGCCATGGCAACCATGTTTATGTCGGGCTCAAGAGCAGTAGTTGCTGCAGCATGTGGGAACTGCAGCAGAAGATTAAAGAAGAATTTTAAAGATTTAAAATTTAAGAAGGTCTGAAAGGTAGGATAATGGTTTTTTAAAGTTTATTTTATTGGGGCTGTTTAGTAGTTTGTGCATTTAGGGCTCCTTTTACAAAGTGCGCTAGCGATTTTAATTGTTTAATTGTTCTAATTGTATATTCTCTACGGAAGTTTTTTTGGCCGATGTGGGTGGAGGAGGTTTGAGCATTTATGCTCTGCCAGAACAAACCTGAGACTTTTCCTTCCGTTGAGATAATACTCTCAGCCTAATAAGTGGAGCAATTCTATTTATTGTTCCCTGTTAGTAGTTCATTCTTGTTGTGGTATGTCATAGTTTGTTTTACAAGAATATTTCTATTCTTATTGGTAGAGCTATATTGTCTGTGCTGAAATATTTTGGGGTGACTGCTGGTTTGGAGTTTTGGTCAGGGGATTGCTGTGAGCAAATCCCATTTTTAATAATAATAATAATAACAAATACCGTGAAGTTCTATGCGGTTTACAAAAATTAAGCAAAAGTATAAATTGATTGACTTTAAGAGGGGAGGAAGAAAGAGGGTTAATAGGACAGGAAATCTATTTTTGAGGAGAGAGTGATCAATAGAACAAGTTAATCGCTATAGAGGGGAGAGAGAAGAGAGGATCAGTTGTCTAGATACTTTAGGAACAGGTGTGTTTTCAGACGTTTCCTAAATTCCTCATAAGTAGTGGGCGAAAGCAATTGTTCTAGGTCTTTACCCCATGATGCTGCTTGGTGCGAGAGAAGATGTTCATGGTGTTTTTTCAGTTTACAACCTCTCACTGGGGGGGAAACGAAGTTGGAATGTGAGCTTCTCTTGTGTCTGTTGGCTGAGAAGACAAAAAGGTCAGTTATATATTTAGGGGCAAGTCCGTGTAGTGCTTTGAAGCAGAAGCAGGCAAATTTAAACTTTACGCGCGCCTCCATTGGCAGCCAATGCAGCTGCCGGTAGTAGGGTGTCACGTGGTCAAATTTCCTCAGCCCAAAGATCAGTTTGACCGCTGCATTTTGCATCAATTGTAAACGCTGCATGTTCTTTTGGGAAATTGCTAAACAGGTGATGTTACAGTAGTCAAGTAGACTCAGTACGAGGGATTGGACTAGGGTTCTGAATGCCGCTGTATCGAAATAAGCTTTAATGGATCTGAGTTTCCAGAGAGTGAAAAATCCCTTTCTGATCAAGGAGTCCACCTGGTCTCTCATGGTTAGGCACTGATCCAAAGTTACACCTAGTATTTTTGGTGTTCACTTAAGGAGAAAGTAGAAATTAAATTCTATGTTTGTCAGCAGCTGCTGATAAATACATTTTTTCCTACTTCTGAATTTGCTGACAAATTTTCTTTAACCATGTTTATTTCCTCAGACATTGTCTGAGGTAACTTTTATTTCTCAAGAGACTGTTTGATATCTGAAATACTTTTAAGTAAAATTTTATTGCTGGCTGCTACTGTTGCTAAATAATCTTTTTATTTGAAAGCCTGGTTTATGACTAATAATTCTAGGTGTCTTCTGCCCTGTGTGTGAAAGCACTTTTGTACTACTGTGAAGAGCGGTGTCCTTATCCAAGTCTGTGTGAGGATCATTTTATTCGTGAAAGGATGTTATTCTTGTGGGTTTTAATACTGAGGGTGAATTTTAGCTCAGGGTTTCCTAATTTATCTTTTCTTTTGTGTAGTTTAGTCAGGGTTTGTATATCAGAAGATTTTAGACAGTATTAGGGTTTATTCTTTTTATTTATTTAATTTTTTAATAAGTCCAGCAAGCTTTAACAACATACTTGAATACAGATTCACAATGAGAATAAGTATATTATACAATGTGGGAAGTGCCCCCCCCCCCCACACCACCATTCAGAAAGTTTAACAATTATTTAGTCCACAATAAATGTAGAGCCAAGATAAGTAAAAATTAAAAGAAAATTAAAAAAATATATTATTCAGTGGGGACGGAAAAGGAAGAAACAGCCAGCAGCCAGTTCACGTTATTCTTTTGAAGGAGCAATAGAGGGTTTATTCTTATTGAGTTTTAAAGTTAGGTAGTAGATAAATCATCTATCTTCAAGAGCGCACAGAAAGAAAAATAAGGTACCCACCGAGTTGAAGCAAGGAAACAGAAAATGCACATATACTTTCCCTGAATTTTTCAGAAGTGCTGGAATATCTGTAAGAAACCAAATTAATACAAAGGATCAATTCTTAATAAAAGACATGTGATTTAAATTTTGATTTAGGAATTATCTAGTTAAACAAAAAAGAACATTTATTTGGTAAATATATGTAAGGAGGATTCTTGAAATCTAGTTGAAAGAGAACTTCCTAAAAAGAAAAGAAAACTTATTTAGTTAAAAAGGTTTGGGGGTTTTGGTTAAACTGGTTCAGGTTGTTGTTAAAGTGTTTTGGGGTTTTAAATGAAATGTACATATGTGGTTTGATATAAAATTTCTATTTATTTTTTTCCATAAGTACAGAAATTGACATATGCTTAAGTGCATAATAAAGCTTATATAATTTCACTTAATAGAACAGAGTTCATTTCATTTACTCTGGTGTTCCAAAGATGTGAGAAAAGGTATTTTTAAAATCATTTTTCTATGTTAACCTCTTCTTCTTTCTGGGGTAAAGTATCTGTATTTAACCCTCAGATATCCACCGCTTCAGAAATAATTTATTTAGGAGGAAATTTTACTCCAGAGGGAGTAAGGCGTTACGCTATTGTGCTGTCAAAATAAAAAAATTGCTCCCACCACGCTATTTTTTTTTTACTGTGGTGTCAAGAGCTTAGAGAATCTGGCCCCGAGTGGGGTGGAACTGATAGACATGAATCACTTGTTTACTCTTTCCGAAAATACTAGGACTAGGGGACATGCAATGAAGCTACTAAGTAGTAGATTTAAAACAAACCAAACCAGAGAAAATATTTCTTTGCTCAATGTGTAATTAAACTTTGGAATCTGTTGCCAGAGAATGTGGTAAAAGCAGGGTTTAAAAAGGTTTTAATAACTTTCTAAAAGAAAAACTCCCATAAGCCATTATTAAGATGGACTTGAGGAATTCCATTGTTTATTTCTAGGATAAGCAGCATAAAAATATGTTTTACTCTTTGGAATCTTGCCAAGTACTTGTGACCTGGGTTGGCCATTGTTGGGAACAGAATACTGGGCTTGATGAACCTTCGGTCTGTCTCAGAATGGACAGGCCCATCTTTGTGAATGCCTATGTTTCCACAAAGATTCCTAATGTATTATAGAACTTGCAGTCTACCAAATATCAATCTGGCCATGTAAACTAAACTAAACTAAACCTTAAGTTTATATACCGCGTCATCTCCACGGAAGTGGAGCTCGACACGGTTTACAGGGATTAAAAACAAAGAGGAGGAACTACAATGGAAGGAGAGAGAGGTAAGGTGAACAAGGACGGAAGAGGGTACTTAGAATAATGGAGAGGGAGGGTGTAGTTACATTTTGGAGAAAAGCCAGGTTTTCAGATGTTTTCTGAAATGTTGGAGGGAGGTCGAACTCCGAAGATGGGCCGTAAAGCTGTTCCACAGCTCGGTGATCCTGAAGAGGAGGGATGTACCATGTTTTCCTGTATGGGAGATGCCAATTAGAGAAGGGAAGGATAGTTTGAATTTCTGAGTGGATCTGGTGGAGTGAGTGCTCGAGAGCCAAGATAGAGGGAAGAGGGGAGGAAGGATGCCGTGAAGAGATTTGAAGGTAAGACAGGCGCATTTGTAGCGAACCCTGAGGAAGACTGGGAGCCAGTGAAGCTTAGACAGAAGCGGGGAGACGTGGTCAAATTTGCCTTTTGCGAAGATTAGTTTAGCTGCGGTGTTCTGAATCCGCTGAAGTCTGAGAAGATGTTTCTTTGTTAGGCTTAGATAGATGGAGTTGCAGTAATCGAGTCGGGATAGAATGATGGATTGGACAAGGACGGCGAAATGTTGTTGGTGGAAGCAGGATCTAACTTTTCTTAGCATATGGAGATTGAAAAAGCATTTTTTTACTAGGGAGTTGATGTGGTCGTTAAAGGACAGTGTAGAGTCAATGATGATTCCGAGAACTTTGCTGGAGTGCTCAAGCTGCAGATTGGTGCCAGAGGAAAGTGGGATGTGGGAGGGTAGCTGATCCAGTTTCGGGCCGAGCCAAAGTAGTTTTGTTTTGGCCTCATTTAGTTTCATTTGAACAGTGAGGGCCCAGGATTGTAGATTTGTTATACAGGATGAGATGTTATCCGAGAGGTTGGTGAGGTTAGAGTCGGTTTCAATAAGGACGAGGATGTCGTCGGCGTAGGTGTATAGTGTCTCCGAGGTGGAGAGTTGGAGGAGATTCAGGGAGGACATATAGACATTGAAAAGAATCGGGGATAGAGGTGAACCCTGCGGGACTCCGCAGATCGGTTTCCAAGGGGAGGATGAGGAACCCTTCATGTTAACGAGGTAGGAACGGGACCGTAAGAATTTTGAGAACCAATCTAAGACCGTGGAATTTATGCCAATTTCAGAAAGTTGGAGGATTAGTATGTCATGGTGGACAATGTCGAAAGCTGCAGAGAGGTCAAATTGAAGGAGGACAGCAAATTTGTTGCAGGAGTGAAGTTGTTGGACCTTTGAAATTAAAGAGGCTAGAAGGGATTCAGTGCTGTAGTTGGGTCTAAATCCATGTTGGTAGGGTAGGAGAATGGAGAATCTCTTGAGATAGGATGAGAGTTGGGTGGCTATGATGGATTCCAGCATTTTGGTCAGGAGAGGGATATTAGCTATTGGGCAATAGCTGGAAGGGATGGAGGGGTCAAGATCAGCTTTTTTCAGAAGAGGGGACAGGGAAATGTGTCCCATTTCTGTGGAAAACAGGCCTGAGAGCAGGGCGGAGTTTAAGATTTTGGTGAGAGATGAGATGGCCTGTGCTGGAATGTTCTCATATAGGTAGGAGGGGAAAGGATCCAAGGAGTAGTTGCAGGCTTTTTACTTGAGGCAGAGCTTAGAGACCTGAGAGTCGGAAACAAGCTCGAAAGCGGTCCAGGATCTATCGGCTGGGATATGGTTCACCTCGGTTAAATTGGGGTTGGAGGTAGTGGGCACCAGAGAGTTGTAATCGGGTGTAGGGGGGAAGGAGCTTCGTAAGGTAGACACTTTCTCATTGAAAAATTTTGCTAGATCGTTCGCGGATGGAGAAGAGGGGAGTGGGGAGGAATCGTGTTTGGAGGATATGGAACGCCAGATGTTGAACAGAGTGTTGCTTTGGTTGTTGGAACAGGAGATTTTGTTGCCGTAGTAGTTCTTCCTTGATTTTTTTTAATTCGGTGTTATAGAACCTGATGGAGGCCCTCCAGGATTGTCTGTCCGTGGGGGAGTTGGATTTTTTCCATTTTCGTTCCAGTGTTCGACATTGCTGCTTTAGTTGTCTGTGGTAGGGAAGGTACCAGGGGGCCTTGCGGGAGTAGGAGACAGTTTTTGTGGATAGGGGAGCGAGGGAGTGGTAGGTGGTCTCAGAGAGGGTGATCCAGTTGTGCCAGTTGGATTCAGGGCTTGAAGGGTTGGGGGTAGTGGTGAGTAGTTTGAGGAGTTTGGCCCAGAACAGGTCGCTCGCAATTTTTTTTCGGAAGGTGATAGGATTGGGGGAACGGGAAGGGAGTTCGAGGTGGGACATGAAAATGGGGAGGCAGAAAGCCCCTAGGAAGTGGTCGGACCAAGGGACGGGGTCCCAGCGAGTGTCGCTGATTAAAGTTTTGTGTTCGGTGAGGTCAATGAAGCTGATGATGTCTAACGCATGCCCCTTTTCATGAGTTGGGGAGGGAGCTAGGGGGGGGAAGCCTAAAGAGGTGAGGAAGTTGTTGAGATCAATAGCATCCTTGTTGGTGGTATCATTTATGTGAAGATTAATATCCCCAATGATTAGTAGTCTTTGGAATGTAGATGCATATGTTATCCCATGGACCATCAACCTTTTATATTAACCTGTCTGCTTGCTGGTTTCTCCAGTGTAAGCAATCAGGAGGGCATTTTATGCTTCTACTACCTTTTTGATGCAAAAATGTTTCTTGACATTTCTCCACAGTCAACTTACTTGGTGGCTCATATCAGGATCTCTAGCTCTTGGATGTTTTTCTTATTGACATTTCTCCCCCTCCCCCCTGTTTTACTAAGGTGCACTAAGCGTTTTAGCGCATGCTAAATCTGCACATACGCTAACCGCTAACGCATCTATACACTAACATGCCCATGTTAGCGTTTAGCATGTGGTTAGCGCATGCTAAAAAGCATAGTGCACCTTAGTAAAAGGAGCCCTTTGCTTCTTGTGCATTAATACTTTCCTGCTTTCCTTGGAGGAATGACAAAAGTTTAAGAATGTCATTAACAGTGGGAAGAGGGGGGACTAATTTAGGATTAGCACCTGCAACATTTTATCTTATTTTATTTTTTTCGTGATGGGGGGGCCACACCTTACATTCCCAACCTCAGATAATTCTTATGCTTTTATTTATTTATTTAATTATTTTCTACTTAGTGGTTAGGTGGATCACAATAAAACAAACAAAAAAAAAGAAATATCTGTGGAAAGGGTGGCTGGGGAGGGAATAAATTTATGTATTTACGATGACAATAGAAAGAAGTTCAAGTGATGTGTAAAAGTTTTAAATGATGTAATATTGTGTACTTGATGTAAGATGAAAAAATGAATAAAGAATTTGGAAAAAAAAAACCCAAACAAAAAAAACATCCTTATGACCTTTACACAGGCAGAACAGCAAAATTTGCCATAAAACCAAAAATAAACTGGAAAGCTGTTCCACACTGTAGCTGTGTTTAAATCTCTTATACTCTGTTTCCATTTGTCTTGTCTTCCCTGTTGAATATACGTATTTTGATTTCTAAGTCTCGTCTTGCAAGTCTTCTTAGGAAGGCCTTGCATCACTGCCTAGGACTGCTGATTAGACAACAAAAGGGCAATCATATATATCAATATTTTAAATTTCCGTCATCAAATTTGGAACAATTTCCCAATATATTGTCATAACTACTAAAGCTTAAACATTTTTTTATGTACTTTTTTCCTTTCTGCAAAGGTTCAGTCAGAAGATCTGTGAACATTGCTTTAAGGTTTGTTTGATAAGTTTCTTTTGATGTATCCCCCTCCCCTCCTTTTTATGAAGCTGTGTTAGGCTTGTTTTTATCACTGGCCGTGGTGGTAAAAGGTCTGATGCTCATAGAATTCCCAAGAGCATCAGAGCTAATACTGCTGCTTCTAGTGATAAAAAGCCTAATGAATTAAAGTCACATCTTTTGAGTAACATAATGATTTGATATTTTTGCAGACCACTTGTCCCGAAGCAGGCATATAAAGCAGCTATGTTGGCAACAGGTTCTCCTGAGTACAACAGATAAATTTCATTTTTAAGTTTTTGCTCAAAATATTTTTTGGAATATTATGTTTTGGTGAATTTTACAAGATTTTGTATAAACTAAAGGCCTCATTTTTTTCAAGCTGTGCTAGAGGTATTTAGCATGAGCTGGTGCAGTAAATGCTCTGGTGCTCATAGAATTCTTATAAGGGTTGGAGCACTTACCTCGCTAGCCCGCACTCAAAACCCCTAGTGCAGCTTGATAAAAGGGGGTGGGGATAAGTAAACAGCAAGGATCAATGATGAAATAAGGTGAGCTTTGTGCATTCTGATCTAAATTTCCAGAGTAACAGCTACCTCTCACTGGACCTTCACCGAAAATAAAAATAAAAAAATATTTAAAAATGTTCACGCTTTAGAAGTTGTGACAATATACTGTGAAACTGTTCCAAATTTGATGGCATTGGGAATCTAAAATATTGATATTCAATTCTATCTGTATATCCTTTGTGGCAGGGAAGAGCCTGTCACTTGTTCAAACCCTGGTTTAAACCCATCCAGTAATGATCAAGTGAATGATCCTAGAGAAAGAAACCTGCCCACTATAGCTGTGTGTAGCCCTAAGGGAAGACAGGGAGGGCAGATCAGTGGGGGATATTGCAGAGAAGAGCAAAAACCTGTTAGACTTCCCTATCGTTCCTTTCAAAAAGCCAATACAATCACTCAAGCTAAACCCCTTTGTAAACAATCTGACACAGCTGGGCGAGACTGCAAAGCTCAAGGGGCTAGATTCACAAAGCAATCCGATCGTGTACCAATCAGTTTGCGACCCCTTTACTATCAAATTTCCCCCCAGCCTGATTCACTTACCTCTCCTGCAATTCGCTTCGAATCTGTGCATGCAAATGAGGTAAAAAGTAGGCCGGGACGCGATTCACAACACCAAATTTCAGATCCGACTGGGCTGGCCGATCACCTGAAAAAGCAACTGCAGTCAAAAATGTCTTTCCGACTCTCCAGCCCTGCTCTCTTCTTTATCTATTTATTTATAATTTTTTCAAAAAACATTACAAGAAAAACAAACTTCTTGTTACAGAAATACAGGAAAAATAGTCTAGGTGTACATCTCACATATACAAAGTATAACTGAAACTCCTTCCTTAGACCCCAAATAATGAGGGGAGTTGGCTCAAAAGTAAGAGAATTACATTTATTAATTAACTTAAGAAAAAGTAAAAGGAAAGGCAATAACGCAAGTTTGCTATCTCTATCTAACCACTACGTCAAACTTCAGGCTATCTTTTTTAGCTCCAGAAATGACTTTAATTGGTCAGGAAGAAAAAAAGACATATTTAATTTATGCATACCTTATAACACACTTACAAGAGGAATAGGAATAAGAAAGAGGCCCCCAAAGAAATTACACTTACAGGAGGAATAGCTAATAGGAAAGAGGCCCCCCAAAAAATTACATCTTGTCTCAAGGACAAGAACTGTTCCCTCCTTTCCTGAGTTGTCTTAGAGACATCTAAGTATGCCCATATTCTTTTACCATAAAATAAAGTTTTTTGAAAACTTAAAATATTGTTTCATAAATGAGTCCAAGTCCTGTTAAAAAAACAAAAGATATCAGTAATGTTGTTCTTATAGCTGATTCCGAAATGGATTCCTCAAGAATTGCAGAAATATTTTTGAAGTCAATCTGTGAAGATTGAGCATTTTTTTCTTCCATAGTCTCCTGGGATTTTTGTATAGAAAGTGGAAGATAGTAAATTGTGTTTAATGGAGGTATAAATTCTGCGGAATAACTCAAAACTTCCACTAAATACTTTTTGACCATATCATATGGGGAAATTCCAGAGGATTTAGGAAAATTCAATACTCTTACATTTAATCGATGATTGAAATTCTCAATATTTTCTATTTTCCGGTGCAACATACTGTCCTTTATTGCCACTGCTTTATGAGCCCGGAGAGATTGCACCTCATCTTGTATTTTTGTAACTGAGTTTTTGGTTTCCAAATTAGTCTGTTCAAAAACTTTAGTTATGATATCCAATTTTGCCGCTAGGTTCTTTACCTCTTCATTCGTCTTCGCTGTTGCTGAGTCCAATTTCTGGAGCGTCTTCAGGATAGCCTTCAGAGTATACTCACCAATGGGAGAGAACTCCCCAGAGTTGACTTGCATTGGCAGAAGCTCATCTGCCGAGGAACCTGCCTCTGTGAAGGCGTCCAGAGCAACTTCAGCACCCTTTGCCTTTTATTTCCAGGGCAGCAGCGTTGGCCGGACAGGGAGGCGAGACTACAGTTGCAGGCGAAAGTGAGGTCTCATGCCCCAATGAGTTTGAGCCTTCTCTACTCTCCCTCATAGTGGGGCTCAAATTGCCCATTCGTGAGCAAACTATTGGCAGGTAATGCTCCATCATTCGCTGATTTGGGGTAAGTGAGGGTGTTGAGGAGGTTGGTGCCCTCACACTTCCCTTCCTTTTGGTATGCGGCATTCTTAAAAACAGATAGCAGGAGCAGCTTCAGGAGCGATCTTAACACCACCAAATTAGCGCTGCCATCTTGGCCACTCCCCCCCATCGCCCTGCTCTCTTCTCCTGCCCCCTCTGCCCCATGCTCTTCTCCTGCCTGCCACCCCGATGAAAAAAAGCAAAAAATAAAAAAAAGTCCAGGCCCTGAAAACCTCCTGCAGCCCAGACTCTCTTGAACTCTCCCACTGCCCTGAACGCCTGCCTGCTTGCCTGCCTGCCCCTACTCCTGCCCTTCTCCGCAATGCAAGCATGTGGTTTTAACCTGCAGGCTTTTAAGCGGGTTAAAACCATGGGCTTCTAATGTTAAAAAAAGAAAAAAAAAATCTAAGCCAGGTCGGAAGGTCTTCGCATGCGCGGGGATCGCTTAACAGCAATCTATGCCTACAGATGGGGGCGTTTCTCCGATCACCCTCATCTGCATATTTACTTGCTGGGAATTTGTCGGATTGGGCCCAATCGTGCAGGTTTGTGAATCTGGCCCAAGGTTCTCCCAGGAGCCAGAGTAAAGTTAAAGTTAAAGACATAGCAGGATAAATGAAGACCAGCTTTGTATACATGTTTCCAATAAACAGGGACAGTGTAACAAATAGAGTCAGAAAAAGAATATAACAATAGGAAAACTGACTCAGTTAATTGAACCAACATATGGGAAGGACCTGCTGAACTGTGATGTGGCTCAGAGATATATAACTCTGAAGAGGGGGAGGTTACCCCTTCTTGGGCTAAGAGTTTTTCATCCAATCATAGCTTGGTATACAGTAAAGACAGTTCCAACTCAAGAAGGCATAAGAATTACTTATAACTGTATTCAGTAATTCTAGATAATACTGCTTTCAAAACTTTAAACGAAAGGAATTGCATTCAGGTTGTACAGAAGGTGTAAAAATGCACTTAACTTATATGCAAAATACAACTTCTCAGGGTCCCGACGCGGCCCCGTTTCGGCGTCTGCTTCAGGAGACCCCGCCACTTGAGAATTTAATTTTTGCAAAATATCACAATAGTGAAAATATTCAAACTGTGGTCGGTCAAAAGCTGAAAAATTCACTTTTTTCAGCTTTTGACCGACCACAGTTTGAATATTTTCACTATTGTGATATTTTGCAAAAATTAAATTCTCGAGTGGCGGGGTCTCCTGAAGCAGACGCCGAAACGGGGCCGCGTCGGGACCCTGAGAAGTTATATTTTGCATATAAGTTAAGTGCATTTTTACACCTTCTGTACAACCTGAATGCAATTCCTTTCGTTTAAAGTTTTGAAAGCAGTATTATCTAGAATTACTGAATACAGTTATAAGTAATTCTTATGCCTTCTTGAGTTGGACCTGTCTTTACTGTATACCAAGCTATGATTGGATGAAAAACTCTTAGCCCAAGAAGGGGTAACCTCCCCCTCTTCAGAGTTATATATCTCTGAGCCACGTCACAGTTCAGCAGGTCCTTCCCATATGTTGGTTCAATTAACTGAGTCAGTTTTCCTATTGCAGCTTTGTATACAGGCAGGCAATCAGGAATCCAGGGCATTGAAAGCTCTGCAGGAAATTCAGTTCCAGTGCCTCTGTCTCCTAAACATTCATTCCAGGCTGCGCTAAAGCTGTTATAAGCCCAGCTCTAAGGCAGGAGCTAGAAGGGAGGAAAAGGCAGCCAGGGCAGAGATATTTTGAAGCCACCCAGGGGAGGAGAGTATTTTCAGAAAGGGAGGGAATACCTATGGAAATAGAAGATTATTCTGACATTGATAGTGATCCGACATAGATAGTGACCATGGGATGGACTGGAGGCAGTAAGTGAGTCTAAAGAAAGCATGTATGAATGAAATCTTGTGTGGAAGTTTATGCAAACTTACTAAATGCCTATAAGCTTGTAAAACAAGACTAAAATTCTTATGAATGAATGTATCTTGAATGAATGTGAGGCTTTGATGCTACAAACAGTAGAGCCAAGATCCCTTTAGAGCTGGAGAAGCCTGGTGAAAGGGGGATGGGCTAATACTGGTTATGGTGCAGAGGGAAAGGAACTCTTAAAGCAGATTCAGAGCCCTGACATTCTAAATCACCCGGAAGTAGGAACCAGGGAGGGATATAGACCATCCATATCAAAAGGGAGGTTAAGGTTCCTCATTCCCCTGCCCAGGGTTAAAGACTGGTGAGTGATAGGATTGCCAGATTTTCCAATCAGAAAATCTGGACCACTAGATCTGCCCTTAGGCCTGCCCAGTTCCATCCATCCTAAGCCTGTAATACCCTAATCCCCGCCCCCCAGTCCCACCTTAGCTCCACCCCCCACTTCCTGCTCCTCCCTTCCCGTCGCAATTTGAGGAGGCTTTTCAAAACCCGGACAAAAGTGCCGGGTTTTGAAAAGCCATCCAGACAAGTCCATCCAGAGGACATGTCCGAGGGAATATGGACATCTGGTAATCCTAGTTAGTGGGGGAATATAGCTCAGGGAGTCAGGTGGTAAAACTTCCCGAAAAGCCTTAAATTGAAGTACAGCTGTGATTCAAGCCAAAGAAAGAAAAGGAGCCAGAACAGGGAGGCCACCAAGGCAAGCCCTGGTGTCAAGGGGGCTCCTGAACATTGGCTCTGGTAGCCCGAAAGCTATAGAGACGGAGACAAAGTGGCGACTGGACTTGTCTACACACTATCTCCCCCTTTTACAAAACCGTGCAAGAGGTATTTAATGCCAGCCAGTGCGCTGAATGCTCTGCGCTGCTCCAGCAATCATAGGAATTCTATGATCGACGGCGCAGCACAGAACATTCAACGTGCTGGTTGGCGCTAAAAACCTCTTGCGCGGTTTTGTAAAAGGGGGGGTATATACTTTCTTATTCATTATGTACCCTGGATCTTTCTGGTTGCAATACTATTTCCTTACATTGAAATCACTGTATATAGTCACCCTAAGCTTTCTGCCCTTTATCATTTAGTATTCCTTTGGATTTCTATACTCAAAATATACAACTCTTCTTTTTATTTTGCATTTAAATTTAATTGCCAAGCAGTCAACCATTTTTCAGATTTTAACCCTCTTTTTTACACAGCCTGATAGTGTGGGCCGATGTGGTAAATGCTCTGACACCCATTGGGATTGAATGGGTGTTGGAGCATTTGCTCCCTGGCACTTGCTCACACGGTTTTGTAAAAGAGGCCCTAAGTCTTCAGGGTATAAATAGGGCCCCTTTTTTTACAAAGCTACAGTAGCAATGCTGCTTTGGGAAATGCACTGAAGCCCATTCAATTCCTATGGGCTTCAATGCATTTATCACAGTAGCATCACTACCACGGCTTTGTAAAGGGGGCTTATAATGTTGTGTGACTTAGTATTATGAGAAGTAGGTATGGATAGCTCAGACCTTCTAATGTAGCTAAATAGTATAACAATGCTATATGTCCCTACTGTCCTAGGAATATATAACTGCTTAACATTTTGCATGCTTGAATAAATGGATAGTTTGGAAAAAGGCATGCATACTTTTTTAAAAAAATTCTTTATTCATTTTTACACTTTCAATAAGTGAAAACAGTATACGTAAAACACTTAATATCCTTTCATGACTTATAAAGAATAACCCTCCCCCCCTACCCCATATTATCCATCAATTTATCCATTGGTTATCATAAGAACATAAGAACATAAGAAATGCCTCTGCTGGGTCAGACCCGAGGTCCATCGTGCCCAGCAGTCCGCTCACGCGGCGGCCCAACAGGTCCAGAACCTGTGCAGTAATCTTCTATCTATACCCCTCTATCCCCATTTCCAGTAGGAATTTGTCCAATCCTTTCTTGAACCCCAGTACCGTACTCTGCCTTATAACGTCCTCTGGAAGTGCATTCCAGGTGTCCACCACACGTTGGGTAAAGAAGAACTTCCTAGCATTTGTTTTTAATCTGTCCCCTTTCAACTTTTCCGAATGCCCTCTTGTTCTCTTATTTTTCGAAAGTTCGAAGAATCTGTCCCTCTCTACTCTCTCTATGCCCTTCATGATCTTGTAAGTCTCTATCATATCCCCTCTAAGTCTCCTCTTCTCCAGGGAAAAGAGACCCAGCTTCTCCAATCTCTCAGAATATGACAGGTTTTCCATACCTATTATCAGACGTGTTGCTCTCCTTTGAACCCTCTCGACTAATGCCATATCCTTCTTAAGATACGGCGACCAATATTGGACGCAGTACTCCAAATGCGGGCGCACCATCGCCCGATACAACGGCAGGATAACTTCTTTCGTTCTGGCTGTAATACCCTTTTTGATTATACCAAGCATTCTATTCGCTCTCTTAGCGGCCGCTGCACACTGTGCCGACGGCTTCATTGTCATGTCCATCATTACCCCCAAGTCCCTTTCCTGGGTACTCTTATTCAATAACATCCCTCCCATTGTATAGTTGTACCTCGAGTTTCTGCTCCCCACATGTAATACTTTACATTTTTCAATGTTGAACTTCATCTGCCATTTCGCCACCCATTCTTCTAATTTGTTCAAGTCCCTTTGCAACTTTTCGCAGTCCTCTGTAGTCCGAGCTCCATTAAATAGTTTGGTGTCGTCCGCAAATTTTATTATCTCACACTTCGTTCCTGTTTCTAGATCATTTATGAAGATATTAAATAGCAGCGGCCCGAGCACCGAGCCCTGCGGGACACCACTCGTGACCCTCCTCCAGTCGGAGTAGTGACCCTTCACTCCTACCCTTTGTTTTCTACCCTCCAACCCTTATCAGAGTTTATGATAAGTGCTCTATATCAAATATATCTTATCCACATATTAAACATTTTATAAACCTTAAGAAACTGTTACATAATCCTTCCCCCCTCTCAATTTCACAAGGAGGATAAGAATTCATGTAAAAACTTTATTCCCACCCTCCCCTTTCCCTGGATATGCAAATTAATTCATCAATAAAAATCAAACTATAATAATTCTACAAAAGACATCAATGGGCCCCATATTAATTTGAAATTTTTTGTGTTCCCTGACAGATCAGCATTCCTTTTCTCTTACTTGAAGAATGCATATTGAGTTCAATAGTTTGTGGATGAAATATAACTGAATATGTGTGCGATAGAGAAGGACTGAAGATAAGAATATAAAGAAAGCTATGATTAGAATAGGAAAATAGATGCTCTATATATTGTAAATTAAATTCTAGCTTTTAATGGTTGTCAAAAGGATTTTTCAAATAGAACAATTTTTTTTTTCAGGGAGCCAGAGAAAGTTTGCTAAAAGATTTCTAGAAGTGTCTGCGAGAATATAAAAACAAGATTTGTTTCTGCTTCAATTCACCAGAGCATAAAAATATTTAAGTGTTCTATTTACGAAAGTGTTGTAAAAGTTTGTAGTTATCATATTAATTGCCAAAATTAATGCAATGTAACTGCAAAAAGCTTTGCATTAACCATTGGGGGGGGGGTTCAGCAGTTTCACATTCAATTAATGCAGAAGAAATGTCATTACCACATATTAACTTCACCATAGATAATGCAATGCAGATAGTTATACCTATTCAGGTGGAATTAACTGTCTTGTTATCTAATGTATTAATAGCATGCAGTATTTACAGTACCTCCATATTAACTATAAGGCACAGTCTTTGCCCACTGCCTGCACATTCCTCACCCTTTTCTGCATCAGCTGTCAATGTGGAAATTACTGCGTGTTAACTGCTAAGGTGCTCAGATGAACTGCAAGCATGGGTTTTTTGAGTTAGCTGCTAGTGTGAGGTAATTGCCATGGTAACAGCTATTCTAAGGAAAGAAAATACATGCCCGAATGTTGTCTAATCTACTTTTTAAGGAAAGCATTTAGCAAAATCTTCACCTCTCATGCTTGCGCCCTCCTTTCCCCCCACCTCTTCCACCTCTTCAAATCTTCACCAGTGCAAGCAACTTTTCCAGCCTGCTGCTCACGCTGGCCTGACTCACCTATGAAACCCCCTTCCGGTTCACAGGGCCAGGAATTGACATCAGAGGGAAAGCCATTGCTGGCACAAGCAGCAGGCCGGAGAAGCTACTTGTGCTAGCAAAGATATAAAGAGGTATGGGGGGGGGGGGGGGGCGGAGGAGGCACGGAAGGAGTGGGTGGGGGGGAGAGGAGGGTGCCGGGGGGGGGGCACCACCACCCCAGGTGCCTCCTACCTTCACTACGCCACTGTATGTTCCTCCACTTACATGTGTTTGCACGGTCCAAGAAATGCTGCATATTTCCCATTGCATAATAATACATGTGTATTAAAAAAGAAAATCCTGTTACATAGTAACATAGTAAATGACGGCAGATAAAGACCCGAATGGTCCATCCAGTCTGCCCAACCTGATTCAATTTAAATTTTTTTTTTTTTTTAAATTTTTTTCTTTTTAGCTATTTCTGGGCAAGAATCCAAAGCTTTACCCGGTACTGTGCTTGGGTTCCAATTGCCGAAACCTCTGTTAAGACTTACTCCAGCCCATCTATACCCTCCCAGCCATTGAAGCCCTCCCCTGCCCATCCTCCACCAAACGGCCATACACAGACACAGACCGTGCAAGTCTGCCCAGTATTGGCCTAGTTCAATATTTAATATTATTTTCTGATTCTAAATCTTCTGTGTTCATCCCACGCTTCTTTGAACTCAGTCACAGTTTTACTCTCCACCACATTCCAGGCATCCACTACCCTCTCCGTAAAGTAGAATTTCCTAACATTGCCCCTGAATCTGATGTTTACATCTGCTTTGAGACATTCCAAATCAAAATGCAAGTGTCAGCTACCTGCTCATTTGGACTTGGGGTCTCTACCAATGATTTAGGGGCAATTATGATTACCTGTGTGGTCTTTCACAACACCTGGAAAAGTCAATATAAGAGTTATTTCACTCAGGGCTAGATTTTTGAAAAACTGATGGGCTGCTGTTGCAGCCGTTATAGTAGCGATTGTAGAACAGCGAGTCATTCTCCCAAAAATGTTCATGCAAATGAAGTTGGCGGAGAGAAGGGAATATTCGTTAAATTTACATGTGCCTATCACTGGTTACAGTGATGGGCACATGTGCAGAATAAATGAAAAAAAAAAAAACCCAAACAGAAAAAAAACACAACAGTAGGAGAGATGCCCAATGTCTCCCACTGCCAACCAACCTCCCCCCCCCCCAACTCCCCTCAGCAACAGGAGAGTTGCCCATGCTCTCCTATTGCCATGCAACCCCCTCGCCGTACCTTCGATGACCCCCCTTACCTTTATTTTCAGATTGCTGGCTGGAGGAATGCCTACTCTCTCCAGCCAGCTGGCCTGTCTATTCAAAATGTCAGGCCTTTTCCTCCTCGGTGCATTCTGGGATGCACCGAGGAGGGGTCTGAGGCTTTGATTGGCCCAGGTTGTTTAAGGCCTCTCCTATGAACTAGCTTAGTGTTAATAGTTAAAGACATGGTACTAAATTTAGAACATTGGGGCCCTCGGTGAGCTTAAATTAGGACCAAAATAGAGAACTGGATTGGAAACTGGTTGACTGACAGACTACAGAGGGTGATGCTAAATGAAATTCATTTGAAGGAAAGGATGGTGAATGGTGGAGTTCCTCAGGGATTGGTACTGTGAATGACATTGCCATAGACTTAGAAAATAAAGTTTCTTATGAATTACCCGCATTACTGATTTCAAACTACAGGCCTATTTCTTTCATTAATGTGAATGGAAAATTCCTGGATAAGCTATTGGCTCTAACATTAACCAAGGCTCTCCCTTATATGATCGGTATGCACCAAACGGGTTTCGTTGCTCAAAGGAATTATTCAAATAATACTAGATTGGCATTTCATATGTTAAATTTATCAAAAACAATGAATGATCAGACCTTCTCTGTTTGTGTGGATGCTGAGAAGGCCTTTGATCGTGTGGAATGGACTTTCATGTATCAAGCTATGGATTAGTTTGGTATAGGATCCAGATTCATTCAAATGATTCAAACCTTGTATAGCTAGACTGTATATTAATGATACATTTTCTGAACGGTATTGTCTGAGGAGAGGAGTTAGACAAGGATGTTCCTTTTCTCCATTGTTTTTTGATATTGTTTTGGAACCCTTGTTGGCTATATAGCAGGCAAAGGAGAATATAATAGCAGGTCGGGAATATAATATCTCTGCTTATGCAGATGATATCTTGCTTCATTTGAAGAATCCTGAATCTACCATCTCACATTTACTGGAATTGATAGATAGATTTTTATAAAATCTCTGGATACAAAATAAATTGGAGCAAATAGGAGGCTCTTCCGTTAAATGTGCATTGCGTAATAGGATTATGTGACCCATTCCATTTCCTTTGGAAGGAAGAGGGTATAAAATATTTAGGCATCATGATACAAAAAACATTGGAAGATACAATGACAATAAATGAAATATCTTTTTGCTGAAAGTTAAAGAAATGTGTGAGCATTCGAACCCATTATATCTCTCTTGGTAGGGGAGAGTCCAAACTATATAAATGATGATTTTGCCTGTAGTTTGCTTTCAAATGATAATAATAATAATAATAACAACAGTTTATATACTGCAGGACTGTGAAGTTCTATGCGGTTTACAATGATTAAAAAAAAATGCTACAAACTGAGTAAAACTTACATAGTTGGAGATTAGTGACTAACAGTTTATGAGATCAGTTGTTGTGCGAGAGATTGTACAGATCAGCTACTTATAGGTACTTCAAGAACAGATATGTTTTTAGGTGTTTCCTAAATTCCCCATAGTTATTTGCACGGATAAGTAATTTTTCCAGGTCTTTGCTCCATAATGCTGCTTGATAAGAGATGTTGATGGTGTCTTTTAAATTTACATCCTAACCGGTGGGGAGACGAACTTCAGGTGTGAGCTTATCTTATGTCTATTGGTTGAGAAGGAGAAGAGGTCAGTTATATATTTAGGGGCTAAACCGTATAGTACCTTAAAGCAAAAACATCCCAGCTTAAACTTTGCACATGCCTCCATCGGCAACCAGTGCAGGAGTCGGTAGGAAGGGGTTATGTGATGGGACTTCTTCAACCCAAAAATGAGTATGTTGCCGGTTTATTTTCAAGGGTCCTTCTATAAAAAATTAAATGGTATTCTCACAAAATTTATTTGGTTGGGTATAACTGCTAGAATTGCTTTAGTATCTTTGCAAAAACCAGTTGCGGCAGGTAGGGTAAATTTTCCAAATTTCTACAGATACCATCAAGCAGAGTATGTATTGGAACCTTCCTGAAGTCTTGGAACATCTCCCGGATTGGCTTTATTTAGAATGACAACTCATGTCCCCATTACGATTGAGTATCAAGTTACCTCAAATTTATAAGGATAATAGCATTCTTTTTGCCACCTGGAAAACCTTAAATTTTTTTGATAATTTAACATCTATACCAGTGCGGCAATCCACGTGTTAGTCCTTGTGGTTGAACTCCAAGATTCAAATAAGTGAGTCTAAGATCCTCTGGAGGCATTGGATGCAGGCAGGTATACGTACATTAGATGATGTTTTATCAAATGGGAAAATGCTTGATTTTTCACGACTGCAACAATCATTCGGTATTTCAAAATCTCAAGCATATAAGTGGTTGCAGTTGAAGCAGGCCATTCAGAAAGGGTTCCCTGATTGGCATAACTTAAAAAATCAGTATAGTTTGCCGGGCCTATGCTTCCAGACAGATTTGCTAGGGCATCAGGCAGTCAAGTGGTATAAATTAATATCTGAACATTTGAACAAGAAACCTAAAATAGTCTAAGAGATATTTGGAGCATTGAGACTAAGCAACAGATTTCTGATACTCAATGGCCACGGATTTGGTCTTAGAGGATGAGAAGTACAATGTCAGCATCTATGAGACAGACTTGGTTTTTCTATTATATAGAATTTTTTGGACCCATGTTCGTTTACAGAAGTTAGATAGTTCTAAGTCTAATAGATGCTGGCATTGTCATCTTGATATAGGGACACTGAATCATCTATGTTCTATTGTCCCTTGATACTTAAATTTTGGAGATCTATATTGGGTTAAATAACTATGATATTGGAAGTTCCATTATCTTTGTCATATGATGTAGTGTTGTTTGAAACATTAATGTCCAAGAGCCCAATAACTGCAAATAAGAATAGATTATTGCTCATCATGATAGGAGTTGCCATGCAGTTTATTACGAAAAACTGGAAAAATTGGGACAAGTTAAACCAGGGGTATCCAACCTGCAGCCCGAGGGCCGTATGTGGCCCTGTGAAGTATTTTGTGCGGCTCCGGTTGAGGGCAATGCAGTGTTTTCCTCTGCTGCCCCCGGGTGTTTACCGTCTTGCCGGCTCCCTCCTGTGTCTTGCTGCAGCGTTTGCATGTTTGTGCGGCCCCAGAAACATTTTTTTCGGCTAATGCGGCCCAGTAAAGCCAAAAGGTTGGACACCCCTGGGTTAAACTATAGCTTGTGGTGGGAATCCGTATGCCAAACTTATAAGTTGGAACGTATGAATTCGTTACAATTGGACACTATAATAAATTCAAAGAAATTTGGGATCCATTAACAAAATTTTGTTTGACTTGATCATTAGTATTAACACTTTTTTTCCCTGTAGGAGCATTTTAACACATCCAGGAGGGGTGGGAGGATTTGGGGGGGGGGGGGAGGTGGAAGATATATACTTTGTAGTGTGGCCGTACCCTTAGGGCATAGCAGGGACCGGCACACAACCACTAAATAGCCCCGGCGTGCTTTTTCAAACGGGAGGAAGTCCTGTGGTGGATAGCTTACACTGTGCACCCTGAACAGAATGGCCTCTCACAGGTAAGTATCAAAAGGATAAACTTAGGTTTATTTGTTATCCAGTCAGGATCAAAAGAATGCAAGAAAAAACCAAAAGTGCAAAACAACAGTAACATTAATTGACAGTTCAATAATGCTGCGCTCATTAGCCTGGTCTGATTAGAACTCAAAACAGTTCACCTTATGTCCCAGGTAAGTCTTATTTCCTTGGAGTAGTACTGCAACAAAACTTAATTCAGTGTCTTGTAGTCCTCCATGCAAACACAAAAAACAAAAAAACAAAAACAAAAAAAACAAACCAACTTATCACCTTGCAATGTCATAGAGTTCCAGAGTGGAAGGTTGGCAGATTTGCCAAAGATTGCTCCTTATCAGGACAAGGAGCAAAATGAGCCCTCAAATCCGTCCACACAGATGTTGGGCAGATCTTGCCCCAGCCTTCAGGGTTTTCCCACTGTAGGAGGAACACTGCAAGTAGCTCCTCACCGCAGCCAAGCCTCAGCTTGCAGTAGCTATTTTAGCTTAAAAAAAAAAAACACCAAACAACTTTCAAACAAGCAGAATAAACTTCCAGCACACTTCCCTCTGCTAGCATACACAGAGAATTTACTTTTTTACTTCCTTCAAACCATCACAGAAGTTAAATTAGTGTCCTAGCAGTCAACATCCAAAAATCCCCAAAAGTTCACAAAAAGAAAACTTTTCAAAATACAAGCTCACAATTCAATCAGCTTACTTCCATCTCTTCAGCAAGCATAAATTCTGGCAACACACTCCAGTCCATTTCCTCATGTTCCTGGTTTATCAGGGCTGCTTCTTCTGACTCTGGGTTCAACATTTTCACATCCGTGAGCTCTGGAGGAGGTGTAGGCTCTTCCAACATGAGACCTTTCTTTGACTGCCCTCTCCTCCTAGACAGCCAGCTCTCTAAGTGCTCCAGAGCTGCTGTGCCACCCCAGCCCTACACGGGGAAGGGCTTTCTCCACCTGAGGCTGCATTCTACTCTGTTTGGTCAGCAGTTTCCAAGATGGAGGATTTAAAGGGGCCAAACTGTTTTTCCCAGGGCTAAGTACTGAATCCTGCCTAAACTCAGCCTGCACTTCCTGGTCCTATTCCAGCCTAGCAGGGACATAATGGTCAGCCCTAACCATTTTTATTTGACGATTTCTGGGGCTCTTAACTGGCACAAGGCCGTAATGAGAGTCGGGCTTGTGACAACTTATAATTATATCACTTGATTGTATTGAGTGCTGTTTGACAATCTGTTGCACTTTATGTTGGCTTTTAAAATGAATAAAGAATTAAAAAAATAAAAAATAAAGTTTGCCCATTTGTGGATGATAAGAAAATTTGCAACAGAATGACCATCATGGAGGGAGTTAACAACATGAGAAGTGATCTAGAAAATTTAAAAGAATGGTCTAATGTTGGGCAACTCAAATTTAATGTGAAAAAAATGTAGAGTAATGTATGAGGAATAGAAATCCAATGGAGCTGCATGTTAGGGGACAAGAGGTTGATATGCATGGTTCAAGAGAGGAGTCTTTGGGGTGAAGGCAGTGAAGCAATGTGACAAGGCGGTTGTTACAGCCAGAGTACTGCTCGGAGTTTGTGCCAAAAGACATAAGTGAAGAGACTGAGAGGCTCACATATATACATTTACATGCACTGCCTCCATTATATGCCAATCTATTTCATGCATATTCATTGTGGATATCTTGAAAACCTGACTGGCAAGGGGGTACTCCAGGACCGATTTGAAAAACACTGTCCTAAAAATAACAAAGTCAGATCAGGGCCAAGTATGCATATTTATATCATGTAAATGTGATACCAATTAAGGAGCGCAACCCGAACGGAGCACCGAGTTGTGGATCTGACAGCCTTTTTGGTCAGAATGGATGGGCCATGAAGATCTTATCTGCTGCCATTTACTATGATACGGTGTAAACATGTGTTGGGGAATATGCACTAACCTTCAGTGAAAACATGGCACTGCAAAATATTCAAGATTAGAATAAACTCAGAAAGTTAAGGCATGACCAGACCCTTATTTTTGGGTTGTAGAACAAGTTTATTTACAGATAACTAAAGGCCACGCATTCATTACAGCACTTATCTCTAGACATATAGGGCCGGATTCTCTAACTGGCGCCATAGTTGGCAGCTGCTGATCGCGTGTCAATCATGTGATGGCGCCGGTTACAGAATTGCGCTTCTGGCAAAGGTAGGCACCAGAAATGTATGCCAGGGGTTTCTGGGCCTACATTTCTGGAACCTACCTTTGATATGAATCGTGTCTCCATAGGCGCATTAGGCTGCCTAATCCCACTTCCGGCATTAGCCATGTCCACAGTGGCATTAGGTGGCCTAAGTTGCCTACAGAGGTACAATTCTGGTGTTGATTTATTAGGTGTGGTAGGCAACTTGAAACTCAATTAAAAACATCATTTAAATGGCATTTTTTAAAAAAATTGAGCTTGGTCACCTACTGGTGCCTATAAAAACAGCGCCGTTGAGAGAATCCGGGCCATATTTTCTTTGGAGATCTTAAGCAAGAACAATATGCATCAAGAGAAAAATGATTTAATCCTACAATAATCATTCACTCACTTGCTCTGTGTGGCTGTGCCTGAAATTGGTGGCAGGTTAAATGCGCGCAAGACAAAAGCGCAAAGACAAAAGCGCCAAGACAAGTGAGCGCAAGACAATTGAGTGCAAGGATAACAGCACACAACACAATTGGGCGCAAGGATAACAGCAGTCCTCTTTCTTGCACTTCTGAAGAAAGTTTTGTTTTAATCGTTTGGAAAAGTTCTTTCTCCACTGTTCTTCTGGAGCTGGTGTTTTCTTTCTCCTTCCTTAGAAAAATGGAAAGTGTTCAGATTTTAGTTTCTTTGTCCTATATATATATTTTTTTCCTCTTACAGACATGCAGGATTGTAGTATGATGGCTTCATCCCTCAGCAGGCGATTCATTGAATGTGATAGTCTGTATGAGCAGTAGGGGGTTTTGAATCAGCAGTATGAAATTGTGTGTGCCCTTTAATCAGCAGTAGAAGGTTATATATTTCATTTACTCGAGATGGGTGAAGCTTCAGTTGTGTATTCCATTGAATCAGACAGTTGTGCATTCTATTTAATCTGCAGACACGTAATTGGCTTCTTTCAACATTCTTTTCATTAAGCTAGTCTACTTCTTTAGGTAGAGGATGAGTACAATATCTGTCTCTCAGAACTTACTATCACTGCTAAGTTTCTGTAAATCTTTATTATTTCATAACAACTAATATTCTTGAATCTAGTATAACAAAGCTTCCCAAACTGCGTCATGACCCTATATGGGGTCATGAAACCATGTTTGGAGGGGGAGGGGAGAGAGGAAAACAACCTGGATGGGTGCTACATAGAGCATTATTGTCCTATGTTCGCCAGGGGTTGTGTGCTTTCAGCTAAAATATTGATAAGTACTGCAGTATAATTAGTAATTCAGCATATGTAGAGCTATCAACATTCGGCTGAATGAACATAAACCAAGAACTACTGGTAATAATGGATCACAACAAGCACCTCTAGTCCCCCACTGGCAGGAGAGACAACATACAACAAATGAAATTAGGTGGAGAATAATAGATCAAGTGACAATAGGGTGGGAGGGTGGCAAACAAGACAAATTATTAAACTGAAGAGAATAATGTTGGATATTCAAATTAAATACAGTAATATCTAATGGCTTAAATTTAGAGATTGAAGGTGAGCCCACCGGGACAGACAGGGAAAAATGCTTGAGTACCTGAATAAATAAATAAAATAAAATTAATTAATTAATCAAAAATAAAAAGGAAGAAGCTATTGGGAAACAGACTGCAAATTATTGGGATTGTTTAGAACACAGTCTATATAAAGTTGGTTCAAAAATCATCGTGGCCATCTTGAAATGCAGGAAGTGCTGAGAGATTTCAGTCTAGCGGCATCGTTAGGTAAGAATAAAAGAAATATGAAATGACAAACTGTTGAAGATAATATGCACTTGCATGTAAAATACGATATTGAGTTATATTATTCTCTGCATCTTATAAGAGACATCCTTGAAACAGCTGGATAGGCGAAACATGTCAGATGAAATCAGTCCCCAGTCAACATTGAGCAAGCAACACTCTGATAAGTGCCTTAAATAAACATTTTTCTAAAAGTTAAAGAGAACTGAAAAATAATTTTATTGAAGTCTGTTGAACACATTAAGATAAAATGTAAGAATAATAGTGACACAGCTGTTCAAAGAGGAGTACAGAGCATCGATTTATATTTTTAAATCATTGCAAATGAGGTGCATATTTTCCCAATGGTAAAAGATATCTGTTGGAAAGCACATCTGAAGACTCAGCTAAAGGAATTATAAATATAAGAGATTGCACTAAGAAATGTAATAAGAAAAACCCACTAATAGTTGGATATCATTCTACAATGGCATTTGCATAAGAGAATGGTTTGGGTGTGGCTTGGTGAAAAAGTGCAAAGTGATGCAGATGGGAAAGAGGAACCTGAACTTTAGCTATGGAGGGAGAGTTTGGTGCAATGGTTAAAGCTAAAGACGCAGCACTCTGAGGTTGTCGGTTCAAACCCACACTGCTCCTTGTAACTCTGGGCAAGTCACTTACTCCCCCCATTGCCCCAGGTACATTAGATAGATTGTGAGCTCCCTTGGGAGAGCAATATAGAAAATTGAAGAAATAAATACTTCTTTGTGATGCTGGTTCTATGTTAGGAGTCACTGCCCAGGAAAGGATCTAGGTGTCGTCATTGAGGATAAATTGAAACCTTCCTCTCAGTGTGCTATGGTGGCAAAGAAAGCAAATAATTATCAGGAAAGAAATAGAAAACAAAGATGAGAATGTATTAATGCCTTTGTATTGCTCCATGGTGCAGCTGCACCTCAAATACTGTATGCAATTCTGGTTGCCACATCTCAAATAAGATGTGAACAGGCATTTTTAATATGCCATCTAAATCCAAGTTTAGAGGTTTTGGGGGAAATGGCCAAAAATCCAGTAGAGAAAATAACCATTTTCAAACCAGAAAGATGGCCTCTGTTTCAAAAAAAGACCATACAAATGAAAAATAGAAACATGATGGCAGATAAAGGCCAAATGGCCCATCTAGTCTGCCCATCCGCAGTAACCATTATCTCTTTCTCTCTCCGAGACATCCCACGTGCTTATCCCAGGCCCTCTATCTCCACCACCTCTTCCGGGAGACTGTTCCATGCATCTACCACCCTTTCTGTAAAAAAGTATTTTCTTAGATTACTCTGGAGCCTATCACCTCTTAACTTCATCCTATGCCCTCTCATTCCAGAGATTCCTTTCAAATGAAAGAGACTCGACTCATTTACATTACGTAGGTATTTAAACGTCTCTATCATAACTCCCCTCTCCCACCTTTCCTCCAAAGTATACAGATTGAGATTTTTAAGTCTGTCCCCATACGCCTTATGATGAAGCCCACATACCATTTTAGTAGCTTTCCTCTGGATCGACAATTGGGATATGGGAGGGGCCGGCGTTCTTAGCAGACTGATCACACAGACATCCCAGCAGAGCAATGGGGCATGCTTACATTGTATGATAAGCCCTCCAAAGCTCACCCATAACTTACTGTATAAAATAGCCCTTACTCCTTCAGGTGCCACCTATATGTTGGTATATTAGATGGCACCTGCAGGAGTAAGGGCCATTATTGTGGTAAACAGTTTGGTGGGTTTTGGTGGGCTCACACTTTTCATCATAAGTGCACTAGTGAAAGTGGGATATGAGCCTGAGTCCCCTTCTCTGCAGTCCACCGCACCGACTACTAGGCTACTCCAGAGACCTGCTTGCTACTCTAATAGGACTGGCCATAACATCTGAAGCTGTCATACAGGCCGGTATGTGCTGTTTCATTCATATTTTGGGGGAGTGGGAGGGGATCAGTAACCATGCGGGGAATAATGGGGGAGGGCATGGCTTCATGCCTCCAGTGGTCATCTTGCCAGTTTGGCCATCTGTTTAGCCCATATTCATTATTAAAACAGGTCTAGCCTCAGACGTCCAACTTTTGGCATGGATGTTTTCTGCAATGTAAAACAGGGGAAACAAAACCACAAACACAAAAGCACAAAACTCAAAGTGGAATTGTCCCATTCAGAATTGTGCGCACTAAACAAAAGTGTCCTTCAACTCATCTGATAAATCCAAATGCCTTTATTCATCCAAAGTCTCATAAAATACATCCAATGACTCAATGACCCGACATGCACATGTTTCGGTCTAACCGGCCTGCCTCAGGAGTATTGTGAGTCTTCACCGTGTCTATTCGAAAAACCATACAAAGTTCACAGCAAGGTCGCAGTGTTTTTCACTGCCTTACAACTTTTCACTAGCTGCATTTGGAGGGTGCGTGTATTTCTGCACTTTGTATGGTTTTTCGAATAGACACGGTGAAGACTTAGCAGTTTAAAAAAGGTTTAGATAATTTCCTAAAAGAAAAGTCTATAAACCATTATTAAGGTTTATTTGTGTTCATTAGTTGCAAAAGAAAAGAGATCAGTTAAATATTTAGAGGTAAGACCAAACAAAACCCTGAAACAAAAACAACCAAACTTAAACTTCACCCACGCCTCCACCGGCAACCAATGTAATTTCTGAAAGAAAGGCGTTATATGGTCATATTTCTTCAGCTCAAAAATCAATCTAACTGCTGCATATTTTTCTGAGATACAGCCAAATAAGCAATGTCGTAGTAATCAAGTTGACTAACCCCCTCTTTTACTAAGGTGCGCTATGCTTTTTAATGTGTGATAAATATTAGTGCGCGCTAAACGCTAAAGATAATATGTTAGCACTGAATCCAATGAAATCCTCAGTGATGTTCTTCCCTTGGAAAAAAGAGCTAAAGGAACAATTTTCATCTCAGATACTATTAAACAATATTCCCCTTCAGCAAGTAAATACAACAAAAATATTGGGAGTAACCTTAGATCAAGAATTTAGCTATCATAATCAAATCAGTACAGTTGTCAAAAACTGTTTCAATAAATTGCGACTTATCAGATCATTAGCAAAGGTTCTTAAACCAGAAGCACTTAATATTCTTATTCACTCCCTAATCATTTCTAGGTTGGATTATTGCAACTCTTTATACTGTAGCATAACTCATAAAGAAATAAGAAGACTACAAATAATACAAAATACAGCAATAAAAATTATAACAAATTCAAAAAAGTATGATCATGTTACACCTCTCCTACAAGATGCACACTGGTTACCTATTATACACAGAATAACGTTTAAAATTATATTACTAACATTTAAAATCCAACAATCACATGAGCCGTTATTTCTGGACAGACTACTACCTTACTCTTCACTTAGGACGCTGAGATCGACGCAACAAAATTTATTAACCATTCCTTCTTTAAAAATAATTGGGACAAGAAGAGCAACCATGTTTTCAGTACAAGCACCCCAACAGTGGAATAATTTACCAATTTATCTACGTAACGAACCATCATTAGTCAAATTCAAACGCGGTCTGAAAAGCATTTTTTATAAAGATGCATTCAATACATAGATAGATAATTCCAATAAACACAGTACTTATTCCCCATAGAATCAAATGAGTAGGACATCAATATGGAAATTATAAGTGCTTTAATAATCTTAATCCTATTTCTCTCTTCTTTCAAAAGATCATTAATATTAATCTGGGTCTTTTTACATTCTTCATGTTAAAACACATTTACTTTTATGTGTAAATATGTTTATTGAACAATAATGGCAAAAACAGTATACAGTGAATCAAAACTTTTTCCACCATACCATCACAATTCCCAATCCCCCCCCATCCCACCCCCACCCCACCCAGGCAGCAGCAACCAGAACCAATAGAAAAAACAAACAAGAAACATCTCAAGTATCCCAGAGTTGTCTACGAACATAGGAAGTAAAGGTCAAACTAAAAGAATACCAACATTGACGGAAGAGTCTACTTTTAAACTGATTTATCATTCTTAACATTACCTTTTTCCTTGAAACATTTTAAAACAATTAAAGCTTTTTCTATCAATTTATTTTCTTTATATTTTTTCTCAATTGACCCTATCCTTGTGTACAAACCTTAAATGTTCTTTTTTATTTTATTTTATAAATTGTATAAATTGTATTTCTCCCCTTTACCTACTTGTTCCAGTTTGTATTAATAGAATATAATGATTAGTCTGTATAATTTTTGTCTCATTTGTATTTGTCATCCCTCGCTTTTATTGTACATTACAATTATGTAATACGCATTGAACTATTGGATATTGCGTAAAATCAAAATATAATAAACTTGAAACTTGAACTTATCCTATGGATGCGTTAGTGGTTAGCACACGCATTGATTTAGCGTACGCAAAATGCGCACTAAAACCCTTAGCGTACCTTTGTAAAAGAGGGCCTAAACATAAGGGATTGCACCAAAAGTCTAAACAATAAAACATCAAAATAAGCCCTAATGGATCAAAACTTCCTGAGGGTAAAAAATCCCTTTCTAACCAAAGAGTCTACCTGATTCTTCATAGTCAGGCCCTGATCCAATATCACACCCAATATCTTGATGGTTGACTGAACAGGATAACTATGGCCCTCTTTTACAAAAGTGCGCTAAGCGTTTTAGCATGCGTTTAGCGTGTGCTAAATCAATACGTCTGCTAACCGCTAACCGTCCATAGGGTAACATGCATGTGTTTATCACGTGCTAAAAAACCTTACCCCCTCTTTTACTAAGGTGCGCTATGTTTTTTAGCGTGCGATAAATATTAGCACATGCTAATCATATGCATGTGCATGTTATCCTCTGGACGCGTTAGCAGTTAGCTCATGCATTGATTTAGCACATGCTAAATGCTAGCTAAAATGCTTAGCGCACCTTTGTATAAGAGGGCCTTAGTAAAAGAGGGGGTATATTTATTTATGATCAAAGATGTATCACTATCACATGGACGTGGAGAAGCAATAAAAAATTTCCCTCTCTTTTACTAAGGCGCGCTAGCCATTTTACCGTGTGCTAAACGCTAACGCATCCATAGAATATAATGGACATGTTAGCGTTTAGTACGCGCTATTTAGTGCTCCTTTTACGAAGCCATGTTAGCAGTTTAACACGCGTAATAGCGCGCGCTAATGTGCCGGCCGCGCTAGTCGCTACCACCTCCTCTTTAGCAGACAATAGTTTTTTGGTTAGCGCGGGGGTTAGCATGTGCTTAAAAGGTGCGTGCGCTAAAGCTGCTAACATGGCTTCGTAAAAGGAGCCCTTAGTGTGCGCTAAATTGGCTAGCGCGCCTTAGGAAAAGGACCCCTTTGTTTTCTGAGTTCAGCTTTAATTTCATAAATATTTTATTGAAAAATTTTTGTGAGAAAAACATTACAACAAAATAACATAAAAAACCAGTATTAATGCAATATAATACATAAGTAAAAAGAAAAAAAAAAGAAATTAGTCCTAGGTATTGCAACACTACTAACATACTATCCAATATAGTATCAACATTTAGAGCTCCTTTTACTAAGGTGTGCTAGCGTTTTTAGCGCATGCAGGAAATTACTGCACGCAACGCTTCTAGAACTAATGCTAGCTCAATGCTGGCATTAAGGTCTAGCACACGTGGCATTGTAGCGCGTGCTATTCCGTGCGTTAAAGTCCTAATGCGGCTTAGTAAAAGGAGCCCTAAGCTGCGTTAGGGCATTAACGCACGGAATAGCATGCACTGAATTGCCGCGCGTGCTAGACCTTAACGCCAGCATTGAGCTAGCATTAGTTCTAGCTGTGTAGCGTAGGGTTAGCGTGCGCTAATCTTCTGCGTGCGCTAAAAATGCTAGCGCACCTTAGTAAAAGGAGCCCTTAATCATTAAATTTAAACAATCGCATATTTTCTTCAATTTTTTAAAACAGCTACTCTTAACTGCATATATTTTCTCATATTTACTATGTAAGCATAAAATATTCCACCAAATATTATAATCCAATTTGGAAAAATCTTTCCAATTAGATAATATTGTTTAAATTATTATCATTATTAGGTTCTTCAATAGCTGTGTTTTATAAATATTTAACAGGGGTTTTTTTTTTAGCTGGTGAAGGTATTTACTCTATCTAGTCTGAGTGCAGATTAACATTGCCACAGATGTGGTTCTGAGGCTTTTATTCCCACTATCTATCAAATATTCCATGAACAAGTGCTTTTTTATTGGTGGTGTTTTGATTTATTGTTTGCATTTACCTTTTTTTTACTCTTATTTTTGGCTGGTGGGGGAGCAACTGAGGCTTTACCCGGGGTGTCTTCACTTATAAGCTGATACCAGCATTGCTCTTTGGGAAAGAAAGGATAGTAATGGAATACAGGCGTGCCAAAATACAGTAAAACCTTGGATTGCAAGTAACTTGGTTTGCAAGTGTTTTGCAAGACAAGCAAAACATTTTATTAAATTTTAACTTGATATACAAGCAAGGTCTTGCAATACAAGTACATACAGTATACACACATCACAACTGAGCCAATGATTCTCTCTCTGGTGCTGCAAGAGTGTAGTGACTGTTCTAAACAAGTAAAGAACATGCGTCACATCATCGCAACTGAGCCGATGGTTCTTCTCTCTCTGGGACAGCAAGAGGTGTAGTGACTGTTCTAAATGAGCGAGGTCTTGCAATACAAGTACGTATAGTATAGTGAAACCTTGGTTTACGAGCATAATTCATTCCAGAAGCATGCTCGTAAACTAAATTGCTCATATATCAAAGTGACTTTCCCCATAGGAAGTAAGGGAAACTTGCTTGATTGGTTCCCACCCCTGAGGCCACTAGCGCTGCTCCACCCCCAAGAACCGGCATCGCCCCCCCCTGAGAACGCCCCCACCCCCAGCGAACACCCACCCTGAGAACTGGCATCGCTCCCCCCCCCGCCCACGAATGCCCTCCCCCGCTCATACTGACATCCCCCACCCGCCCAAACAGAAGCCTTACCCCGTCTGGCACCGGCACGCAGCCCACAGGACATGCTGGTGCCGGTGAACGAAGATCCTTCCTGTTGCCTGGGCCTTGAGCATCTGCACATGCTCAAGGCCTTCTGGCTCTCGCTTTCTTTGAGAATCTCGGAGAGAGTGAGAACCAGAAGGCCTTGAGCATGCGCAGATGCTCAAGGCCCAGGCAAGAGGAAGGATCTTCGTTCACCGGCATGTCCTGTGGGCTGCGTGCCAGTGCCAGATGGGGTAAGGCTTCTGTTTGGGCGGGCAGGAGTTCTGGTTCGCGCAAGGGGGCGTTCACGAGCAGGGAAAGGGGGAGCGATGCCGGTTCTCGGGGAGGGGGGGGGCGTGATGCTCGTAAATCGAGTCAACACTCGGTTTGCGAGTCACGATTTGTGAGAATGTTATGCTCGTCTTGCAAAACACTCGCAAACCGCATTACTCGCAAACCGATGTTTGACTGTATTTTGTATTTAAGTTTTTGGTTGTGGAACGAATCGTCTGAGTTTCCATTATTTCTTATGGGGAAATTTGCTTTGATATACTAGTGTTTTGGATTACAAGCACGTTTTTGGAACAAATTATGCTCGTAAACCAAGGTTTTACTGTACTTCATTCTGAACTGTCGATGCATAATTTTTCTTATGCTTAATTCAGCATACTTTTTGTCTACTGGTATAGATCAGTGTCTTATATCTAGTCTTTGATTGCTATTAATTTTCATAGGATTGCTAAGAAAAGTAGCCACTTGATCAAGCCCACTAGTCCTTTTCATTTCTACTTAATTAATGCACCAATTGCTAGGCGTGAGTCTTTTCATGCTCGATATGTACAATTTATGTCCCGTGCTTCTTCTGCAATTGATTTTCATTTTCTGTGAGGTAAAAGTATTGATCACATCAAAGAGGCACAGTCAAAGGGAACATTGAAATTAGAAGAGGACAACAGAATAATTGCACTTTTTTTTTTTTTTTTTGCTTTAGTATCTTCATTATGCTGTACCATTCAGAGCAATAAAAAGTGCTTTACAAGAGAAATATGCAATTTATTTTTGGCTGTTGATTCATTGATTTATTAAACTTGTCACAGGCACGTTTTATATGCCTCCCTTTTTCTCTTGAAAGATACATCTCTCCAAGGTGCTGCAGTCTGTTTTAATGATATATCTTTTTGACAGATCCTTATGCTCATGCTGGCAGTGATATTTCTTGCTTTAAAGAGTTTCTGACACGTTTGTATACGATATTTAATCCAGCAAAAGCTGCTCACACACTAATAGGTGCTAGGTTGAATGGAAAAGGAAAACTCTAGCAGGCAGCCACTGATAGTCATGTGCAGGCTGGAGAAATTAAAGGTTTTCCCTTAAGTTTCTGCTCAATGAGTTGCTGTTTGCTTTTTCTCAGCCCATGGTGTAACCATAAAAAAGCGGTATACAAGTTCCATTCCCTATTCACTGTGTCTTACCGGGAAATATTAAATGCGAATTTAGCTTAAATTTCAATTTTTGCTGGCTCAGTAACTATTTATGAATCATTAAATTCACATGTAAACTATTAGGGGTGGTGGAAGAGGTGGTGGAGACAGAGACTGTGACTGAATTCTAGAGGGCCTGGGATCTCTTGGAGAGAGAAAGAGATAATGGTTACTGCGGATGGGCAGACTAGATGGGACATTTGGCCTTTATCTGACGTCATGTTTCTATGATATGCAAAGTGATTTAACCAGCCAGAAATGGCTCTTGGCAGGTTAAATCACTTCTTCAGGGCTAACTGGTCTTAGTCCATGGCGTTTAACTGGATGGTAGGGATACATAGCAACATGGTAGTCCCATGAATGGAGTAGATCTAATCTAGGGTTACCAGAAGTCTGGATTTCCCCAGACATATCTGGGGATCTGGACAGCTTTTCAAAACCTGGCACTTGGTCCAGGCTTTGAAAAGCTTGGAACAAATCCCTGTCAGGCAGGAGCACTCATGCGTGGATGCCATCATGTGGCTCATGCTTGGATGCCACGTGATGAAGTCACATGCATACACGTGCATGCGTATGACATCATCGCATCGAATGCACGCATGCGCGGATGCACTCCTGCCCAACTAGAGCAGGCAGCGAGGGCAGACTGGGGCATAACAGGATAGGCCTGAGGCGGGTCTAGGGGGGTCCGGATTTTCCAAACAGAAAATCTGGTAACCCTACTCTAACCACTACGCCATGGGTGGGTCAGGGGCATTTCTAAAATTTGCACACAGTGCTATAGCATTTCAGGGATGTGTACCCCAAATTGGGCACCAGGAAATAAACCTGGTTTCAGCAAGTTCTGGCACTCGTATTTATGTACTGAAATCTGCACTCAATGCTATTCTATAATGTGCATTCATCTTTGAGTGCTGAATTTTATTTTTTTATCAGCACCAAATTTTGAGCACCATTTATTGAATCTAGCCTCATGTTCTTACACATTAAATTTTGGCAATTTGTAAATGTCATATACCCAGGTAAATGGGCTATTTGAAAATTGCCTATTCTTCCTGCAGGTAGAAGCATACACTGATGATTTGCTGGTGTTGCTCTCAGGACCTGTTGTTTTGCTTTGACTGTAATTGCTCTTTGCTGCTTTCTCCCCCTCCTCCCCCCCTCTCCCCGAAGCTGCTACCCTAGGTGACCATCCTGCCTTGGGTTGGGCTGGCCCTGGAAACTATTTTCTTTCTCCAATTTCAACCCATTGAGTCATTTCTCAGTCATAGAACAACCAGGAATTTTCTTTGGACAGGCTCTGTGATTCACCTGTGATATCATGGAATTTGAATAACACAGCAATTTTTGGGATATTTTCCATCAATTATGCTGTCAGTATTCTGAGCACAGCTAATGAGCTGGCAACGATCTTCAGGAATAAAGAGCTTGATCTTTTCTTGCATTTTACATTTCTCACATTAATCTTATGAAATTTTTTGTGCTGCTGCAATTCAATACCATGACCTATCTCGCCTTTCCTTACCAGTAGCTTCTCTGCTTGGCCACTTGGCCTGGAAAGTTCAACTAGGCCGGCAGCAGCAGTGAAGTAGCTCAGCTATTATAGCTGCTGATTATTCTCACTGCTGCCTGATGCCAAGGAGAGCCAGCTGTGAAGAATATACTAACACTGCTGTGCTGAAACCTGGAGTCTTTCTCTGTTCCTGGCATCTGGATCTCTTCTCTTGCTGTTTCTATTGCTGCTACTGCTATTCTGCCGTCCGCTAGTCCATTTTATTTTAAAAAATTTTCTTACCTTAAACTAGTCCTTACAAAGAACATTAAAATTTATTGCTTTTAGCGTCTCCTAACCATCTCTGACGGTTGGATTCTCTAAGCTCTAACACCATGGTAAAAAATATACCGTGGTGGGAGCAATTTTTGTTTTACGGGTGATTCTCAACATAATAGCATGCAAATTATATGCATGCTATGTGTGTAGAAAACTGTTGGTAAAGGGGGAGAAGGAGCAGTGCTCAGAAGAAAAATTGCTAGCACTTCTCCTTCTGCCTACCTGCCTGTCTGCCAAAAAAAAGCAGCCCCTGCTCTCCCAAGCAGGGAGAGCAGGGGCTGCTTTTTTTTTTTTTTTTTTAATGGGCACAGCTGTTGTGCATGCATAACACACAAGAGCAGCATCTATTAAAAGAAGTCATTGTCCCTGAAGCTGGAACCCCCCCCCTCCTGACATTGAGGTACTTTTTTGTGATTGGCAGGAAGAATGCCTACTTCCTCCTGCCACAGCGTCAGGGACCCCTGACCCCCCTCCACAACCCCCACCACACAAGCCTGGTGGTCTAGTAGGCCATACCCCTTCTTATCCCCCATACCTTTTTTCTTGAAGACTGTCAGGAGGGATGCTTACTCCCGCCAATAGGCCTGCTCTTCAAAATAGTGGGCCTTCCCCTTTCTGGTGCATCCTGGGATGCACCAGAGAGGGGTCAAAGGCTCTGATTGGCCCAGGTACCTAAAATCCTTCCTATGGGAGAGGCCTTAGGTGCCCAGGCCAATCAGGACCCTTTGGGCCCCTCCCTGGATCCAGGGCACTCCAGGAAGGGAATCGAGGCCATTTGTGCTGGTGGATCTGAGTTTTATTTTCCTGTTAGTGTCTGAGCCAACAGTTTTCTCCTGTTTGGCCATACCCCTTTTTGGGTGGCATGCTATAGGATTTGAGTGCACATTTTTATAGGCATTACGTTTTGCCTTTCAAGTTTTAAATGTCCCATTGGCATTAACCTTCTCTACATTCTTTTCCCTAATTTCCCTATTTCACTAATTTCCATGTTGGGATGGCTCAAATTCCACTAACATTTTAGAAAATGATTTGCTGATGTAGAGCTTTTTTTCCCCCCAAAAGGCATGCAAGTATGGACATTTATATACAGGCTACATGCAGCAGAAGCAACACCCATTTTGCAAATGTCAAAGTCTAACATATGTATTGAGACAACTTTGTAACATACACATATATCTGTACACATGTATGCTCTCCAGTAGGCAAAAAAAAAAAAAAAAAGCAGCATGAAGGGAAAGGACTCTGGCAGAACAGTGATGGGGAGGTTCTTAAATATTACCTAGGCAGCAGGCATCCCTGCAATTAAAAGGGAACCAATCACCTCATAGGAGGAGTTTCAGTTTCATTAGAGCTATATAAGACTGCCTCCCACCACTAGGTGGGATAGAGAAGGCTTAAAACTAGAAGTGATGGGGCAGGGTGATCAAAGCTCCCAGGTGAGTATAAGCTCTCAGGTAAGTAAATCACTAAATACTTCTCCACGGATGGGAAAAGAGGGCAATGTCTGGAAAGTTGTATATACTAATGCTCAAAATATGGGAAACATGATTCTGGATCTAGAAGCTGTCATGGAAGAAGATGAGTTGGATATAGTGACGATCACGGAGACGTGGTTCATGAAGAACCCTGACTGGGATGTAGTTATACCGGGCTATAATCTGTTCAGGAAAGACAGGGTAGGAAGAAAAGGAGGGGGAGTAGCATTATATGTTAAAGATCATATTAAAGTCACACAATTGCAGGATCTGCAGGGCAAGGAAGAGGCACTGTGGATCAATTTGGAAAGATGGAATAGTGAAAACATTCACAATTGGAAGAAGTGGACAGAGATTTAATAATGGACATTCAGAATATATCAGGGCACGAGGCAGAACTCTGCGGCATCCTTGTTCTTTTTTTTAGCTTTTTCTTTTGTAGGACCAGGAGGCAAAGGGGAGGAAGGAATCCGGGTGAAGCGAGACAGAGGCAGAGGGACAGTAGCCAGCAAGGAGGGGCGGAAGCCTGATCGGGGTAGCAGCGAGAGGAAGCTCCGCCCACCCCAGCGCGTCAGAGGTCGTCTCAGCGCCCGGGCTCCCCCTTAAAAGGAAGGGAGCCAACGGCACGCGGTCGTTCGGCACACGGCGAAGGTGAGCGGCAAAGGCGCTCGCCTTAGCGAGAGTGCCTTTGCGAAGGAGCCTTGGAAGGAGCCAGGAGCCCAGGCAGCCCAGCAGCAAATTCTAACTTTTAACTCAAAAAAAAAAAAAAAATGATACTTTTCTTCTGTTCTCATTCTTCTCTTCTCTCTCTATTCTTTCAGCTAGCTGCACGCCGACCACTCCTAAACACAAAGGGACTTCAGGTACGAGAAAGGAGAAATGGAGGCTACAGGAACCCAGCGAAGCTTTCCAGTATACTGCACCGGGTGTCATATGTATGACTACCTCCCCTCCGGGAGGCAGGCATACATATGCGGTCGATGTCAGGAACTGAATAGCCTGAAGAAGGAGGTTGGGAGCCTGAAGAAGGAGGTCGGGAGACTGCAGGTGAAGGTCCAGGAGCTGGAGGGACTCCGCACCGTAGAGGAACCAGGCTGGGCAACTGAGGATACCACCAGAGAGTGCCACATCAATGAGCAGGTTAGAGAGCTCGAGAGATTCATTGAGGAGGCCTGCAGGATGGTGGAGGCACAGGATCACCAACAAGCCGGAAGGGAACCAACAGTTGGAAGACGGAATCCACCAGATGCCAGGGGACAGGAACCAACATATGGAAGACAGATTCTACCAGATTCCAGAAGGGAAGGACAGATTCTACCAGATTCCAGGAGGGAAGGACGGATTCCAACAGGACCTTGCAGAGGAACTGAGCAGACAGAGGAGGTGGAGTCCCATCAGAATCCGGAGGAAGGATTGGCGGATCGAGTCACTGATACAGACCTGAGACCCAGGAGGAAACTGAGAAAGGGGAAATCCGCAATCGTAGTGGGAGACTCAATCCTGAGAGAGATGGACAGTCACATAGCAGGAGGCAGAGATGACCGACTAGTGACATGTCTCCCAGGGGCGAGAACTAAGGACATCACAGATAGAATCGAAAGAATCCTGGAAGGAGCTGAGATGGAGGAAACAGCAGTGATAATCCAAGTTGGAACCAACGACGTCAGCAGAAGGAACTACAACAGGACAACACTGACCGAGCAGTTCAAGATACTGGGAGGAAACTGAAGCTGAGGACAAGGAAGATAGCCTTCTTAGAGATCTTGCCAGTACTGAGGGCGGATGCAAGGAGGCAGACCGAGCTGCAAGCAATTAACGGTTGGCTGAGGAGGTGGTGCGAAGAGGAAGGTTTTCATTTTGTACGGAACTGGACAACTTTCTTGGGAAAGAACAAGCTCTACAGGAGGGACAGACTGCACCTGAGCACCGATGGGACGAGGAGGCTGGCACACAACATCCAGAACAACATAGACATGGCTTTAAACTGAGGAAAATGAGAAAGCTGATAGTCGATCTGACATCGACACATCGGACTAGTGTATCAAACAAGGATACTGGGCCAGGAAAAGGCGATAGAGGGATCGAGACTGAGTGGACATTTTTTGATAAAAAAATCCAAGGACGCAAAGCAGGGGCCCAGGGAACTAATGAAACCAAGGAGCAGGAAATGGAGGAAACAGCCGGAAGGACATCCAAAAATGGGGAAGCAGGCTGAGGACGAGATAGACACACCACAGGAGGGAGATGAGGACGAAATAGACACACCACAGGAGGAGGATAAACAAAGCGAGGCCCGGGGACTGGCAGCCCATGAGGGGGTAGGCAGGAACACCAAACCATGAGGAAAACCAACAAGGAAGGTAAACAACTGGGACTTAAATTGCCTATACACTAATGCTAGGAGCCTAAGAGCCAAAATGGGGGAGCTAGAAATCATAGCCAGAAAGAAGGACATAGACATAATTGGAGTCACTGAAACATGGTGGTCCGAGGACAACAAATGGGATGTGGTCATACCAGGGTACAAACTTTACAGGAGAGACAGGACATACAAGAAGGGTGGAGGAATAGCGCTATACATAAAGGATTCCATTCCTTCAACCAGGATGGAAACAGCAATAGGGGCGGACAACTTGGAATCACTATGGGTTAAGCTACCAGGAGGAAATGGAGCAGATATAAAATTGGGACTGTACTATCGCCCACCAGGACAACCGGAAGCAAACGACCAGGACCTGGAGGCTGAATTAAGGCAGGTATGCAAAAGCAGAAGTGTGGTGGTGATGGGGGGATTTCAACTACTCTGGCATAGACTGGAGTATTGGACACTCAAACTGCACAAGGGAAACAAAATTCCTGGAGGCTATAAGGGACTGCTTCATGGAACCAACAAGGGGAGAAGCCACTCTTGACCTAATCCTCAACGGGCTAGGGGGACCCGCAAAGGATGTGGTAGTACTAGCGTCACTAGGAAACAGCGATCACAACATGATCCAGTGCAAGCTAGAAATAGGAACACCAAAAATGAAGAGAACCACAACGACAGCACTCAATTACAGAAAAGGGAACTATGAGGCCATGAGGAAAATGGTGGGAAAGAAACTCAGCAGCAGCTCAGGGAAGATGGAGACCGTAGAAAAAGCCTGGGCCCTGCTCAAGGGCACGGTGCACGAAGCACAGAACCTGTACGTCCCCAGGTTTAGGAAAGGGTGCAAAAAGAATTGAACAAAAAACCCGGTGTGGATAACAAATGCAGTGAAAAAGGCGATAAGTGACAAGAAAGCATCATTCAGAAAATGGAAAAAGGACCAAACCAAGGACAACCAGAATGAACACAAAAGGCACCAAAAGGAATGTTACCGAGTGGTAAGGAAAGCAAAAAGAGAATATGAGGAGAGACTGGCAGAGAAAGCAGGAAACTTCAAACCATTCTTCAAGTATGTGAAGGGGAGACAACCGGCCAGGGAGGAAGTGGGACCCTTGGATGATGGAGACAGGAAGGGAGTGGTAAAGGAGGAAACAGAGATAGCTGACAGGTTAAACAAGTTCTTCTCATCAGTCTTCACGAGAGAGGACACATCCAATATTCCAGAACCCGAGGAGATCTTAAATGGAGACCGGGATGGGAAGTTGGTCAAACTAGAGGTAAGCCGGGAGGATGTCCTCCGTCAGATAGACAGACTAAAGAGCGACAAATCACCAGGTTCAGACGGCATCCACTCAAGGGTACTAAAAGAGCTGAGAAACGAAATAGCAGAGACATTTCGCCAAATATGTAACCTTTCCTTAGAAACAGGGGAGATCCCAGAGGACTGGAAAATAGCAAATGTCATGCCCATCTTCAAGAAGGGATCAAGGGGTGACCTGGGAAACTACAGGCCGGTGAGTTTGACCTCGGTTCCGGGAAAGATGATGGAAGCACTGATTAAGGACACCATCTGCAATCACATAGAAAACAATGGGCAGCTGAAGGCAAGCCAGCACGGCTTCTGCAAGGGAAGGTCATGCCTCACGAACTTGCTGTACTTCTTTGAGGGAATAAACAGCCAGATGGATAAAGGGGAATCCATAGACATCATTTACCTTGACTTCCAAAAAACTTTCGACAAGGTACCCCACGAACGGCTGCTTAAGAAGCTGTGGAACCACGGGGTGCAAGGGGATATCCACCAATGGATCAAACACTGGCTGGCAGGCAGGAAACAAAGGGTTGGAGTAAAGGGCCATTACTCAGAATGGCAATGGGTCACGAGTGGAGTCCCACAGGGGTTGGTGCTGGGACCGCTCCTGTTCAATATATTTATTAACGACTTGGAGACAGGGACGAACTGTGAGGTTATTAAATTTGCGGACGACACCAAACTCTACAGCAGGGTTAGAACCAAGGAAGACTGTGAAGACCTGCAAAGGGACTTAATGAGATTGGAAGACTGGGCAAGAAAATGGCAAATGAGTTTTAACACTGAGAAATGCAAAGTCATGCATGTGGGGAAAAAGAACCCGATGTTCAACTATAAAATGGGGGGATCATTGCTGGGGGTGAGCAACCTTGAAAGAGACCTGGGGGTGATGGTAGACACAACATTGAAAGCATCAGCACAGTGTGCGACAGCCTCAAAGAAAGCAAACAGAATGTTGGGTATCATCAAAAAGGGTATCACAACCAGGACGAAGGAAGTCATTTTGCCGCTGTATCGGGCAATGGTGCGCCCACATCTGGAGTACTGTGTCCAGTACTGGTCGCCGTACCTCAAAAAGGACATGGCGGTACTTGAGGGAGTCCAAAGAAGAGCGACAAAACTGATAAAAGGTATGGAAAACATCTCATACGCTGACAGATTGGAAATGCTGGGGCTATTCTCCCTGGAAAAGCGGAGACTTAGAGGAGACATGATAGAAACCTTCAAAATCATGAAGGGCATAGAGAAGGTAGACAGGGTCAAATTCTTCAGGCTGTGGGGAGCCACAAGTACAAGGGGGCACTCGGAGAAATTTAAAAAGGACAGGTTTAGAATAAATGCTAGGAAGTTCTTTTTCACTCAGAGGGTGGTGGACACATGGAACGCGCTCCCTGAGGCTGTGATAGGCCAGAGCACGCTACAGGGGTTCAAGGAGGGTCTTGATAGGTTCCTAAAAGAAAAGGGGATTGAGGGGTACAGATAGAAGTAGAGGTAGGTTATAGGAATAGTCAAAAACCACTTCACAGGTCATGGACCTGATGGGCCGCCGCGGGAGCAGACCGCTGGGCACGATGGATCTCTGGTCTGACCCAGTGGAGGCAACTTCTTATGTTCTTATCTAAAAAAAAAAGGGGGAAGTTTTACTAATAGGTGATTTTAACATGCCGGATGTTGATAGGGGTATCCCTGTTGTGGGGTCTTCTAGAAGTAGGGAGATTCTGGATTCTGTACAAGGAGAACTGTTCCAGCAGTTGGTAATAGAACCCATGCAGGAAGTGGTCATACTGGACTTGGTGCTTACAAATGGGGAAAGTGTTTCTGATGTTACATTGGGTGATCATCTGGCATCCAGTGATCACTGCATGGTACAGTTTAATATTAAGATGGATATAGAGCGGCCCAGTCAGTGCTTGGGATTAGACACTTTGCAGCGTGGTCATGGGGACCTGGGACAAGGATGACTATCTGTTCAACGTTCTACTTATTGGTGGCTCGGGTGTAGGAATAAGTAATCTTTTGTCTCAGTTTACCCGCAATAAGTTCAACTTGGAGAGTAAAAGCACCATTGGCGTGGAGTTTGCTACCAAAAGCATCTAGGTGGACAGATGATAAAAGCACAGATCTGGGACACAACAGGATAAGAGTGGTATTGATCAATAACATCTGTGTATTAATGATATATGTCATTGTCAAGCACCTCACCTATGACAACGTGGATTGTTGTTGAAAGAGCTGCGAGACCACGCAGGCAGTAACATTTCCATTATGCTTGTGGGAAACAAGAGTCGTTTGCATCACTTATGAGCCGTGCCCACAGATAAAGCCAGAGAGTTTGCAGAAAAGAATGGCTTGTTGTTTATAGAGACATCTGCATTGGATACCCATCGCAATGACCAGTGTCCAGTGGGAACAGGCTGGAAGATCAGAGGAGTCTTGCAGAAAAGGCTTGCTACACATGAGTAATCTGGAAGGCAGTGGTCTCGGACTGGTCCTCCTTTTTCAGTATCCTCCATGAATGTTTACTAAATAGGGTCCATCTTTTGAGAAGAGCAGCATATTAAACATGTGCTGGAAAGGGACATTTCTGTACATAGCATAGTTATTGTATGCCCCTTGTCCAGAACTTGGTGAAAGGCAGGCAATGAGAGGCTGCAGGAGTAAGAACCACTGTGGAAAAGGGGCTGTGAGTTGATGGTTTTCTGCCTCCATTTGCTGTATGGAGAACAAATATTCATGCGTGATAACTGTTTTGGTGGATAATAAGATTGACTCTTAAGCGGATTTGAGGGTCCTAACATTGCTATTGTTGTGCTCATTTCTAATTAGAAAGGAGTGATTTGTTATGATTATTGTTTTGTTATATTTACCAATATGGTTCAGTATGAATGAAGGTAGGTATGACCGTATGATTGAATGACTGAATTTGGAAATGAGTAGGTCCTGATTTACCAAATAAATATATATATAAAAAAAACTTTGCAAACGGTCTAAGTTATAGTAAATTATAATAATTATCCATGGGCTTATATAAATTAGGTTGCAACTTTGGTCAAGGCACTTTCTAATTATATATACTGGAGGGAAGGAAGGGATATACTTTTATTATTATTTGGGTTTAAAAAAAATTATTATAGTTTCTTTAAATCAGTTTAATGAACTGTACTTAGAGTGATGGAAAATCTTTATGAAATGTGGTAAGTAGCTGTTGGGATCCAGTTATGATTTGTTGTGGTTGTTATTTTGTTTTATATACATCTATGGAATGTTCATATTTTGAATTGTTGGGAAATTTTTGATGGGAATCGATCCTTTGGTTCAGTTGGAATGAATGAATCTATGAATGAATGAATTAGGAAATGAGTGTGTCCTGATTTATTAAATTTTAAAGTATTAGATAGGAATTAATTTTGTGGATCAGATTGAATGTGTATGGACAGCTTATGCTATGGTTTTAGTCAAATTATTTTGAATAATATGTATTGATAAGCATGAATTTTATTCATCATAAGAGTTTATAGGTTTTATTAACTAGTTTATATGTTTATACATGTATGTATGGATTGGTTCATATTATGACTTCTTGGATAATCTTAGATAGGAATTAATTATATAGTTCAAAATGAATGTTTTTGGGAATCGATTGTTTCCTGATATCCTAAACATTAAAATGCAAATGGTAAGTTTATTAATTAATATTTAGAGGATTAATTTTGGGAAGAAGTAGGGTGCATAGAGGAGGTGGATGGTCTCCTGGCCTAGAGGGGTGCTTACAAGCTGTCGTGTTATAAATTGGGATGGGTTGGGGGTAGGGGTCTGTTAAGGGTTATGTCCTAGATGGGGAGGTATTGTATATTTCTAAGTTTACAGGGAAATCAAGGGTTGATCTAATAATTCATATTAATCATTTCAAATGGCTTTAAAAGTATATTCTTTAAATGTCAATGGACTCAACCATCCAAGTAAAAGGGAAAAAAAACTCTTAATTTTTTGAAACAACAAGAGGCGGACATGTATTTTATACAAGAAACACATTTATCATCTACTGAGGCTGCCAAATTGCAAGGGGGTGGGTTAAACATTGTTTTTTCACGCCTGCAGTGGGGGAAAAAAGCTGGTGTAGCTATCCCAGTCAATAAGAAATGCTCTGCAGTGTTTGGTAATCCTCAAGCTGATCCAATGGGTAGATGGCTCCATGTGGACATGACTTCAAGAAACAATGCCCTGACAATTTTTAACGATTATGCTCCTAATTCAAATCAGGCCGAATTCTTTAAAAAACTCCAGCAGCTAATTCTGTCAATGGCTACATCTAATTTATTTGTAGCCAGAGATTTTAATGCTGTCATGGATCCACTATTGGATAAACAACCTAGTAAACAATTAAAATCATTAGGGTTGGACAATCTTGTGCATTCATGTGGATTGAAAGATATATGGCGGATTTTTCATTTTAAAGCTCACAAATTTTCCTTTTGCTCCCATGTTCATAAATAATTTTCAAGAATTGATTATATTTTTGTTTTGGATTATTTAACTCAACAGGTTACAAAAGCCCCCATAGATCCAGTCCTTTTGACAGATCATGCTGGAATATGGATAGAATTCCAGTTTACTGAAAAATATCCTAATAGACCTGTTTGGAGGTTTAATAATACATTGCTTGCAGATTCAAACTTTCTTGAGGAAATTCAGGTAAAAATGAATGAGTACTTTCAACTTAATACCTCAGAGGAAATCTCTTTGGAAACTTTATGGGATGCTTTCAAAGCTACAATGAGCAGGCAAATAATTTAATATTCGGCGCATATTAGGAGAATGTTTAAATTAGAATTCTCCAATTTGGAACAAACTATTTTGACTTTAGAGTCACATTTGGCCTCGAAATGGGAACAAAATACCTTTCAAGCCCTTTTGAAAGCTAAATATAAATATAATAAGATTGCCTCACAATTGACTAGGAAAGATTTGTTTTCTCAGCAGGCTCTGTATTATGGAAAGTTGAATAAAGTGGGAACAGTATTAGCTAATTATCTTAAAGCTACAAAAAAGAAAAGTAAAGATTGGGGCCATTAAAGATGAGAAGGGTATAACTCATACTCAAATTGGAAATATATTAAAACAATTTTTGGAATATTACAAGGCTTTATATTCTTCTGAGCTTTATTCAAATAAGGAAATTGTGGGTTTAGATATTTTAAAGTTAATTCATGGGCCAAAAATTCCCAAGCATATAAAAGGAAATCTTAAAGTGCCTATATCACTTAAGGAACTCCAGGCATCATTAAAATCCCTCAGAGTTGGATCTGTTCCGGGTAGTGATGGATTTATAGTGGAGTTTTTCAAATCATTCCAAATTATTATTAAATATATTTATTGATTTTCAAATCATATAATCAAGAATAAACTTGTACAGAAAGCAAAATTAGTAATTCTACATAAAGCAAAAAATATTCCAATAACATTAAGATCATTTATAACTAAAATGCTCAAGTCCTCAAATTTTGGATCCAAGATTTCTTAGCGAAAACAAAAGAAAAGAATTGAACAAAATGTACACTCTTTCATTTAAAGTTAGCTAGAGGGCTGATTGCTGGGATTAATCAATAATCTTAGGGCTTATGATTTTTCTGCCTCCAATTGGGAGAGCGCTAAAAAAGAAGTCAACTGATTAGGCTCTAAGAAAACATACTTAACTGATCGGTGATGCACTATACACTTACAAGGATGTCGTAAATAGAAAGTAGCACTTAAAGATGTAACACCTGGCTTCAACATAAGAAATTCACGGTGACACTTTTGGGTCTCTCGTGATAAATCAGGAAATATCTGCACTTTACAACCTATAAATTCTTTCTGTCTATTTTTAAAGAATAGTTTTAACAACCAAACTTTATCAATAGAGAGAGCTACTGTTACAATCAAAGTACTTGGTTCTATGGTCTCTTTATCAGATTTTTCCAATAAATCCGATACATCCAATAATCCTTGGTCCGAAGACTTTTTTAGCAATTTAATCTTATTGGGTAAATAATAAACTCGTGATAAAGGAGGTAGTGAATCTTCTGAGGCCCCCAAAGCTTCAAGAAAATATCTTTTAAACATTTCTCTAGGTGGTACCAATGGTAGCCTAGGAAAGTTAATTAATCTTAAGTTGTTGTATCTGGAGTTGTTTTCCAAATTCTCCATCTTTCTCCTAAGATTTATATTATCTTTCATTAAAGTTTCCTGTAGTTGTTTAGATGATTTAATTTCCTGTTCAAGCTTCTGAACAGAAGAGTTAGAGGCAGTCATTTCATTTTTCAATACTTTAAGTTTAGTGGAATGTTGAGACAGTTTCCCCTCAATTAACTGAAGTTTGGGACTTATGGTCTTCACTAGTCCGGCCATAAGATCCCACAATGAGTCCAGAGTTACTTCTGAGGGTTTTTCCAAGGAAATTAAAGGTATAGAAGTGTCATAGTGCTCACCATCCAGTTGATTAACTTGTCGCTGTCCCTGAAGGCTAACTCGCCTCTCCTTAGATGAATTTTCCTCAGCTTCTTCAAAGGAGCTCATATCAATATGAGCTCCTATCAGCAGGCTCTGTGTTGGACTACTTGCCTCAGGGGAAGGCAAAGCCCCGACATCCGGGGTTCCCATACCCCTTGGAGAGCTGCTTAACTGGGGCTGCGGGGGTGGCGCCCTAACTTCGGGGCTCAGAGATGTCTCCAATCCCGGAGGAATTACCACGGCCTCGCTGACGCCGCTGCTCCTCTGCGGGCCTCCCTCCGACACTAAAAATGCTCCCTGCATCCGTCTGAGGAGTTCCCCGATGTCGTCGACCGCGGGGGTGACAGTGGGCCGCGAGGCACCAGCGGCCCCACGGCCCCTCCGTTTAAGCATCGGGTAAGTGATATTGCCCACTGAAAAATTATTATTGAAGAGAAAATCCTCAGAGCGGCTCCTCAGCACGTCTAGCCTGACGCCATCTTGGATCATCATTCCAAATTATACTATTACCTCATCTTCTAAATGTATATCAGTCACAACTGACTAAAGGTTATATTTCAGGTACTATGGTGGAATCTTTAACCATTGTTTTTACGAGGCCAAATAAAGATCCCCTTTTGGTTTCGAACTACAGGTTTATTTCTTTAATTAATGTGGATGGAAAACTCCTGGCTAAGCTATTGGCTCTAAGATTAACCAAGGCTCTCCCGTATATGATCGGTATGCACCAAACGGGTTTCGTTGCTCAAAGATATTCTTCCAATAACACCAGATTGGCATTTCATATGCTAAATTTAGCAAAAACTATGGATGATCTGACCTTCTCTGTTTCTTTGAATGCAGAGAATGGATTAGTTTGGAATAGGATCCATATTTATTCAAATGATTCAAACCTTGTATAGTTCCCCTTCTGCCAGGCTGTATAATAATAATACATTTTCTGAACGTTTTTGCCTGTAGAGGGGAGTTAGACAGGGATGTCCCTAGTCTTCTTTGCTTTTGATATTGTTCTGGAACCTTTGTTTTTGGCTATACAGCAGGCAAAGGAGATACAGGGGATTCCTTATGCAGGTCGGGAATATAAGATTTCTGCTTATGCAGATGATATCTTGCTTCATTTAAAGAATCCTAAATCTACCATTCCACATTTGCTGGAATTGATAGATCAATTTGGTAAATTTTCTGGTTATAAAATAAATTAGAGTAAATCAGAGGTTCTTCCACTAAATGTGCATTGTGTGAAAGGCTTATTTGATTCATTCCCATTCCTTTGGAAGGAAGAGGGTATAAAATACTTGGGAAATCATGATTCAAAGAACTTTGGAACACACAATGACAGTAAATGAAAAATCTTTATTGCTGAAAGTCAAAGAAATATGTGAGCATTGGAACCCATTACATTTCTCTTAGTGGGGGAGAGTCCAAACTGTCAAAATGATGATTTTGCCTGTAGTTTGCTACCAAATGAGTATGTTGCCAGTTTATTTTCAGGGGCCCTTTTATAAGAAATTGAATGGAATTCTCACTAAATTTATTTGGCTGTGTAAAATGGCTAGAATAGCTTTAGTATCTTTGCAAAAAACAATTGCGGTGGGTGGGGTAAATTTCCCAAATTTTTATAGATACCATCAAGCTTTCATACTGTGTCAGGGCATGTACTGGATCCTTCCCGAAGTCTTGGAGCATCTTCCGGACTGAATGGCAACTTATGTCCCATTTCGGTTATCTCTTGAACAATCACAGCTTTTGTAAGGATATATATTTATAAATTAGTAAAAGTGCGCAGACCACCTACCCCTATGTTTAGTGATGACACCAAACTGCGGGTAGAATCGGGACCATCATAGCATTTTTACGGTCCCTGACCCAACCTTTAACTTTAATTATATTCACTTTATTTTAAAAAAATATAGTCACTTAACTATATATCAGCAGGTTGGGTGCTGTATTCACCACAGTATTATCGTGCAAACGTGCAAATGTGTAAACTGTGCATTAAAGTGCTTTTCTACTACTATGTCAGCTCTGGTAAAACTCCATGATCCTCCGACTCGAGTTTCGGCTCTTCATCAGGAGAGGGCACTGTTAAAACATAATTTAAACAATTTATTTGATATTTTTAAAAACACTCTTTACCATTATTCTCTTTTGATCATCACTAATCACAATCTAGCTTCTATACTATTTCCTTTAACTTTAAATACATAAATTAATCTGATACAAGCTCTGGCTCAGTTTCCTGCCTTCTCTCGGCAACCTGTGCCTGACTGGCTGGGAAGTCTGGACAAACATAGAATCATCAACCCCAGCCCCTCTATTTATACTTCCTGTCCCAAATGACCCGGAAATGACATCAGAAGGAACTTTGAACTATGTGTTTGACCCGGAAGTGTGTAATTGACCCGGAAATGACATCAAAAGGAACATTGACTTTATTATAAATTAAACCACTCTATATCCGAATTTAAACCTATAGGGGCAAGTGTTTGCCAAGTGTATATAAATCTCTATTCCTTCTTGAGCAAAAGTTTTGATAAATCTGCATGATAATTTTTTACTTGTAGAAGCACTATGCATTTGACCGCTTCAATAGGGTGGGCTTCTTGCAGCCAATGGGAGACGATTGGAGCTGAAACTCTCTCCATTACGGTTATGTCATATATTGAGTATCAAGTTATCCAGAATTTATAAGGACAATAGCATTCTTTTTGCCACCTGGAAAAACTTAAAATTTATTGATAATTTAACATCTATATCAGTACAACAATGCATGTGTCAATCCTTATGGTTGAACTCCAAGATTCAATTTGGCGAGTCTAAGATCCTCTGGAAACATTGGCTGCAGGCAGGTATACGTACTTTAGATGATGTGTTATCAAATGGGAAAATGCTTGAGTTTTCACAACTGCAACAATCATTCGGCATTGCAAAGTCTCAAACATATAAGTGGTCGCAGTTGAAACAGGCCATTCAGAAGGGGTTCAATGATTGGCGTAACTTAAAAAAATCAGTATAGTTTGCCGGGCCTATGCTTTCAGACAGATTTGCTAGGGCATCAGGCAGCCAAGGGTATAAATTAATATCTGAATAAAAAGCCTAAAACTAGTCTAAGAGACATTTGGAGCATTGAGATAAAGCAACAGATTTTTGCTACTCAATGGCCATGGATTTGGACTTAGAGGATGAGATGTACAGCATCAGCAACTATGAAAAAAACTTGTTTTTTTCTGTTATATAGAATTTTTTAGACCCCTGTTCGTTTGCAGAAGTTAGATAGTTCTAAATCTAATAGAAGCTGGCACTGTCATCTTGAAATAGGGACACTGGATCATTTGTTGTTCTATTGTCCTTGGTGACAGGTCAAAAACGCGCAAGACAATCGCGCGCAGACAAAATAGCGCAGACAAATAAGCGCAAAGACAATTGCGCGCAAGACAATTCAGCGCAGCGACAACTCAGCGCAAGACAATTCAGCGCAGCGACAACTCCGCGCAAGACAATTGAGCGCAAGACAACTCAGCGCAAGACAACTCAGCGCAAGACAACTGAGCGCGCCACTAGAGGCCGCTTGACCATCGGAGGACACGCGCACGTACAGCACGTGAACACGTCATCACGTCAACGTGTGTTATGTATGATTCCCTTGACTCTTTGCGTTTTCAACATAAATCACGTGAATGCATTTTCGTTACCATGGTTACGTTATCTCATGATATATATTCTCCGAACAGCATTAAAATACAAGTCACGTGAATGCATTTTCGTTACCATGGTTACGTTATCTCATGATATATATTCTCCGAACAGCATTTAAATACAAGTCACGTGAATGCATTTTCGTTACTATGGTTACGTTTCTACATTATATATGTCCTCCTTCCTTTCCCGCCTTCCTTTCGCTGCCTGACCGTGTCCGTTATAGGTAAAGATCTGGTTTTGCTGGTACTTGATCTATAACGAATATTTGTCTTGCGCGGATTTTTCTCGCCTCTGGTGAGAGCGAACGTCCACATTTCTTCATTTACAGGTATGTTTATATTTACGCTTCACGCGCAAGAAAAGGGAGGGGGGTATGGTTCATAGACAATTGCGCGCAAGACAATCGCGATCATAAAACTCAGCGCAATTGATCCTCAAGTTTATATAGGTATGTTGATATTTACATTTTCAGTTCTTGTATTGCGCGCAATTGTCTATGAACCAGTGATATTTACGCGCAATTGTCTATGAACCACGATTTGGTCCCGTATCTAAACGCACAGGTCCTTAAAAATCTTGTCTTGCGCGCAATTGTCTATGAACCAGTTTATATAATGTTGATATTTACGCGCAATTGTCTATGAACCGCGATTTGGTCCCGTATTGTCTATGAACCGCGATTTGGTCCCGTATCTAAACGCACAGGTCCTTAAAAATCTTGTCTTGCGCGCAATTGTCTATGAACCAGTTTATATAGGGTATGTTGATATTTACGCGCAATTGTCTATGAACCGCGATTTGGTCCCGTATCTAAACGCACAGGTCCTTAAAAATCCGCGTTCTGCGCCACTTTTCGGGTCCCTGCCACATTTAGTCTCTGGCTCTGACAGAGTTGTATGATAATTTAACTCTGAAGGATCCTAATGCTTTCCCTTCCCCATGCTAGGATCCGTCAGAGTTAAATTCCCATACGGTGCCGGGTCAAAAGCGCGCCGGCGCGCCGGGTCAAAGGCGTGCCCACCCTATTGAGCGCAGCGCGCGACGCCGCGCCTTTCTAAATTACTGTTTTTAGGGCTCCGACGGGTTCATAGACGATTGCGCGCAAGCCGCGCCGCTCTAAATGACCGTTTTTAGGGCTCCGACGGAGGGCGAGGGGGGGGGAACCCCCCACTTTACTATAATGTGGAGGGTTACGACCCCCAAACCCCCGATAACGCCGGCGCGATGTCTATTAAGTAAACAGAAGGGGGTTCCCGAACAAAACCCCCCGTCGGAGCCCCTAAAAACTGTAATTTGGTGCGGTGCGGCGGCGCGCCTTGCCTTAAATTGGCTTTCGTCTTTCGCGCCGTTGTCTATGAACCTTCTCATCCAGCCCTGTCAGGGGCAGGGACCTGAAAAGGGGCACGGAACGCGGATTTTTAAGGACACCCCGTCTTGCGCTTAGTTTTCCCGCATGTTAAAAGAGCGAGAAGGTTGAGGTATGGTATTAAGATTATGTATAATGTGATGATGGATATTAATTGGAAGCATAATTGGATGGAGTTATAGATTTTAAAAGTAATAAATATCTAAAAAAAACTTGTTGGCATGAGGTAAAAACTCTTATGCCAGCAACACTAGTATCTGAATATGTTTAATTTGAGGATTGTATCATGATGTAATGATGCAATATTATTGGGTAAGTGCATGAGAAAAAAAAAGGAAAATATCAGCACAGGAGTCACCATTCAACATATAAGTAATAATTTGAAAGTATCTAGTTTTGGGTACAATTCATTATGTCACATTATCAAAATGGAAAGAACAGTAACAATAAAAAAGGGAGACATTAACATCTTACTGTAATGAATATACACTATTTTCTATTTAAAGATACACTGTCTTATTGTTGGGAGGGTGTCTAAATTATACTATTATCATTCATATTGGGAAAAGTAAGAGTGGGGAAGTGGGTTGGGAAGGGAGGTACTTGATTGACATGTGATGTATTTCATTTTAATGTTTTGATTCTTGTACACATGATGTGTCATTTAAAATGAATAAAGATTTTTTAAAAAACCGAGTGTGCTCACGGTTTATAGTTTTATAAAGGCATTGGGTACCATTTTCTTTTGCAGGTATCATACATAAGAGGATATTCACATTTACAGGTATATGCATAGCTTCATTTTTTGGTTTTGCTAAATTGGAACAATAGGATAGGATAAATAGTCTGATGGTAGGGCTTATTGGGGTACACTTTTAGCCTTGGGTGTGTAGTGAGGGTGATTGTATACAATTGTTGTGGGTCCTTGTTTTGGGCCTCTCTGCCTTCCTTCTGTCTGCGATTAGGTATAATGACGTTCTTAATCCATGATTGTTGGCAAGCCAGATTTTAACTATTACAGGTATGATTGCAAAGGTAAGTACAGACATAGTGGGTGTTGTTTGTTATATCTATGTGCTAACCTTATAAATTTTAGTCTTGCAGTCATGTGCTGAGGGATATGAATTTGCTGAAACCCTAGTGTTGTCTAGAAGTTCAATCTTGGAGGCAACGTAAGTACAGAGGTATAGGGATTTGTATGTCCTATGTATATAATAACCTTATCTAATCTACTACTGAAGGTGACTACAATCAACAGAGGACATTCAAGAGACCACGATCAACAGAGGACACACATCTTCAGTGTTTTGCTGACAGGAATCGCACCCTTGCAGGTATATGGTGTTGTGCCATAGCACTGAACTTTACATATAGGGATTTGTATGTCCTATGTATATAATAACCTTATCTAATCTACTACTGAAGGTGACTACAATCAACAGACTACAATCAAGACACCACAGTCAACAGAGGACAGACATCTTCAGTGTTTTCCTGACAGGGATCGCACCCTTGCAGGTATATGGTGTTGTGCCATAGCACTAAACTCTACATATGTATGGCCTAACCTCACCTATTTGACCTTTGCATGTTTTTTTGTGTGCTGGAGATTGGTGGGGGGTGAACATTAAGTTTACATGCATGTTATAATTCTTGCAGGTACTGGTTCAGGGTTGAAGGTCGACTACAGTTCCTGAGGGTTTCATCGATATACTTCCAGTCTTACAGGTATGATGTTCTTTTGAGTAGTGCATTCATGATATAGGCAATTGTATATCAATTGCAAGTCAAAATAGGATAATGTTATTAATTGTATGGTTTCAGGAGTGATTTGACATAGACATGGAAGTAATAACTTCACAGCATGGGAGAGAGCACTGGGTTAATGAGGGCTATCGATATCGGCGTGACCGAGTGATGGCAGACGGATCCACGTCCTGGAGGTGTGTGCGCCGTGACTGTGTGGGAAGAAGAAAGAGGCTCGTTGATGGATCTTCTGTTGAGATAACGGCGCATGTGCATGCACCCAACAATGCTAGAATTGAAGCTGATCGAATGATGGGAGACATACGTGAAAGAGCTGTGGCTACGGTTGAAAGGCCACGTCAGATCATTCATGGCACAACAGCTGGTACAAGTTTAGAAGCCGCTACATTATTGCCTGCATACACCTCCATGCAGAGAACAGTTAATAGAAAGAGAAATGCAGGCCATCTAGCAATGGGTAATCCCAGGTGCATAAGAGACATACAAATTCCTGAGCCGCTACAAAGAAGCACACGTGGTGAACAATTACTGTTGTGGGATTCAGGTGAAAATGATGAAAGACGCATATTCATTTTCACTACAGAATCTAATCTTGAGGTGTTGGAGCAACATGGACATTGGTTCATGGATGGGACATTCAAAGTTGCCCCCCATTTGTTTGTCCAAGTCTTTACCATCCATGCATTTGTAGACAATCGTGCACTTCCCATGGTCTACGTGTTGTTGAACAGTAAAAGGGAGGAGGACTATGAACGTGTGTTGAGGAAACTGCTGGAAACCAGAAACACGTTGGCACCATTGACAATCTTGATGGACTTTGAGAGAGCAAGTCTGCAAGCTGCCCGCACTGTATTTCCCAATGCTACAGTTTCTGGCTGCCTGTTCCATCTGGGTCAATCATTGTGGCGCAGAATTCAACATGAGGGACTGACCGCCAGCTATAGAGATGAGGAGAGAGTAAGAATGTTCACCAAAATGCTGTTAGCATTAAGTTTTGTTCCTGTGGATGATGTTGCTGAGTGTTTCCAGACCTTGGAGGAGAGTCGACCAGATGAACTGACCCTGGTGTATGACTATTGGGAAGACAATTACATCGGGAGATTGCGGCCAAATGGGAGACGGGTGCCACCTTTTCCTATTCCTCTGTGGAATATGCGCTCCCGTGTGGAAGATGGACTGCCTCGGACCAATAATTCCGTTGAAGGTTGGCACCATGCATTTCAATCCTCTGTTGCATGCCACCATCCAACCATCTTTAAACTCCTTGAACATATACAGCGTGAGCAAGATCACACAGAACAGCTGCTTGCTCGATTCCAGGCTGGTAACCGCGCACCACCCAGCAGTAAGAGCACGTATGTGAGAGTGACGCAAAGACTAACAACGCTGCTGCCAACATATGGACAAACACCTCTCTTTCAATATCTCCGTGGTATAGCACATAATCTGGAACTGTAGAGTTTGATGTTGAAGTTCAGGTTTTCCTGTTGCTATGCTACAATTGTGTGCACTTTGTGATTTGAAATTTGCTTTGACATGTCCATATGGTCTCCCAAGCACATATGCTGCAGGAACAGGAGAGACACTTTGAAATGTCTATGTCCCCCTCTCCTTTTGGTGGCCTGAAAGCTACAGGCCTGCAAACTGTTGTGCTCAGGATCTCTCCCCCAGGAGTTTCTCTGAAGCCCTCCTCTGACCCCTACCTATCCTAGTATCCACTGCTCTGACATGTGCCAAGCGTGAAGGTTTTTTATGCCGAGCAAGGTAACCCACTCAAGCATACTGTACTCGCTTTGACATTTTCAAGGTGTTGTGGGTGGTGTTCAAAGGCTTTTTCCTTCACGTAGGGAAGGTCAGATGGTGTCTTGGATGGAGCGGCTTCAGGGAAAGCGGCTGTGTTAAGGAAAATTTGAAAAACTTGAAATTGTACATTTCCTCCCTTGTTTTTGGTGGCCTAGAAAGTACATAAGCAGAAATGTCAGTCAGGTGCTGTCTCTGAAGCCATGAGATTCAGAAAAAGATGAGGACCCAGAATGGGTTGACAGGGGTGCAAACCTGATGGTGGCAGTCATGTGTTGGCCTTTGCAGGACCCAGAATGGGTTGACAAGGGTGCAAACGTGATGGTGGCAGTCAGGTGTTGGCCTTTGCAGGACCCAGAAGCAGAGTCCCCCCCCCAGCAGAATGTCAGTCAGGTGCTGTCTCTGAAGCCATGAGATTCAGAAAAAGATGAGGACCCAGAATGGGTTGACAGGGGTGCAAACCTGATGGTGGCAGTCATGTGTTGGCCTTTGCAGGACCCAGAATGGGTTGACAAGGGTGCAAACGTGATGGTGGCAGTCAGGTGTTGGCCTTTGCAGGACCCAGAAGCAGAGTCCCCCCCCCAGCAAAATGTCAGTCAGGTGCTGTCTCTGAAACCACTGCTCTGCCAATATCTCACTCTCCCACTACTGTTGGTTAACTGCTCTGCCAACTGTTGCTCTCACTCCCACAGATGTTGGTTAACTGCTCTGCCAATATCTCTCTCTCCCACTACTGTTGGTTAACTGCTCTGCCAACTGTTGCTCTCACTCCACAGATGTTGGTTAACTGCTCTGCCAATATCTCTCTCTCCCACTACTGTTGGTTAACTGCTCTGCCAACTGTTGCTCTCACTCCACAGATGTTGGTTAACTGCTCTGCCAATATCTCACTCTCCCACTACTGTTGGTTAACTGCTCTGCCAACTGTTGCTCTCACTCCACAGATGTTGGTTAACTGCTCTGCCAATATCTCTCTCTCCCACTACTGTTGGTTAACTGCTCTGCCAACTGTTGCTCTCACTCCACAGATGTTGGTTAACTGCTCTGCCAATATCTCTCTCTCCCACTACTGTTGGTTAACTGCTCTGCCAACTGTTGCTCTCACTCCACAGATGTTGGTTAACTGCTCTGCCAATATCTCTCTCTCCCACTACTGTTGGTTAACTGCTCTGCCAACTGTTGCTCTCACTCCACAGATGTTGGTTAACTGCTCTGCCAATATCTCACTATCCCACTACTGTTGGTTAACTGCTCTGCCAACTGTTGCTCTCACTCCACAGATGTTGGTTAACTGCTCTGCCAATATCTCTCTCTCCCACTACTGTTGGTTAACTGCTCTGCCAACTGTTGCTCTCACTCCCCAGATGTTGGTTAACTGCTCTGCCAATATCTCTCTCTCCCACTACTGTTGGTTAACTGCTCTGCCAACTGTTGCTCTCACTCCACAGATGTTGGTTAACTGCTCTGCCAATATCTCTCTCTCCCACTACTGTTGGTTAACTGCTCTGCCAACTGTTGCTCTCACTCCACAGATGTTGGTTAACTGCTCTGCCAATATCTCACTCTCCCACTACTGTTGGTTAACTGCTCTGCCAACTGTTGCTCTCACTCCACAGATGTTGGTTAACTGCTCTGCCAATATCTCTCTCTCCCACTACTGTTGGTTAACTGCTCTGCCAACTGTTGCTCTCACTCCACAGATGTTGGTTAACTGCTCTGCCAATATCTCTCTCTCCCACTACTGTTGGTTAACTGCTCTGCCAACTGTTGCACTCACTCCACAGATGTTGGTTAACTGCTCTGCCAATATCTCACTCTCCCACTACTGTTGGTTAACTGCTCTGCCAACTGTTGCTCTCACTCCACAGATGTTGGTTAACTGCTCTGCCAATATCTCTCTCTCCCACTACTGTTGGTTAACTGCTCTGCCAACTGTTGCTCTCACTCCACAGATGTTGGTTAACTGCTCTGCCAATATCTCTCTCTCCCACTACTGTTGGTTAACTGCTCTGCCAACTGTTGCTCTCACTCCACAGATGTTGGTTAACTGCTCTGCCAATATCTCACTCTCCCACTACTGTTGGTTAACTGCTCTGCCAACTGTTGCTCTCACTCCACAGATGTTGGTTAACTGCTCTGCCAATATCTCTCTCTCCCACTACTGTTGGTTAACTGCTTCTCTGAAGCCCTCCTCTGACCCCTACCTATCCTAGTATCCACTGCTCTGACATGTGCCAAGCGTGAAGGTTTTTTATGCCGAGCAAGGTAACCCACTCAAGCATACTGTACTCGCTTTGACATTTTCAAGGTGTTGTGGGTGGTGTTCAAAGGCTTTTTCCTTCACGTAGGGAAGGTCAGATGGTGTCTTGGATGGAGCGGCTTCAGGGAAAGCGGCTGTGTTAAGGAAAATTTGAAAAACTTGAAATTGTACATTTCCTCCCTTGTTTTTGGTGGCCTAGAAAGTACATAAGCAGAAATGTCAGTCAGGTGCTGTCTCTGAAGCCATGAGATTCAGAAAAAGATGAGGACCCAGAATGGGTTGACAGGGGTGCAAACCTGATGGTGGCAGTCATGTGTTGGCCTTTGCAGGACCCAGAATGGGTTGACAAGGGTGCAAACGTGATGGTGGCAGTCAGGTGTTGGCCTTTGCAGGACCCAGAAGCAGAGTCCCCCCCCCAGCAGAATGTCAGTCAGGTGCTGTCTCTGAAGCCATGAGATTCAGAAAAAGATGAGGACCCAGAATGGGTTCACAGGGGTGCAAACCTGATGGTGGCAGTCATGTGTTGGCCTTTGCAGGACCCAGAATGGGTTGACAAGGGTGCAAACGTGATGATGGCAGTCAGGTGTTGGCCTTTGCAGGACCCAGAAGCAGAGTCCCCCCCCAGCAGAATGTCAGTCAGGTGCTGTCTCTGAAACCACTGCTCTCACTCTCACAGATGTTGGTTAACTGCTCTGCCAATATCTCACTCTCTCCCACTGTTGCTCATTTAATTTGAAGGGTGTGTATGGTCTTTCTTTTTCAAAGGTCGTATAGCAAAATGTGTGATTTCCACACATGGTGCATGAACAGATGATACACTTTAAATTGTCTATGTCCCCCACTCCTTTTGGTGGTCCAGACTGTTGTTTCTACTGTTTCACTTAAACTGTCTGTTAATTTGCTCCTGATGTTTTTTCACTGCTATAACCACATCCTTACTCACTGTCACTGATGTTTAACTGCTGTGCCACCTTTAATGGATATATTATTGCACACTTGTTTATGATTTAAAACGAATAAAGATATAATTCAGTATGTTGTACATAAAAGATCATGTATGGTGAACTGAAAGATTTTGTGTTGTTGACACTGCATTTGAACATATGTGTATTACATGTTTATCACATATGCAATATTTTAATAAACATTTACCAATGTTTAAAACATTTTGTTGTTTTCTTTATGTTAGTATGACATTAATAACTATGCCATTAAATGTAAATTTGTATTGTACTATCCAACTAAGTAACACGTAAGGACACAATGGAAACAATTAAGTGTTAGAAAGAATTGCAAGTGCTGCATTTAAATTAAAATTTGTTGTTTTTTTTAACACTTGATGTAAGATTAAAACATGAATAACATTTCCTGAAATCATATTTATTCCGACATAATTAAATACATAATTTGCCATAATACAATAATAAGTCAAGGCTACTGGATTGTCCTTCATCCTATTTATTTGAGGCAACATTGATTTCTAAACTAATAATATATATGGACAATACAATAAAAGATGATCTAATGTCCCAGCCTCAAGATGATAGTGGCAATATTTTTTAGGCCAAAGTTGTGGCCATTGAGATGCATCAATTGAATGCTTAATCTCAATGCTCCAAATGTCTCTAAGACCATGTTTTGTTGTTTTATTTACAAGTCCAGCTATTAAGTTATACCACCTGAAAGCATAAAATATTGTGATTTATTTAGACCAAATATATGTTGCAATTGTGAAAAGTCAAGCAGTTTACTATTAGTTATTACATCCTCTAAAGAACATATCCCTGCCAACATCCAATGCTTCCAAATGAATACATCTGAAGTTCTTCCACTAAATGTACATTTTCTAAAAGGTTTATTTCATCCATTTTCAAGTTCACAATTCCAATAGAAAAATATAATTTTCAATTCCTTCATTTATGTAGGTTAAATCATCTCCTGTACAATTGACCTGGTGGCATATTATCAGTGCAGAGTGACTTAGATTCCATTTTCATGTTAACATTAGGTCACTTAACTTTAGGACAAAGATAAGAATGAACAAACGACCCGATACACACCTTAGGATAATGATACCTACTTTCTGCATTGAGCAGTAAAGCACAGTTACTTACCGTAACAGGTGTTATCCAGGGACAGCAGGCAGATATTCTTAACGCATGGGTGACGTTACACACTACTCACTAGATATTCTTACGTCCCACCCTCCTCCCCGGGTTGGCTTCTTAGCTGGCTTATCCTAACTGGGGACCACGCTCTCCTCCGTCGGGCGTGAAGGCACTCGCGCATGGTGCGGCCAACTAGAACTTTCTAGTTAAAAAGGTCTGTACCGGGGCTCCGTCAGTGACGTCACCCATGCGTTAAGAATATGCCCGACGGAGGAGTGCGTGGTCCCCAGTTTCTTCGTTTCCTCTGATGTTGCGGACCTTGTCCAAACTCCGCAAGGACAACGCCACCATGATTCTTATCGCACCTCGGTGGCCTCGCCAACACTGGTTCTCACTCCTGCTCCAACTCAGCTCCAGGGAACCCATTCTCCTTCCTGTGTTTCCTACTCTACTTACGCAGCAGCATCAGTCTCTACTGCATCCCAATCTGTCTTCGCTCCACCTGACAGCTTGGTTTCTCTCGGGCTGACCTCTCCAGAGAACCTATCTCAGCCGGTCCGCCTCATCTTGGACGCCTCCAGGAAGCCGGCCACCCTCCAATGTTACCATCAGAAATGGACCAGATTCTCCTCGTGGTGTCTCCGGCATCATCATGAACCCACCTCCTTAGCGGTGGAAACCGTATTGGAATATTTGCTCTCGCTGTCCAATGCTGGCCTCAAAACTACCTCCATCAGAGTCCACCTCAGTGCCATCACTGCGTTTCATGAGCCCATTCTCGGAAAACCCCTCACGGCTCATCCTCTGGTTTCCAGATTTATGCGAGGGCTCTTCAATATCAAACCACCCCTCAAGCCTCCTCCAGTCGTCTGGGACCTGAATGTGGTACTCTCAGCTCTCATGAAACCTCCATTCGAGCCTCTTGCCACAACTTCACTTAGACTCCTTACCTGGAAGGTGCTTTTCCTGATTGCCATCACCTCTGCCAGGAGGGTTAGCGAACTGCATGCACTGGTTGCCGACCCACCGTTCACTGTTTTTCACCATGACAAGGTTGTTCTGCGCACCCACCCTAAATTCCTTCCCAAGGTGGTCTCAGCTTTTCACCTCAACCAGTCCATTGTGCTGCCCGTCTTCTTCCCTAAGCCTCACTCGCATCCTGGGGAACAGGCGTTGCACACGCTGGATTGTAAGCGTGCCCTTGCTTACTATCTTGATCGTACCAGAGCTCACCGAACATCCCCTCAGCTATTTTTGTCTTTCGATCCCAACCGTTTGGGTCGTCCTGTCTCCAAACGGACACTTTCCAATTGGCTTGCTGCCTGTATTGCATTCTGCTATGCTCGGGCCGGTCTCTCACTGGAAGGAACTGTCACGGCCCACAGAGTCCGAGCTATGGCTGCTTCTGTAGCTTTCCTCCGTTCCACGCCCATCGAGGAAATCTGCAAGGCTGCCACTTGGTCCTCAGTTCACACGTTCACTACTCACTACTGTCTGGATGCGTTCTCCAGACGGGATGGACACTTCGGCCAATCTGTGTTACAAAATTTATTTTCCTAATGGCCAACCATCCCACCTCCCTCTTTGTTAGCTTGGAGGTCACCCATGTGTTAAGAATATGCTGCCTGCTTGTCCTGGGATAAAGCACAGTTACTTACCGTAACGTAACAGGTGTTATCCAGGGACAGCAGGCAGATATTCTTACGTACCACCCACCTCCCCGGGTTGGCTTCTTAGCTGGCTTATCCTAACTGGGGACCACGCACTCCTCCGTCGGGCGGGAAGGCACTCGCGCACGCGCGGTGCGGCCAACTAGAAACTTCTAGTTAAAAAGGTCCGTACCGAGGGCTCCGTCGGTGACGTCACCCATGTGTTAAGAATATCTGCCTGCTGTCCCTGGATAACACCTGTTACGGTAAGTAACTGTGCTTTCTCTGCATCCCTCTTCACAAACATATGTGATGTATGACTGTATTAATATATTAGGAGTGGAAAATGATGTGTAATAATTACAATAATTTACTCATGACTCCCTGATCTTTTTAAAATTAATATAATTTTATTGTTCTTATGTGTTTCCCATATTCAAACACTGTAATAGCTTATTTATTTATTTATTTATTCAGATTTCCCATTAACTCTGTTCGTCCGCATTTTTAACTTGCGCTCATTATACTAAAACCCGTCAATTGCGCACTGGGAAACTAATCCGTCAATTGCGCGAAAAAGTACTATAACTTTAATATGATGATATACGTCATCATTATGCACTAATGGAGACAAGCTGATGTCATCACGCGTTTCAACACATATGCGCGCCATGCTAACGCTAATTGTGTTTCAATCAATTACTACAAAACTATATACTATAAAATACACACATACTCAATTAATATGTGCATTTCATCACTACAATGTAGTAAAATCTGTTTGACTATTGACCATTTAATACGTGTTTTAGATAACCAATAGCAGCGCTGAAAAGGGGAAATCTCACGATATTCACACAACATCGGTCATGTGACTGGTATTTAAGCTTTGCAATTAGGCCCCCCACCCGCATTTACAAATATCACCATTTATTCAGATTTCCCATTAACTCTGTTCGTCCGCATTTTTAACTTGCGCTCATTATACTAAAACCCGTCAATTGCGCACTGGGAAACTAATCCGTCAATTGCGCGAAAAAGTACTATAACTTTAGTATGATGATATACGTCATCATTATGCACTAATGGAGACAAGCTGATGTCATCACGCGTTTCAACACATATGCGCGCCATGCTAACGCTAATTATGTTTCAATCAATTACTACAAAACTATATACTATAAAATACACACATACTCAATTAATATGTGCATTTCATCACTACAATGTAGTAAAATCTGTTTGACTATTGACCATTTAACACGTGTTTTAGATAACCAATAGCAGCGCTGAAAAGGGGAAATCTCACGATATTCACACAACATCGGTCATGTGACTGGTATTTAAGCTTTGCAAAAACGTCATAGATTCACAGAGAAGATGGCATCCTATGTGGGTTTCCGTGGGCGGAAGCCCAACTTCTCCGAGCGTGAAGTACTCATATTAACTGAGTACTTCACGCTCAATGCTAAACTGCTTTTCCCCGTTAAGGGGAAAAGACGCAATATAGGTGAAATGGACAGGGCCTGGGGAGAACTTGCGCAGCTGTTCAACGCCCGCGCTATCACACCGCGCTCCGTAAGTATTTATCAAATACATGTTGTTCATAGACAATTGCGCGCTGACAAATTGGCGCGGATAAAGAATTTTTTTTTTTGCGCGGAAGGCAAAAATGGATACGCATCTCCTGAAATCGCGCACTGCGTCATCATACATCTGCTGAAAAATTGTGCAGTTGATAATGGTGTCTCTCATGTACTTATTTGATTTAATTAGCTGTATTCCAGTCGGGTTTTCAAAATTTACATAATTATTATGCTTGCTATCTATTTCCATGCACTGCTTTCAATGCATATATATATATCATGTCTGCGCGATTTGTCCACGTGCTATTCTCTATGAACCATATATCATGGCTCACTCATGTCTCTCCATTATGTAATAGGTTGAGGATTTGAAGAAAAAAGCCCGCGAGCTCAGGCTACATCACCCTGCATGGGTCCGGGCTGTCCGCCGCAATCTGTACAACACCCCAGGTATGTTACAGTAAAATATCGGGTGGGTATAAGGTGTGCAGTCATAATATCTGTGTTGAACAATCATGTATTTTAAACGTTGACAGGTCA